>NC_051096.1:0-667500 GCF_901709675.1 Syngnathus acus
GTGTGAGGTGCCCTCGTGCTTCAAGAGCTCCACCATCGTTCCAGTGGCCAAGAAGCCCGCCATCACAGGTTTGAATGACTATAGACCCGTCGCACTGACATCTGTGGTCATGAAATCTTTCGAGAGGTTAGTGCTGAACCACCTGAAGGAGGTCACGGGCCCCCTGCTTGACCCCCTCCAGTTTGCCTACCGGGCAAACAGGTCAGTGGATGATGCGGTCAACATGGGACTGCACTACATCCTGCACCACCTGGACACCCCAGGAACGTACGCCAGGATCCTGTTCGTGGACTTCAGCTCGGCGTTCAACACCATTGCTCCTGACATCCTCCAACAGAAGCTCATCCAGCTTGCGGTGCCTGCCCCCACCTGTCAGTGGATCACCAGCTTCGTGACCAACAGGAGACAGCGTGTGAGGCTGGGGGGCATCACATCTGACACCCGGACCACCAATACTGGAGCCCCTCAGGGGTGCGTCCTCTCCCCACTGCTCTTCTCTCTCTACACCAATGATTTCTCCTCAGATGACTCTCCTGTGAAGCTCCTGAAGTATGCAGACGACACCACTCTCATCGGACTGATCCAGGACGGTGATGAGACTGCGTACAGACAGGAGGTGGAGCGGCTGGTCCACTGGTGCAACCAAAACCATCTGAGCTGAACCCGCTCAAGACCGTGGAGATGACAATGGATTTCAGGCGAGACCCTTCACCACTTTTACCCCTCACTATCCGCAGTAATACTATTCTCTCCACAGACACCTTCAAGTTCCTGGGAACCACAATCTCTCGGGACCTGAAATGGACCGGCCACATAGACTCTGTCCGGAAGAAGGCCCAGCAGAGGCTGTACTTGCTGAGACAGCTCAAGAAGTTCAACCTGCCGCGAGAGCTTCTGAAGACCTTCTACACTGCCATCATCCAGTCTGTCCTCTGCACCTCCATCACTGTCTGGTTTGGATCAGCCTCCAAACAAGACAAGCACAGACTGCAACGGACAATCAGGACTGCAGAAAAGATCATTGGAATCAACCTCCCATCTATCCAAGACTTGTACCTGTCCAGGACCAGGAAACGTGCAAGGAACATCTCTACAGACCCTTCTCACCCAGGTTGCAGTCTGTTTGAACTACTCCCCTCCGGACGGCGTTATAGAGCTCGGTACGCCAAAACCAGCAGACACCGAGACAGCTTCTTCCCCCAGGCTGTTGCTCTGATGAACTCACACCACTCATAGAGTCTCAGAGGCATTACTGTGCAATAACATCCTGCTCTTCACACCTTTTGAATTTGTCTACACTGTTTTTGCCATTATTCACATGTCCTGAGTGTTGTTAGTCACCTATATGTTGAACAGAGGGTGTGTTTTACCAAAGTCAAATTCCTTGTTTGGCACGCTCAAACATGGCGAATAAAAACTCTTGAATCTTGAATTTCTGCCCACTCATCAGAGCCAAAAATATGTTCAGCCACACCTTACCTCCTCTGTGAAGTCTTTTCCATCATCGCGGTCACATCGCGGAGCACCATGGGCTCGTAGTGCTGACCGCCCGATGTGGTCACCAGCGGACACATCAATTCATTTTTCTGCACCTCGGCCTGCGTCATCTGTCCCTGACCACTCCGCAAATTGTATTCTTTCCGTGTCTCTCTTTCTCCCTGCCTGTGCTTCATTCTACTGTCCTGATTCACGTATTCTAACATTTTTCTCTGTTGCATCACAACATCATCTTCTTCCTCACCCTCGCTGCTGTCCCACTGTGGATGCTCTTCCTGTCTCCGCTCGCTCTTCGCGTCTTCTAGTCTCACTTTCTCCATTGCCCATTTTAACATCTGCGCTTCCTGTCTACGCTGCTCATCGGCTTGATCAACTTTCGCCACGTTCTCGGCACTAAGTCTATGCCAGCTTTCTCCTTTTGTCACGTTGGACGGCTGAGGGCTCGGGCCGGGGGTGGATGTGACTACGCGGGATGCATCCCCCTCCCGGGCCCGTCGCCTCTCTTTATTTACTGCTTGTTCAATCAGCTGCACAATACTCTGATCCGCCCTGTCGCCTCCGCCCTCGTCATCCATTACCAGCCGGCCACCCAACGTCACCACCGGAGCCATCACTCCGGGGTCGCCGTACGGCGGCGGTTCAACATTGGTCACTCCGAGTGTGGGGGCACTCGGGTGTGTCACATCGTGCAAAGATGTGTAAATGCCCTTGTATTCATTCCTTGCCGTCTATTTTCACCGTTTTCTCTACCTTCTCTGCTTTTCCCACATTCTCCTGTTAGCCTGCAATTGTCCAAATCAAAAATGTTATTTTCTTTTAATTGTCTTTCTTTTGAACCTCTAAATCTCTCGTGTTGCTAACCTATCTACACCAGGAAACCATTTAAAGGGTCTTAAAGACAGGACCAACAGATTACTCCCAATATTTCCTCATTATTTATTTATTAGCTGTGGGGGCGACATCCGTCTGCTCAACGATCTCAATCGCTTCTTTGCTCGCTTCGACGCTCAGGACAGCACTTGCCCGCTGAAGGCCCCTCCTCCTCCACAAGAGCAACCCCTGTGCCTCTCTGCTGATAGCGCTATCAACACTCGTAAGGCGGCGGGCCCTGACAACATCCCGGGTCGAGCGCTGAAGGACTGCGCTGGGGAGCTGACGGGTGTCTTCACGGACATCTTCAACATTTCCCTGCAGCAAGCCGTCGTCCCTTCGTGTTTCAAGGCTGCCACCATCGTACCTGTGCCGAAGAAACCTGCCCCGTCCTGCTTCAATGACTACCGCCCCGTGGCACTGACGCCCATCATCATGAAGTGCTTTGAGCGGCTTGTCATGGAGCAGATCCATTCTACCCCCCACCATAGACCCCTTCCAGTTTGCGTACCGAGCCAAACGGTCCTCTGAGGATGCCATCTGCTCTGCCCTCCACTCGGCCCTCACCCACCTGGAGAGTAGGGACTCATATGTGAGATTGCTGTTTCTGGACTTCAGTTCTGCCTTCAACACCATTGTGCCACAACGACTCATCTGCAAACTCGCCAAGCTGGGCCTCAGTACCTACCTCTGCAACTGGCTACTAGACTTCCTCAGTCAGAGACCTCAGGTGGTACGTGTTGGCGACAAGATCTCCGCCAGCATCACGCTGAGCACGGGGGCCCCCCCAAGGCTGCGTGCTCAGTCCGCTGCTCTTCACCCTGCTGACGCATGACTGCGCTGCAACCTACAGCACCAACCGCATGGTGAAATTTGCTGACGACACGACTCTGGTGCCGAAGAAACCTCAAATCACCTCATGGAATGACTACAGACCTGTGGCACTGACTCCCATCATGATGAAATGCTTCGAAAGGCTGCTCAAAGATCACATCGTCTCCAGACTCCCCCCAACATTCGATCCGTTCCAGTTTGCCTACCGGCAGAACCGCTCCACTGAGGATGCCATCTCCTCCGTTCTTCACCTGAGCCTGGCTCACCTGGAGGAGAGGAACACCCACGTGCGGTTGCTGTTCCTGGACTTCAGCTCAGCGTTTAACACCATCATTCCACAACATCTGGTGGAAAAACTGGAACACCTGGGCTTCAGCACCCCCCTTCGGAACTGGCTGCTAGACTTCCTCACCAACAGACCTCAGTCAGTCCGGGTCGGACAGAACACCTCCGATGTCATCACCCTCAGCACAGGCTCCCCTCAGGGCTGCGTCCTGAGCCCCCTGCTGTTCACCCTGATGACACACGACTGCGCCCCCAGGTTCACCACCAATCACATCGTGAAGTTTGCAGACGACACAACGGTGGTGGGCCTCATCAGGGACAACAACGACCTGGACTACAGAGAGGAGGTGGAGCAGTTGGTGGGCTGGTGCAGAGAAAATAGCCTGATCCTGAATGTGGAGAAGACGAAGGAGATCATCGTCGACTTCAGGAAGAACCAGCCTCACCACGCTCCACTGATCATCAACAGCTCAGCTGTGGAGGTGGTCAGCAGCACTAAATTCCTGGGAGTCCACATCACAGACGACCTCACCTGGACTGTGAACACCACAACACTGGTCAAGAGGGCACAGAAGCGCTTGTACTTCCTGCGGAGGATGAGGAGAGCCCACCTGCCCCCACGCATCATGAGGACGTTCTACCGAAGCACCATAGAGAGCATTCTGACAAGCTGTCTCTCGGTGTGGTGTGGAGGTTGCAGCGCCTCCGATTGGAAGAACCTGAGGAGAGTGGTGAGGACAGCAGAGAGGATCATCGGGGCTCCTCTTCCCTCCATTCAGGACTTGTCATCCCAGCGCTGCGTGTCCCGAGCCCGAAATATTATCAGTGACCCATCACACCCCCACCATGGTCTGTTCTCCCTGCTGCCCTCTGGGAAGAGGTTTCGCAGCATCCGCTGGAGGTCCACCAGGTTCTGCAATAGTTTTTTCCCTGCTGTCGTCAGACTGTTGAACATTCAAACGTAGCACTCCTCTGCACACTTGTAAATACTGTTTTTGTCTCCTGCACTGTTCACATACTTTATCACTGCTGCACCTTGTACTTTATAATTATCTTATTTCATATTTTTATATAGAATGTCACTTTTTTTTTTAACCAGCCGAAATACCTCTACATTGCTGAAAGCCGTATGCAACGAAATTTCGTTTTGTACACACCTAGTGTTGACAAAATGACAATAAAGTTCTGTCTAAGTCTAAGTCTAAGTCTGGTGGGTCTCATCACCAAGGGCGACGAGACTCAATACAGGTTGGAGGTTGACCTTCTGACCACGTGGTGCAAGGACAACAACCTCCTGCTGAACGTCAACAAGACCAAGGAGATTGTTGTTGACTTCCGGAAGGGTCACACCCAACACCTGCCGCTGACCAACGACGGTGCTGTGGTGGAGAGAGTGAGCAGCACCAGGTTCCTGGGGGTGCACATCAGTGAGGATCTCTCCTGGTCCACCAACACCGCATCACTGGCGAAGAAGGCCCAGCGCCGCCTGTACTTCCTGCAGAAACTCAGGCGAGCGTGTGCTCCTCCGGCCGTCATGACTACATTTTACCGTGGCACCATTGGGAGCGTCCTCTCCAGTTGTATTGCTGTTTGGGGTGGTAGCTGCACTGACTACAACATGAAGGCCCTCCAGCGCATAGTGATCACGGCTGGTAAGATTATTGGTGCTTCACTCCCCTCCTTGAAGGACATTTACGCCTCCCGTCTCACCCGCAAGGCGACCACGATTGTGAGTGATGTGAGTCACCCCGCTCACTCTTTGTTCGATCTTCTGCCCTCTGGGAAGAGGTACAGGAGCCTGCGCTCCCGCACCACCAGACTCACCAACAGCTTCATACTCCAGGCTGTTAGGATCCTGAACTCTCTCCCCCCTTCTGGGTAGCGTCCTGTACTTTTGCGCTTTATTCTGACTGTCTGCTGTATGCACACTTGCTCCGTTTTGCTCCTCTTATTTATTGTCTTATTTGTTTATTTATTATTTATTCATCACTCTTATTATTCATTGTTTGTGCCTTCTTGTTTTTATTTTGTGTTGTTTGCTTGTATGTATGTCGTGTACTATGTCTTGTCACCGTGGGATAGTGGTAACGTAATTTCGATTTCTTTGTGTGTCTTGGCATGTGAAGAGATTGACAATAAAGCAGACTTTGACTTTGACTTTTTATTTACGAGTTAGCCCCCCTTCCTTCTCTCACTCCCTCTTTCTATCTGTCTCGGGCCGAATGTGTAGCGTCCTGGCATAAATCACTGCTGCCACGGCCCAACTGTTTTCCTAAGACCCACAGGTACACATACATTAGTATTTTAATGAGTATTGCAAGCATGCCCCTCTCTCGCCTATTTGCAAACTGTTAAACATTAGTACCAGTGATGTTTCAGTTTCAATCAAGCACGTTCGCTGTTGGTCATGCACCCTTTGCTCATCAACATTTGATCTCCCCTCGTCTTGCCTCAGTTCTCCTCGACATTGACCTCTCCCGGGGGGACCCAGCCCCGCCTTTGCGGACTCCTCGGCACAGCGGCCCTGGACGGGGGGGGGGGGGGGGGGGTAGGGGGTCAGCGTATCAATGTTGACGCCACGATCTGGCCAGGCCCGCGCGTCCCGCTGGCCCCCACCCCCGCCGGTATAGCGCCATTCCACGCCTTGGAGCCCACCGATCCCCCTCCTTTCTTGAACATTCTCTGATATGTGGCGTCTTCCTCCTCACACGGCCGCACCCACACGGGGTGTGCACATAAACGCACACACACCGAGCGCGCACACAACCGCACATACACACACGTATCCGCACGCCAATACACAAAGCGCGCACACAGAGCTCAGACGAACGACGACAGACTGACACAAACTTTACAGAGATTACGCACGAACACAGAACACACAGACAAAGGGATTCGAATCCATCTCTCATGTAGCTTCTTTGCCACTTTCTTTCGGTCAATGCCACTCACGATTTGTGCTTCCACATCAGCATACATTCCTTCAATCTCACTCCATTCATTCCTCTCACACACATTCCCCCCAATTTGGTTGCTCATTTTGGATATTTTAGCGGTCTGGTCTCTCACAGGAAGAACTGTTACCACCGGATACTTTTTGAGGAGGCCTCACTTCTCCTCGGGGACCTCAAAAACACCCCAGCTATTTGAATACGGTCGTCACCGCAAAACTTGTCCGCCACGACGAAGCACTAGGTCCCTGACCTATCCTTAGTACGCGTAAGTCCCTGACTTTACCGTACACGTTACACACGTAAGTTCCAAACTTATCCACCGTATGTATCTTAGCTTCTTGCACACCTTATTTGATCTGAACGACAGTCTCCTCTTAAATTTCCTCTTTCAATTTTCAGAATTTCGACTTCTAGTAGCAGGTATTCTGCTTACCTTATCAGTGGTGAGTACTCAGGGTTGAGGAGACGTCGTAACAGCTCAACGTTGTGTGACAGCGCTTATCCTTATCACGACGGTTCGCCGACCGGGAGGCAGTGTCCCTGACAACTGTCCGGTGCCCTGGGTGCAGACCACGAGTTTGTCAATTACCCTTCTCTTGACATCACGTCGGGGTCACCAAGAAATTGTTAGGATACGGATTTTAGTTATTGATCTGACTCCAAATTGCGATCAACACTTAACACATGAGTTGCTATGTCCTAATCCACACACTGGCGCACCTAACAATTTTGCGAGTTCGTTCTGTCAAAGAGAAGACCAGTAGATCAATCAGACCGAATTTACCAATTGTTTATTCCTGACAAAGCAAGCTAATACAGGCGCCTGGGTCCCGGGTCCCTCACACTAAAACGTGTGTGTTCTTGTGACCATCAAGAGACAACACATTCTTCCGGGTTGCCCAGTTATAAAGAAACACAATATGAATAATTAAACATGCAAAACATTGTGAGATGATTGGTCGATGGCCGTCTCCTCCCCACTGGGTGTTATCAGTGAGTGCAGCTGTCTGGCGGTTGGGTTTTTCCGACCACAAGGACGGGATGTTGTTCTCATTCCTCACCGATCTCGAGATGTTCTCGCCAGCTGCACGTTCGCCTCGCTCTCGCCTGACCGATGATATATCCTGTTTGCACAACACTTCGGAGAAAACAACTTTGTGCAGTTGCTTGCACATTTCCTTTCTACTCATCATGTGAACACATAAGTGCAGCCACTACTGGAGATTATATTGATGTGATTATATATAAGTCTAACGCTGTCACGAATTCGGGGTGGAAATGGAGCAGGGCGACCAAGTGCAGCTTGGACCAGGGTTTATTGACGGAACTCAAACTAACAGACTCGGTACACTGACATAACTGATTAACAAAACCAACAACAGGAACCGAACAGAGACGTGAGACAAAAGACAGGAACCGAACAAACCTCACGACAGTAAACCTCATCAATGCTCCGACAGGGAGTAACACACAGACAGGACTTAAATACGCGACAGGCAACAAGAGGCAGGTGAGAATGATCACACTGATCATGGGCACACAGGAGGGGAGGGGCGAGCACACAGACACACTGACAGAAACTTTGGACATGATCAGGGACACATGGCAAAACTGGGGACGAGACATGACAAACGCAGCATTAATAAAATGTTTGGAAACTGCCGAAAGCACATTTCCCTTTACGATCGAATTTTGTTTCCCGATTTGTGTTGAATAAAATAATGAAATTACACATTTTCAAATAAAACACAGAGATAGGATCATTTCCCGTTCTCTCATACCAAAAGTACACGTACCAAGACATACAACCGTTTTTACCTTCAATACTCAAAATAGACGCTCAATCGATAGGTGACGCAGTTTGAAAGAACGAGCGCCGTCAGTGTTCGATCAGGTACCTACAATCCTGTGCGCCAACAAGGTTTGAAGTAAAAAAGACATTACTGAACACAAAATACTCGTTTAAACCTTCTATTTAGGTTGAGTCCTTCTAAGTATAGTAAATCTAGGAACGTCTATTTTTTGTATTAGAAGGAATGGTTGCTGCAATTTGAGTGTGAGACCGCCTGTGAATTTGGTGAGACCAGCTGTGGGGTGGCCCGTTTTGACTCAGATTTTCAGATCACTCGTTTCTCTTCAGATCGAATAAATCTTTCGCCTTTTACTAAAGATTTCCGTGGGGAGGAACAATAAGAGTCTATCTGAATTTTTTTTGATGTTCTGCGAAAGCGGAGCATTCTTTCTCTGTGAAAATATCAATAACGGATAGCCGCCTATATCATACTCTGTGCAACAGTCATACGTTCACATAATTCATACCGACATACACGTATATGTGAACATGTTCACATAAACAGAGAAATAATGCCGAGTGCAGACAGACAATCACATTTAAGCCCTCGTTTATCAATGCAGTTTAATTTCTCGTGGTACCTATTTGAATGGGCACATGTCAGTCTATTGTAATTTGGCAAAGAAATATTGTTTTTGAACAAAAACCAATAACCGCCCCCCTCAATTGCACAAGCACTGCTCCTCACTTCAAAGAACACGGACTTGAGCAGATCCGCCGCGCTGTGCTTCGTTGAAACGTGGCTTGACGGACGCACCCCCCACCACGCCGTGGAGTTAGCTGGGTTTCGGCTAATGCGTGTAGATCGCAGCGCGGAGCTCACCGGAAAATCAAAGGGAGGTGGTATCTGTTTCTGTATTAATGAACGTTGGTGTACTGATGTCACGGTGTTGAAAGAGTCTTGCAGCCCTCTCCTAGAAACACTTTGTTGGGTTCACAACATTTATCTGAAAAGAATCTCACAGAGGCAGGAGATGTCTTCGATGGCAAGCGACTTCTGCAGAAGGGCGTAAACCAGACACACAGCAAGTGTGGCTGAGATTCACGCCCTTCCTCCAGTTTGTTCGTGTCTTTTATTGAGGAACAACAATGGGGGAAGTCTACATGAATGCATAGTTTCTTAAACAGGAAGGACATCTCATAATTACATCTCATGACCACAGAACAACAGGGATGCTATTATGGAAAGAGCAGTATGGTCATCTCATGACTTTAGCTTAACAAAGACGTAGTCTTAGTGCCCCTGGGATGCATACATCTGTGGCGTACTCGTGACTTTGGATTAAATAAGACGTTTGTCTGCTTCAACCATCTCATAACAAACTCATGATCTGTTCATGAATAGCTAACTAAGGAGTTTATTGTATAGCGCGACTCATGACTCCAGTCATGTGCTCCTTAGCCAGCCATATGCTCCCAAGTCATTATCACGAGGTCAAATTGTCACATACTGTGGAAGATCTTGCACACATAAGTAGATACATAGAATCCAATGATAAAAAGTATCTTTTTCCCAACACAGTTTTCATAAACTGCCGGCCGTTCTATTCACCACGGGAGTTCTCCTCGATCGTCATGGCGGCTCTTTACATTCCACCACACGCACGTGCGAGTGAAGCCACGCAGATGCTGGCTGACCAGGTGACAGACATGGAGAAACCTCTACCAAATTCACTAATCATTGTTCTGGGTGATTTTAACAGGGCGAACCTCGCACACGAACTCCCCAAGTACAGACAGCACATAACGTGTCCCACCAGAGGGGCACAGACACTGGACCACTGCTACACCGTAATTAAGGATGCACACCACTGTGGCTCGTGCAGCTTTAGGACTCTCGGACCACTGTCTAGTTCATCTGATCCCGGCCTACAGGCAGAAATTAAAGACTTCTAAGTCTGTGGTGAGGACTGTGAGGAAGTGGACAGTGGAGTCTAGGCAGGACCTCCAAGCCTGCTTTGACTGCACCGATTGGGGAGTTTTTGAAGCTGCAACTTCAGACCTGCATGAACTCACTGACACTGTCACATCATACATCAGTTTTTGTGAGGATCTGTGTGTGCAGACCAAGACCTTCTGCACGTACAACGACGACAAACCTTGGTTTACACCGAACCTCAGGAGGCTGCGCAAAGTCAAGGAGGAGTCCTCCAGGAGCGGCGACCGGGACCTGTTCAAGCAGACCAGAAACACACTGAACCGAGAGGTCAGGAAAGCCAGCAAGTGTTACGGGGAGAGCCTGGAGAGACACCTCTCTGCCAATCCTGATCCCTCAACAGTGTGGAAAGGCCTGCAGAGCATCACGGGCTTCAAGAAACAAACCCCTTGTCCTGTGGAGAGCCCAAGGCTTGCAAACCAGCTAAACAGGTTCTACTCTAGGTTTGATCGGTCCTCCCACACTACAGGACCTCCTGCAGCACAATCAACATACTCACAACCCCCCACAACCGCTCTGTCCACACCTCCATCACCGTTGTCACCTACTCTCTCTCTTGCAGAGGCCAAAAGATCAGGAAGGCACCGGGCCCAGACGGCGTGTCACCTTCCTGCTTGAAAGTCTGTGCTGAGCTGGCACCCACCTTTGCACGGATCTTCAACCGTTCCCTGGAGCTGTGTGAGGTGCCCTCGTGCTTCAAGAGCTCCACCATCGTTCCGGTGGCCAAGAAGCCCGCCATCACAGGTTTGAATGACTATAGACCTGTCGCTCTGACATCTGTGGTCATGAAATCTTTGGAGAGGTTAGTGTTGAACCACCTGAAGGATGTCACGGGCCCCATGCTTGACCCCCTCCACTTTGCCTACTGGGCAAACAGGTCGGTGGATGATGCGGTCAACATGGGACTGCACTACGTCCTGCACCACCTGCACACCCCAGGAACGTACGCCAGGATCCTGTTTGTGGACTTCAGCTCGGCGTTCAACACCATCGCTCCTGACATCCTCCAACAGAAGCTCATCCAGCTCGCGGTGCCTGCCTCCACCTGTCAGTGGATCACCAGCTTCCTGACCAACAGTGTGAGGCCGGGGAGCATCACATCCGACACCCGGACCATCAATACTGGCTCCCCTCAGGGGTGCGTCCTCTCCCCACTGCTCTTCTCTCTCTACACCAACAATTTCTCCTCAGGTGACTCTCCTGTGAAGCTCCTGAAGTATGCGGACGACACCACTCTCATCGGACTGATCCGGGACGGTGACGAGACTGCGTACAGACAGGAGGTGGAGCGGCTGGTCCACGCGCAGCCAAAACCACCTTGAGCTGAACCCGCTCAAGACTGTGGAGATGACAGTGGACTTCAGGCGAGACCCTTCACCATTTTCACCCCTCACTATCCGCAGTAATACTATTCTCTCCACAGACACCTTCAAGTTCCTGGGAACCACAATCTCTCGGGACCTGAAATGGACCGGCCACATAGACTCTGTCCGGAAGAAGGCCCAGCAGAGGCTGTACTTCCCGAGACAGCTCAAGAAGTTCAACCTGCTGCGGGAAGACCTTCTACACTGCCATGATCCAGTCTGTCCTCTGCATCTCCATCACTGTCTGGTTTGGATCGGCCTCCTAACAAGACAAGCACAGACTGCAACAGACAGTCAGGACTGCAGAAAAGATCATTGGAATCAACCTCCCATCTATCCAAGACTTGTACCTGCCCAGGACCAGGAAACGTGCAAGTAACATCTCTACAGACCCTTCTCACCCAGGTTGCAGTCTGTTTGAACTACTCCCCTCCAGACGGCGTTATAGAGCTCTGTACGCCCAAACCAGCAGACACAGAGACAGCTTCTTCCCCCAGGCTGTTGCTCTGATGAACTCACACCACTCTTAGAGTCTCAGAGTCATTGCTGTGCAACAACATCCCGCTCTCCACACCTTTTTTTGAATTGTCTACAGTGTAGACTCTACACTATTTGTACTATGTGTCCTCTCTGCATCCATTGCAGCCTGGTCATCCTGGAAGAGGGACCCTCCCATCTGTGGTCTCTTCTCAAGGTTTCTCATTTGCCCTAGTTGGAGTTTTGAGCTTTTCGTTGCCCTCCTGGGAGAATATTTGTCATTTTTCACACGTCCTGAGTGTTGTTAGTTACCTAAATGTTGAACAGAGGCTGTGATGTACCGAAGTCAAATTCCTTGTTTGACACGCTCAAACATGGCAAATAAAAATTCTTGAATCTTTACTGTTCACAAGCACAATCACAAGTACAAGTCATCTTTATCCATAAGCACATCAGTACATCAGTCTTTCCTTGTTAAAACACAACAGCCCTTCAAAACAAAATGTGTTCCATCAACTTTTAGTTTCTTAATAGACAATGATGTTATTTATTTACATATTGAAACACACGTCCACCTCCTTCAGTGTTACACGTGAATGCACATACAGAGAGAAGTTTTATTCATTTTGATCAGGCTACATGAAGCAAAATATAAAGGTGAATGTAATTCTCATTAATGGAATAAATTACTCCTTTTGACCAGCAGGGGGGGTGCACATGAAGCCTCGAGAAATGAACCTATTTGCAAACCGTTTGGTGGGAAAGCCTCAAATCCCAAGTGTGCCAGTTTCTTCACTAAAGAGACGAGAGTTCTTTGTTACAGATGTTTACTGTGATCTTAATTCGTTGACATCACAGCCACACCGTAGAACTGGTGACAACACATATTTTGGCATGCCAGTGAACAACCGGGTACTTTACTGTTTTGACTTAGTAGCTTCGCGATGACGCATCCTAGGTCGGCCGTTAACTATTGCGCTGTTGCATCACGTCACCTTCCCGCTTCTTTCCCGGAAACAGGAAGTGCCCTCGAAGTCTAACTTACCACCGGTTTCTATCGCAACTTAATATCAACAAGACAGTGCTACAAACCAGTGGTCCCCAACCACCGGGCCGCGGACCGGTACCGGTCCGTGGGTCACTTGGTACCGGGCCGCCAAGCCACACAGAAAAAAAAAAAAAAAAAAGTTTTAATCGACGATCAATTAATTCAGGTCAAGACGCTCGTCCCGGTCACGTGACATGTTTCCCCAGTCGAGCCCGCAAAGCTAACAAAAATGAGTAAGTATTTATTTTGAAAAATATAAAAAAATTGGCGATTCTCTCCCAATTACATCCGTCGGTTCAGGTCAAGACGCTCGTCTCGGTCACGTGACATGTCACCTCAGTTGAGCCCGCGAAGCAAGCAAAAATGAGCAAGAAACAGAGATGTTTGGAAAGCTTCTTCGGAAAGGGAAAAAAGCCCAATGAGGAGACGGAAGAAGAAGAGGCTACGACTTCTAAGAAAAGGAAAGCTGCATTTAAAAGACTATGACGCGCCAAGCCCACACTGCATAATATGTGGCAACAGGCTAGCTAACGAGGCAATGAGGAGGCATCAGGAGGGAGGTTATAAGTTAAGAGGGAATCACAACTTCAAAATCTTAAACATAAGAACAACCTTAAAAAGTTTCTGTATAACTATAACCGGGGTCAAACTATGGAACAATCTAAGTGAGGAACTCAAGCAAAGTCCAAATATCCACCAGTTTAAAAAAATGTATAAAAATATGTTGTTTAGCGGGTACAAAGGCTAAGAGTGCCAAAGGGCTACACACAAGTAAAAATGAAACAGAACAATAAGTGTGCAAGTTTGTCTACTTGTGTTATATTGTAGAATTACAGTATAGTATGTTGAATCGTTGGTTTAATGGATGAAGTGAGAAAGGGGTAGGAATCTAAAAAGCTATGCTTCCTCCTACTCCTTTTCGAGCATTCTTTATTTTTTTATTTACTTATGTATTATTATTATTAATTAATTAATTTATTTAATGTATTTACTTCTATTTGTTGGTTTATTTTTGTTGTTGTATGGACTTATGTGGCACTTTAGAGTGTTATTTGTTTTGTTTTTTGTTTTTTTGTTTTTCTTTTTTGTTTTGGATGTTCGAAATAAAGATATCAATCAATCAATCAATAAATCAGTGAAGCCCTCAAAACTGCTTCGGCACATGGAGACCAAGCATCCTGCATTAAAAGACAAACCTTAACCACTTCGGGTGTCATTGTCTCCGATTACGCCTAGATGGGACCGGCTCGTTTCTGAGAAACAAGCTCAGTGCTCCCACTAATTCAATGTAATGGTGAGTTTTATTTTAATGTCATTTATACTTGTTTTTATGCCAGTCGTATCATTTTATTTCATCGTATTCCTATATTTATTATAAATGTATTATTTATTTATATAAATGTATTATTTAGTTATATACATCTATTATTTATTTATATAAAGGCCGGTCCGCGAAAATATTTCTGACACGTAACCGGTCCGTGGCGCAAAAAAGGTTGGGGATCACTGCTACAAACTATATACAAATAACAAGGAACAAAAATAAATTCACACAAAAATAATTTGCACACCATGCAAAACGTTTTGTACAGGATATGGATGTGATCAGTCCAGTCCAGTCCAGTTTGTTGTTAAGGTGAACACCCAGGAATTTGTAGTTCTCCACTACCTCAATGTCCGATCCCTGGATATTCACCGGAGTGAAGATGGGTGCTGTCCTCCCGAAGCTCACAATCAACTCCTTCGTCTTGCTGGTGTTCAGCTGAAGCTGGTTGAGCTCACACCAGCTGACAAAGTCCTTGATGACCAACCTATATTCCAGATCATTCCCCTCCGCGACATTTCCAACAATGGCCGTGTCGTCGGAGAACTTCTGGATGTGGCAGTGAGCGGTGTCGTGGGTAAAGTCTGAAGTGAACAGGGTGAAAAGGAAAGGAGAGAGCACCGTACCCTGGGGGACACCAGTGCTGCAGCGCACAACGTCGTACTCACAGCGATGTAACCTCAAATACTGCGGCCGGTCGGTGAGGAAGTCCGTTGTCCATGCATCCAGGCGCTCGTCCACACCCGCCTTCTCCATCTTCACCCTAAGCAGTGACGGCTAGATGGTGTTAGAAGCGCTGGAGAAATCGAAGAACATGATCCTCCCAGTGCTCCTGTTGTCCTCCAGGTGAAGCAGTGTTCTGTGCAGTAAATAAATCACTGCATTGTCCACCCCAACACCAGGCCGGTAAGCAAACTTCAGGGGGTCCAGCTGCGCTCCCACTAGGGAACGCAGGTGACCCAGGATGATCCTCTCCATAGTCTTCATCAGGTGGGAAGTCAAGGCAATAGGCCTGAAGTGGTTAGGCTCCTTGGGGCACGGCACCTTTGGTACAGGGACCACGCAGGAGGTCTTCCACAGTACTGGGACCTTGTTCAGGCTCAGGCTCAGTTTGAACAGGTACCTGACCACACCACTCAGCTGGTCCACACAGTCCCTGAGCAGTCTCGGCCAGATGCCGTCTGGGCCCGGGGTCTTTCCTGCTTTGATCTTTCTGAGGTGACTCCTCACCTCAAGATCTGTAAAGGAGAGGGGGATGTCGGAAGACCGGGGTGATGGAGTGGAGACAGAAGAGTGATTCGGGGGGGGGGGGGGGGTGAGAGGGGGTTGGTGAGCTGGCGGGGGGGCTGGAGTGTTGAAGGTAGCAGAATGAGATGCAGATCGAGGTGAAGGGGTGGGGGGGAGGCGGAATCAAATCTGTTGAAGAACAGATTGAGTTCATCCACCCGGTCCTCGTCCCCATAAGCTGGTTTCCGATCAGCCCCTTTACCATGGCCCGAGATGGACTGCAGACCCATCCATTGTAAGTTTACAGTTCAACAAAAACCAAAAGAAAAAATGCCAAGTTTTCTCTGTTGCAGATGTTTTGGTGTGTTGATCACTAAAACAATGTTAAACTGAGGAGGCCTGAAAGCACTGCTTTAACAATTTCAGGAATATACAAACGTTTTGTGTGCCAAATCTTCATTACAGCCAATAGCAGAATCCTGATTAAAGGTACAAAAAGACAGACAATGACTCTGTGTTTCCACTGGTTCTTCTCTGCAAGTTCTCTGCATTTCCAGTGCGGGATGGCGGAGATCACAGAGGGGCTCAACGGTGTGGTTTGTCACATCGATGATCTGTTGGTGTGGGGGCGGGACCAGGAAGAGCATGACACTCGACTTAATGCCGTGCTACAAAGACTGGAAAAAGCAGGCATCACACTGAATGTGGACAAGTGTGAAATCTCCAAGAGCGAAGTAGTCTTCCTGGGCCATATCATCACAGCCGCAGGCATCCGCCCTGACCCAAGAAAGACAGAGGCCATCACAGACATGACAGAGCCCACACATCTGAGTGAATTAAGGAGTTTTCTCGGCATGGTCAACCAGCTGGGAAGGTTTATTCCCCAGCTAGCTGAAAAAGATAAACCGCTCCGTGACCTCTTCTCAAAGAAAAACTGCTGGGTCTGGGACGTGGACCAGGCAGCAGCGTTTGAAGACCGAAAGAAAGCTCTGTCCTCTCCTCCGGTGCAGGCTATGTATGACCCGGGCAGAGACACCAAAGTATCTGCTGATGCATCATCGTATGGGTTGGGGGGCGTAATTCTCCAGAAATGGGGGGAAGGATGGAAGCCTGTGGCATACGCATCACGGTCACTCACTCCAACTGAGCAACGATACGCACAGGTGGAGAAGGAGGCTCTGGGCCTCACATGGGCCTCACATGGGCCTGTGAACGGTTTCGGGATTTCCTCATCGGAAAGGAGTTTTGCCTGGAGACCGACCATAAACCCCTTCTCAGCCTGCTCGGAGCCCAAGCACTGGATCTTTTGCCACAGAGAATCCAGGGTTTCAGGATGAGGCTGATGCGCTACTCATACTCCATCGTGCACGTACCAGGAAAGTCGCTTTGGACAGCAGACACACTTTCACGTGCACCTGTAAAATTACGCATGTCCACTGATGACCAGGAGCTGATGGAGAGCACAAACATATTTGTGGACTGTGTTAGGGTTTACAGATTATCTTGCTCGTATGATTATGTTGGAATGTAGACTAGAATTATTAACTTTGTTTAAACCTTTTACCTTTCCTTGACTCTGAAAAGTTTAACCATTCAGTTGTTGAAACTTTCCAAATGGTGTGGAAACATTCTTGCTTAGTTAGTCATCGAAAATGCTCCACTAGTTTCTGTTTCCACGACCTTGTAAAACAATGAGCTGGGACCCTCCGCACTGATTAACCAGTTGCTGAGGTGACCACCAAACATGTCCAATGTCACCCCCACCCTGCTTGTTCTTAATAAATATGCTCTTGCAAGAGGCCTAAGCCAGACCTCATTCGATCATCGCTGTACGCACAGCGACGAATGGTTCTCCATTTGCAAATGCTTAAAAAGGGCATACTGTCTCCCGTGTGGTTCTTGCAAAAATAAGTTAGAGTAAGCACCACTCTAACAGACTGTGTCACTGAGAGTCTACCTGTCGGCTCATCATATCCAGAAAACCTGAAAGAGCAGTTGAAAGCCGACAGTGTCTGCTCGCGTGTCATGTGCATGGAAGGATGGCCAGCACATGCAAAACAGGAACCAGCGCTGAAAAACTACTGGCTGGAGCGAGCTACATTAACAGTGAAAGATGGCTTACTGCTAAAGGACACACAACTGGTAATACCTTCTGCAATGAGGAACGACGTGCTATTCAAATTACATGAAGGACACTTAGGTGTCGTGAAATGTAAAGCACGTGCACGTCAATCTGTGTGGTGGCCGGGACTCAGCCAGCAAGTGAACGAAATGGTACTGAACTGCAGGACATGCATACAAGAGCGACACAACCCAAAAGACTCACTCATGCCATCAGGGTGCCCTGAAAGACCTTGGCAAAAGTTAGGAACAGACCTTTCAACACAAGAGGCAGAATAATCCTCCTAGGCAGGGGTGTCCAAACTACGGCCCGCGGGCCAACTGCGTTGCTGAATGTGGAGAATGACTGAGATGGTGAGGCGGGATGCGACGAAGTGGAGGGTGAATGTGGCCCGATCACACGGACAGAAGTGGGAAAAGCCATGAAGGCCATGAAGGATGGAAAGGCAGCTGGAACATCTGGAGTGGTGGCAGAGATGCTAAAGGCAGCGGGAGACGTCGGTGTGCAGTGGATGACCGACCTGTATAACAGTGTCATCGCTGAGAGGCACATTCCGGAGGACTGGACAAGAAGCGTCCTGGTGCCTCTATTCAAAGGGAAGGGGGACCCACTCGCATGCGGGTCATACAGGGCCATAAAGCTGCTGGAGCATGGAATGAAGTTATTAGAGAGGGTGTTGGAAAGGAGGGTGAGGACACGGGTAAAGGTGGACGAGATGCAGTATGGCTTCATGCCTGGTAAAGGTACAACAGACGCAATTTTTGTCATCCGACAGATGCAAGAGAAACACCAGGAGAAGAGGAAGAGGTTGTACTTCGCTTTTGTCGACCTGGAAAAAGCGTTCGACAGGGTGCCAAGGGAGGTGGTGAGGTGGGCCCTAAGGAAGTCGTGTGGAAGAGGGACTGGTAAAGGCTGTGATGGCTCTCTATTGCAGAGCCTGCACAACTGTTAGAACAGGAGTTGGCGACAGTAATGGGTTTGAAGTAAGGGTAGGGGTGCACCAGGGATCAGTGCTCAGCCCATTACTGTTTGCTATCGTGATGGATGTGGTATCGAGGGAAGTGAGGGGTGGACTGCCATGGGAGCTGCTCTACGCGGATGACCTGGTATTGATGGCTCACAGCCGAGAAGACCTAGCTAGGAAGCTAGCGGCCTGGAAGACATGCCTGGAAGTGAAAGGAATGAAGGTGAATGCGGCAAAATCAAAGGTCATGGTCGGTGGTGCTGGCCTGGGAGTGATATCGCAGTCAGGAGCATGGCCATGTGGAGTTTGCGGGAAGGGAGTGCAAGCTAACTCTATCCGGTGCAAGGGTTGCCAGAGATGGGTACACCGAAGATGCAGCGGAGTAAAAGGCAGCCTACTAGCTGCAAGTGTGACCTTCCATTGCAAGCGGTGTAGGGGAGAAGTCGCCCAAGCAGACCCAGCTGAGCAAGAGGGGCTCGTGGTAGATGGGGAGATGTACGAGGTGGTGGACAGCTTCTGCTACCTTGGAGACATGTTTAATGCTGGTCACTGTGGACCTAGCAGTGACCACAAGGGTGAGAAACGGGTGGAAGAAATTCAGGGAACTCATGCCCTTTTTAACATCTAAGGCCCCATCCCTGAAGATGAGAGGCCAAGTGTACTCAGCCTGTGTCAGAAGTAGTATGACGTACGGAAGTGAGGCATGGGCCCTGAAAACAGAACACGAAGACAAACTAAACAGAGCAGAAATGAGGATGATCAGATGGATGTGTGGTGTGTCAATGAGGGAGGAAAAGACCAGTGCAGAGCTGAGACAGAAGATGGGAGTGGAGGCCATAGTGGATGTGGTGAGGAGAGGCAGACTGCGATGGTACGGACATGTAGTGAGGAAGGACGAGAATGACTGGGTGAAGAAAGTTATGTCGTATAACGTAGAGCAGGGGTGTCCAAACTACGGCCCGCGGGCCGCAGAAGTACTGGGCAGGCTAACGAGTTAGCGGAAAGATGCTAATTCGCGATCGTGCTAACACGCGCAAACGGACCTCTAAAGGAAATTAAACGAACATTTGGAGCAATACTACATTGTCCTAAAGGTTAGACACATGTGATCATTCATTTCTCTTGTTAGGAGACACACTTACATCGCCAATGACTCCCGTACCACTGTAACCGACATATGTACAAGAACGTAAAAAAGGAAGTGGTATCGCCTGAAAACGGCCTTCAAAATAAATCACCCTACCTCAAATCAAAGCATGGCTGAATAACATAAATAACATGGAGAATTCTTAACACAAACTGTAAATATGTTTTTAGAACAACTTTTATTATTATACTTTTTTTTATAACAAGGTAGAAGTGTACATACTGTAAATATGTTCTTAGAACTCTTTTATTATTATAACAATTTTCTATAACAAGGTACAACACTAAATATGTTTTTAGAACTCTTATTATAATAACCTTTTTTTGTTTTTTAAAAATGTACAAGTGCAGGTACACTGCAATTGTGTGGGCACTCCTTGCCTTCTGCTGGCGTATGGGCAAGTTTTGTGCCATAATTCCTCAATTTAGAAGTTTTATTTTGACTTTTAATTATTTTTTTCAATTTGGGAAAAAAATCCACGATGTAGTGAAACCGCGATAAACAAACCGTGATGTAGCGAGGGATTACTGTGCATCACTGAAAATCAAGGCAATTGTGTTTGTCTAATTTGTAAAGAGACGGTTGCCTTGTTTAAGGATTTCAACTTAAAGAGACACTATCAGACTAAACATGCGAACACAAACGACCAGCTAACAGGGAGTGACCGCGCTGATAAAGTGAAGCAGCTCCAAGCTGAACTGGCATCACAACAGCGATTCTTCACACGGGACTGTGAGTCAAAAATAAATATTACTAAAGCAAGCTACGAAGTGGCCATGTTAAGACTGTTGATGTTATGGACCTCTAGACCCGACACAAACTATTATTTTCTGAAAGATAATGTAAATGACAAGAGCAAAATTCACTAGTTTTAAGTTTTAATAATAACAGACAACTTTGCATTACTTATAACTCCCGTTTAAAATGTTCATGAGGCAAAAGTAATTTTAAACTCATGTAAATTTAAGGTATTTCATACAGTTTGTTCAATGTTATCTGACTCTTCAGATATGAATGAAAGGCAGAATTTGTGTTTTTAGAGTTGTTCACATCTGCCTGAGTGACTCATATTTGGTTATTTTGTCATTTGAAAAATAAAGACAATTGTGACAATGAAATTTGTTTTATAACAGTGTGTATTTGCATGACATTTTTGTAGTTAAAAATGTCCGAAAAAACTATTGGCCCCCGGGCCCCTTCACTTTATCAAATCTGGCCCTCCTTGCAAAATGTTTGGACACCCCTAACGTAGAGGGAACAAGACCCAGTGGCCGACCTAAAAAGACCTGGCAGATGACCGTGGCAGCCGACATGAAGGCACTCGGCATCAACCACGAGATGGCCATGGACTGTTCCCGGTGGAAGAAGGCCATATCGAGAACCCAGTCCAACCCAGCGGCGCCTCGAAAGCGGACTTTAAACCGATGATGATATCAAATAACTATCATATAAACAACAATATTATCAAACCATCTGTGTCACTCCAAATCATTAAATCCATCGATCAAATTCCTCGTCCTTTGTCAACAACGCTGCGCGTGCGCCGCTGATGTCAGCCTCGTCATTATTCCACAGATTAGTATATAACAATATTGTTTAGCCTTAACAAAGTACCAGGAAAGACGTGGGTTTGGTAAACGGCTCTTTATTTAACAAAAAAAAAGAGTTCAACGAGCCAACAACTACTTAACTCTAACGATAAAAACATATACAAGTTGCTACACGAAATAAAATATATCAAACAACTATAACATAAATAGTTCACCGCCACACGGCCCCAAGCACCGGCATCGACTTCCAGGCGTGTGGCAGCGTGGACTTCCATCCCCGGAGGTGGCACTCCCAGCCACGGAGGTGGAAGAGAGCTCCATAGAATAGGACCGGGCGTGCGTAAAAGCCCTGTCCGAGCCCCATCCACCGTCCCCGGACAGCCACCCGGCCGAGCGCCGGCCCCCGACCTTCATCCACGGAGGTGAAAGATAGCTCCATAGAGTAGGACCGGGCGTGCGTAAAACCCATAATAGTTTTTCAAACCTTCTGTGTCACTCCAAATCATTAAATCCTTCAAACTCTTCGTCCTACGTGTCACTTACAAGCAAAGCCACTAAAGATAGTACATGGGGCTCTTCGTCATCTTTGTCATCCCGTGATCAAATCCTTTGTCATTTAAGTAAACAACCGCCGCGCCGCTGACGTCACTTGCAGTTCAAACTACAGTAATCCCTTGCTACATCACGGTTCGTTTATCGCGGTTTCACTTTTTTATTTTTTTTTTATTTTGAAAATTTGTGACAAAAAAATCACATATAAGTCGCTCCTCAGTATAAGTCGGCCCCCCACCCAAACTATGAAAAAAACGCGACCTATAGTCCGAAAAATACGATAATGACAACACACAATACAACACAACACAACACAACAATACTTACCTTTGCTTTAAAATCTTTTTCTCTACCTAACACAGACAGATAATGGGAGAATGTGTCACAATGTGAAGGAGATGTATTGGGTAATGCAGAAACAAAACAAAAACTATTATTTATTGTTAGACATATTATCCACTAGGCTACTTTCCTCTTGACATTCATTAAATTGACAATGAAGGGACTTGAACCCCTTAATCTTCTGATCCAAAGTCAGTTAACTTCACTTGAATCTAGGCTGTAGATTTACTGTATATGCTCAAAAATCATTGCACTGCTATCACTTGTCAGAATTTCCTGTATGGCTATCTGGCCTAATGGATAAGATTTCAAATCTAAACAGATCTTCATGTCTAGTGTATCATCAAATTGAAAGAGGAAAATATAGGTAAACTGTTTGTGTGCTGTTTTGATCTTTGTTGTGATGACCCCAAATGTCATTGACAAAAGCCAAAAGAAAGAGGCAAATTTTTCATCTTATGTACAATTTTTAATTTGTTTCTCTTGACTCCAGTCGAGCAACCTGTGCTTGCTGATATTCACAATCCCTGCTTACTTTGCTGCCCTACCCCTTAAAAGAAGAAAAAGTTATTTTAGTCTGAGCAACCTGCTCCCGACTGAAAGTAGGGTTTCTAACTAAGGTTTCCAACTAGGACTAGGGTTTCCAACTAGGGCTAGAGTTAGGGTTAGGGCTAGTTTGGACTAGGTATATAAAAAGTCTGCCCCACCTGAGGACCGAACTCTTGACCTTCAAATTGTGAGACTGACATGCTAGTACCTGCACTAATGAGGCTGTGCATTTGCAGTTTTACAATTCTTTTTTACTGTAAAATTGATCAAACCACCGGCCATTTCAATCAAACTGAACTTCACAGAAAGAAAAAGTGACTGTAAGTCTGAGCAACTCGGGTTAGGGAAGCCAACTAAGGTTTCAAACTGTGGCCAGGGTTTTCCAACTGGGGTTTCCAACGAGGATGAGGGTTTCCAATTAGGGCTAGAGCAGGGGTGGCCAACCAGTCAGAGACTAAGAGCCACATTTTTTACTGTGTCATCGCAAAGAGCCACATCATACACATGAGCACACATGAACACCCCCCCCCCCCCCACACACACACACACACAAACACGCACGCGCACGCACGCACGCGCACACGCACGCACACACACACACACACACACACACACACCCCTCTGCTCAGCCAAATTTATTGTGTGACATTATTATGTCACGCACCAACATGATAATGACAAATTGACTCCTACAGTACTAAAACCGCAGACCAAAGACCACATTTTCAACAATGAACATTGTGTGCATTGTCTCACACAGACAAACTCTCAGTTCAACAAATTCCACAAACAAAAACATAATACGTTTTTTCACTTACTATGTGTGGCGGGACAGACCATTCGTTTGAGTTCGTCGTTTTCAGAAGACAAGATTTCAATAACGTCACTGAGGCATATTTTAACGAACTCCACTTCATTGTATGGCTTTTTAGCCCGTGCAATGTTCCAAGCCAGTTGAAACAATGCAAGTGTGACAGTCTCTGAGTGCTTCGTAATTTTTTTGAAAAACTGTACCTATTTTTCTGCCTGACTTTTCAAAGTCTCCAAACTTGTGCCTGCGAAATTCAGTCCATTTTGCAAAGTCCATATCGATATTGGCATGAAGTGAGCTGAAGTGGCGCTGACCATTTGAAGCTTTTAAATGCGCCAATGACGTCCGACATATCAGGCAGAATGGCTTGCCATAGCATTCAACAAAAAACAACTTTAACTCTGTTAAAAACGTCCTGTGTTCATCGTCATATATTCGTTTAGCTGTGCATTTTTTCCTTGCCATTTTGGCAAGCGTCTTGTCAGCTTTTCTGGACCTAATGGGCCCCCGTAGTCAAAGTCGCCATTCATAAAAAAAGCGGGCAAAACCAATCTCTCTGTTTGTCCCTCCTCCTTTGCGGGATTTCACCTCACGCGCATGCGCGTTTGACCAAAATACCATATTGAACTCAAGCGAAGCAAATACGCACGAAAAATAAACACAAATGTTGATATGAACGTAAAAGAGCCGCATGAAACTAGCCAAAGAGCCGCATGCGGCTCGCGAGCCGCGGGTTGGCCACCGCTGGGCTAGAGTTAGGACTATATAAAAGTATGCCCCGTGTGAGGGTCGAACTCACGACCTTCAGATTATGAGACTGACACGCCTGCGCCAACGACGCTATGTTTTTGCATTTTGTGCAATTGTTTTTACTGTAAAACTGATTCAACCACCGCCCATTTTGATCAAACTTAACTAGGCTAGGATTTCCAACTAGGACTTACAGGAAAGGCTAGAGTTAGGGTTGGGCTAGATATAAATCATGCGCCGTGTGAGGATCGAACTCTCGACTTTCAGGTTACGACACTGACGCGCTACCGCCTGCGCCAACGAGACTTTGTGGCACCTGTCTTAAAATTCTTTTTTACTGTAAAAAAGATTCAACCACCGGCCATTTCCATCAAACTGAACTTCATCGAAAGAAAAAGTTACTTTTGTCTGAGCATTCTCAAACTTGGGTTTCCAACTGGGGATGGGGTTTCCAACAAGGGCTCGAGTTAGGGTTAGGACTAAATAAAACAGAGCCCCGTGTGAGGGTTGAACTCACGACCTTCAGTTTACTAGACTGACGCGCTACCGCCTGCGCTAACGAGGCCGTGAATAGTTGGTTTTACAAAGCTCTTTTACTGTAAAATTGATTCAACCACCGGCCATTTCAATTAAACTCAACTTCACAGACAGAAAACTTTATTCTATTCTGAGCAACCTACTATCTTCTGAAATTGACAATGATTTTACTGTGGACTATGGAAAACAGCGCCCCGTGTGAGGGTCGAGCTCACAACCTTCAGATTTTGAGACTGATGCACGACCACTTGCACTAACAAGGTAACATGTCAATTGCATTACAATTCTCTTTTACTGTAAATTGATTAATCCACAGGCCATTTGTCTGGAACAATTGTGAACTTCACTTCCCACCAAAGGCTGCAGTCATCAGAAGTCGTTGCCATGTTTCACTTGGTACAGTCTTTCACATGGCTATGTGGCCTAATGGATAAGGCGTCTGACTTCGGATCAGAAGATTGAGGGTTCAAGTCCCTTCATGGTCAACTTAATATTATTTATATGAGATCAACGACTTTATTTCAGTCTGAAGCAACTCTTGTATACTGTCAGAAAGGGTTTTGGTTTCTGATTTATTTTTTTGTTGTGCTGACTCCCCCCCAATCTCCGTTTTAAGTGCAAAAAGTGACAAAAACCAAAAGAAAAAATGCTTTCTCTATTACACACTAGGGCCAGCGTTTCCAACTAGGGCTAGGGTTTCCAACGAGGGCTCCAACTCCGGGTAGGGTTTCAAACTAGGAATTCCAACTGGGGCAAGGGTTTCCAATTAGGGTTTCCAACTTAGGCTGGGGTTTCCAACTAGAGACAACATTGGACAGCTGCCACTTGTTGGGAACCTTTAAATGTTTAGTCTTATCAACGAATGTGTTTCAGAGGCTAGATTTAAAACGTGGCTGCTGGTTTTCGTGAACCAAACCCATTAAAAAAAATTGAAAGAATGAAACAATTCTCAATAGCAGAAGCCTGGTTAGCTCAGTTGGGAGAGCATGAGACTCTTAATTTCATGGTCGTGGGTTCAAGCCACACGTTGGGCGTCCCTGCTTGTTGGGAGCCGTTGAATTCTTAGTCTTATCAGTCTTTAAAAATTTCAGATGGCGATGTGGCCTCATGGATAAGGCGTCTGACTTCGGATCAAATGATTGGAGCGTTCGAGTCCCTTCATAGTCAATTAATGTGTCATGCTTTAGAAATCCAAAACTTTACTTCAGTCTGAACCAACTCTTGATTGAGTGATTGAACTTTATTCATCCCACAGCGGGGAAATTCACTTGTCACAGCAGCGCATATGAGTGCAAGAATAATACGAGTGCAAGAATAAAACAAGTGCCAGAATTACAAAAAGGGTAAATAACAGACAAGGATAAACACAAGTGCTGCTAGTAGAGACGAAACACATTCATTTTATCAGGTGGCATGCATGTTGTAAAGTCTGACAGCAGAGGGAATGAAGGACCTGCGGAACCGTTCCTTCCTACACCGAGGGTGCAAAAGTCTGCCGCTAAAGGAGCTGCTCAGGGACCGCACAATCTCATGGAGGGGGTGAGAGGTGTTGTCCATGATGGATTTAAGCTTAATCAACGTCCTCCTCTCACCCACAACCTCAATGGAGTCCAGGGGACAGCCTAGAACAGAGCTCGCTCTTCTGACCATCTTATTCAGTCTCCCCTTGTCCCAGTCAGTACTGCCCCCACCCCAGCTGACCACAGCGTAGATGATGGCCGAGGCCACCACAGAGTCATAGAAGGTCCGTAGAAGAGCCCTGCACACACCGAAGGACCTCAGTCTCCTCAGCAGGTGGAGGCGACTCTGGCCCTTTTTGTACAGGGCGTGGGTGTGATCAGTCCAGTCCAGTTTGTTGTTAAAGCGAACACCCAGTAATTTGTAGTTCTCCACTACCTCAATGCCCGATCCCTGGATGTTCACCGGAGTGAAGATGGGTGCTGTCCTCCCGAAGCTCACAATCAACTCCTTCGTCTTGCTGGTGTTCAGCTGAAGCTGGTTGAGCTCACACCAGCTGACAAAGTCCTTGATGACCAATCTATATTACAGATCGTTCCCCTACGAGACATTTCCAACAATGGCCGTGTCGTCGGAAAACCTCTGGATGTGGCAGTGAGCGGTGTCGTGGGTAAAGTCTGAAGTGAACAGGGTGAAAAGGAAAGGAGAGAGCACCGTGCCCTGGGGGACACCAGTGCTGCAGCGCACCACGTCGGACTCACAGCGATGTAACCTCACATACTGCGGCCGGTCGGTGAGGAAGTCCGTTGTCCATGCAGCCAGGCGCTGGTCCACACCCGCCTTCTCCATTTTTACCCGAAGCAGTGACAGCTGGATGGTGTTAAAAGCGCTGGAGAAATCGAAGAACATGATCCTCCCAGTGCTCCTGTTGTCCTCCAGGTGAAGCAGTGTTCTGTGCAGTCAATAAATCACTGCATCGTCCACCCCAACACCAGGCCGGTAAGCAAACTGCAGGGGGTCCAGCTGCGCTCCCACTAATGAACGCAGGTGACCCAGGATGATCCTCTCCATAGTCTTCATCAGGTGGGAAGTCAAGGCAATAGGCCTGAAGTGGTTAGGCTCCTTGGGGCGCGGCACCTTCGGTACAGGGACCACGCAGGAGGTCTTCCACAGTCCTGGGACCTTGTTCAGGCTCAGGTTGAACAGGTACCTGACCACACCACTCAGCTGGTCCACACAGTCCCTGAGCAGTCTCGGCCAGATGCCGTCTGGGCCCGGGGTCTTCTCTGCCTCGATCTTTCTGAGGTGACTCCTCACCTGAAGATCTGTAAAGGAGAGGGGGATGTCGGAAGACCGGGGTGATGGAATGGAGAGGGGGGTTGAGAGGGGGTTGGTGAGCTGGCGTGGGGGCTGGAGTGTCGAAGGTGGCAGAATGAGGTGCGGAGCGAGGTGAAGGGACGGGAGGGAGGCGGAATCAAATCTGTTGAAGAACAGATTGAGTTCATCCACCCGGTCCTTGTCCCCATAAGCTGGTTTCCGATCAGCCCCTTTACCATGGCCCGAGATGGACTGCAGACCCCTCCAATGTCAGTTATAAGTTCAACAAAAACCAAAAGAAAAAATGCCAAGTTTTCTCTGTTGCAGATGTTTTGGTGTGTTGATCACTAAAACAATGTTAAAATGAGGAGGCCTGAAAGCACTGCTTTTACAATTCAGGAATATACAAACGTTTTGTGTGCCAAATCTTCATTACAGCCAATAGCAGAATCCTGATTAAAGGTACAAAAAGACAGGCAATGACTATGTGTGTCCGCTGGTTCTTCTCTGCAACACAGGAAGTTTGCATTAACAGGGACACTACAGTTGTGCCCATCGGCAAAAGGCAGCCCCCAACTACCACATGAGTAGCCGACAGGCCTGTTCTAAAACAGCTCACTGATGAGGACGTATTATTTTCAAGGAA
This sequence comes from Syngnathus acus, assembly GCF_901709675.1. NCBI lineage: Eukaryota > Metazoa > Chordata > Actinopteri > Syngnathiformes > Syngnathidae > Syngnathus > Syngnathus acus. The sequence goes on from NC_051096.1 coordinate 28,414, forward strand.
TGTTCTAGAAGTAATCGTTGTTAAAAAAATAAAAGAACACATGATGGTGGTACTTGGAGATCACTGTTTATATATACACACACAAATATATATATTGAGTCTAGGGAGACAAATATACCGCAAACTGTGGGTAGGTGTCAGGTGATGAACCACAGAAGAAATCACAGTTACCAAAGAAAGATGACAAGCCTCATTTTGAAACAGAGCTAAACATCAGGGATGAGAACGGCAAATGAAAAAAAACACTGAAAAGTAGCCGGGGTATGGGGGCCACATGCCCCACTTGCCGCAGGGGGCCAGGGGCCGCAGGCCCCCCCCAATGGGGGCGCAGTGGGCCGGGGGCCACTTGCCCCAATTGGGGGATGCAGGGGCCACAGGCCCCTATTGGGGGCCACAGGGCCCACAGGCCCTACTTGGGGGCCGCAGAGGGCCAGGGACAACACCCCAGAGGGGGCTCAGGGGGAAAAGCTCCCTGGAAACTCCTGCATTTTGGCAGTATAGCAACCCCAAAACCATTAATTTCATCACTCGATTTCAACAGTTTTGTTAAAAAAATATTCCTGCTTGGTGGGCTGCCAAGGTGAATATAATACAGTCAAGCCTCGGTTTTCGACCACAATCCGTTCCAGAAGGCGGTTCGAGAAGCGAATCGGTCGAATTCCGAATCTATCTTTCCCATTCCAAATAATGGAACATTTTTAATCCGTTCCAAGACTTTTTTAAGCATTTTTTCATTTGCGCATTTTTGTCCGATCGCGCAACTGCAGCGCACCGCCGAACGCGCAACAGTAGCGCGTTGCCGACCGCGTAACTGCACCGCGCTGGTTGCATTATTGTGACAGAGCCGTCACTGAAATTTAGAAAATATTTTTAAACTCCTGATGTACTTTCCAATATTCAAGTGGACCTAAGTGCGCAGGGAGCTTAATATATTCCGATCGCGCAACCGCAGTGCGCCGGGCGCTCACTGTCGCATTGCTTTAAAAGCGTCTTTGTGTTCCGAGTTGTAAAATGACGCTGCTCTCGAGCCATGCCCATCTGAAGCAGTTCGTGATCCCGTTTGACTTGTCTATTTCCCTGGCACGATCCTCGTCTTTTTTCTCTAAAACCTTCGGCATGCTGGCTAAAACCTTTGCTAATCAGGCAAATGAGTAGGCAAATGATGTGACGAAAGTAGCGCCAAAATGCTGCCGAAAATAATTCAGTTGTTGTCGCAATACTGCTGCCAGCCCCCCCATATACTATAACTACGCAGATCCGATGATCCCTAAGACTTGAGATGAGACAAAATTGGAAAGACTTTTTTGTTGACAGTGTCTGTGAGTTACTTCAACAAAAAAAGTTCACAAAAAGTACACATAGCTAATGTTGACCACAAAATGGCATGTGAGCTAGCCAGGAGTCCTGGAATCTTCTGATCTGTAGACAGATGCGTTATCCATTGCTCCACTCGCCCCACGGGAATATGTGGCTTGTAAACTTGTGTGTAACACTTTTGTAAAAATGAAAAAAAAAAAAATTGGTGACATTATTTGAATACGCCATGATGCTTTATCCATTGCGCCACTCGCCCAACAAGTTACGGCTATTGACCGTAAACTTGTGTGGAAAATCGTCATTGTCCAAAAGATGGCAGTTTAGCAAGAGTGACCAAGGTACAAATTCCACAAAGCAATTTGATTATGCCATGACCAAGATGTTAACTGGGGTTGCTGCGGCCACAACGCAGAGTACTAACCACTATACGATCGTGGCCAATATGCACAACTGATTTAATGGTCCTGCATACAATCGTGTAGTGTTTAATTCCGTTGTGTTCGATTCGAATCTGGGTTATGGCATAATCAAATTACCGTTTTTTTCCATGTATAATGCGCAAAATTTAACTAATTTATTGTCCTAAAATCTGGGGTGCGCATTATACATGGGTACAATTTTTTTTAATTTTTTTTAATTTTTTTTAATTTTTTTTTTTTTTTGTGAAGAAAATCATGGTACAACAATTTTTGAAGAAAATCTTGTCACGCATGGTTCTTTACAACGTCACTTTCCTCTCTTCATTTTAACCTAACTGATCGCGGTGGTGCCTTTCTGGGCAGTCGGAGAAATCAACGCCAACAAAAAAAATACATCCAGCCTAGTTAAGAAATCACCAGAAAGATCACCATGACAATTGTGAATAATAAATAAATAATTATTATATATATTATATATATTATTATTATAATAATAAATAATTGTGATAAATAACTGGAACATCACTCAAATATTGGTGATCCAGTTGAGAGTCTCACATATTTCTTCGCTATTGAGTTTGCTACTGCATGTGCAGTGATACTGACCGGCAGAATAACATCCGGTTGTTCCCAAAGATGATCTTTTTTCTGAAATAATTTTATGTTTACGGACTTAAGTAACCCGGCCGGGTCATACCAAAGACTATAAAAATGGGACCCATTGCCTCCCTGCTTGGCACTCAGCATTAAGGGTTGGAATTGGGGGGTTAGATCACAAAATGATTCCCGAGCGCAGCGCCGCTGCTGCTCACTGCTCCCCTCTCCCCCAGGGGATGGATCAAAATCACACGGGGATGGGTCAAATGCAGAGGACAAATTTCACCACACCCAGACGCGTGTGTGACGATCATTGGGACTTTAAAAAAAAAAAAAAAACGTTGGAAACTTTGGAATCCAAAGTGCTTCCAAACGAATGACTTGAAGCCCAAAGGGGAGCGAATTTCATCGTCTTCTTGGACACTAGCCATAGCACCAGCCCAGGAGCCGCGTAGTTGTCGGCTCCCCTTTCACGTGCCTGCTCTGCTCACAACACAGCACGCCGCGTGCTGCTCCCGGAAAGAGGAAGCAAGCAACAATGAACTGGATTTCAAAATAAAGTCGCGTCTAATGTCCGAGGTCAAACACGGCGATATAAATCGATGTTTACGTTTAGCATCGATGCCAATAAATCGTAGAGCATTATATCGATTAATCGATGTGTATCGATGAATCGTTACACCCCTAGTTGATATCATTACATCGTAAGATGGCGCCGCGGATGGCCACCTCGGTGACTCGCTCTATATTTGTTATTTTACATCTTTTTAACCTCACTTTGTATCATACTTCCGGTTTGCCACGTAGAGCGCCGCAGCGTCACTTGAGAGAGGATCTACATTCCTACATTTCTATATGCTTTTCTAATTTTTCCTCGCTTTTTACGTTTTTTACTCCAGTTTTGGGAGTTTACTATTGTTGAAAGTCACGGACCGTCAATTCCTGCCATTTCAACCACGTCACTGTTTGGCTCTCAGCGGAGGCTTCGTGGCTGTTTGTCTACCGTCGATCATCGGACACGTAAGTATGGCTGCGGATCAAGAGGTTTGTACGGCTTTGTGCACCAACTGCACCCTTCTCTTAGAGAGGTTGTCCCTGCTAGAGGGACATGTCCGCCAGCTTGAGGAGAATAGTGTGATAACAGTAGATTTTGGCGGACACAGATGCGGACTGTAGTCAGCCCGCTAGCCCAGTTAGCATTAGACTTAGACTTAGACTTAGACAAACTTTATTGTCATTTTGTCAACACTGGGTGTACACAAAACGAAATTACGTTGCGTACGGCTTTCAACAATGTAGTGGTATTGCGGCTGGTTAAAAAGTGACATTCTATATAAAAATATGAAATAAGATAAGTATAGAGTACAAAGTGCAGCAGTGATAAATTATGTAAACAGTGCAGGAGACAAAAACCGTATTTACAAGTGTGCAGAGGAATGCTACGTTTGAATGTTCAACAGTCTGACGACAGCAGGGAAAAAACTATTGCAGAACCTGGTGGACCTGCAGCGGATGCTGCGAAACCTCTTCCCAGACGGCAGCAGGGAGAACAGTCCATGGTGAGGGTGTGATGGGTCACTGATAATATTACGGGCTCGGGACACGCAGCGCTGGGATGACAAGTCCTGAATGGAGGGAAGAGGAGCCCCGATGATCCTCTCTGCTGTCCTCACCACTCTCCTCAGGTTCTTCCAATCGGAGGCGCTGCAACCTCCACACCACACCGAGAGACAGCTTGTCAGAATGCTCTCTATGGTGCTTCGGTAGAACGTCCTCATGATGGGTGGGGGCAGGTGGGCTCTCCTCATCCTCCGCAGGAAGTACAAGCGCTTCTGTGCCCTCTTGACTAGTGTTGTGGTGTTCACAGTCCAGGTGAGGTCGTCTGTGATGTGGACCCCCAGGAATTTAGTGCTGCTGACCACCTCCACAGCTGAGCTGTTGATGATCAGTGGAGCGTGGTGAGGCTGGTTCTTCCTGAAGTCGACGATGATCTCCTTCGTCTTCTCCACATTCAGGATCAGGCTATTTTCTCTGCACCAGCCCACCAACTGCTCCACCTCCTCTCTGTAGTCCAGGTCGTTGATGTCCCTGATGAGGCCCACCACCGTTGTGTCGTCTGCAAACTTCACGATGTGATTGGTGGTGAACCTGGGGGCGCAGTCGTGTGTCATCAGGGTGAACAGCAGGGGGCTCAGGACGCAGCCCTGAGGGGAGCCTGTGCTGAGGGTGATGACATCTGAGGTGTTCTGTCCGACCCGGACTGACTGAGGTCTGTTGGTGAGGAAGTCTAGCAGCTAGTTTCGAAGGGGGGTGCTGAAGCCCAGGTGTTCCAGTTTTTCCACCAGATGCTGTGGAATGATGGTGTTAAACGCTGAGCTGAAGTCCAGGAACAGCAACCGCACGTGGGTGTTCCTCTCCTCCAGGTGAGCCAGGCTCAGGTGAAGAACGGAGGAGATGGCATCCTCAGTAGAGCGGTTCTGGAACGGGTCGAATGTTGGGGGGAGTCCGGAGACGATGTGTTCTTTAAGCAGCCTTTCGAAGCACTTCATCATGATGGGAGTCAGTGCCACAGGTCTGTAGTCATTCAATGAGGTGATTTGAGGTTTCTTCGGCACCGGAATGATGGAGGCAGCCTTGAAGCATACTGGCACTGTGGCTTGGCCCAGCGAGATGTTAAAAATGTCTGTGATGACACCAGCCAGCTGACCTGCACATTCCTTGAACACCCGCCCAGGTATGTTGTCGGGGCCTGGGGCCTTACGTGGGTTGACTCTTCTCAGAGTCTTCCACACGTTGGCTGAGTCAAGGCAGAGTGCCTCCTCTTCCTGGTGGGGAACAGTTTTAACTGCAGGAGTGCTGTTTAGTGCCTCAAATCGCCCAAAGAAGTTATTTAGACCATTTAGGAAGTCAGCATCAACCTCACCCAACGGGGGGGAGGGTAAGTTGTAGTCCGTGATCGCCCGTATGCCTTGCCACATACTCCTGGTGTTACTGGCGTCGTGGAAAAAATCCTGAATTTTTCGACTGTGGCTTCGCTTTGCTAACCTGATGGCACGGTTCAAGTTGGCTCTCGCTGTCCTCAGTGCCTCCTTGTCGCCAGACTTGAAGGCTGAGTTCCGTGCTCGTAGCGTATGACGTACCTCCTCAGTCATCCAGGGTCGTTGGTTGGCTCGGGTGATGATGTTCTTAGTGGTGCTGACGTCCTCGGTGCATTTGTTGATGTAGGCTGACACAGTCATGGCGTACTCATCAATGTCGATCTGATTGTCATATGTTGCTGCTGATTTGAACATGTCCCAGTCAGAGCACTCAAAGCAGTCCTGGAGTGCCTCCATGGCCCCCTCAGACCACACCCTCACCTGCTTCACTGTGGGTTTTGCTCTGATCAGCAGGGGCCTGTATGCAGGGATTAGCATAACAGATAGGTGGTCTGAAGAGCCGAGGTGGGGGCGGGGGGCTGCTCTGAATGCATCCTTTATATTGGTGTAAACCAAGTCCAGAGTGTTCTCTCCCCGAGTTGGAAAATCCACGTGTTGGTAAAAATGAGGGAGAATAGTCTTCATGTTAGCCTGGTTGAAGTCCCCAGCAATGATGAAAACACCCTCTGTGTGCGTGGATTGCCGCTCACCGATTGTCCGATAGAGAACACTCATGGCCTCTTTAGTATTAGCGCTAGGAGGCACATACACAGCCGTGATGCTAACAACAGTAAACTCCCTGGGCAGGTAGAAGGGTCTGCAGTTAACAGTCAAAAGCTCGATGTCCGAAGAGCAGAAGCTGGCGACAGATCTAGCATTTTTGCACCAGTTGTTGTTGATGTAGACACACAGCCCACCTCCTCGGGATTTACCGCTTAGTTCGATGTTTCTGTCGGCGCGGAATGTAGCGAGCCCCTCCAGGCTAACGGCGTTGGACGGTATTGATGAGTTCAGTCTCCGTCAGGATGAGAGCGCAGCAGTTTTTAACCTCCCTCTTTGAAGAGAGTTCCAGTTGTAGATGGTCCATTTTATTATCCAGTGAGCGGACGTTGGAGAGGAAGATGGATGGAAGCGGCGGTTTGTAGGGGTTAGCTTTAAGCTTAGCCGTTAGCCCACCTCGACAGCCGCGCTTCCGCCGCCGGTCACACCGCCTACGCTTACTCCTCCTCCGGCGTGTGCTGCCCGGCGAGCCCGCTGCATTGTGAGCTTCTGGGGCTAGTGCCCGAAGCACTCCGAGGCTACGTAAACAGACTAGGGTAGTTGTGGCTACGAGTCCGAAAACACTTGATGACCGTACCTCCAGCAGGCGCTGGCGATCATATACTAACCTACTGGATGGATAAACTAAACTTTGTGTTGTTTGTAGTGTCCTAGGCGACATATTTTGTGAAAATGCTCGTCGGTTGTCGAGAGCCGTTGCAGCCGCAGCCAACTGGGACGCCGCCATCTTGACTCTTGAATTAGCCCCAAGCGGCTTGCTAACCGCGATGTGCCAGTTAAGACGCATAGCCGTCCCAAGCCATCTCGGCCTACTGGCTCTCGCATCTTGGTCATAGGTGACTCCATCACACGAAAAACACCACACTTAAAAATCCAGCCACGGTAATGTGTATCCCTGGAGGCAGAGCACCCGACATAGAAGCTAATCTATGGGCGCTAGCTCGCAATAGGTCTAGTCAACAGCGTAGGTCCAACAACACTAGCCACTCGGATATAGTGATACACGGTGGCTCCAATGATATATTTCAAGCATATATCGGCTCTATTGATAATCTTACAAATGAATTTAATGCGACATTGTTAAATGCCATCGACTCGGTAGTGCCACTACGTCTGAAAACTCGCCGTAGAAAGCCTACTACACGGTTCACAGGTGAAACACGGACGCTTAAGCAATTATGTAAAAAGCATGAACGAAAATGGCGTTGAACCAAACTTGAGGTTTTCCATCAGGCATGGCGCGATAGCCTCCTGAAATACAAAGATGCGCTTATTTTAGCAAAAACTAATTATTTCTCGCAAATTATTAATCTCAATAAAAACAATCCTAAATACTTATTTGATACAGTGGCAAAGCTGACGTGGTGCCATCCGACCTCCGATAGCTCCTTCCACTCAGCCGACGGGTTCATGAAATTTTTCGCTTGAAAGATTGAATCCATTAGGGATGAGATCAAGATGACAGTTCCAATCGCTCAGTCGAGACCGCCCATTACCGGCGCTGACGAACATGCAATAACCCTATCAAATTTTAAAAGTGTGTCCGTTGAAAGGCTCACGCAATTGGTTAGTGCGGCTAAGCAAACGACATGTTCACTCGACCCGCTCCCAGCCAAACTATTTAAAGAATTACTTCAAATTTTAGGACCGTCCGTCTTAAATATAATTAATCTGTCTGTCTCCTCTGGACAGCCTTTAAAACCGCTATCATTAAACCGCTACTTAAGCGACCAAATCTCGACCCGGACTGTCTCAGTAATTATAGGCCGGTTTCAAATCTCCCATTCGTAGCAAAACAACGAGTAGTCCATGGTAATGCGACCTCTGAGCTCTATAACGTCACTTGTGGTGTCCCGCAGGGATCGGTACTCGGACCAATTCTATTTAATATGTATATGATTCCGCTTGGGGACATAATACGTAAATATAACATTAGTTTTCAATGTTAGGCGGATGACACTCAATTATATATGCCGTTATCGATGACAAATCCGCAGGACTGTTGTAATCTTGAGGCGTGCCTTGCGGAGATCAAGCAATGGATGTCTCTCAATTTCCTTCGTCTTATCCCAGATAAAACTGAGATGTTGATAATTGGTCCAGCTTGTTATCACCACTTATTTAAGGAAACCACTATAACTATGGATAACTGTACTATCACTCAGAGCGATACTGTAACTAATCTCGGGGTAACATTTGACCAAACGCTCTCCTTTCAAAAGCACAATAAGAACATAACTAAAATTGCGCTTTTTTACCTCCGTAATATTCGTAAGATTCGTCCGATTCTCTCGTGATGCGGAAACTATTATACATGCGTTTATTATGTCGCGCCTGGACTACTGTAACGCATTATCAAAGTCAAAGTCAAAGTCTGCTTTATTGTCAATTTCTTCACATGTCAAGACATACAAAGACATTGAAACTGCGTTTCCTACTATCCCACGGTGGAGACAAGACATATTACACCCAATTGGTCCACAGACAAACAAAACATTCAAGTAAACAATACACAAAGTAAAAATAAGAAGGCACATAGTATATAAATGTATTATTTATTTATATAAAGGCCGGTCCACGAAAATATTTCTGACACGTAACCGGTCCGTGGCGCAAAAAAGGTTGGGGACCAGTGATTTAGTAGAAGGTGGCTACAGATAAAGGTTTGAGTTCATTTTGAAAAACTAACAGGTCACTCACTTAAGATGCACGCACAACCAATGCAGCTCTCTAATAACTCTGCTGCAAACATAGGTTAACGCACTTGGGTTGAAAACCGAACCCCAGTCTTTCACGCGACAAGCAGAGATACTATCCACGATACTAACAAGGAACATGCCCTGTGTTGGGGCAAGATGGACTGCTTGGCGGGAGAAAGGAAAGGGAGGAAGCAGAAAGGGGAACGCTCACAGAACACATGCGCTTATAACTATTATGTGGATTTTAACCATCTGTAAACGTTATTAAAACAGTACTGAAATGGGGCAATCTGCTGGTCTTTTTCGTATATGCCTGCCTTCAAGTTTAGAGGGCACTACCTTTAGGGGGCGCATTAGAGGTTAGGGTTAAAGGTGAGGGGGTTACCGTTAGCGAGTTAGCAGGTTAGGGGTTAATTATTAGGGTTTGGTTATTGTTCTGGTTTTAGAGTTAGCGTTAGGGCTTGAAGTTAGGGAATTAGGAGCCTTAGGCCAACCAGATTCCATTTATTCCATTAATCACTGACATTCAGTCTTCAGGTCCATGGGCTACCAATCGGAATGTAACGGGGTCAGCTGGTCGACTATGGAGCTCATCGGTGCAGGGGAATGATTCTCGCTTAGGGTGCATCATTACCTGGGTTTAACTCCCGGACGATCTCTTCTTGGAAACACTGTTGTCTATCATTATGTGGAGCGTTTGACAGGCCAACGTTACACGGAATGTAACATGGTCTGCAAGCTTCCGTCATGGCTCGTTGGTCTAGGGGTATGATTCTTGCTTTGGGTGTCGGAGGTCCTGGGTTCAACTCCCAGACAAGCCCTTCTTTAAAACGTTGCTGTTGATCAACTAGCCCAATTTAATTTTGGGCGCTAGCCCGAATCCATACACGGTGGATGGCGGCAGTGATATTTGAGAAGTGAAATGAAGTTGATTGGATTTGCAGACAGTGTGCAATCATTATTTCATCAAAAGTAGGCAGGTACATAAATTTGGGCACCCCAAGAGAAAAATGACAATATTTCAATATCAATATTTAGTAGATCCTCCTTTTGCAGAAATAACAGCCTCTCGACCAGTGGTTCTTAACCTGGGTTCGGTCGAACCCTAGGGGTTCGGTGAGTCGGTTTCAGGGGTTCGGCAGAGCCTCCACTCCGGAGGTCCAAACACACCTGATTAATAAATTCGCATATCTGAACTGGTCTCGCAAAGGCAACAGCAGAAGTCACACTGATTTGCTGGTATGTCATTTGTTGTGAATTCATGCATTGTGTTGGTTCTATTCTTTGAACAAGGTGATGTTTATGCACGGCTCATTTTGTGCACCAGTAAAAACATCTCTGTCTTCAATTTGAAAAAAATAAATATATATTCACAAAAGAGGGGTTCGGTGAATGGGCATATGAAACTGGTGGGGTTCAGTGCCTCCAACAAGGTTAAGAATCACTGCTCTAGACGCTTCCTATAGCTTCCAATGAGTGTGGATTCTGGTTGAAGGTATATTTCACCATTCTTCTTGACAAATCTGAAAGTCCCATAAACTTCATTTCACTTCTCAAATATCATTGTGTCTGTCCGCTATATGATATATTTTACTGATATTGCCTCTGAACAGGCGAGCAAGTGCTCCTCCGGCCGTCATGACTACATTCTACCGTGGCACCATTGAGAGCATCCTCTCCAGTTGTATCGCTGTTTGGGGTGGTAGCTGCACTGAATACAACATGAAGGCCCTGCAGCGCATAGTGAACACAGCTGGTAAGATTATTGGTGCTTCACTCCCCTCCCTGAAGGACATTTACACCTCCCATCTCACCCGCAAGGCGACCGCGATCGTGAGTGATGTGAGTCACCCCGCTCACTCTTTGTTTGATCTTCTGCCCTCTGGGAAGAGGTACAGGAGCCTGTGCTTCCGCACCACCAGACTCACCAACAGCTTCATACTCCAGGCTGTTATGATCCTGAACTCTCTCCCCCCTTCTGCGTAGCGTCCTGTACTTTTGCGGTATATTCTGACTGTCTGCTGTATGCACACTTGCTCCATTTTTGCTCCTCTTATTTATTATGTTATTTATTTATTTATTATTTATTCATCACTCTTATTTATTCATTGTTTGTGCCTTCTTGTTTTTATTTTTCGTGTTGTTTACTTGTATGTATATTGTGTACTATGTCTTGTCACCGTGGGATAGTGGGAACGTAATTTCGATTTCTTTGTGTGTCTTGGAATGTGAAGAAATTGACAATAAAGCAGACTTTGACTTTGACTTTTGACTTTGATAAAGGAAAATCTTGAAATAGATTTTGCATACAAATGATACTTTTGCATATGACCGTATATGTAACTCGGAGAACATGTGATTGATTACTTTATCAAATACTATTTGACTAAATATTTGAGGTCCCACTGAAACTTAAAACTCGGATCACGGGATTCAGAGTCCAGAGTGCTAATCATAACACCATGGAATAGACACACACACGCACGCGCACACACGCACGCGCACACACACACGCGCGCACACGCACACGCACACACACACACACACGCATCCTTGTTAACCTCCCTCTGCAGGACCCAAAGTACTTTACTGAGTTGTGGGGTCCACCCTTTCTAGTGGTCCAAGAACTATGAAAAAAATCAGGCAAGTCTCAAAAAAAATCTTGTTACTAAAAATCACTTTCAATAAACACAATTCAAAACTTTATTTTACATGTCAGTTTTTCAGTCACATGTGGGGCCTGTTTCTAACCTTCAGGCTTTGCGGGGTCCACCTTTACACACATGAGATTTTTAGTCAGTTATGGGGCTCGCTTTTAATATTTCAACCTTAAGAGGTCCACCTATACACACATGACAAATAGTGAACAAATGGTGAAACAGGACCAGCCATGTGTTTCTACCTCTGTTAAGGGAAGCTCTTTCACTCATATTTTCTCCTCATGGTGGTTATTCTATTTTTGACAAAGTACTTAACAGCTTTCCAGTCTCTGTTACTCAGTGCTTGTGGTTCTGCAGCAATGCATCTCTCGCAGTCAAACTTACCAGGAACCTGATTTGTCAATATATACTTCCTTAAATGTTTATTTACTGCAGCACATTCCTCTGGGGTCCAGCTTCTTTTCACAACTTTTTCTTTACCTAAGGGCATAAGAAGAGCACTTTTTAGTTGACAACTTAATTAGAACAAGACTGCATAAAGAATACATTCACTTTATGTACAATAGTCCGACAAAATAATTTAAATGAGATATTTTAAAAAGTCAACTATCTTTGTCAACGGTGATGAGCCCACAATAGACATAAGTAAATCAGTTATTATCTGGGATATTAATCCGGTCATTTAAGTTGCTCGGTGGTCTTCAGTGTCAGCTGTTTTCATATTAACAAAATTAAAAATAGATGCACAAAAGGGCAATATTAGAATGGCCCCAGTTTTGGAGGTGGGGGAAAGAGGTCTCTCATTTTCTTGACTACTTTTAAGCAGTTTTGCATTTGACCAGAGTGTCACTGCTGGTAGATGAAGCAATTCCTGGCCCCTACAGAGGTTGCACAGGCAGCACATTGGGATGCACCATTTCTCTGACAAAACCATTAAGAACAGATACAAGTTGTTGCAAAATCAGGGAAAATAAAAATCTGAAAAAAACTTTTTTCAGACAGTGTTTTACATGTATGGGGAATTTGCTTTGATAATGTGCTACACATAGACAAACAAAGATGATATAAATAAATTTGGATGGGTTAATTTTCATTTTATCACAAAATTCAACTATGATTGAATAAAGGTCTAAACTTTAGACCTTACATGTCTAAGAAAAAAAGTCGTGGTGTTTAATATATTGGGTCATCTAAATCTTAGTAAGCAGCATATGTGAGGATAATTAGATACTGATACAGTAGTAACAATTGGACAATTTAAAAGCAACCGTGATAAAGTTATATATTGAAAAGGATTACTCCAAACTCACCTCACTTTTTGGCAGACTTTTCATTACTTGGGCCACGAGATGTGAAGGTACAAGAGGTCACTTCTATGACTTCTGGCATCAGCCCATCTGAAATGATGATTTTTAAGTACAGAAAAAAATATGTTAAACTTATCTTATTAGGACAGCAAACACACGGATCAAGGGTACAGTTTCTAACAGCAAACTAAAGAGAAAAAAAAACTATCTACACTTGTGCTCATAAGGAGTTATTTATTACAATAATGTCCTGTAGAACCAATCTTGTTGGAACCAAATTTGGATTTTGGTAAATACTAGACAGGAGCAGATATGAATGTAATGGACTATTTAAAAGTGGTGGAATTAAAAAATAAATAAAAATCAATATTGAAAACGAGTACTGACCTTAAACTGCAGTTTTACAAACTCACCTTTCTTTTTGGCCATTTTCTTCCACTGAGACTTGAACTCTGGTCGCTGGGGTGAGAGTCCTAACCCTAGCCCTAGCTCTAACCTTAACCCTACCTCTTACCCTAACCCTAGCCCTAGCTCTAACCTTAACCCTACCTCTTACCCTATTCCTAACCCTAACCCTAGCCCTAGCTCTAACCTTAACCCTACCTCTTACCCTATTCCTAACCCTAACCCTAGCTCTAACCCTAGCTCTTACCCTATTCCTAACCCTAACCCTAGCTCTAACCCTAACTGTAACCCTAACTCTTACCCTAATCCTAACCGTAACCCTAGCTCTAATCCTAATCCTAGCTCTTACCCTATTCCTAACCCTAACCCTAGCTCTAACCTTAAACCTAACCCTAATCCTAGCTCTTACCCTAGCTCTAACCCCTCACCTTTCTTTTTGGCCATTTTTTTCCACTGAGACTTGAACTCAGGTCGCTGGGGTGAGAGTCCTAACCCTAGCCCTAGCTCTAACCTTAACCCTACCTCTTACCCTAACCCTACCTCTTACCCTATTCCTAACCCTAGCTCTAACCCTATTCCTAACCCTAGCCCTAGCTCTAACCCTCGCTCTTACCCTATTCCTAACCCTAGTCCTAGCTCTAACCCTAGCTCTAACCCAACCCTAGCTCTTACCCTATTCCTAACCCTAACCCTAACCCTAGCTCTAACCCTAACCCTAATCCTTACCCTAGCTCTTACTCTAACCGTAATCCTAACCTTAGCTCTTACCCCTCACCTTTCTTTTTGGCCATTTTTTTCCATTGAGACTTGAACTCAGGTCGCTGGGGTGAGAGTCCTAACCCTAGCCCTAGCTCTAACCTTAACCCTACCTCTTACCCTAACCCTAGCCCTAGCCTTAACCCTACCTCTTACCCTAACCCTAGCCCTAACCCTACCTCTTACCCTATTCCTAACAACCCTAACAACCCTAGCAACCCTAGCAACCCTAGCAACCCTAGCAACCCTAGCAACCCTAGCAACCCTAGCAACCCTAACAACCCTAACAACCCTAACAACCCTAACTCTAGCATATGGTTTTATGGGGGAGCACACGAGCAACTCTGTTGCAAATTTTTCAAGGATAAGATATTTTTGGTCCCACTGGGATTTGAACTCAGGTCGCTGGGGTGAGAGTACAGAGCACTAACCACTACACTACAGAACCCACGCCATTACTTCATGGATGTTACCTATATGGTTTTATGGAGCAGCTCACAAGTAAATAGTATAGATAGGAATAGGTAAATGCCAAAATACTTGAGGTTCCACTGAGACTTGAACTCTGGTCGCTGGGGTGAGAGTCCAGAGCACTAACCACTAGAGTATGTAACCCACACCATTAATCCATGGAAGTTAGCTATATGGTTTTATGGAGCAGCTCACAAGCAAATAGCATAGATAGGAATAGGTAAATGTCAAAGTAGTTCAGGTTCCACTGAGACTTGAACTCAGGTCACTGGGGTGAGAGACCAGAGCATTAACCACTACACTATGGAACGCACACCAATATTCCATGGAAGTTACGTATATGGTTTTATGGAGCAGCTCACAAGCCAGATATAGGAATAGTATAAATAGGAATAGGTAAATGCCAAAATAGTTGAGGTTCCACTGAGACTTGAACGCAGGGCGCTGGGGTGAGAGTCTAGAGTACTAACCACTACAGTATGGAACCCACACTATTAATCCATGGAAGTTACCTATATGGTTTTATAGAGCAGCTCACAAGCAAATAGCATACATGGGAATAGGTAAATGCCAAAATAGTTGAGGTTCCACTGAGACTTGAACTCAAGTCGCTGGGGTGAGAGTCCACAGCACAAACCACTACAGTATGGAACCCACGGCATTACGTCATGGAAGTTACGTATATGGTTTTATGGACCAGCTCACAAGCAAATAGTATATATACATAGGAATAGGTAAATGCCAAAATAGTTGATGTTCCACTGAGACTTGAACTCCGGTCACTGGGGTGGGAATCCAGAGCACTAACCACTACACTATGGAACGCACGACATTATTTCATGGAAGTTACGTATATGGTTTTATGGAGCAGCTCACAAGCCAGTATAGATAGGAATAGGTAAATGCCAAAATAGTTGAGGTTCCACTGAGACTTGAACTCAGGTCGCTGGGGTGAGAGTACAGAGCACTAACCACTACAGTATGGAAACCACACCATTGTTTCATGGAAGTTATGTATATGGTTTTATGGAGCAGCTCACAAGCATATATATATATATAGGAATAGGCAAATGCCAAAACAGTTGAGGTTCCACTGAGACTTGAACTCGGGTCGCTGGGGTGAGAGTCCAGAGCACTTACCACTACACTATGGAACTCATGCCATGGAAGTTACGTATATGGTTTTATAGAGCAGCTCACAAGCAGTATAGATAGGAATAGGTAAATGCAAAAAAGGTTGAGGTTCCACTGAGACTTGAACTCGGATCAGTGGATTCAGAGTCCAGTGTGCTAACCATTACACTATGGAACCACAAGGTCCAGACCATGGCAGGCATATGCTGGTGTGGGAGCCAGAAGTTTTGAATTCTTTTTTTTTTTTTTTTCTTCTTTTTTTTTAATTGCTAATGTGTCAATTGCTGGGCATCTGAAACCAGTTTTTCCAGTGTCCAGAGACCAGCTATTCCAATTTAGTCCCATAATTGGCTTTCTGTACAGCGCACAAGTGGCAGGGAAGTCTGGGAGTACAGTCAAACCTCGGTTTTCGAACGTCCCGGTTCTCGAACAAATCGGAATTCGAACAAAGAAATTCGAGATTTTTTTGCTTCGGTTGTCCAACAAAATTCGGAGGTTGAACCTCGCAAGATGAGCCGAAAGGACCCGAGAAAACCCGACCGCGCGGCCCGGATGCCGACTGACTCCGTTCGTTATTGTAATTTCGTTACTTTGAGGATTGTATTAACCCCTAATCATGCCTCCAAAGAAAGCAAGTGGGAGCAGTAAAGCCATCCTAAAACACAAAGGCGCTCTTTAAGCAATGCGACAGTGAGCGCCCGGCGCGCTGCGGTTGCCCGACCGCACCAAATTAAGCTCCCTGCGCACTGAGATCCACTTAAATTTTAGAAAGTACATCAGAACTTTAAAAATATTTTCTAGATTTCAGCGACGGCTCTGTCACAATAATGCGACCAGCGCGGTGCAGTTGGGCGGTCGGCGGCACGCTACGGTTGAGCGTTCTCTCTCGCTCTCGCTCTCTCTCGCGCTCTCTCTTGCTCTCTCTCTCTCTCTCTCGCACTCTTTCTCGCTCTCTCTCACTCTCTCACACACACACACACACACACACACACACACACGCACACACACACACACACACACACACACACACACACACCATCATCGGCGGACACTCGGGACGAGTATGACTGTCTTCTTCTCAGGGTCGTCTACTTGTGGGTCCGCAGGTGGGCGTAGAGGCCGATCCGGGATCCACATATTTTTGTGCAGTGTGGGCAGGGGAAAGTGGTGGTGGGTTGTGGTCGTGCTGGAGCCTGTTTTTGTCTTTCCTTACGGAGTTGTTGTTTGGTTTCTGGGACACGGCGGAGTTCCTTTTCATGATGTGCTGCCCCTTCTTGCACCGCTACCCTCCAGCAGTTCCTGTTCAAGGCGATGCGCTCCCAGTCCTGAGATGTTATTTGGAATTTCTTGAGACTGGTCTTGAGGTTGTCCTTAAAACGTTTCTTTTGCCCGCCCGGGGCTCGCGGACCTCTCTCCAGCTGGGAGTATAACATCTGTTTGGGGAGGCGGGTGTCAGCCATGCGGATGAGATGTCCTGTCCATCGGAGTTGGTGCTGCATTATTAAGGTGGTGATGCTCGGTATCCTGGCTTCCTCCAGAACGCTGATGTTTGTGCGTCTGTCCTCCCATTTGATCCTGAGTATTTTCCTCAAGGTTCTCTGGTGGTGTTGTTCAAGAGCTCTTAGTTGCCTGCTGTAGGTTGTCCATGATTCTGCCCCATAAAGTAAGGTGGGGAGAACCACAGCTTTGTAAACCAGGAGGTTGGTGTCAACCCGGAGGTCTCTGTCTTTAAAGACTCTTTTCCGCAGTCTGGCATACGCTCCACTGGCACAGCTCAGGCGATGGTTGACCTCAGAGTCAATGTCCGCTTTGGAGGAGAGAAGGCAGCCGAGGTAGGGGAAGTGGTGAACATATTCAAGTGCAGTGTTGTCCACATTTATGATGGGCGGAGTAGATGGCTGGTTGGGTGGGGGTTGATGTAGCACCTGGGTCTTCTTGATGTTCACGGTCAGACCCAGGGCTCTGTATGCCTTAGCGAAGGAGTTCAGGATGCCCTGGAGGTCTTCTGCAGAGTGTGCTGCAATGGCATTATCGTCTGCATACTGAAGCTCCACGACCGTGGTGGTTCTGATCTTGGTTTTGGCTTTGAACCTGTTAAGGTTGAAGAGCCTGCCATCAGTTCTGTACCAAATTGGGATTCCGTGTGGTAGTTCTTCGTTGATGAGGTGGAGTATGGCGGCAATGAACACAGAGAACAGGGTGGGTGCAATGATGCATCCCTGTTTGACCCCTGTCTCTACAGTGAAAGGCTCAGTCAAGGAGCTGTTGTTGAGCACTGTGGCTGTCATTCCGTCATGTAATAAACCCAGTATTCTGACGTATTTATCCGGGCAACCATACTTCAGAAGGATTTTGTCAGGTCTATGAAAGCCATGAACAAAGGCTGTTTATGCTCACGGCATTATTCCTAGAGTTGGCGTGCTGTAAAAATCATGTCTGCAGTGCCTCTAGATGGGCGAAAACCGCACTGCGATACTGGGAGAACTTCCTCAGACAGTGGCAGTAGGCGATTGGCAAGAACACGAGCAAGTACTTTGCCAACTGTTGAAAGGAGCGAGATGCCCCTATAGTTTCCGCAATCCGCTTTGTCCCCTTTCTTGAAAATGGTCACTATCAGAGCATCCCTGTGCTCCGAGGGGAGTACTTCTTTTTCCCAGACCTTCAGAAAGAAGGAATGGAGGTGGCGCTGGAGCTCTACTCCACCTTCCTTTAGGACCTCAGCTGGGATCCCATCTGGCCCAGAGGCCTTGTTGTTCTTCAGGCTCCTGATGGCATCTTGGACCTCTGCTAAAGTGGGAGGTTCACCCATGTCTTCCCTGATGGGACTCTGAGGGATGTGACTGAGGAAATCTGACTGAGTTGTGCTGTCACGGTTGAGGAGTTCCTGAAAGTGCTCTCTCCACCGGTTGTTTATGGACTCATTGTCCTTCAACAGCTCCTGCCCGTCTTTAGAGCGTAGGGGGTTTTGGCCGCGATGGCTTGGGCCGTAGACAGCCTTAGTAGCGCTGAAAAAGCCTCTGGTGTCACCAGAGTCTGACAAACTCTAGATTTCCAGTGCCCTTTCTGTCCACCAGGAGTTTTTAATCTGTCTCACCCGGCTCTGGACGTCAGCCTTGGCTCTGGAGTTAGCCTGTCTCTTTGCTGTGCAGGTGATGTCATTTTGCCAGACACGAAAGGTTTCCCTTTTCTTGGAGATGAGCTGTTCTATCTCCGTGTCGTTCTCATCAAACCAGTCCTGATGCTTTCTGGCCTTGTACCCGAGAGTGGCACGGCAGGTGTCGAGGATGGAAGACTTGAGCAGGCTCCAGTGTTCGTCAATGTCCTCAGGGTATTCCTGATTGAGGCTTTCTCCAAGAGAGGCCTGAAACTGCTGCAGGGCGGCAGTTTTGTTCAGGGTCTCAAGGTTTAGTCTCTGCCGGCTCAGCTTCTTTTGCAGTCTCCTCTTCCTCTTGAGTCTGATGGACATCGTGGATCGTATCAGGCGGTGATCTGTCCAGCAGGCCTCTGAATCCATCATGGCTTTTGTGATGCTCACGTCGCGCTGATCCCTGGCCCTGACAATGACATAGTCAATAAGATGCCATTGTTTAGAACGAGGGTGTCTCCATGAACCATTGAGTTTGTTCTTCTGGCGAAAGATGGTATTGGTGATGGTAAGGTCGTATTGAGCACATTTGCTAAGAAGCAAAACCCCATTGGAGTTGATGTTTCCAATGCCTTCCTTTCCAATGGTGCCCTTCCAGAGTTGGTGGTCTCGGCCCACTCTGGCATTGAAATCTCCCAATATAATAATCTTGTCCTCCTTGGGGATTTTTGACAATACCTCATCCAGACAGGCATATAAGGCCTCTTTTTTGTCCTCATCGGAAACGAGGGTAGGTGCATAAGCACTAAGAACTGTTGCCGTCATCTAACATCCACCGCCTGATGTGCCAGCTTGTGACTAGGGGCTTCCAGACTTCACAATCCTGCCCCCGTTGCCACTTACTGGTCGCCACAGGACTTTAATCCGGGATGTAAGGTGGACTCCCTGAAAAAGACGCCTGTGCGTGACTTTGTTTAAAGTGGGGAGACTGGTGCACAGACAGTCACCACACTGTCCTTGACAGATCGGGGTCAGAGTCCAGTGGCAAGGAGACCAAGACGACTGGTGACCCTTTTCTGCTGCAGCCTTCATCCGCCTTCCCAGCCGTTGTGACGCCACCCCTTAGGTCAGCTATCATCCTCCGCCTGGTCCACCGTTGAGGTCTTCACTATTTTACCCATAGCTGGAGCTGTTTACCCACAGTGGTTGATGGGCAGTAGGGCGTGTCCACACACCGGTGGGCCTACATGCCACATCTCTGGGGCCCACTGCTGCTCCGAGATCCTGCACAACTTAGCCTGGGACCACAAGGGGCCAGTTGCCGTGTGTGGCCACGAGGAGGCGTGTGCAAGTCTTGGCAATGGAGAGGCTGTGTACCGGCTTATACACTCGGCTCCTCTTTTCACCCCCGGAAACAGAGGGCTAGCCGGTGGCGGTAGCTGAAAGCAGAAAAGTGGCAAGCAGACGCAGCATGCAGCATGCACAAACTACAGGCACTACGACTCCAACACGACTGCACTGACGCATCACACGCCCTGTGTGCTGATGGAACACACACACACACACACACACACACACACACACACACACACACACACACACACACACACACACACACACACACGCACGCACACACACACACACACAGGGCAGTGACTCTCCAATACACATAGATACCAAATGGTCAGGTGAAGCTTTCCCGCCTTTTCCGGACAGTATAAAACCTTCTGACCTGGAGACCTGACCTAGTGTTGTTACATCTGCTGAAGTGCCATGTGCATTGACCGGCCATTAAACAACCCAAGATCTTGCCAATAAAGAACCAACCGTTACTCCACATCTTAGTTTTCCTGACCCAACAACAGACATCATCAACAACATGCAACAGCCGTTGGTGGAATCGAACCCGCACTTTCCTAACTGTGAAGCGGACGTGCTAACCAGTGTACCACCGAGCCGCCAAAGAGTATAAATACTACTATGTTGAGTCAAATACAAGACAGATTACAGATTTAAAACCACCCTTCGACGAGGATGGGAATCCATGCGAGCAGAGCACAGCGGATTATCAATCCATCGCCTTAAACTCTCGGCCACCTCATCGTGGACAACTTGTGTTGACACATCACATTATGTACGTTGTGCCAAGATACTTTGGATGTGAAGATAATGAAAATCCGGCGAGGATGTGATATGAAATGATGAGTGGAGAGCACAATGGGGTAGCAACACATCGCCTGAATATCTCAGCCACCGCATCTCATGCATGAGTTGTATGGGCGACATGATATGGTATGTACGGTGTGGTATAAGCCGCAAGGTAATATGATACAATACTTTAGATGTGAAACAAAGAAGAGATAAGCCACAAAAGAAGTGACACTGTCAACAAAGAAAAACGTTTTTTCAATGTTGTCTCACCCCAAATCTTTGGGATTATCGGATCTGCGCAGTTGGATAATTCCACCAACATTTTAACATCAACATTCTTTCATGGTCTGCCTGGGTGTCCTGGCTGAAGATCCTAAAGGTTTTGAATTCATTTTATGATTCCGCATATAAGCCATGATCGTATAGTGATAAGTACCGTAAATTCCGGACTATAAGCCGCGGCTTTTTTCCCAAATTTTGAACCCTGCGGTTTATAGTCAGGTGCGGCTTATATAAGGATTTTTTCGTGATTTTTGTGATGACTTGATCACTTCAAGATTCAAGAGTTTTTATTCGCCATGTTTGAGCGTGCCAAACAAGGAATTTGACTTCGGTAAAACACACCCTCTGTTCAACATTTAGGTGACTAACAACACTCAGGACATGTGAATAATGGCAAAAACAGTGTAGACAAATTCAAAAAGGTGTGAAGAGCAGGATGTTATTGCACAGTAATGACTCTGAGACTCTATGAGTGGTGTGAGTTCATCAGAGCAACAGCCTGGGGGAAGAAGATGTCTCTGTGTCTGCTGGTTTTGGCGTACCGAGCTCTATAACGCCGTCCGGAGGGGAGTAGTTCAAACAGACTGCAACCTGGGTGAGAAGGGTCTGTAGAGATGTTCCTTGCACGTTTCCTGGTCCTGGACAGGTACAAGTCTTGGATAGATGGGAGGTTGATTCCAATGATCTTTTCTGCAGTCCTGATTGTCCGTTGCAGTCTGTGCTTGTCTTGTTTGGAGGCTGATCCAAACCAGACAGTGATGAAGGTGCAGAGGACAGACTGGATGATGGCAGTGTAGAAGGTCTTCAGAAGCTCTCGCGGCAGGTTGAACTTCTTGAGCTGTCTCAGGAAGTACAGCCTCTGCTGGGCCTTCTTCCGGACAGAGTCTATGAGGCCGGTCCATTTCGGGTCGCGAGAGATTGTGGTTCCCAGGAACTTGAAGGTGTCTGTGGAGAGAATAGTATTACTGCGGATAGTGAGGGGTAAAAGTGGTGAAGGGTCTCGCCTGAAATCCACTGTCATCTCCACGGTCTTGAGCGGGTTCAGCTCCAGATGAGAGTCTGTGCCCCTCTGGTGGGACACGTTACGTGCTGTCTGTATCTGGGCAGTTCGTGTGCGAGGTTCGCCCTGTTAAGATCACCCAGAACAATTATTAGTGAGTTTGGTAGAAGTTTCTCCATGTCTGTTACCTGGTCAGCCAGCATCTGCGTGGCTTCACTCGCACGTGCGTGTGGTGGGATGTAAACAGCCGCCATGACGATCGAGGAGAACTCCCGTGGTGAATAGAACGGCCGGCAGTTTATGAAAAGTGTTTCTAGGAGAGGGCTGCAAAACTCTTTCAACACCGTGACATCAGTACACCAACGTTCATTAATGTAGAAACAGAGACCACCTCCCTTTGATTTTCCGGAGAGCTCCGCGCTGCGATCTGCTCGCGTTAGCCTGAACCCGGCTAGCTCCACGGCGTGGTGGGGGGTTCGTTCGCTGAGCCACGTTTCCACAAAGCACAGCGCGGCCGATCTGCTGAAGTCCGTGTTCCTTGAAGTGAGGAGCAGCAGTTCGTCCATCTTGTTCGCCAGGGAGCGGACATTCGCCAGATGATATTATGAGCTTTAGTAGGAATGCACGCTAGGTGACCTGCGTCAAAGGGCTCTAAACCCTTTCTCTTACTCTGCCATGTGACTCAGAGATTACACAAAGCAGTGGCGCTGTTTGGACCATCTGCATTGTATTAAAACCCAATCAATCAGCATTTAAATTCAATTCTTCTGACATTTTGCTCACCAAAAACAAGTTGTTGACGTCATGATGGCGCCGCGGATGGCAGCCACGGTGAGTCGCTCTCTGTTTATTTGTCTTATTTTGTGTGTTTTCTGTGTCCTCTGCTGTCCATCCCGGATCACTTTTACTAGAGAAGCGCTGTTAAACATCGGACAGTCTTCTTCTGGTATTTTCTCTCCTGTTCTCTTCGATTCAGACTGTTTGTCGGAGATTCTAGCCGGAGCGGCGGTGCTGTACAAGCTAGCACGACGACGGCGGCGCGGAAAACGAGCGGGAGCACTCGTAAGGCTGAGGCAGAGAGGGTTCCGTTCTGCCCTACCGTCAATTCATCTGGCGAATGTCCGCTCCCTGGCGAACAAGATGGACGAACTGCTGCTCCTCACTTCAAGGAACACGGACTTCAGCAGATCCGCCGCGCTGTGCTTTGTGGAAACGTGGCTCAGCGAACGAACGCCCCACCACGCCGTTGAGCTAGCGGGCTTCAGGCTAACGCGAGCAGATCGCAGCGCGGAGCTCTCCGGAAAATCAAAGGGAGGTGGTCTCTGTTTCTACATTAATGAACGTTGGTGTACTGATGTCACGGTGTTGAAAGAGTTTTGCAGCCCTCTCCTAGAAACACTTTTCATAAACTGCCGGCCGTTCTATTCACCACGGGAGTTCTCCTCGATCGTCATGGCGGCTGTTTACATCCCACCACACGCACGTGCGAGTGAAGCCACGCAGATGCTGGCTTGACCAGGTAGCAGACATGGAGAAACTTCTACCAAACTCACTAATCATTGTTCTGGGTGATCTTAACAGGGCGAACCTCGCACACGAACTCCCCAGATACAGACAGCACGTAACGTGTCCCACCAGAGGGGCACAGACTCTGGACCACTGCTACACCGTGATCAAGGATGCATACCACTCTGCGGCTCGTGCAGCTTTAGGACTCTCGGACCACTGTCTAGTTCATCTGATCCTGGCCTACAGGCAGAAACTAAAAACTTCTAAGCCTGTGGTGAGGACTGTGAGGAAGTGGACAGTGGAGTCAAGGCAGGACCTCCAAGCCTGCTTTGACTGCACCGATTGGGGAGCTTTCGAAGCTGCAACTTCAGACTTGCATGAACTCACTGACACTGTCACATCATACATCAGTTTTTGTGAGGATCTGTGTGTGCAGACTAAGACCTTCTGCACGTACAACAACGACAAACCTTGGTTTACACCGAACCTCAGGAGGTTGCGCAAAGTCAAGGAGGAGGCCTTCAGGAGCGGCGACCGCGACCTGTTCAGGCAGACCAGAAACACACTGAACCGAGAGGTCAGGAAAGCCAAGAGGTGTTACGGGGAGAACCTGAAGAGACACCTCTCTGCCAATCCTGATCCCTCAACAGTGTGGAAAGGTCTGCAGAGCATCACGGGCTACAAGAAACGAACACCCCGTCCTGTGGAGAGCCCAAGGCTTGCTAACCAGCTGAATAAGTTCTACTGCAGGTTTGATCAGTCCTCCCACACAACGGGACTTCCTGCAGCACAATCTACATACTCACCTCTCCCCACAACTGCTCTGTCCACACCTCTATCATCGTTGTCACCCACTCTCTCTCTTGCAGAGGCCGCGCCCGCACTCCAGGTCCGCGAGGAGGAAGTGCGCCAGATGTTCCGGAGACAAAAGACCAGGAAGGCACCGGGCCCAGACGGCGTGTCACCTTCCTGCTTGAAAGTCTGCGCTGAACAGCTGGCGCCCACCTTTGCACGGATCTTCAACCGTTCTCTGGAGCTGTGTGAGGTGCCCTCGTGCTTCAAGAGCTCCACCATCGTTCCAGTGGCCAAGAAGCCCGCCATCACAGGTTTGAATGACTATAGACCCGTCGCACTGACATCTGTGGTCATGAAATCTTTCGAGAGGTTAGTGCTGAACCACCTGAAGGAGGTCACGGGCCCCCTGCTTGACCCCCTCCAGTTTGCCTACCGGGCAAACAGGTCAGTGGATGATGCGGTCAACATGGGACTGCACTACATCCTGCACCACCTGGACACTCCAGGAACGTACGCCAGGATCCTGTTCGTGGACTTCAGCTCGGCGTTCAACACCATCGCTCCTGACATCCTCCAACAGAAGCTCATCCAGCTTGCGGTGCCTGCCCCCACCTGTCAGTGGATCACCAGCTTCCTGACCAACAGGAGACAGCGTGTGAGGCTGGGGGGCATCACATCTGACACCCGGACCACCAATACTGGAGCCCCTCAGGGGTGCGTCCTCTCCCCACTGCTCTTCTCTCTCTACACCAATGATTTCTCCTCAGATGACTCTCCTGTGAAGCTCCTGAAGTATGCAGACGACACCACTCTCATCGGACTGATCCAGGACGGTGATGAGACTGCGTACAGACAGGAGGTGGAGCGGCTGGTCCACTGGTGCAACCAAAACCATCTGGAGCTGAACCCGCTCAAGACCGTGGAGATGACAGTGGATTTCAGGCGAGACCCTTCACCACTTTTACCCCTCACTATCCGCAGTAATACTATTCTCTCCACAGACACCTTCAAGTTCCTGGGAACCACAATCTCTCGGGACCTGAAATGGACCGGCCACATAGACTCTGTCCGGAAGAAGGCCCAGCAGAGGCTGTACTTCCTGAGTCAGCTCAAGAAGTTCAACCTGCCGCGAGAGCTTCTGAAGACCTTCTACACTGCCATCATCCAGTCTGTCCTCTGCACCTCCATCACTGTCTGGTTTGGATCAGCCTCCAAACAAGACAAGCACAGACTGCAACGGACAATCAGGACTGCAGAAAAGATCATTGGAATCAACCTCCCTTCTATCCAAGACTTGTACCTGTCCAGGACCAGGAAACGTGCAAGGAACATCTCTACAGACCCTTCTCACCCAGGTTGCAGTCTGTTTGAACTACTCCCCTCCGGACGGCGTTATAGAGCTCGGTACGCCAAAACCAGCAGACACCGAGACAGCTTCTTCCCCCAGGCTGTTGCTCTGATGAACTCACACCACTCATAGAGTCTCAGAGGCATTACTGTGCAATAACATCCTGCTCTTCACACCTTTTGAATTTGTCTACACTGTTTTTG
Organism: Syngnathus acus; assembly: GCF_901709675.1. Classification (NCBI taxonomy): domain Eukaryota; kingdom Metazoa; phylum Chordata; class Actinopteri; order Syngnathiformes; family Syngnathidae; genus Syngnathus; species Syngnathus acus. The sequence continues at coordinate 54,250 of NC_051096.1, forward strand.
CCATTATTCACATGTCCTGAGAGTTGTTAGTCACCTATATGTTGAACAGAGGGTGTGTTTTACCGAAGTCAAATTCCTTGTTTGGCACGCTCAAACATGGCGAATAAAAACTCTTGAATCTTGAATCTTGAATCTTGTAATGAACGTGAACTTTTAATGCATTTTATTCAGAAGGTTACTTTGAACCCCGAGGCTTAAATGGCGGCGCGGCGTATTTATGGATTTTTACGGTCTCCAGGGGGCGCTCTAGCAGGAAGCAAGTCGCTCTTGCTTCTTATATTATTCTTCTTATTATTATTTCTTCTTCGTCTGTCTCGCTGACAGACGAAGAAGAAATAATGCGCCGAAGAAGACGTGCTAGTTTGTGTTTTGAACATTTCGCGCATCACGCACACACCCTCATGGAAAACACACGAAGAAATGCATTTGATGCAGCTTTTAAGTTAAAAGCAATCGATTTGGCTGTCAAAGAGGGAAATAGAGCTTAAATGGCGGCGCGGCGTATTTATGGATTTTTACGGCCTCCGGGGCGCTCTAGAAGGAAGCAAGAGCGAGACAGACGAAGAAGAGATAATGCGCCGAAGAAGACGTGCTAGTTTGTCAAGACGGTTGCGTCACCCTTTTCTTTATTTCGTGGTCCCGTCTACTCTGGAGCTATACGTGTCGCTCGCTAGTTTAATGTAATTTAGCGCTTCGTGCATGAATAAAATTAGCATGAACAGACCCTCATCACACTCGAAGAAATGCATAAAAGCGACGACGAAAGAGAGACTGAGCAAGTGTGAGGCGAAGGATATCTAACGCTATTCCAATCGGACGCTGAGGAGGAAAACTTCGATGGTTTCAGTGGAAGGAGGAAGATGAAGACGATGAAGCTCTTTTTTTACTTTTACTGGTATGTTTTTTAACGAGCCCTGTTGGTGCTGTACTACCGTGTTGCTGCTGTGTTACCGCCGCGTCTCAGTGACTTTTACCGGGTATGTTTTTTTTAATCCAGCCCTATTAGTCTTGTGTTACTTCCGTGTTGCTGCGGCATTACTGCCGCATTACTGCCGCGTCACGGGCAGTGTTTGGAAAGAAATGTTAAGGTATGTTATTAAAACTTTAAAAAAGCTTTCTGTGTCCAGTCTTTCTTTGTTAATAACTCGGGTGCACACTTCCGTGTTGCTGCGGTACTACTGCTGCGTCACAGGCAATGTTTAGAAAGACATGTTAAAGTATGTTATTAAAACTTTAAAAAGGCTTTCTGTGAACGGTCTTTCTTTGTAAAAAACGCGTGTGCACGTGCGGCTTATAGTCCGGTGCGGCTTGTATAAGAAAAAAACTAAAACATTACCCAAGTTTAGCTGGTGCGGCTTATAGTCCGGTGCGGTTTATAGTCCGGAATTTACGGTACTCTGCGTTGTGCCCGCAGCTCGTTCGAATCATTTTTGCAAAAATGTTACACACAAACGTAGCAGGCACGACCTATTCTGGGGCAATGGACGCAATGGATAATGCATCTGAGTACGGAACCGAAGATTCTAGGTTCGATTCCTGGCTAGCTCATATGCCATTTTTTGGTCAACATTAGCTATGTGCACTTGAATCTTAAGCGCTGAAGTGACTCACAGACACTGTCAACAAAGAAGTTTTTCCCATGTTGTCTCATCTCAAGTCTTTGGGATCATTGGATCTGCGCAGTCTGATAGTTCCACCACCAGCTCAGTGGCCTAGTGGTAGAGTGTCCGCCCTGAGACTGGAAGGTTGTGGGTTCAAACCCCGGCCGGGTCATACCAAAGACTATAAAAATGGGACCCATTGCCTCCCTGCTTGGCACTCAGCATTAAGGGTTGGAGTTGGGGGGGTTAAATCACCAACTGATTCCCGAGCGCGGCACCGCTGCTGCTCACTGCTCCCCTCTCCCCCAGGGGATGGATTAAAATCACACGGGGATGGGTTAAATGCAGAGGACAAATTTCACCGCACCCAGGTGTGTGTGTGACGATCATTGGGACTTTAATCTTTAATCTTAATTTTAACATCAACATTCTTTCATGGTATGCCTGTGTTAGAGTGGTGCTCACTCTAACTTATTTTGCAAGAACCACACGGGAGACAGTATGCCCTTTTAAACACCTGCAGGTGGAGAGTCATTCGTCGCTGTGCATACAGCGATGATCGAATGAGGTCTGACTCTGGCCTCTTGCAAGAGCATTTTTATTAAGAGAAACAGGGTGGGGGTGAGAGTGGACTGGATGGAGAGAAAGCCCTTGACCTCTAGTCAAAGCATAGCAGGGGGTGTTTTACGACGTTGTGTAGGATGGGACAAGCTAGGTTATTTATTACAGGTTACATTCCAACATAAGCATAAAACTAATCTAGCTAGGTTATTTATTACAGGTTACATTCCAACATAATCATACGATCAAGATAATCTGGAAAACCCTGACAGCCTGGGTGTCCTGGCTGAAGATCCTAAAGAAAAGACCCTAAAACTCATTGTATGCTATTGCATGATCGTATAGCGTTGTGGCCGCAGCATCCCCGGAACGAAGCTGGGTCATGGCCTAATTAAATTACCTTGCTGAATTTGTCCGTTGTTCACTGTTGCCAAACAGCCTTCTGTTAAACACAAGCTTCCAGACATTACGTCCACCTATGTTTCAATATCAAGTTTATTTCATCAAGTTTTTCTGAATTCATCTTGGTGAAACTCCCTCAGGCATTCCTATCTTTTTTTAGGCCTGGCTGCCACGAGGCAGCGGTAGACATACAATTATGACCCTGAAAGGATATGCGCAAACTGGCTATGATATTTATAAAAATTCATTAATCACCGAAATGCAGTCCTCAGGTCCATGTCATATTCGCTACCAATCGGAATGTAACGGCGTCAGCTAATTTGATACGGGGCTCGTTGGTCGAGGGGAATGATTCTCGCTTCGGGTGCGAGAGGTCTTGGGTTCAACTATCGAATGAGGCCTACTTTGAAACACAGCTGGCTCCTATTCTCTGCCATTTTCGACAGGCCAATGTCACATGCGCATCATTTGCAGGCTGCATTTGTGTGACACGTGATATGAATTTAGACACAGCTAAGAACTACCAAATGGAATGTATCAGAGTCAGCATGGTTCCATCTAAAGTGAGTGAAAGAAGCCAGTTTTCTCCCAGTCTCAAATCAGGTACCACAACATAATTGCAGCGCAAAATCGTTTTAATTTGTCATGGATTTTGCATAGGAACCAACAATGACAAGAAATAGTCGAAGAAGCTGTTTCCACCCAGTCTCGAACTGGGGATCTTTCACGTGTTAGGCCAGGGGTCGGCAACCCAAAATGTTCAAAAAGCCATGTTGTCCCACCCCAAAAAAAACATACCTGTCGAGAGTGGCAAAAATCTAAAAACCTTTTATAAGGCAATATAGACTGTCAATACATGACCTGTATGCCTACTATTAAAATAATTAAGTAGGCTACAAATACAAAGCAACAAAGCGACGCAAGACGTTGCCCCTGGATAGCCGGCAGACTTTGTTGTGCAGCAGGAGATCGGCATATTCGCTCTCAACTTCATCTAGCAATTCACGGAACTGGTGGTGGTTTAATGCTTTTGCGATTATTTTCTTCACAATTTGGATGACAAGGTTCATTACCTCCATACACTCCGGTGGGAATGTTTACGCACACAGCGCCTCTTGGTGCACTATGCAATGGAATGCAAGCAAATTTCGATCCAATGCTTTCTGTCGTAAAGTCACACCTTCCCTCTCCGTTCCAACTGGGTGATCGGCAGCAAATTTAGCATGCTTTAGCTGAAAATGTCACTCCAAATTGCTCTTTTTGTTATATTTGACAACTTCTCATTGCAAATCAAACATTCAGGCAATCCTTCAGCATTGGCAATGAAAGCAAATAGTTGAGTCCATTCTTTCTTAAACCCTCTTTTCTTATCAGCAATCTTTCTGTTTTTGCCTTTAGAATCCATGGCCCGTCACTCAAACACCTGTTTGTTTACAACTCGCCTGTGCTGTGTCGCTTGCTATGCGCCACTCTGATATTCACTATTTTTAATATATTCACAACTACGTACATTTTCTACAGAATAAGAATGTTTGTGTCATGATTACCATCTAAAAACCATATTTAAAAAAACAAAACAACAACATCTTTTCCCATTTTCACGCATTTTTGCAAGAGCTCCAGGGAGCAGCTAGGATTGCGCTAAAGAGCTGCATGAGGCTCTGGAGCCGCGGGTTGCCGACCCCTGAACTAGCCCCATTTAATCTGAGGTGCATGCCATATGGGCTATCAATTGCAATGAAACGGCTTGAGTTAATTGACCTTGATTCTCTTTCGTCTGCTATTTTGATTCTCATCATACATAAAACATCACTTAAATCTGCCATCATGTGTTATCCATTGCGCCACTCGCCCTACAACACCGTATTGACTGTAAACTTGTGCGGAAAACTGTCATTGTCCAAAGGAAGGCTGTTTAGCAACAGTGACCAGCAGACAAATTCAACAAGGTAATTTGATTATGCCATAACCCGGATTCGAATCGAACCAAAAAACGAACCGAAAGGAACCAATCAGATGGCCCGAATCCATGCATGGTGGATGGCGCCGGTGGTAAACAGTGATATTTGAGAAGGGAAATGAAGTTTATAGGATTTGCAGACAGTGTGGAATCATTATTTCAACAAAAGTAGGCAGGTGCATACATTTGGGCACCCCAAGAGAAAAATGACATCAATATTTAGTAGATCCTCCTTTTGCAGAAATAACAGCCTCTAAACCAGGGGTCCTGAACCTGGAATCGGTCAAACTAGGGGTTCTGTGAGTCGGTCTTAGGGGTTCAGCAGAGCCTCTTCTGGGGAGGTCCGAACACACCTGATTTATAAATTCGTGATAACGCATATCTGAACTGGTCTCGCAAAGGCAACAGCAGAAGTCACATTGATTTGCTGGTATGTCATTTGACGTGAATTCATGCATTGTGTTGGTTTTATTCTTTGAACGAGGTGATGTTCATGCACGGCTCATTTTGTGTGCCAGTAAAAAACATCTATGTCTTGAATTTGAAAAAAATATATACATTTTTTTCACTAACGAGGGGTTTGGTGATTGCGGATATGAAACTGGTGGGATTCGGTACCTCCAACAAGGTTAAGAACCACTGCTCTAAACACTTCCTATAGCTTCCAATGAGAGTGTGGATTCTGGTTGAAGGAATATTGGACCATTCTTCTTGACAAATCGTTAACTCCAATAAACTTCATTTCACTTCTCAAATATCACTGTGTCTGTCTGCTATATGATATATTTAACTGAAATTGCTGATCCGAACAGCCAAGGATTTATAAAGAAAATCTTGAAATTGATTAGGGGTGCCCAAACCTTTGCATACGACTGTATATGACCAAAGATTTGAGGTCCAACCGAGACTAAAACTGGGACCACTGGATTCAGAGTCTAGAGCGCTCATGGAACCCTCAGGTGTAGGGAAGCATACGATTTCATGGGGCAGCACACAAGCTGTTGCCATTTCGCAAATTTTTCCCAACTAAATGACAAATTATTTGAGGTCCCACCGAGACTTGAACTCAGATCACTGGATTCAGAGTCCAGATTGCTCACCATTACACCATAGAACCCTGGCAGTGACAGAAGGAGGAGCATAATTCTTTCTGAGCACAATGCACTAACAGGCGCTCATTTTACGAAATTGACAAAAGTAGTGGAGGCAGGGCTTACACACTCATAGGGCTGTCCGCAAAGTACTGAATTGGAATTTCTAAATTTGTGTTCCATGTAAATGACTACAAATTGGAAGTTCCACCAAGACTTGAACTTGGATTGCTAGATTCAGAGTGCTCACAATCACACCATGCCAACATTGATTAATTGATTGATTGATTGATTGATTGATTGATTGATTGATTGAACATTTATTGATCCCGGGGGTGGGGAAATTCAGGCCCCATCAGAATCCATACCACAGAGTGGGTATACAAAAGACACACAGATGGCATGAGCGCAACTCAATAGGCTCTCATAAGGCTGCCACACAAAAGCGCCACAAAGAAACCCAATCAAACGGGTTTCAGCCTGTAGTCTATATGTAGACGCTCCAATTTCCGCAGCTTCCGACGCCGTCAAATGACGACAAGCATTCGTGCCGATTGTATCCGGTTATAACCAACCTTTGACCTGTCGAACCCGGAACCGCTGCCCTTTTGCCAGTTTATGAGTCACGCATGCTACGTGAGCGAAGCCGGACGATCGCGATTCACGATGGAAGATGCAAAAAGGTGAGCTCCGGGAAATTATGATAGACTCGAGATAGCAGGGTGAAACTTTTAGGGAACAATTATCATATAATGGTTATTGACATATGTGATTGCAGTGATGATTCGCCCTAACGTATTTCCTCTATGTATTGTTTTATGCGAAACATCTATACATAGACTATCCGCGTCTATGGGTACACAGTCGGCGATGGAGGTCTTCGATGCAATCGAAGATGAGGACGCAGTTGTGGATAAAATCTTTATTGCTCCACCCGTGGTCAGTTTCGAGTCTGACGAAGACACGGGCGAGGAAGACTGCGGAGGAACGTTCAATAATCTCTCGGGACGGCAGCTTAGCGCTCCCGCCGTGGTGGTCCTCGCCGACGGACGTGTGATCGGAGATGATGATGATGGCGACACTGAGGAAGAAGAGGAGCCCCAACAGGCCTCCACCTCAAAGAAACGCTCGCAGAAAGATGCGTTGGACTACAATTGGACCAACAGTAAAACGCGCCTGACAAAATTCCCGGACGCCAGGCCTCTCGCCGTCCCCACAATTTTGGTTGGAAAGAGCGCAGTTCAGAAGCTGGACTTCTTCCTTTCCGATGTATATCCTCACCTTGTTCGCGAGACCATCAAGTATGCGGCGGTGACTGACTCCAACTTCCAGCTCACCATCGGAGAATTGAAGCGCGTGGTGGGGATCTTGCTGCTCTCGGGTTACCACCAGCTCCCCAGTCGCCGACACTACTGGAACACAGATGAAGATCTCCATTGCGCCCTCGTCGCTGGGGCCATGTCACGCAACAGGTTCGAGGAGATCATCCGCTACATTCACTGTGCCGACAACACGCGCCAGAACAGCAGCGACCGGATGACAAAGCTGCGTCCCATGATGGACATCCTCAACGCTCGGTTCGGGGAGGCGTATCCAATGGACTGCAATCTTGATCTGGACGAGGCAATGATTGAATACTTTGGAAGACACGGATGCAAGCAAGCAATCCGAAACAAGCCGGTGCGGTTCGGCTACAAGGCCTGGTGCCTGAACAGTGGGACCAACGGCTTCCTGCTCCACTTCGACATCTACCAGGGGGCGAGTGTAGATGCCTCTGAAGTGGAACGCAAGTTCGGCAAGGGCGGTGGCACGCTCCTTCGACTTCTGGACAACCTCCCCGATGCTGTGCGTGCACTTCCGCTACGCATCTACATAGACAACTACTTCACCGGCCTCCCGCTAGTTGCAGAGCTGCGCAGGCGGGGCTACGCTTGCACGGGGACGATCCGAGAAAACCGCATCCCGCGCTCTTGCCCGATCACAGATCAGAAGGCTATGAAGAGGAAGCCGCGTGGTGCCGTGTCTGTCGTGTACGACACGGCAAACAAGATTGCGCTCACTCGGTGGAAGGATAACGCCGTGGTCACCATCGCCTCCACCCTCACCGCTGAGCATCCTCTGCAGAAGGTGTCACGCTGGTCAAGGCAGGAGAAGAAGAAGGTGGCAGTGGACCAGCCATTTGTTGTCCAGCTGTACAACCGCAGCATGGGCGGCACGGACCGCGCCGACCAGAGCATCGAGCTCTACCGCATCAACATGCGCCGGAAGAAGTGGTGGTGGCCGATATTCACCTGGATGCTGGACGCGGCCGTCTTCAATGCATGGGTGCTGCACCGGCTGGATGAGCACGGCGGGATGTCTCTGCTGGAGTTCCGACGCGAGGTGGCCCGAACTCTGGTTGCAGCACCAGGCGCCACTCGAGCTCGGAGATCGGGCAGACCGCGCGTGTGCGCAGTTGCCGATGACTCCCGCTTCGACACCGTGGAGCACTGGCCGGAAGTGGCGGCGCAAGGCCGAAAGTGCGCACTGCCGACTTGCAAGTCGCGTCCGTCCAGTGCGTGCTCCAAGTGCCGCGTGGCACTGTGCACTGTGAAGTGTTTCCGTGCTTACCGCCAGCCGGAATAAAATGTGTGAGAAGCACTGGTCGCGTGATCCGTTTTCTGACCGGAAGTGGCGGCGCAAGGCTGAACATCATCACTGCTGAGTTACAGTTTATATCTCCGTTTATGGTACCGCAAGTTTGAAAGTTTGTTGTTGAAAGTTTGTTGCAAATAAATTCGGCTATGAAAGCCACTTGTGTTCATAGAAACTTTGGCATTTTCTTACGGCTGGTCCCCATACCCTGGGGATGACGGCCGCCGTTGCACATGCACGCCCATTGAAAATTGTGGAAATGGTCCCTTTCATGTTGCAGACAGCTGTTACGTGTAAAACACAACTATCTCTGAACATTCAAATAAATTACATCACGTTACACTTGCAAATCGTCAGAATGCTCCGATTTTTGTGCACGTATCAGCACATAGTCTATATATAGATGCCGCATATTTCGTAGACGCGACGTCATAACCAAAAAAGCGCGGCATATTCGTACTTAGGGACACCTAAGGACCCAAAAAATATGCACCTTTTTAGAAATAACAATTTGGGCAGAAACGGGTTAAGTACGAAAGATAAAAGCCATCAAAGCAAAGGAAAAAAAGTAACAGCGGCCAACCAGCACCCCTCAATATCAGAGAACACCCCAAAACACACAAAATAGCCTCCACGGGGTCCATAAACAGGTGTAAGGACAGTCCAGTTCAACGGCGCCCAATGGACCGTGGTCGTGAATCGGTGAAAACATCACAAAACAGGCAAACGTGTGAGCAGCGTCCTGGGCACCCAGTCGGGGCAGGTGCAGATGGACACCACGGGGCTAGCACGGCGAAGGTCGTTGGTTCCGACGATCACGAGGCTGCGAGGCCAAGGCGAGGGACCCGTCAGCACCGGCCGGATAAGCAGGAAGCCGTCGTAGAGTTACGCCGGTCTCAACTGATTACTCGGTAATCCAGAAGAGCATTAGCTTTAAAACCATCCAAGATCTAAAGTAAGTTCCACCAGTTGACATTGTAACTCGGAGAACATGTGATTACTTTATCAAATAGTATATGGCTCCTGTTTGCCGAGGTGTCCCTGGCACACTTTGCAAAGCAGACAACACTGACAAATAGATTTAGAAAATGTTGTTTCTACCCAGTCTCAAACAGGGGGTCTTTCGCGTCTTAGAAGAACAGGATGACCAATACGCTATGGAAACTGCTGTGACGTCCAAAGCATTTTGAGAAGCCTGGCAAAAGTTCAACAAAAGGGAGTGAGGAAGAAAGCAGGCACTTATGAACTTTTTGATTTGCTTTTCAAAACTGTGCCAGCAAAAGCAATTTTTCCATACAAAGAAATAAACTCCGCGTCGGGGAATTGAAGCCCGATTTGCCGAGCCCAGGCTGAGTCGTTTCGCTAAAGGGTACCTGATTTGAGACTGGGTGAAAACCAGGTTTCGCACTTTTCTTTAACTTTTGCCAAGCTCTTCAAAAGGCTATGTGTGTCAGCGCGGTTTCCATGGTGTAGTGGTTATCACATTCCCTCACACGCTGAAGGTCCCTGGTTGGAAACAAGTCTTATGATCCTTTTGATTTTAGACTCCGCGTCGGGGAATTGAAAATGTGGAGTAACAGATATTAGGTTGTTTAATGGCAGTCAGTGCACTTCAGCAGATGAAACAACAACGTCAAACTTCAAATCAGAAGGCTATATACTGACCAAAAGCAGGAACTAGGAAGGGAATGGGAGGGAAGGATAAGGTCTGTTCTGTTATCACCTGAATGTCCTGTTATTTACTGAATGTTTTGTGACTATGTGTCATGGAACTTAACTGAGCTCTGTGTGCCGTGTCTGTGCTCACTGCCTATGTGTAAGTGAAAGTCACAAAGCTCTGTGTGCCGTGTCTGTGCTCTGATTGAGCGACTATGTTTGGGTAAATTATTTACACATTGATCGATATGATGAAGTATATATGTTTGTATGAACTAATAAGAGTATCTGCACATTGCTGTTGCTCCCTCTTCAGGCCCTAAACTGATCGCCATTCAATTCCATCCATTCCATCCATTATCTGTACCGCGGGGGGTCGCAGGCGTGCTGGAGCCTATCCCAGCAGTCATCGGACAGTAGGCAAGGGACACGTTGTAACTGGTTGCCAGCCAATCGCAGGGCACACAGAGACAAACAATCATTCGCACTTGCACTCACATCTATGGGCAGTTTGGATTACTAAATCGGCTGACCAAGCATGTTTTTGTGATGTGGGAAGAAAACCCGGGGAAAACCTAGGCAGGCACGGGGAGAACCTACAAACTCCACACAGGGAGCACCAGATCACAAGTCAAAAGTCCTTATATGATACAAATGGATTTGATTTCATGTCGAATCGTATGCTTTGCATGTTTGAGTGGGGATTTGGGGAGGTTTCACCGAACATGTCAATGAATGAGGGAGTAACCGTAAAGATCTAAAATAGTGATGGGTGCGCTTGGTGCCCAGTAGCACTCACCTTTGGTCCAGTAAGTAAGGTGCACCACTGTAGCAGATGTTTCCATAGTGTAGTGATTATCATGTTTGCCTAACACGCGAGAAGTCCCCAGTTCGTGACTGGGTAGAAACAGCTTCGTTACATTCCGATTGGTAGCGAATATGACATGGACCTGAGGACTGCATTTCAGTGATTAATGAATTCTGATTAATATCATAGCCGGTTTGGACGTGTCCTTTCAGGGTCATAATTGTGTGTCTACCGCTGCCTCGTGGCAGCCAGGCCTAAAAAAAATGGGAACGCCTGAGGGAGTTTCGCCAAGATGAATTAGGAAGAACTTTATGAAATAAAGTTGATGTGAAAACGTAGGTGGACGTAATGTCTGGAAGCTTGTGTTCAACAGAAGGCTGTTTGGTAACAGTGAACAACGGACAAATTCAGCAAGGTAATTTAATTACGCCATGACCCAGATTCGTTCCGGGGATGCTACGGCCACAACGCTATACGATCATGCAATAGCATACAAGAAATTTAGGGTCTTTTCTTTAGGATCTTCAGCCGACCATGAAAGAATGTTGATGTTAAAATGTTGGTGGAAATATCCAACTGCGCAGATCCGATGATCCCAAAGATTTGGGGTGAGACAACATTGAAATTTTTTTTTTCTTTGTTGACAGTGTCACTTCTTTTGTGGCTTAGCTCTTCTTCGTTTCACATCTAAAGTATCGTATCATTTTACCTTGTAGCTTATACTACCCCGTACATGCCATATCATGTCGCCCATACAACTCATGCATGAGATGCGATGGCTGAGATATTTAGGCAATGGGTTGCTACTCCATTGTGCTCTCCACTCATCATTTCATATCACATCCTCGTCGGATTTTCAAAGTATCTTGGCACAACGTACATAATGTGTCCTGTCAATGCCATATGAGAAAGATGAGGTGGCCGAGAGTTTAAGGTGATGGATTGCTAATCCATTGTGCTCTGCACTCATGGGTTCAAATCCCATCCTCGTGAAAGTTGGTGTTAAATTGTTGTACAGACGAGCCTCGGTTCTCGAAAAAATCAGTATTTGAACAAAAAATTTGAGAATTTTTTGCTCCGGATGTCGAACGAAATTCGATTGTCGAACCTCACGAGACGAGCCGAGAGGACCCGCATGCCAACTGACTCTGTTCGTTATTACATTCTCGTTACTCTGAGGATTGCAACAACTCTAATCATGCCTCCAAAGGAAGCAAGTGGGAGCAGTAAAGCCATCCTAAAACACAAAGACGCTCCTAAAGCAATGCAACAGTGAGCGCCCGGCGCGCTGCGTTTGCGCGATCGGACCAAATTAAGCTCCCTGCGCACTGAGGTCCACTTAAATTTTGGAAAGTACATCAGGACTTTAAAAATATTTTCTAAATTATTGCTAAGCACTGCAGTTGCGCGATCGGACAAAAATGTACAAATGAAAAAATACTTTAAAAAGGCGGGGTTTTTAAATTTAAATTTTTTTCCATTATTTGTAATGGGAAAACATGATTCGGAATTTGAACGATTAACTTCTCCAACAGCCTTCTGGAACGGATTGAGGTCGAAAACCGAGGCTCCACTGTATCTGTAATCTGGTTTGTATTTGACTCAATATAGTAATATTTGTACTCTTTGGCGGCTCGGTGGAGAACTGGTTAGCATGTCCGCTTCACAGTTAAGAAAGTGCGGGTTCGATTCCATCAACGGCTGTTGCGTGTTGTTGATGATGTCCGTTGTTGGGTCAGGAAAACTAAGATGTGGGGTAACGGTTGGTTATTTATTGGCAAGGTTTTGGGTTGTTTAATGGCGGCCAGTACACATGGCACTTCAGCAGATGTAACAACACCCCCCATCTCCAGATCAGAAGGTTTTATACTGTCCGGAAAAGGCGGGAAAGCGTCACCTGACCATTTGGTATCTTTGTGTATTGGAGAGTCACTGCCCTGTGGGTGCGTGTGTGTGTGTGTGTGTGTGCGTGTGTGTGTGGGTGTGTATATGTGCGTGTGTGGGTGTGTATGTTGTTGTAAGGCGGACGTAGTTGAGAGCGCCATGAGAACGTTAAAGGGGCAAGTGTGTGCATGGATTGTATTTATAAAACCCGCGCCCTATGACGCGGTGCGCCCTATGTTTGTTAAACACAGTCATGGCACACATAACTGAGACTGCGCCTTTTATTACGGTGCGCGTTTTAATCGTGAAAATACGGTAACTCGTCAGCACTGGTTTACTGCAATTTGACGACAAACCGCAAAACTATTGGGCATGGAAAGCATCATGTATTGGCGCGACTAAAGACTTAAATTTATCAGAAAGAGAGGAGTTCGACCTACTAACAAGGTGGCTAGGTCCAAGATCTGCAGAACTGGTGAAAAGGGTTCATGGAGTACCCGCTGGAGGCGTAAAGATGATTTGGGAACGGGTTGAAGAGTGTCACCGTTCCTCAGAAGCAATTGAGGACACACTGCTAAACAAGATAGAGGAGTTTCCAAGGCTAACAAACAAAGATACGAGCCAGCTAAGAGACCTGGGAGACATCTTGTAGGAGCTATTGTGGGAGCTAAGTCAGATGATTGATTGATTGATTGATTGATTGATTGATTGATTGATTGATTGATTGAAACTTTATAGATGCCCGGGGGTGGGGAAATTCAGGCCCCAGCAGTATTCATACTGAAAAGGGAGCAACAGCAATGTCTAAATATTTCATATTAATTTTATATTAATTTATGAAAACATAGTTGCTCCATCAGAGCACAGACACGGCACACACAGCTTGGTAACGTTTCCATTACACATAAGGCAGAGCTTATTAACGTCATGACACATTGATACAAAACATTCAGTAGAAAACAAGAAATTCTTATGAGGATATGTTTTCCTTCTTTTCCCCTCCCTTTTCTTCCCTTCCGTATTCCTGCTTGCGGAGAATATAAAACCTTCTGATCTGGAGTCTGACGTGGTTGTTCTCCTCTGCTGAATTGCACTTGTACTGACTGCCGTGAATCAACCCAAGATCTTGCAAATAAAGAACCAACTATTACTCCACATCTTTGTTTTCTTTGCTCAACGACGGACATCTTGAACAAAACGCAACATAACCCTGCCTGATAGTAGTGTGTTTGAATTTTTGATTAGCGGTAGGTGCTAAAGACTCATTGCTAGCAAGAGAACTGGTCTTGCAAAAAAGGATTCACTCGCTGAGTCCAAATTCACAGGCTGCATCCTTAGAAAGTTTTTTTATTTTTTTATTGCCAATTATAGGGCTGCATGACGTGACTCCCGGTGCGACGCGAACGCATCACGTGACACACAAATTCAGCCTTGAAACTGGCATTCGTTAAATGGCGACGGATGCTGAGCGGAGACTACATACGTATATTTTAAAGTCATTTCCCATATTACTCTTTCAAATATCTATTCAGAAACTCTGAACATATAAGGACATATTGATTGAGAGAAAACAGGGTGGGGGGGCTGAGAGTGGACAGGTTTGGTGAACCCCCGACATCTGGTCAAATCAGAGCAGGGGGTGTTTTATGATGTTGGGGGAAACAGAACAACTTGATTGCTTCCTCTGCAGCTGGTTAACCAGTGCAGAGGTCTTAGCACTTTGTTTACGATGTTGTGGGAACAAACAGAATATTTTTTCCCCCTCAGCAACTGGTTAATCAATATAGTCTCCATTCCAACACAATCGTACAATCAAGACAATTTGTCAACCCTAACAATCTTGGGCCAGGAACTGAGCAGGAAAAAGGTTTCTCACCTGTGTGTGTTCTTGTGTTTATTTTTAAGTGACTGATCTGAGAGATTCTTTGACCACAAACTGAGCAGGAAAAAGGTTTCTCACCTGTGTGTGTTCTTGCATGTGTTTTTAAATGTCGCTTCTGAGAGAATCTTTGGCCACATTTTTTTTGATGAAAAGACACACCTTGTCCTTTTGCTCGTTAGGCATGACTGTTGTCACATTCAAACTTGTACATAAAGGAGAATCAAAATCAGGACTCGACCCTGCTTTCCAAGACCAGCGCTTCAACCAGCTATGAGGTTCGAGAACACTAACTGGTTCTCAAACTTGGCCCAGCTATCTTGCTTTGCTTGCTCGCAAAATAGTAGCATGGTAGTTAAACGTGCCTATTGATTTGTGACACATCCTAATTTCGCAATATTGTACATGAATAGTTTATAGTTTATTAGTAACAGCCGTAGGTCAGACCTTGTAGCACAGTAGTTAGGGTACTGGTTTAGTAAACAAGGGGTTATGAGTTCAATTCTCACTGAGCCCTGATAATATACTTAATTGCTGTGCAAGCTGAATTTATAATAGTTGAGGGTGTAATTACACGTATCTTGTCCATGGTACTGGTGACCAGCAGTTGTGTGATGAGTTGTTGTTGTCTTTGGGGACATGAAGGGAAATTTTATAGTTTCTCATGGCACACAAATGTGCCCACACTGGTTGAAATTCACTGGCCTAGAGTCCTGGTTAGACTACATTTTCAAGAGTTTCTTTTGGTTCATCTTCTAAAAGTTTGACACAGTTTTGCCAAGCAAGGCCGCGTAGCTTAGTGATAAGAGCACTAGAATTGTAAATCAGAGGGTGTGAGTTAAATTCCCACTAGGGTCTGACAGACAGCTACATATGCGAACCTTGCTTGTTTGTTTGTTTGTTTGTTTGTTTATTTTCACATACAAAAACAATTTAAAATGTACATAGATTAAATAAATGTGATGGAGAATGTCTAAAAAACCCTCCAGGGGCTTGCGAAGTGGCATTCTCCAGATATATGAATACATTTAAGATAAAATTTCAATGGATAGAGAAATATGCATCCTAATACATGTCATACGGATGAAAAAAAAAATTATAACAGGGATAAGGCATACAACATACAACAATAAGGAAAAACACACCAAAACTATAACTAAAGAGAAGAATGAATGGATCCGGGTTCATTTAGCATACCATATGGAAAGTATTTAGTGTCTAAGAGAAGTGATTTCAGAGCCTTCTTAAATTGGTCCCATAAAAATAGTGGCAGCGAATTGTAAATCTTTGACCCTCTGTAGTCTATGTTAAACTGAGTTTGGGCTGTACGGGCTATTGGTGGTCTGAGGTCATTTGAGCTGCGTGTGGGGTAATTATGGACCTGAGAATTATGTCTAAATAAGTTATGAAAAAATAGGGGAAGGGTTCTCCCCAATGAGCCTTGAACAAAGAGACCAATTTGAAGATGATTGACTTGAAAAACAGTGAGGACACCTAGCCGAGTAAAAAGAGGCTGACATGAATGTTTCGGATGTACACAACATATTACTCTTAGAGCTCGTTTCTGCAGACGATATATAGGCTCAAGTTTGGCACTTCTTTTATGGCTTAGCTCTTCTTCGTTTCACATCTAAAGTATCGTATCAGTTTACCTTGTAGCTTATACTACACCGTACATGCCATATCATGTCGCCCATACAACTCATGCATGAGATGCGATGGCTGAGATATTTAGGCGATGGGTTGCTACTCCATTGTGCTCTCCACTCATAATTTCATCACATCCTCGTCGGATTTTCATTATCTTCACAAAGTATCTTGGCACAACGTACATAACGTGACATGTCATCGCCAGATGAACAAGACGAGGTGGCCGAGAGGTTAAGGCGATGGATTGCTAATCCATTGTGCTCTGCACGCATGGGTTCAAATCCCATCCTCGTCGAAAGTTGATGTTAAATTGTTGTACAGTGGAGCCCGGTTCTCAAACAAATCATTATTTGAACAAAAAATTCGAGAATTTTTTGCTTCAGATGTCGAACGAAATTCGATTGTCGAACCTCGCGAGCCAACTGACTCCGTTCGTTATTACATTCTCGTTACTCTGAGGATTGCAACAACTCTAATCATGCCTCCAAAGGAAGCAAGTGGGAGCAGTAAAGCCATCCTAAAACACAAAGACGCTCCTAAAGCAATGCAACAGTGAGCGCCCGGCGCGCTGCGGTTGCGCGATCGGACCAAATTAAGCTCTCTGCGCACTGAGGTCCACTTAAATTTTGGAAAGTACATCAGGACTTTAAAAATATTTTCTAAATTTTAGCGACCGCTCTATCACAATAATGCGACCAGCATCGGGGAAGCACTGCAGTTGTGCGATCGGACAAAAATGCGCAAATGAAAAAATACTTTAAAAAGGCGGGGTTTTTTTTGCTTGGAACGGATTAATTTCTTTCCATTATTTGTAATGGGAAAACATGATTCGCAATTTGAACGATTCACTTCAACAACCTTCTGTGGTCGAAAACCGAGGCTCCACTGTATCTGTAATCTGGTTTGTATTTGACTCAATATAGTAATCTTTATACTCTTTGGCAGCTCGGTGATACACTGGTTAGAATGTACTTAGACTTAGACTTAGACTTAGACAGAACTTTATTGTCATTTTGTCAACACTAGGTGTGTACAAAACGAAATTTCGTTGCATACGGCTTTCAGCAATGTAGAGGTATTTCGGCTGGTTAAAAAAAGTGACATTCTATATAAAAATATGAGATAAGATAATTATAAAGTACAAAGTGCAGCAGTGATAAAGTATGTGAACAGTGCAGGAGACAAAAACAGTATTTACAAGTGTGCAGAGGAATGCTACGTTTGAATGTTCAGCAGTCTGACGACAGCAGGGAAAAAACTATTGCAGAACCTGGTGGACCTGCAGCGGATGCTGCGAAACCTCTTCCCAGAGGGCAGCAGGGAGAACAGACCATGGTGGGGGTGTGATGGGTCACTGATAATATTTCGGGCTCGGGACACGCAGCGCTGGGATGACAAGTCCTGAATGGAGGGAAGAGGAGCCCCGATGATCCTCTCTGCTGTCCTCACCACTCTCCTCAGGTTCTTCCAATCGGAGGCGCTGCAACCTCCACACCACACCGAGAGACAGCTTGTCAGAATGCTCTCTATGGTGCTTCGGTAGAACGTCCTCATGATGGGTGGGGGCAGGTGGGCTCTCCTCATCCTCCGCAGGAAGTACAAGCGCTTCTGTGCCCTCTTGACCAGTGTTGTGGTGTTCACAGTCCAGGTGAGGTCGTCTGTGATGTGGACTCCCAGGAATTTAGTGCTGCTGACCACCTCCACAGCTGAGCTGTTGATGATCAGTGGAGCGTGGTGAGGCTGGTTCTTCCTGAAGTCGACGATGATCTCCTTCGTCTTCTCCACATTCAGGATCAGGCTATTTTCTCTGCACCAGCCCACCAACTGCTCCACCTCCTCTCTGTAGTCCAGGTCGTTGTTGTCCCTGATGAGGCCCACCACCGTTGTGTCGTCTGCAAACTTCACGATGTGATTGGTGGTGAACCTGGGGGCGCAGTCGTGTGTCATCAGGGTGAACAGCAGGGGGCTCAGGACGCAGCCCTGAGGGGAGCCTGTGCTGAGGGTGATGACATCGGAGGTGTTCTGTCCGACCCGGACTGACTGAGGTCTGTTGGTGAGGAAGTCTAGCAGCCAGTTCCGAAGGGGGGTGCTGAAGCCCAGGTGTTCCAGTTTTTCCACCAGATGTTGTGGAATGATGGTATTAAACGCTGAGCTGAAGTCCAGGAACAGCAACCGCACGTGGGTGTTCCTCTCCTCCAGGTGAGCCAGGCTCAGGTGAAGAACGGAGGAGATGGCATCCTCAGTGGAGCGGTTCTGCCGGTAGGCAAACTGGAACGGATCGAATGTTGGGGGGAGTCTGGAGACGATGTGATCTTTGAGCAGCCTTTCGAAGCACTTCATCATGATGGGAGTCAGTGCCACAGGTCTGTAGTCATTCCATGAGGTGATTTGAGGTTTCTTCGGCACCGGAATGATGGAGGCAGCCTTGAAGCACACTGGCACTTTGGCTTGGTCCAGCGAGATGTTAAAAATGTCTGTGATGACACCAGCCAGCTGGCCTGCACATTCCTTGAACACCCGCCCAGGTATGTTGTCGGGGCCTGGGGCCTTACGTGGGTTGACTCTTCTCAGAGTCTTCCACACGTCGGCTGAGTCAAGGCAGAGGACCTCCTCTTCCTGGTGGGGAACAGTTTTAACTGCCGGAGTGCTGTTTAGTGCCTCAAAACGCCCAAAGAAGTTATTTAGACCATTTAGGAAGTCAGCATCAACCTCACCCACCGGGGGGGAGGGTGAGTTGTAGTCCGTGATCGCCCGTATGCCTTGCCACATACTCCTGGTGTTATTGGCGTCGTGGAAAAAATCCTGAATTTTCCGACTGTGGCTTCGCTTCGCTAGCCTGATGGCACGGTTCAAGTTGGCTCTCGCTGTCCTCAGTGCCTCCTTGTCGCCAGACTTGAAGGCTGAGTTCCGTGCTCGCAGCGTATGACGTACATCCTCAGTCATCCAGGGTCGTTGGTTGGCTCGGGTGATGATGTTCTTAGTGGTGCTGACGTCCTCGGAGCATTTGTTGATGTAGGCTGACACAGTCATGGCGTACTCATCAATGTTGATCTGATTGTCATATGTTGCTGCTGATTTGAACATGTCCCAGTCAGAGCACTCAAAGCAGTCCTGGAGTGCCTCCATGGCCCCCTCAGACCACACCCTCACCTGCTTCACTGTGGGTTTTGCTCTGATCAGCAGGGGCCTGTATGCAGGGGTTAGCATAACAGATAGGTGGTCTGAAGAGCCGAGGTGGGGGCGGGGGGCTGCTCTGAATGCATCCTTTATATTGGTGTAAACCAAGTCCAGAGTGTTCTCTCCCCGAGTTGGAAAATCCACGTGTTGGTAAAAATGAGGGAGAATAGTCTTCATGCTAGCCTGGTTGAAGTCCCCAGCAATGATGAAAACCCCCTCTGTGTGCGTGGATTGCAGCTCACTAATTGTCCGGTAGAGAACCCTCATGGCCTCTTTAGTGTTAGCGCTAGGAGGCACGTACACAGCCGTGATGCTAACAACAGTAAACTCCCTGGGCAGGTAGAAGGGTCTGCAGTTCACAGTCAAAAGCTCGATGTCCGAAGAGCAGAAGCTGGCGACAGATCTAGCATTTTTGCACCAGTTGTTGTTGATGTAGACACACAGCCCACCTCCTCGGGATTTACCGCTTAGCTCGCTGTTTCTGTCGGCGCGGAATGTAGCGAGCCCCTCCAGGCTAACGGCGTTGTCCGGCATTGATGAGTTCAGCCATGTCTCCGTCAGGATGAGAGCGCAGCAGTTTCTAACTTCCCTCTTTGAAGAGAGTTCCAGTTTTAGATGGTCCATTTTATTATCCAGCGAGCGGACGTTGGAGAGGAAGATGGATGGAAGCGGCGGTTTGTAGGGGTTAGCTCTCAGCTTAGCCGTTAGCCCACCTCGACAGCCGCGCTTTCGCCGCCGGTCACACCGCCTACGCTTACTCCTCCTCCGGCGTGTGCTGCCCGGCGAGCCCGCTGCGTCGTGAGCTCCTGGGGCTAGCGCCCTGAGCACTCCGAGGCTACGCAAACAGACTAGGGTAGTTGTGGCTACGTGTCCGAAAACACTCGATGACCGTACCTCCAGCAGGCGCTGGCGATCATACGCTAATCTACTGGATGGATAAACTAAACTTTGAGTTGTTTGTAGTGTCCTAGGCGACATATTTTGTGAATATCCCCGTCGTATGCTGAGACCCGTAGCGGCCGCGGCCAACAGGGGCGCCGCCATCTTGGAAAAACCGCTTCACAGTTAAGAAAGTGCGGGTTTGATTCCATCAACGACTGTTGTGTGTTGTCGATGATGTCCGTTGTTTGGTCAGGAAAACTAAGATGTGGGGTAACGGTTGGTTCTTTATTGGCAAGATCTTGGGTTGTTTAATGGCGGTCAGTACGCATGGCACTTCAGCAGATGTAACAACACCCCCCATCTCCAGATCAGAAGGTTCTATACTGTCCGGAAAAGGCGGGAAAGCGTCACCTGACCATTTGGTATCTATGTGTATTGGAGAGTCACTGCCCTGTGTGTGCGTGTGTGTGTGCGTGTGTGTGTGTGGGTGTGTATATGTGCGTGTGTGTGTATCCAAAGACCTCAACGGTGGGAGTGGCGGAGGATGACACTGTGAGTCACAACGGCACTGAAGGCGGACGAAGGCTGCAACAGAGGGTGGTCTCCAATCGTCATGGACCCATGCCATTGGATCCCGGCCCCTTTCTGCCAAGGACCGTGTGGTGGCTGCAGGCGCATCAGTCTCCCCACGCTAAAAGACGTCACGCGCAGGCGTCCTCCTGAAGGGAACGTATTCCATTTTACATCCTGGACAACAAAGTCCTGTGGCGATCAGGAAGTGGTAACGGGGGCAGGACAGTGAGGTCTGGCAGCCCCTAGCCACAACCTGGCACACAGGCGGTGGGTGTTAGATTCAGTCGTTAAGTTCTTGGACTGAGGCAGAAGAGCTTCTCGGCAGCTGCACCCATGACTGAGCAGCCCTATTTAGGATCCACTCTGCTCACCCCATTTAGGGGAGGGGGTTAGAAAAGGTACCCTAAACATAGCCTGCCTCCCAAATCCTGTCTGGAATACCACATCCAGAGGGATCACCATCACGCGGTCAGAAACAAAAACATGTACACATTGGAACCTGGAACGTGCGGACCCTAACGGACAACCAAGCCAGTGATCGACCTGAAAGGCGAACTGCCATCATCTCCAGAGAGCTAAGGAAGTTCCAGATCGACATCGCAGCACTCTCCGAGACCCGACTAGCAGATGAAGGGCAGCTGAAGGAGGAAAAAGGTGGATATACTTTCTTTTGGAAAGGAAAACCTGCAACTGAGCCAAGAATCCATGGTGTGGGTTTTGCTATCAAGAACCGCCTCATCAACCACCTCCATGAACTCCCTGTGGGCATTAACGAGCGCCTAATGACCATACGCCTGATGCTTGCCAACAATCAGATGGCCACGGTCATTAGTGCCTATGCACCAACACTCGATGCACAGGACGAAGTTAAGGAGGCCTTCTACGCTGACCTAGACAAAGTCCTATCGGACGTCCCCAAGGAGGATAAGCTAATCCTGCTTGGAGACTTCAACGCCAGAGTGGGACGAAACCACCACCTATGGAGGGGTACGCTGGGACGAGAAGGGGTTGGAAACACAAACTCTAATGGCACATTACTACTAACCAAGTGCTCAGAACACAACCTGGTCATCACCAACACACTTTTCCGTCAAAAAAACAAGTTCAAAACATCTTGGATGCATCCTCGCTCCAAACTGTGGCATCTCATCGACTATGTCATTGTCCGCTCTAAAGACCGCCGCGATGTCCTAAACACCAGAGCAATGACCAGTGCAGACGACTGCTGGACCGACCATCGCCTCATTCGCTCCATCATGTCCATCCGCCTAATGCGGAAAAAACGGATGCAGAAAAGACAATGCCAAGAATAAACATCGAGCTGTTGAATGACACCGCCTACCAACAACAGCTGCAGGAGGCTCTTAGTGCAGCGCTGCCCAACCACTACCCAGAGGATACTGAAACACACTGGAGCACACTTTCGACTACCATAATGAACACCTGCAAAAGAATCCTCGGGCACAAAAAGCGGACGCATCAAGACTGGTTTGATGAGAATGACACTGAGATCCAGCAGCTAATTAACAACAAGCGGCAAGCTTTTATCACCTGGCAAAATGACATCCACTGCAAGGTGAAAAGAGTAGCCCATGCCAAAGCGAAGGCAGCTGTCCAAACACAGGTTAGGAAACTGAAGAACCAATGGTGGACAAAGAAGGCTCTGGAGATCGAGCAGCTTGCTGACTCTGGAGACACGAGAGGCTTCTTTGATGCCACGAGAGCGGTGTATGGTCCCAGCCACCGCTGCCTAACCCCCCTTCGCTCAAAGGATGGCCTGCTGCTGAAGGACAAGGAGGCAATTGCAAACAGGTGGAAAGAACACTACGAGGACCTCTTAAACAGGGACACTATACCTGAGATGGAGGCTCTTGATCAACTACCACAACAGCCCACAGCTGAAAGCATGGGAGAGCCACCCAGCCTGAACGAGCTGCAGGATGCCATTGGGAAGATGAGGAACAACAAGGCTGCTGGGTCCGATGGAATTCCAGCAGAGGTCTTGAAGAAAGGCGGACCCGACCTTCTCAGGCACATCCATGCCCTGCTTCTTAAGATTTGGGAAGAAGAGAAAATCCCTGCGCAGCTCAGAGATGCCTTAATCGTCTCCGTATTCAAGAAAGGAGACAAGGCAGACTGCGGGAATTACCGTGGCATTTCTCTCCTCTCCACCATAGGGAAAGCCCTCGCTCAGGTTCTGGCCAACAGACTCACCCCCCTGTCAGAAATCATCCTTCCTGAGTCTCAGAGTGGATTTCGCCCAAGCAGAGGCACCACAGACATGGTTTTCATTGCTCGACAACTGCAAGAAAAATGCCGGGAACAAAATCAACCACTATACATGGCCTTCATAGACCTCACCAAAGCCTTCGATTCAGTTAACCGTCAGGCCCTTTGGCTGGTTCTATCCAGGATTGGCTGCCCAGACAAATACATCAGAGTACTGAGACTACTGCATGATAACATGTCAGCCACAGTGCTCAGCGGCAGTGGAGACGAGACGGAACCCTTCAGGGTTGACACAGGTGTCAAACAGGGATGCGTCATCGCTCCAACACTATTTTCCATCTTTATTGCTGCTATCCTCCGCCATACAAGCAAGCATCTGCCCCACGGAGTCAAAATCATGTACAGAACTGACGGTCAACTCCTCAACATCAACCGACTCAGGGCTAAAGGTCAAACCACCACCATATCCATCATGGAGCTGCAGTATGCGGACGACAATGCCCTTGTGGCCCTGTCGGAAGAAGACCTACAGAGTATTCTGTCTGCCTTCGCGAAGGCATACAAACAGCTTGGTCTGGCCATTAACATAAAAAAGACCCAAATCCTCCACCAACCACTACCAAACTGCAGTTTGCTTGTCCGCCTCCCAAGCATCTCTATTGATAACATCCGACTGGAAAAGGTTGACCACTTCCCCTATCTTGGCAGCCTCCTGTCATCTAAAGCCACCATTGATGATGAAATTGACCATCGCCTCAGCTGTGCCAGTGGGGCTTTCTCAAGGCTACGGAAGCGAGTCTTCGAGAATCGTGACCTCCAAGCAAAGACCAAAATCCTGGTCTACAAAGCTGTGGTCCTCCCCACCCTTCTGTATGGGTCAGAAGCCTGGACCACATACAGCAGGCACTTAAGGGCACTGGAGACCTACCATCAGAGATGCCTCTGGAAAATCCTCAGGATCAGCTGGAAGGACCGACGCACCAACACCAGCGTCCTGGAGGAGGCTGGCTTGCTTACCATCACTGCCACCATTGCCCAAAACCAACTGAGATGGATTGGCCATGTAATCCGCATGCCTGACTCTCGCCTCCCAAAACAAGTTCTTTATTCCCAGCTCGCTGAAGGAAAGTGGGCCCCGGGAGGTCAGAAGAAGAGGTTCAAGGACAACATAAAAGCAAACCTGAAGAAGTGCCACATAAACCTTAAAACTTGGGAAGACAAGGCCGCAGACAGGACGACGTGGAGAAACCTTGTCCGTGATGGCGCCGCTCAATATAACGTTGACCTCCACCATGCCGCTCAAGACAAACGCAGACGCAGAAAGGAGAGAGCCCCCACCAAGCAGGCCCAACCCAAACCCACCACCATTACATTCCCCTGTCCACACTGCTCCAGAGTTATCGGGTCCAGGATCGGCCTCTTCAACCACCTGAAGACCCACAAAGACCAAGAAGGAGGACCGTCATACTCGACTACGAGTGACCGCCGATGATGATGATGATGATATGTGCGTGTGTGTGTGTGTGTGTGTGTGTATGTTGTTGTAAGGCGGACGTAGTTAAGAGCGCCAGGAGAACGTTAAAGGGGCAAGTGTGGGCGTGGATTGTATATATAAAACCCGCGCCCTATGACGCGGTGCGCCCTATGTGTGTTAAACACAGTCATGGCACACATAACGGAGACTGCGCCTTTTATTACGGTGCGCGTTTTAATCGTGAAAATACGGTAACTCGTCAGCGCTGGTTTACTGCAATTTGACGACAAACCGCAAAACTATTGGGCATAGAAAGCATCATTTATTGGCACGACTAAAGACTTAAATTTATCAGAAAGAGAGGAGTTAGACCTACTAACAAGGTGGCTAGGTCCAAGATCTGCAGAACAGGTGAAAAGGGTTCATGGAGTACCCGCTGGAGGCGTAAAGATGATTTGGGAACGGGTTGAAGAGTGTCACCGTTCCTCAGAAGCAATTGAGGACACACTGCTAAACAAGATAGAGGAGTTTCCAAGGCTAACAAACAAAGATACGAGCCAGCTAAGAGACCCGGGAGACATCTTGTAGGAGCTATTGTGGGAGCTAAGTCAGATGATTGATTGATTGATTGATTGATTGATTGATTGAAACTTTATAGATCCCCGGGGGTGGGGAAATTCAGGCCCCAGCAGTATTCATACTGAAAAGGGAGCAACAGCAATGTCTAAATATTTCATATTAATTACATATTAATTTATGAAAACATAGTTGCTCCATCAGAGCACAGACACGGCACACACAGCTTGGTAACTTTTCCATTACACATAAGGCAGAGCTTATTAACGTCATGACACATTGATACAAAACATTCAGTAGACAACAAGACATTCTTATGAGGATATGTTTTTCCTTCTTTTCCCCTCCCTTTTCTTCCCTTCCGTATTCCTGCTTGCGGAGAATATAAAACTTTCTGATCTGGAGTCTGACGTGGTTGTTCTCCTCTGCTGAATTGCACTTGTACTGACTGCCGTGAATCAACCCAAGATCTTGCAAATAAAGAACCAACTATTACTCCACATCTTTGTTTTCTTTGCTCAACGACGGACATCTTGAACAAAACGCAACATAACCCTGCCTGATAGTAGTGTGTTTGAATTTTTGATTAGTGGTAGGTGCTAAAGACTCATTGCTAGCAAGAGAACTGGTCTTGCAAAAAAGGATTCACTCGCTGAGTCCAAATTCACAGGCTGCATCCTCAGAAAGTTTTTTTTATTTTTTATTGCCAATTATAGGGCTGCATAACGTGACTCCCGGTGGGACGCGAACGCACATCACGTGACACACGAATTCAGCCTTGAAACTGGCATTCGTTAAATGGCGACGGATGCTGAGCGGAGACTACATACGTATATTTTAAAGTCATTTCCCATATTACTCTTTCAAATATCTATTCAGAAACTCTCAACATATAAGGACATACTGATTGAGAGAAAACAGGGGGGGGGGGCTGAGAGTGGACAGGTTTGGTGAACCCCCGACATCTGGTCAAATCAGAGCAGGGGGTGTTTTATGATGTTGGGGGAAACAGAACAACTTGATTGCTTCCTCTGCAGCTGGTTAACCAGTGCAGAGGTCTTAGCACTTTGTTTCCGATGTTGTGGGAACAAACAGAATATTTTTTCCCCCTCAGCAACTGGTTAATCAATATAGTCTCCATTCCAACACAATCGTACAATCAAGATAATTTGTCAACCCTAACAATCTTGTGCCAGGAACTGAGCAGGAAAAAGGTTTCTCACCTGTGTGTGTTGTGTTTATTTTTAAGTGACTGTTCTGAGAGATTCTTTGACCACAAACTGAGCAGGAAAAATGTTTCTCACCTGTGTGTGTTCTTGCATGTGTTTTTAAATGTCGCTTCTGAGAGAATCTTTGGCCACATCTTTTTTGATGAAAAGACACACCTTGTCCTTTTGCTCGTTAGGCATGACTGTTGTCACATTCAAACTTGTACATAAAGGAGAATCAAAATCAGGACTCGACCCTGCTTTCCAAGACCAGCGCTTCAACCAGCTATGAGGTTCGAGAACACTAACTGGTTCTCAAACTTGGCCCAGCTATCTTGCTTTGCTTGCTCGCAAAATAGTAGCATGGTAGTTAAATGTGCCTATTGATTTGTGACACATCCTAATTTCGCAATATTGTACATGAATAGTTTATAGTTTATTAGTAACAGCTGTAGATCAGACCTTGTAGCACAGTAGTTAGGGTACTGGTTTAGTAAACAAGGGGTTATGAGTTCATTTCTCACTGAGCCCTGATAATATGCTTAACAATTGCTGTGCAAGCTGAATTTATAATAGTTGAGGGTGTAATTACACGTATCTTGTCCATGGTACTGGTGACCAGCAGTTGTGTGATGAGTTGTTGTTGTCTTTGGGGACATGAAGGGAAATTTGATAGTTTCTCATGGCACACAAATGTGTCCACACTGGTTGAAATTCACTGGCCTAGAGTCCTGGTTAGACTACATTTTCAAGAGTTTCTTTTGGTTCATCTTCTAAAAGGTTGACACAGTTTAGCCAAGCAAGGCCGCGTAGCTTAGTGATAAGAGCACTAGAATTGTAAATCAGAGGGTGTGAGTTAAATTCACACTCGGGTCTGACAGACAGCTACATCTGCTGACCTTGCTTGTTTGTTTGTTTTTTGTTTGTTTGTTTGTTTGTTTATTTTCACATACAAAACCAATTTAAAATGTACATAGATTAAATAAATGTGATGGAGAATGTCTAAAAAACCCTCCAGGGGCTTGCGAAGTGGCATTCTCCAGATATATGAATACATTCGATCTCTTTGTGTGTCTTGGCATGTGAAGAAATTGACAATAAAGCAGACTTTGACTTTGACTTTGATTTAAGATAAAATTTCAATGGATAGAGAAATATGCATCCTAATACATGTCATACAGATGAAAAAAATATATATAACAGGGATAAAGCATACAACATACAACAATAAGGAAAAATACACCAAAACTATAACTAAAGAGAATAATGAATGGATCCAGGTTCATTTAGCATACCATTTGGAAAGTATTTAGTGTCTAAGAGAAGTGATTTCAGAGACTTCTTAAATTGGTCCCATAAAAATAGTGGCAGCGAATTGTAAATCTTTGACCCTCTGTAGCCTATGTTAAACTGAGTTTGGGCTGTACGGGCTATTGGTGGTCTGAGGTCATTTGAGCTGCGTGTGGGGTAATTATGGACCTGAGAATTATGTCTAAATAAGTTATGAAAAAATAGGGGAAGGGTTCTCCCCAATGAGCCATGAACAAAGAGACCAATTTGAAGACGATTGACTTGAAAAACAGTGAGGACACCTAGCCGAGTAAAAAGAGGCTGAGATGAATGTTTCGTATGTACACAACATATTACTCTTAGAGCTCAAGTTTGGCCTGGTGAGTACTAGGTCAAGCGATACTACAATAGTAAATATACGGCTCGATCATTGAATAGTATAGCATATGGCTACCTCGGAGCTTATTAGATGAAGGGTTTTACGCACAATACCAATGCTCTTGGCCATTTTTGTGGAAATAGTCATGATATGACATTTCCAGGACAATGATCCATCAATCATAATGCCAAGGAATTGTGTAGAACACATGTTAATTATAGGGATGTTATCAATATATATTGCTGGTGATTTGTTAAATATATGAGATTTGAGACGAAAACATATGAAGTTTGATTTTTTTAATATTAAGTGATCATTTGAATGTGCTTGATATATGTAACTATTGAATGTAACT
Organism: Syngnathus acus; assembly: GCF_901709675.1. NCBI lineage: Eukaryota > Metazoa > Chordata > Actinopteri > Syngnathiformes > Syngnathidae > Syngnathus > Syngnathus acus. Next base: position 82,519 of record NC_051096.1, read on the forward strand.
GTATGCTGATACATATGCTTAATTTGAATGTGCCTCATATTGGTTCAGCAGTTCATTTTTTCGGACATTTTTCTCAGTTGTCATTGTCATCCCAGTGTCAAAGTTCAATGTGGCTTAGAATAATATTGAATGTTTCGTGACTTGGAAGAAATTCAAGAGGCAGTGGCATAGTGGTTCTCTCAACTCATTTCAGTTTCATTTATGGTCTATTCTTCGGTTCAGGTTTTAAACATGACCACGGCCAAGATCTTGAGGTATGGCGTCACAGATGACGAGATGGTGGACGAACTGCAGAAGAGAATTGCAGACGAAACCAGCATCCCTGCAGCCCAGCCGGAGTTGCTGCTGGAGGCCGGCTCAGCCTTGGAGCCTCATGGGCCGGCCACGCAGTGCGCCATCGATTACACCGTAACTCATATTGAATCGTTCTCGCATGAAAAAAATGTCAATGGTACATCATCATCATCATCATCGGTTTAAAGTCCGCTTTCCAGGCGCCGCTGGGTTGGACTGGGTTCTCGATATGGCTTTCTTCCATACTGAGAATATTTTTGGAGCAAAACGTTTTCCAGTCGAATGCCCTTCCTGACACCAACCCAAGGGGAAATTGATTTTCTGGAGGGGTTGACTCCCTTAGCCCATTCCTCTCCCGAGGAGCCCACTGGGCAGTGGTACTATTTAACCCATAGTTGGGGTCTGGTTCGTGGGCACCAGGGCGTGTCCACACACCGGTGGGCCTGCGTGCCGCACGTCTAGGGGCCAAACCTCCTCCGAGTCCCTTGTAGTTTAGCCTGGGTCCGTGTTGTACCCACTTACCATGTGTCGCCGCATGGAGGCACTACATAGGGCTTGCTGTTAAAGAGGCTATGTACTGGCAGCGAGAGACTTACGCACTCGGCTCTCCCGTTCGCATACTGCTAGCCAGCGGTGAGGGTTGACAGTGAGAAGTGACATGCACTGGGCACTCCACCAACACACTAGACGCATCACAACAACCCGACTTGGTCTTATGAAGTCAGACACACCACATCATGTCTCAAATCTCACACTATGTGCAGGAGATAGATGGGCGGCGGACAGACTTCCCTCTCGTTTTCCTGTTTGATCGCTCATCTTGTAGTTCCGAACCACCGTTGACTCCTCGCGTCCTCCCTGAAAACATCCGTTTTCTCCATGAGTCTTCCTCCTCCTTTTGTTGGAATTAAAATGTATTTTATTCTTAGTGTGTGCCATAGAATAGTGGAACTCTTTAAACATTCTTAGTATTAGAATTACCAACATAGAAAATAAGGCAGAAATTGTATTACTGAAAAGTATGCTTCATCGCGTGAGCCAATGTAACATTATTCAGTTTGAACATTAAAAAAGGGCTAATGGGAAAATAAAAAAAACATTAATATCAATTATATTGTAAAAATACTGTGTACGAAACACAAATATTGAATTTGTCACCATTTAACTATCAATTTTAAATTAAATTTACAAAATTACTCTTTTTTTCCACACTTTGATTTATTTTAACCCCCTTATTATCATATTATTTTTTGTGTAAAACCTATCAGATATACTACATAAAGCTAGATTTTATGATAGTTATTAATGGTAAAATTATTGTAGTCTTCTTCTTTACCAGAAAAGGATCCAAAGCGCGTTCTGCCTTACAGCCCTCTGAGGAGGACTTGTGGCCAGGTGTGGCACACCATCCGTTCCCTGAAGGAGGAATGGCAGAGACTGAGACTGCAGCAGGGACAGAAAGCAGCCAAGTAGGAAACACACACACGCACGCACACACATGAATGTGTGAACTGTATCCAAAAATGACAATATTTTCCTCCCAGCATGAGCTTGCTGAGACAAAACTTAGCCCTGTCCAAGCAGAAGAATGAGATGGTGTCCATGCACCAGAGACTCATGGCCAAGCTGGACTTCTTCAACACCACCCTTCATATAGACATGGACAAATGCCAGGAGCAGACCGCTACTGGAATTGGTATCATGTTAACTCTGTTTCTTTGAATGGGAACAGATCATTGGATTAATTGAATTTGAATGCAATTTGATGGTGGACCTTACCAGAAATGGACTGAAGTACAATCAGCGGCGAAGATAGTATTAGAAGTTCCGATGGATTTCAAGTCCATCGCCTTATCCACCATGTATTTATTATTATTACATAGTGTGCTTGTGGCCGAGTGGTTAAGGAGATGGACTAGAAATACATTGGGGTCTCACCTCGTAGGTCCGGGTCCTGCCGACAACGATCCAAATTTATTCTCATGGTGTAATATTAAGTTAAAGTTAAAAGTTAAAGTCCCAATGATCGTCACACACACATCTGGGTGTGGTGAAATTCGTCCTCTGCATTTAACCCATCCCCGTGTGATTTTAATCCATCCCCTGGGGGAGAGGGGAGCAGTGAGCAGCAGCGGTGCCGTGCTCGGGAATCATTTGGTGATCTAACCCCCCAATTCTAACCCTTAATGCTGAATGCCAAGCAGGGAGGCAATGGGTCCCATTTTTATAGTCTTTGGTATGACCCGGCCGGGGTTTGAAACCACAACCTTCCAGTCTCAGCTGAGATACTCACCACATTTGTACGGTGTGTACTACACAGTGTGTTGTTGTGGCCGAGTGGTTAAGGCGATGGACTAGAAATCCATTGGGGCCTCCCCTCGCAGGTTCGAGTCCTGCCAACAATGATTTAGAATCTCGTGTTGTATTATGAGATACTCACCACATGCATTTAAACATTGTGTGTCACAGTGTGTTGTTGTGGCCGAGAGGTTTAGGTGATGGACTAGAGATCCATTGGGTCTCCCCTCGCAGGTTTGGTTCCTGCTGACATTTCAGATTTTGAATTAGAATCTTGCTAGCTCCTCGCAATATGCATTTTGACAATGTGAAGACCTCGCCAGTGTGTGTTGTTGTGGCCGACTGGTTAAGGCGATAGACTTGAAATCTGTTGGGGTCTCACCTGGCAGGTTCAGGTCCTGCAGACAATGATCCATAATTTTTATTAGAATCTCGTGGTGTATTATGAGATACTCACCACATCCATTTTAACAGTGGGTATTACAGTTTGTGTTGTTGTGGCCGAGTGGTTAAGGCGATGTACTAGAAACCCATAGGGGGTCTCCCCTCTTAGGTTCAAATCCTGCTGACAACATTTCCATCCATCCATCCATCCATCCATCCATCTTCTTCCGCTTATCCGGGGTCGGGTCGCAGGGGCAGCAGCTTTAGGAGGGACTCCCAGACTTCCCTCTCCCCAGCCACTTCATCCAGCTCATCCCGGGAGATCCCAAGGCGTTCCCAGGCCAGCTGAGAGACATAGTCTCTCCAGCGCGTCCGGGGTCGTCCCCGGGGTCTCCTACCGGTGGGACATGCCCGGAACACCTCCCCAGGGAGGCGTCCAGGAGGCATCCTGATGAGATGCCGGAGCCACCTCATCTGGCTCCTCTGAACGTGGAGGAGTAGCGACTCTACTCCGAGTCTCTCCCGGATGACCGAGCTTCTCACCCTATCTCTAAGGGAGAGCCCGGACATCCTGCGGAGAAAACTCATTTCGGCCGCTTGTATCCGGGATCTCGTTCTTTCGGTCACGACCCATAGCTCGTGACCATAGGTGAGGGTAGGAGCGGAAATCGACCGGTAAATTGAGAGCTTTGCCTTTTGGTTCAGCTCTCTCTTTACCACGACGGACCGGTACAGAGTCCGCATTACTGCCGACGCTGCACCAATCCGCCTGTCGATCTCGCGCTCCATCCTCCCCTCACTCGTGAACAAGACCCCAAGATACTTAAACTCCTCCACTTGGGGCAGGATCTCATCCCCGATCCGGAGAGGGCATTCCACCCTTTTCCGATCGAGGACCATGGACTCGGATTTGGAGGTGCTGACCCTCATCCCAACCGCTTCACACTCGGCTGCGAACCGCTCCAGTGAGAGCTGGAGATCACGGCCTGAAGAAGCCAACAGCACCACGTCATCTGCAAAAAGAAGAGACGCGATGCTAAGGTTTCCAAACTGGACCCCCTCAATGCCTCGGCTGCGCCTAGAAATTCTGTCCGTAAAAATTATTAACAGAATCGGTGACAAAGGGCAGCCTTGGCGTAGTCCAACTCTCACTGGGAACGAATCCGATTTACTGCCGGAAATGCGGACCAAACTCTGGCATCGGTGATACAGGGACCGAACCGCCCTTATCAGTTGGCTCGGTACCCCGTACTCCCGAAGCACCCCCCACAGAACCTCCCAAGGGACACGGTCGAACGCCTTCTCCAAGTCCACAAAACACATGTGGACTGGTTGGGCGAACTCCCATGCACCCTTGAGGATCCTGCTGAGGGTGAAGAGCTGGTCCACTGTTCCACGGCCACGACGAAAGCCACACTGCTCCTCCTGAATCCGAGGTTCGACCTCCCGACGGACCCTCCTCTCCAGCACCCCTGAATAGACCTTACCAGGGAGGCTGAGGAGTGTAGTCCCCCTGTAATTGGAACACACCCTCCGGTCCCCCTTCTTAAAGAGGGGAACCACCACCCCAGTCTGCCAATCCAGAGGCACTGTCCCTGATGTCCACGCAATGTTGTAGAGGCGTGTCAGCCATGACAGCCCCACAACATCCAGAGCCCTTAAGGACTCCGGGCGGATCTCATCCACCTCGCCACCGAGGAGTTTTTTAACTACCTCAGTGACTTCGACCCCAGAGATTGGAGAGTCCGCCTCAGAGTCCCCAGGCCCTGCTTCCACAATGGAAGGCGTGTAGGTGGAATTGAGGAGGTCTTCCAAGTATTCTCCCCACCGACACACGACGTCCTGAGTCGAGGTCAGCAGCACGCCATCCCCACTGTAAACAGTGTTGACGTTGCACTGCTTCCCCCTCCTGAGACGCCGGATGGTGGACCAGAATTTCCTCGAAGCCGTCCGGAAGTCATTCTCCATGGCCTCGCCAAACTCCTCCCACGCCCGGGTTTTTGCCTCAGCAACCGCCGAAGCCACGTTCCGCTTGGCCATCCGGTACCTGTCAGCTGCCTCCGGAGTCCCGCAGGCCAAAACGGCCCGATAGGACTCCTTCTTCAGCTTGACGGCATCCCTTACCGCCGGTGTCCACCAGCGGGTTCGGGGATTGCCGCCACGACAGGCATCAATGACCTTACGGCCACAGCTCCGGTCGGCCGCCTCAACAATGGAGGCGCGGAACAAGGTCCACTCGGACTCAATGTCCCCCGCCTCCCCCGGGACGTGGGAAAAGCTCTGCCGGAGGTGGGAGTTGAAGCTCTTCCTGACAGGGGATTCTGCCAGACGTTCCCATCAGACCCTCACAGAGCGTTTGGGTCTGCCAGGTCAGACGGGCATCTTCCCCCACCATCGGAGCCAACCCACCACCAGGTGGTGATCAGTTGACAGCTCCACCCCTCTCTTCGCCCGAGTGTCCAAAACATGCGGCCGCAAGTCCGATGACACGACTACAAAGTCGATCATCGAACTGCGGCCTAGGGTGTCCTGGTGCTAAGTGCACACATGGACACCCTTATGTTTGAACATGGTGTTCATTATAGAAAATCCGTGTCGAGCACAGCAGTCCAATAATAGAACACCGCTCGGATTCAGATCGGGGGGGGGCCGTTCCTCCCAATCACGGCCTTCCAGGTCTCACTGTCATTGCCCACGTGAGCACTGAAGTCACCCAGTAGAACGATGGAGTCCCCAGAAGGAGCGCTCTCCAGCACTTCCTCCAGGGACTCCAAGAAGGGTGGGTACTCTGAGCTGCCGTTTGGTGCATAGACACAAACAACAGTCAGGACCCGTCCCCCCACCCGAAGGCGGAGGGAGGCTACCCTCTCGTTCACTGGGGTGAACCCCAATGTGCAGGCGCCCAGCCGGGGGGCAATAAGTATACCCACACCTGCTCGACGCCTCTCACCGTGGGCAACTCCAGAGTGGAAGAGAGTCCAGCCCCTCTCGAGAGGGCTTGTACCGGAACCCAAACTGTGCGTGGAGGCAAGTCCAACTATGTCTAGTCGGAACTTTTCTGCCTCGCACACCAGCTCGGGCTCCTTTCCAGCCAGAGAGGTGACATTCCATGTCCCAAGAGCCAGCTTCTGCAGCCGGGGATCAGACCGCCAAGGTCCCTGCCTTTGGCCGCCGCCCAGGTTACACTGCACCCGACCCCTTTGGCCCCTCCCACAGGTGGTGAGCCCATGGGAAGGGGGACCCACGTTTCCTTTTCGGGCTGCGCCCTGCCGGGCCCCATGGGCGAAGGCCCGGCCACCAGATGCTCGCCTTCGAGCCCCGCCTCCAGGCCTGGCTCCAGAGGGGTACCCCGTTTACCTGCGTCCGGGCGAGGGAAAACGAAATCCATTTGTGGTTTTCATTATAAGGGGCTAGTGTGAGCCGTGCTTTGTCTGGCCGCTCACCTAGGACCCGTTTGCCATGGGTGACCCTACCAGGGGCATGAAGCCCCAGACAACATGGCTCCTAGGATCATAGGGGCACGCAAACCCCTCCACCACGATAAGGCGACGACTCACGGAGGGGGCTGACAACATTTCAGTTTGAATTTAGATTCTTGCAATATGTGTTTTGACAATGTGAGGACATCGCCAATGTGTGTTGTTGTGGCCGAGTGGTTAAGGCGATGGACTTGAAATCCATTGGGGTCTCCCCTCGCAGGTTCGAATCCTGCCGACAACGATATAGCTTTTGTATTAGAATCTCGTTGTTGCCAGACCCTCACCATATGCATTTTGACAATGTGAAGACCTCGCCAGTGTGTTGTTGTGGCCGAGTGGTTAAGGTGATAGACTTGAAATCCATTGGGTCTCACCTCGCAGGTTCGGGTCCTGCCGACAATGATTCAAAGTTTCGAATCCTGCTGACGACAATTCAGATTTTGAAATAGAATCTTACTAGATCCTGGCATTATGCATTTTGACAATGTGAGGACCTCAACAATGTGTGTTGTTGTGGCCGAGTGGTTAAGGCGATGGCCTTGAAATCCGTTGGGGCCTGGAGACAACAATCCAACCTTTTAATTAGAATCTCGTGTATTAGGAGATACTCACCACATGCATTTGAACAGTGTGTACGGCATCGTGTGTTGTTGTGGCCGAGTGGCTAAGGTGATGGACTAGAAATCCATGGTGATTCCCCCTTGCAGGTTCGAATCCTGACACCAATGACACCTTTTGTATTAGATTCCCGGAACGACCACATAGACTCTGTCCGAAAGAAGGCCCAGCACCAGCTGTACTTCCTGAGACATCTCAAGAAGTTCAACCTGCCGCGGGAGCTGCTGAAAACCTTCTATACTGCCATCATCCAGTCTGTCCTCTGCACCTCCATCACTGTCTGGTTTGGATCGGCCTCCAAACAAGACAAGCACAGACTGCAGTGGACAATCAAGACTGCGGAAAAGATAATTGGAATCAACCTCCCATCTATCCAAGACTTGTACCGGTCCAGGACAGGGAAACGTGCAAGTAACATCTCTACAGACCCTTCTCACCCAGGTTGCAGTCTGTTTGAACTACTCCCCTCCGGACGGCGTTATAGAGCTATGTACGCCAAAACCAGCAGACACAGAGACAGCTTCTTCCCCCAGGATGTTGCTCTGATGAACTCACACCACTCTTAGAGTCTCAGAGTCATTGTTGTGCAACAACATCCTGCTCTCCACACCTTTTTTTGAACGGTCTACACCAGGGGTGGGCAAACATTTTGACTTGCGGGCCGAATTGGGTTCTAAATTTTGACCGGGGGGCCGAACCAGGAGCAGATGGATGTAGTGTTTGTGTGAAGTAATATAAATGACATGTAAAGGTCATTGCATAAAAGGTTTTTACTTTTAGTAGATACTAAAGCATGGATATTAAAAAAAAGCTTTTTGAAAACAAATGCATTTATTAACAGCATTAAAAAAATATTTCACCAAAAAACTACTATCAGTGATTCTTATTAAATACGACACTGTTATGATGAATAGCATTTTCCATAACTTCAGCGCCTGCAGGTCAGATTTATGAAATATGTTTATCTAATGAGGCGAAATCACATCCAACGGCAAACATTCTGACCAAATACATCATCTTGAAGAATCAGTGAAAGAATACATCTAAATAAAGTAATAAAGAAATCAATAGTATTGTTGGTTTCCCTTTTTTGCTAGTGCATCATAGTCTGGAGTAAAATTTGTTGTGGTAATTCTTAGGATAGAGCCGAGGTGTCGGTCCGTTAACCTAGATCTGTGACGGGCTTTGTTGACGTTCATGCGGCTGAACGTCTTCTCACACACGTAGGTCGAGCCAAATTGTCCACTCTTTTTTAACATTCGGCACTCAGTGTCCACCTTTCTTTTCTTCGGGCCCCTCATTTTAATGGAAGGATTCCAGGGGAAGGTTTGTGGGTGGCATTAGCATAAAACTGTATCTGAAAGCTCAGCGCGCGAATTACGAGAATACTGACGTCACAGCCTACACTCGAAATTTGGCACTGATAGATGAAATTACTACGTACTACTGAGTACGCACAACTTTTACTTCCTTAATACACAATGATGGTATTTATTTAAAGATTGAAGCACACGTCCACCTCCTTCAATGTTACACGTGAATGCACATACAGAGAGAAGTTTTATTCATTTTGATCAGGCTACATGAAGCAAAATATAAAGGTGAATGTAATTCTCATTAATGGAATAAATTACTCCTTTTGACTAGCAGGGGGGTTTGTGTGCACATGAAACCTCGAGAAATGAACCTATTTGCAAACCGTTTGGTGGGAAAGCCTTGTTAGGGTTTACAGATTATTTTGATCGTATGATTATGTTGGAATGTAGACTAGAATTATTAACTTTGTTTAAACCTTCTACCTTTCCTTGACTCTGAAAAGTTTAACCATTCAGTTGTTGAAACTTTCCAAATGGTGTGGAAACATTCTTGCTTAGTTAGTCATCTAAAATGCTCCACTAGTTTCTGTTTCCACGACCTTGTAAAACAATGAGCTGGGACCCTCCGCACTGATTAACCAGTTGCTGAGGTGACCACCAAACATGTCCAATGTCAACCCCACCCTGCTTTCTCGCAATAAATGCTCTCTTGCAAGAATCCAAAGTCAGACCTCATTCGATCATCGCTGTACGCACAGCGACAAATGACTCTCCACTTGCAAGTGCTCAAAAAGGGCATACTGTCTCCCGTGTGGTTCTTGCAAAAATAAGTTAGAGTGAGCACCACTCTAACAGTAAGAGGATTGAAGGTAAAAACAGTTGTATGTTTTAGTCCGTGTACTTTTGGTATGAGAGAACGGGAAATGATCCCATCTTTGTGTTTCATTTTAAAATTTGTAATTTCATAACTTTATTCAACACAAATCAGGAAACAAAATACGACCGTAATTTCTCAAATGAGTGTTCAGAAATGCTCTATATCTCTCTTGTGTCGCAAATAATTAAGGCTTTTGACATTGCTGGCATGGTTTGGAGTGTAATTCATCTCCCCTGCGATGGTGGCGTTCGATATTTGACATTTGAATATAAATCTGTCATTTTACTTTAGGAAGTAAAAGTTGTTTTCTAGGAATCCATACTTGTGATGTATGAGGAAAAACAATCGGGAGCATTCTTCAAAAAGATAGACCTACAGCCAACAAAAAGGTTTCTATACGTTCTGTTGGGTTTGCAGCTTCGTAGTCCATTTCCCTTCAGACACAACTCGATGGATGGTGGCGTTTTGTATTCACTTCTTTATTGTTCCTCGCACACTCTCATTTGTTTTCGCCTGCGCTTCTTGGCGCGCTTCCTTTTATTTACTTCCTACTTCCCATTGCCGCAAACAAGGTAAAAACCAACGTAAAGTGTCCTCAGTACATAAAAGAGAAAACGTCACGTCACTGCGGTAAACACAAAATACGGCATAAGACACCGAACAAATGACACAGTGAAATATATAATAATAATATAATGAAAGCACAAATAACTCAACAGGGTGTCTCCTTTATTTGGTGCCACACTTGAATGGCGTTGAAAGATTTGCCCTCAATTGAGCGGCACCTTCTGCTATGCTTGTTTTAGCCACTTGGGGGCAGCATGATGCAAACAAATAATTTCACAACTGACTTGTTGCAGTAATGTTAACTCATTTTGACAAAAAATAAATAAAAAATGAACGTATGCCTCTACAGCAGGCCCCCGGTCAGATTTCATACGGCCCGCAGCTTTGGTCTTATAATGTATTATTTATGGCCTGCCTGCACTGTCAAACTGAATAAAAAAACCTCAGTGCCTCCCCAGTCACGAACCTCACCGCACGTCACTGGTTACAGTCGAGTTGACAGTGAGTGGCAGCGACGCTTCTTTCTACACCTGCACCGTCTTGTTGTGGTTTTCTAATTAGTTTCTTTTGGTTTTCAGCTTCCTTCTGTGACTGGCGAGCTCCTGTACAAGGACTCTTGTTACCATTTTGAGGGCACACGTAAAACCTGGCAAGCGGCTGAGGATTTCTGCGAGGAGAAGAGAGGTCACCTGGCCAGCCTCCACTCACTGGTTGTCGGATAATTTTTGTTTGGTGAGCGCCAAGACAAACTGGCCATGCCAGCAATCGACCCGCAATGTTTCACAACAAGTGTTTGTTCTGCTTTCCATAAGCTCAACAGCCACTAGGATGGTTTTCTTGGCTGGGACTCAAGAAGAACGATGGCAAATTTGAGTGGAGTGACGCATCATCCACACGTGTGCAACAGATCAAGGTCCAAAAAGTTGTCAATTGGCCAGAATGAAGCCGTCATGCGTGATAGCAAAAGTTAAAAAGTGTCATTTTAGCAGAACAAAGTTTTATTGAATTAGTAGGAAAAATCTGACAAGAATGCTCTCCCTGTCAAATAGATTTGAATTTGACTTGCCTTGAGTCATGTTACAAGACAAACAGGTGTTTTCCTTTTATGAAGATTCAAATTGTGATCAGTAGAATCAAAATGCACCGTTCATTTTACAGGGATACATTTTTTCATTGAAAAGTTTCAATCTGAAAATGGGAAGGAGGTTGGAATATGGCAACAATTCTGATTGTGAGAAAGATGTTATGAAAATGAATTGGAGGAATTTGAATCAATAAAGTGACTTCGAAGGAATTTGGTGGGAGGCCATTTGAACAACTGCAACACCTAACACGCTCAAGTCACGTCCGCTGTATCCTCCACAGGATGACTTCCCGTGGTATCTTCCTAAAACACCATATAAATGCTCCAAATTGACGAGTGATGGTAAAGTTTACATGGACATTTGCAAAACCCTTCGTCCATCCATCTGTCAAAAAAGTCAGAAAGTCACAACCTCTCATTTGCCCTTTGTCTTCTGGTTGCGCTCAGCAGCAACCTGCTCGGCAACACCGACTCGCAGGAACACACGTTCATACAAGGTAGGCTGTCCACCGTGTAATGTGCTTGATGAAAGAATCCATGCAGAAGAAAGTGAAATTGAGAGACCACCGACTCACATCAACTTTTTGCCAAGTTTCTTTCATTCCAAAGAAAAGACCAAAAATAAGCTTGTGGCCCCCACCGACAAGAACATGACCCAGACGTCCCCCACACTTCATTATGGTTAAGCGTTTCGCACATGCACCTGTAAGATGTTTCAGCCTCGTGTTCCATGTTTACCTTTGACCCAAAGGTCTTCTGCCAAATGCTTCCTCTTTGTGGTTGGACGCCAACGACACCATGGTTGAAGACGGCAGCAAGCAGCCTGACCAATCCTCACTGAGTTCCGTCCAGTTGGCCGCAAGTGGGTCTAAAACCTGGCCGGAAAATGTTCATTTCCATGGAGGAACGGAGGAGCGCTGAGCGTCTGTGGTCTCCTTCCAGGTAACCCTGGTGATCCATCCGGCCGACGCTGCAACTCCTTATTCAGTGGCAAGGGCGGCCGGGAAGTTGGCGATTGCGAGAAGAAGCGCGGCTACGTCTGCAAGAGAAGAGGTAAATCAAGATGCTTGACCGATTCTCCCCAACATGTGTCATTAGCTGAGAGGACTGAAGTGGCAATTGTTAGTTTTTTTTGTCTGATGTCAGTGATGATGCAGGTGACGCAATTGGCTGAAACTGAATGAAGGCGTGGTCCGCTTGTTTGTCACATCCGGATTTCTCCAAATGCTGAAGAATACAAAAAACATGGTGCTGTTACGTCAGAATCATCCCAAAATGTGTCCTCAGTCGTTCAGACGTGAATGGATCAAAGGGTGGCGCCGCTTCGGCTCCAACTGCTACAAGAAGATGGAGACCACTAACGGTTGGGTGGGGGCTCATTACGATTGCGTCTGGGAGGGCGGCGACCTGGTTTCCATCACCTTGCCATACGAGGAAATCTTTGTGAAGAAGCAAATGGGCGACAAGCCGTTCTGGATCGGACTCTTCAATCTGGTGAGACGGAAGCGCAAGCAGGCGGCTGTTGGCTTGCTACTGGTAGTTGACTGACAATGGGTTTGGACTCTGCAGAAGACTCTGGTGTCAGTTTTTTGAAGCGGGAGAAAAGAAGCTGACTTGGTCCAACACCGCTGTGATGCCGACCTACGCCAACTGGTACTCAGGTCAAGACGGAAGGTAAGAAGGTCCCCTCTTTGTGCTCTTTCATTGACAGGTGGGACACACAGCGAGATTATGGAACCCGTCTGCAAAACTTGAGAGAGCGCACACATCGACGGATGTGTCTCTCGCTTTTCACGACTTCTCCCGACAGTGCCAACGTTGGTTCCTGTGCGTACATCAACCAAGGTGTGCACTACAGCAGTCAGCCTGGAAATTGGAGACATGGCTCGTGCGGATCGTCATTGGCGTACATGTGCGAGCGGTCGCGGTGTATCTTTGCTCCCCCCCCCCCCCCTCGAAAGAAGCCGGCAGTGCGTAGAGCACCAACAAGAATGTTTCAAAATCTTGTTGCACATTTTACCATTTACTTGCAAAGGTCTGTACATTTTTCATCCGAGCGCTCCCTCTCTGTGGTTGGGCGTCAACAAAAACAACACGAAAGACGGCAGCGGGTGGACTGACGGATCCCCGTTTGGTTACATCGTCATGGACGGAGGTGGCTCAAAAACCCAACCGATGTTTGTCTGCGACGTTGCGGAGGCACGGAGCTGAGCATCTGTCGTCTCCTTCCAAATGACCCCGGTGACCTCTCTGGTGCGTCCTGTCTTTCCTTACTCACAAGCAACGTCCGCTGGAAGTTTGACGATTGCCGGAAGAAGAGAGGCTACATCTGCAAGAAAAGAGGTAAGACATGGCGACGCTCGGCCGATTCTCACAACGGGCCGACTCGCGTCTTTTGCTTTTGTCTTGCAGGAAACACATTTAAGGAGATCCTTTTTCTGCAAAAAACGTTCTGCTGACCTCGTATGTGAGGCTGAGAGTGAGAAGCAAAGCCACATCAGCATCCAGTCCGCCTTTTACGGTCGGCGGAGTGACGACGTTTGCCAGGAGGACAGCGACTCATACGACGACTACTCATTCCACGACGACTCATTCGACGACAGTAAGAGCTGAGAATCCACCATTTTGATGGTTCCAATTAAGGCCTACCTCTGAAGGCTCATTCAGCGTGTCTCCAAACAATTTCGGCATGCTACGTAACGTAATGAAAATGAAGAAATGCTTACAAGCCGTTCAGATGCCAGAATGGCTCTGTATGCAGAAACAGAAAGATGCTAGTTTGGTCAACTATGTCTTGTTGAACTTATTCAAGGTGCATCAATGCTCATTAGGCCCACTTACACTCACTGGTGTCTCGTAACTTGCAGAGGACTGCTCAGTGGAAGGCATCCTCCCTTGCTACAGGGAAATGTGCAACAGCCAGCAAAAATGCCACATTGAGCTTTTGAAGGACCAGTCCTGCCCTGCCACCTACAAATATCTGCAGATGGTCTATAGCTGTGAACAGAAAAGTGGGATTAACGTCTCGTGATCTTCCACTCTGCACTGAATCTAGGACTCTTCAAATTCCCAAAAAACAATGCAAGGAGTCCCACAAGGGGTTTGACGGCCAGATTTTTTTTTTAATCGTCCGTTCCAAATTAAAATGAGTTTTGGCTGTCCTCAGTATGTCTCGATAGTCTGGGCATCGCCGACGGCAGCGTTGCAGACTCTTCCTTCAAAGCCTCCTCAATGAAAGACGCCACCCCAGAAAAAGCCCGCCTCAACGGGGAGTCCTGCTGGAAGCCGTCAAGAAATCGTACGTAGAAAATTGACCGCTTGGCACTTTGGTCTCCTGAGCTTTGGAATGTCTGCCTCCTCCAGCCGTCGGCAGCTGGATCCTGGTGAACATCGGCTACAAGAGAAAGGTGACGGCGATCGTGACCCAGGGGTGTGATAGCAACAATACTCGCTCCTGGGACATCAAACTTGAGATGAGACTGAGCGTTGATAGGAGGAAGTGGACCAAACACCCGGACGGGAAGGTGAGCGCGGGGGGGCCAATCAAGTCGACTGTGACCGCATCCTTCAATATTGTCACAACAAACAAGGAAACATTCCATTTTGTCAGGCTCAGAGCAGGGAGAGGACTCGAATGCAGAGTTCAAACAAAGGAATTTATTTCCTCCACGGAAAAAAACAGCACCAGGAACAAAAAGCGCCTCAAGATGAGGGAAAAAGGCAAAAGCAAAAAGCGCCTCAACACGAGGGAAAAAAGGCTGAGAACAGCAAACAAAAGGCGCCTCAAACTGAGGGAAAAACGAAGGCAAAATCCAACGAACAAAACACAGAGCTTGGGCAAAAAGGCTTTCACGGGGAATATCTGTGACTAAGGAATCGCTGGTGATCATGACAAGCAAGACGCACTGGCACAAGACAAGGGGAAAACGCAGGCTAAATACACACACGGAAGGGGGAGGACACAGGTGCAGACGATCAGGGCGGACGACACAGGTGTACGTAGTTGGATAACAGGAGGTCAAGTGGACTGCCGTGCAGGGGAAGGACCCACGATCTGAAACGTGATATACAAAATAAAACAGGAAGTGATAATACGACGGACAGGACAAAACAAAACAATCCACAAAACCCGACAGCATGACATAACCCCCCCCTCTAGGGCCGGATCCCAGACGGACCAGGAGCATCGGGGTGAGCAGCGTAGAAGTCATCCAGCAGACCGGGATCCAGGATGTAACTGCGCGGCACCCATTGCCGCTCTTCTGGCCCATAACCCTCCCAGTCGACCAGGAACTGCCAGCCCCTTCCCTTCCTGCGCACGTCCAGCAGCTCCTTGACCGTGTACGCAGGCCCACCCCCCACAGTCCGCGGAGACGGGGGCGGCACGGGAGCCGGCACCATCCCACTCTCCCTGACTGGCTTAATCTTCCCGACGTGGAAGGTGGGATGCACGGCAAGGGACCGGGGCAGGTGAAGTCGTACAGCGGCTGGATTCACGACCTTGGAAATGGGGAATGGCCCCACAAAACGGGGGGCCAGCTTCCCGGAGCCCACCTGGAGGGGAAGGTCCCGGGCGGACAGCCAGACCCGTTGGCCCCGCTGGTAGGCGGGCGCCGGCCGACGTCTCCGGTCGGCCATCCTCTTTACTCTGTCCCCCTGGCGGACCAGCGTGGCACGTGCTGCCGCCCAGATGCGACGACAGCGCCTTACCACGGCGCGTGCCGAGGTAACGGACACCTCCGGCTCATTATCAGGGAAGACCGGGGGCTGATAGCCAAAAACGCACATGAAAGGGGACATCCCAGTAGCCGTGGTAGGGAGGGAGTTATGGGCGTATTCCACCCAGGTCAAGTTTTTACTCCACGTAGAGGGGTTCTGGGCCACTAGGCAGCGGAGGCCTGTTTCCAGCTGCTGGTTAATGCGCTCCGCCTGGCCGTTTGCCTCCAGGTGATAGCCCGAAGTGAGGCTCACGATGGCCCCTATGTGTTTGCAGAACTCCTTCCAGAACCTGGACACAAATTGGGGGCCCCTATCTGACACGACGTCCCGTGGCAATCCGTGTACCCTAAAAACGTGGTCCATGAGGACTTCGGCCGTTCGCTTTGCTGAGGGTAACTTGGGCAGGGCAATGAAGTGGGCCATCTTAGAGAACCGGTCCACCACGGTGAGTATCGTCGTCTTCCCCTTGGACGCGGGAAGTCCTGTGACAAAGTCCACAGAGATGTCGGCCCATGGCCGAGAGGGAATGGGGAGAGGTTGCAGCAAACCCACACGGGCGCCGGGAGTGTTTTTATTCCGCGCACAGACGGAGCAGGCTGCCACGTATTCCCTGACGTCGGCCCCCATGGAGGGCCACCAGAACCGCTGCTGTATGACGTACAGGGTTCTTCGCACGCCCGGATGACAGGCGAGCCGGGAGGTGTGTGCCCAGTGGATGACTTGGGGACGCAGCCTGGGAGCAACGAACAGTCGATTCACCGGGCATTTCCCAGGGGGTGGCTCGTCGCCGTTGGCCTGCTTTACTAGGTCTTCTATGGGCCAGGCTACGGCCCCCACCACACAGTGAGGACGGAGAATGGGTTCAGGTTCCTTGGCCACCGGATCTGGACTGTAGACGCGCGACAGCGCATCGGGCTTGATGTTTTTGGCCCCCGGTCTGTAGGGCAAGGTGAAATTGAAACGGTTAAAGAAAAGGGACCAACGAGCCTGGCGTGAGTTCAGTCGTTTAGCGTTCTTGATGTACTGTAGATTCTTGTGATCAGTCCAAACCAAGAAGGGTTGTTGGGCTCCCTCCAGCCAGTGTCTCCATTCTTCGAGAGCCTGTTTCACCGCTAACAACTCTCGATCTCCTACGTCGTAGTTCTGCTCAGCGGGTGTCAGCCGTCGGGACAGGTAGGCGCACGGATGAAGCTTGTTGTCTGCCTGTGACCTTTGGGACAAGACGGCGCCGATTCCCTGACTGGAGGCGTCTACCTCCACCACGAACTGACGAGACGGGTCGGGCAGTGTGAGGATCGGGGCGGAGCTGAATCGCTTCTTCAGCTCCTGGAAGGCGGCCTCTGCCTTCGCCGTCCAACAGAACGGAACTGTTGGGGAAGTCAGAGCATGCAGCGGAGCCGCTGTGGCGCTGAAGCCTCTGATGAATCGTCTATAGAAATTAGCAAAGCCAAGAAATTGCTGCACTTTCTTGCAACTATCGGGTCTAGGCCATTGTGTCACCGCGCTTACTTTTGCCGGGTCCATCTGTACCTTACCGGGGGCTATGATGAAGCCAAGGAAGGACATAGACTTGGCGTGGAACTCGCTTTTTTCAGCCTTGACGTAAAGTTGATGATCCAGGAGGCGTTGCAGGACCGACTCAACATGGGACTCATGGGTCTTCACATCCGGTGAATAGATTAGGATATCATCCAAATAAACATAAACAAAATGGTCTATAAAGTCTCTCAGAACGTCATTAATCATGGCCTGAAAAACAGCAGGGGCATTGGTGAGACCAAACGGCATCACGAGGTATTCAAAGTGTCCTCGGGGAGTGTTGAATCCCGTTTTCCATTCATCGCCCTCCCGAATGCGCACGAGGTGGTAGGCGTTACGCAAATCTAGCTTGGTGAAAACCTGGGCTTGCTGCAACTGATCGAATACGGTCGACATGAGTGGAAGGGGATATCGATTCTTAATAGTGATCTGGTTGAGGGGACTGTAGTCTATGCAGGGGGGTAGGGTACCGTCTTTTTTGCCCACAAAGAAAAAACCGGCCCCTGCAGGGGAGGACGAGGGTCTGGTCAATCCCGCCTTAAGTGACGCGTCTATATACTCATTTAGAGCCTGCTTTTCGGGTCCCGAAAGGGAATAAAGCCTCCCCTTGGGTATAGTAGCGCCAGGCAGGAGCTCTATGGCGCAGTCGTAAGGACGGTGGGGTGGTAGAGAGCAAGCCTTGGCTTTGCTAAATACCTCCGCGAGTCGGTGGTAACATACTGGTACTCCGGTCAGGTCCGGGGTTTCGGGGTCTGGGACAGGAGGAACGGAGTCGGGGTTAGGACCACGGGTAAGGCTGATCGGGGGGTTAGGTTCGATACATGCCCCTTGGCAATGGGGTCCCCATCCCCTTATCTCCCCGGACGCCCAGTCCATGGTTAGGTTGTGGCGCTTAAGCCACGGATACCCGAGGATAATCGGATTCATGGGGGAGGTTACCACATGCAGTCTGACTTTCTCGTGATGATTCCCGAAAGACAGCGAGAGAGGTTCGGTTACCTGGGATATATCAAAGAGCGCCTGACCATTGAGCGCCTTGGCCTTCACGGTCGTGTCTAGCGGTTCGGTTCTTATCCCCAATCTCCGAGCAAAAGCCCAGTCAATCAAACGCTCATCTGCCCCGGAGTCAATTAACACACCAAGTTCGGTGATCTTCCCGAGGCATGTAAGCTTGCCGATGGGTAGGGTCCGACCCTTCTGCTGGCTAACGGAGAAGGTGTTTACCTTCTGGTTCTTCCTCTCCGGGCAGGAGAGGAGAATATGTCCTAGCGCACCGCAGTAATAGCATCTGCCTTCCTGGCGTCGGTGCTGATTTTCCTCTTCACCCAACTTGGCCCGGCCGAGCTGCATTGGTTCAGTCCCAGGCGGTAGCAGTGCCGTGTTCGATCGTTGGCGGTGCGTCTCGAGGAGTGGCGACGCCACCCCTGCCACGGGGGAGAAGACGGTCGCGCTCCGGCTTGCTCGCTGCTTCCTCCAGTCCTGCAGGCGGTTGTCCGTGCGGATAGCCAGCGCGATGAGAGCGTGGAGGTCAGCGGGAAGATCGAGGGGAATGAGCTGGTCCTGGATGGTTCCGGAAAGACCCCTGAGAAAAACATCATACAGGGCTGTCCGGTCCCACCAGCATTCCGCGGCCAGAGTGCGGAAGCGGATCGCGTATTCGCTGACCGACTCTCGACCCTGGGTTAGCTGGCACAGCTCACGCGCCTTCTCTCGGTCCGAGGAGACCGGATCGAACACCATGCGGAGGGCTTCGATGAAAGCGGAGAGAGAACGACAGGTAGCGGAATCCCTGGCCCATTCTGCAGTCGCCCACGCCCGGGCCCTTCCCGTTAGGTACGAGATCAGGTACGCCACGCGGGAGCGTTCCGTGGGGAAGTCGCCTGGGGATCGCTCGAACTGCATCTCGCACTCTGTGATGAAGGCTTTGCTGAGCCCGGGTTCTCCGGCGTACCGTTCAGGAGGAGCCAGTCTGACCCCCATCGCCATGGGGGCAGGAGCCGGACGTTCGACCGGGGAAGCAGCTGGTGGACTGGGCGTCGCTGCTGGTCCCGCGGTCAGTAGCGTGAGAACATCTTGCATTTGCCGGCTCAGTGTTCCCACCTGGGCGGCCACCGCCGCTCTGAAGTTTTCTTGTGTCGTCATGATCTCCTGAACACCAACTCCCAGGGCATCTACCTGCTGCTGGTGTTGGGCTAGCTGTGACGCCTGGGAGCGTACAGTGGCGGCCAGCTGCTCCGGCTCTGGCCAGTGCGTAATGTCAGGCTCAGAGCAGGGAGAGGACTCGAATGCAGAGTTCAAACAAAGGAATTTATTTCCTCCACGGAAAACAGCACCAGGAACAAAAAGCGCCTCAAGATGAGGGAAAAAGGCAAAAACAAAAAGCGCCTCAACACGAGGGAAAAAAGGCTGAGAACAGCAAACAAAAGGCGCCTCAAACTGAAGGAAAAACGAAGGCAAAATCCAACGAACAAAACACAGAGCTTGGGCAAAAAGGCTTTAACGGGGAATATCTGTGACTAAGGAATCGCTGGTGATCATGACAAGCAAGGCGCACTGGCACAAGACAAGGGGAAAACGCAGGCTAAATACACACACGGAAGGGGGAGGACACAGGTGCAGACGATCAGGGCGGACGACACAGGTGTACGTAGTTGGATAACAGGAGGTCAAGTGGACTGCCGTGCAGGGGAAGGACCCACGATCTGAAACGTGATATACAAAATAAAACAGGAAGTGATAATACGACGGACAGGACAAAACCAAACAATCCACAAAACCCGACAGCATGACACATTTCTAGTTCATCGGCGGTGGGACTCATCTGCTTGAGACGCCCGCAATCGCTCAGTACGACTGCATCCTGCCGCTGGAAAATTGTCCAGAATTTGGCCTCCGCTTCGACATCTTGGGATGCGCACATGAGGGTGAGCAACACAATCTGCCGCTTTGGTTGCCGAAAACAACAATCTCAAAACATGCCACGAACTCTCGCTTTTTGTCCGACAGATGAGACGACCTGTGCCGGAAAGTTCAACAGCCTCCGCTTCACCGATTCGATGACATGAGTCACGCTTGACACAATGTTTCATGACCGCCTGTCGTCAATTTCACAACATGTGTGTGTCTTCTGCAGGTTCTACTGTCCGCCCGGGTGTGACAAAGAGGAACACTTAGTCTTCGGAACGATGGTCTACTCTGCGGTACGGGATTGCCTGACCCCACCGGTGGACTTCTTGTCTGTGACTGCAACTATGTGTAAATGCAGGACTCGCACATCTGCGCGGCCGCTATTCACGCTGGAGTCATTCAGAACAACATCGGAGGAGATTGCATTGTGATGAGCGCTCCCAAGCAGCACGTTTACTTGGGCTCCACCGGGAACGGGAGCACCTCCAGACAGTGAGTGGCCAACATTCACAGAGAAGTCCCATGAAGAGCAACCGACTAATTATCACTTTACTATTTCCAGTTTGAACGACCCACTGGGTGTGTCTTTTATGTTTGCGGACAGGAGTGAGTTAAAAAACTTTTTAGGTCACGCCAACTGTCATGACGACTAAAACTGGCACAGGGTCTCGCCTGCAGAGCCCAGATGCTCGGCACCTGACTGGGAGGAGTTCGCGGGGTTCTGCTACAAACATTTTGACGACGAAATGAACTGGGCTGATGCTCAACGGGTCTGCCGTGGTATTGGTGCCAAACTGGTGTCCATCCGCACCGAGGTGGAGCAGGCGTGGGTGAAAGTGCCTCTAACGTTGGTGCGCATCCCAACCTTAAATTTCCAACAGTCTCCGTAGAACGACTCGATGGGTGCAATATCTGAGAACCGGATGAGAGCTCTGTTCCCATCCGTTCCTGCAGAAACCAGCGACATGTGGACCGAACTGAACGACCTGGTGCTTCCCGGCACGTTCGTGTGGTCGGACCGCCACGAGGTGACCTTCACCCACTGGGCCAGCGTGTCAGCCTTGGCAAACACTCTGTGGCTGTGTTACGGCAGGTGCGTGCTCAAATCAGCATTTGGAAGATGAATAGCTTTGCGCTCCACTGAAATTGATTGTTTTCTTTCAGACTGGAAGATGGAAGCTAATGTCTTGCGCCCAAGTCAACAGCTTCATGTGCAAAATGCCCACAGAGCATTTTCCAATTGCCTCATCGAAGCCATAGGTGGCGTCATAGAGTCCACCTCGCTGTGTCAGTTCCAAACGTCCCAAGACCAATCGAAGTCCATGGAGAAAATTGACAATGCAAGCAAGACATCGAAGACGAAAATTTAATGCTCTTCCTACTCTGCTCAAAATAAATAGTATCACCATTTTAACAAAAAAAACACAAAAACAAAAAAAATGTCACTGACTAAGATCCACAACATAGCTGTACAGATGCTGCGAGAAGGCCTGGAGAGCGAACTTATCTTATCATAAGTGTTTTTGGCGTTTAGCTTAGCTGTTATTAGCCAACTGGATGTCGTGTCCAGATGCAATGTGAACAAGAGTGCTATGTTCACTAAGACTCGACTCTACTTGGTTTGTCCTTTTCTCTTTTTTTGCGTGCTTGACAACTTTGACTGCCTTTTTGTAAAGTTACTGACTCAAAGAGCAAAACACATTGGACAGAAATTCCAGTGCTTTCAAAGAGCCCAATCGTAAGAACGTGAGACAAGAATAGTTTTGAAGCTGGAATGAAAGGTCCAAAGTCAATTATTGCTCTCGTTCATTGTTTTGTTTTTACTCATGTCGTGTTGTCTTGTCCTCATCGCCCTTTAGAAAGCGAGCCCAGACTTGACAGCTTTTTGTTTTATTCTACAAACCGGATTTGGTTGAAGTTGGGAAATTGTGTAAAATGTAAATAAAAACAAAATACAATTTGAAAATCCTTTTCAACCTATATTCAATTGAATACACTACAAAGACAACATATTTAATGCTCAAACTCATAAACTTTATTTTATTTTTCAAATAATAATTAACTTTGAATTTCATGGCTGCAACACGTGCAGTAGAAGTTAGGAAAGAGCATGTTTACCACTACGTTACATCACCTTTCCTTTTGTTAACACTCAATAAACATTTATGGAAGAGAGGAGACTAATTCTCTTAGCTTCTCATGTGGAATTCTTTCCCATTCTTGCTTGATGAACCGCATCAGTTGTTCAACAGTCCGGGGTCTTCCCTGTCGTAATTTATGCTTCATAATGCGCCACACATATTCAATAGGAGACAGGTCTGGACTGCAAGCGGGCCAGGGAAGAACCTGGACTCTTTTACTTCGAAGCAGCGCTGTTGTAACACGTGCAGAATGTGGCTTGGCATTAAATAAGCAGCGGCGTCCATGAAAAAGACGTCGCTTGGACGGCAGCATATGGGCAGCATATGTTGCTCCAAAATCTGTATGTACTTTTCAGCATTTGTTTTGCCTTCACAGAAATGTAAGTCACCCATGCCATGGGAACTAATGCACCCCCATACCATCACAGATGTTGGCTTTTGAACTTTGCGTTGATAACAGTCCGGATGGTCCGCTTCCTCTTTGGTCCGGAGGACACAACATCCAGTGTTTCCAAAAACAATTTGAAAAGTGGACTCATCAGACCACAAAACACTTTTTCATTGTGCATCAGTCCATTTTACATGAGCTGAGGCCCAGAGAACCCGGCGGTGTTTCTGGGTGTTATTCATAAACGGGTTTTGCTTTGCATGGTAGAGTTTTAACCCGCACTTACTGATGTAGTGAGGAACTGTATTTACTGACAGTGGTTTTCTGAAGTTTTCCTGAGCCCATTTGGTGATATCCTTTACACACTCATGTCAGTTTTTAAGGTAGTGCCGTCTGAAGGACCGAAGGTCACGGTCATTCAGTCTTGGTTTCTGGCCGTGGCACTTACGTGCAGTGATTTTACCAGATTCTCTGAAACTTTTGATGATATTATGGATCGTAGATGTTGAAAACCCGAAATTCCTTGCAATTTTGCTTTGAGAAATGTTGTTCTTAAACTGTTCAACTATTTTCTCACGCAGTGGTGGACAAAGTGGTTGCGCGCGGTCGTTCCGATCGGCCATTGCGAGCGGTTATTGCCGTCCTGTTGGAGCGTCGCTGCGGGAATGTCGCCCTCCGGCCAAAGCCCAAAAGTCAATGAATGGGCCTTCGCACTTTGTGCAATTTCAACCGCGAGGAAGTGTGCAGCTTTGGAGCGTCCGTTGCGCGCAGCCGTTGCGATCCGCTATAGCACGCGGCAGTTCCAATAGGCCATCGCGCGCGGTCATTGCGCGCGGCAATTCCGATCGGCCATTGCGGTTTCAACCGAGAGGAAGTGTACGCCTTTGGAGCGGCCGTTGCGCGCGGCCGTTCCGAGTGGCCATTGCGCGCGGCCGTTCCGATCGGCCATTGCGCGCGGTCGTTGCGTGCGGCCGTTCCGATTGGCCATTGCGTGCAGCCGTAGCAATCGGCCATTTTGCGCGGTCGTTGCACGCGGCCGTTGCGATCGGCCATTGCGCGCGGCCGTTCTTATCGGTCATTATGCGTGGTCGTTCTGCGCCGCCGTTCGGATTGGCCATTGCGTGCAGCCGTTGCAATCAGCCATTGCGTGCGGTCGTTGCGCGCGGCCGTTCCGATCCGACCACGCGGTCCGACCACGCAACTGTAACTCGCCGGATTCATCAGTCTATTATTGTGGGCTCATTATTGTGACGGCCGCCGCCTCCCGCCGGCCGTCCGAGGATGCTGCCTCTTCCCCAGACGAGCCATTTACGCACGCCCGCTGTCTTTCTCCGGAGCCTCAGTTCCACTAAGGGGAGGCTAAGTTCCTACCGTGACGGCCGCCGCCTCCCGCCGTCCGTCCGAAGATGCTGCCTCATCATCGGACGAGCCTTTTACGCACGCCCGCTGTCTTCCCCTGGAGCCTCAGTTCCACTAACGGGAGGCTAAGTTCCTCCCGTGACGGCCGCCGCCTCCCGCCGGCCGTCCGAGGATGCTGCCTCATCCCTGGACGAGCCTTTTACGCACGCCCGCTGTCATTCTCCGGAGCCTAAATTCGGCTCAGGGGAAGCTGCCTCCTTCCGCCGGCCGTCCGAGGATGCTGCCTCTTCCCCGGGCGAGCCTTTTACGCACGCCTGCTGTCTTTCTCCGGAGCCTCAGTTCCACTCATCGGCGGCGGGCCGAAGCTCGCTAGAGGCTTTTGTTAGTTAAATGGTTGATCTGGTTGTAGGGAGGATGTGATCTTTTAATATGACCTACATAGATTTTAAATTAACACATTTCTGATTGTTGGGAGCTGTTTTTTGGTCATCGTTTTATGAAAATCAATGTTTGAGTGCAAAACGCAACAGGCACTGCTGCAAAGGGGTCCTTGCTGCGGAACCAATCAAAATTCGTAAAGTCACGTGACTTGATGTCTCCCAATGGCATTCCTCCAACTCAGGAACTAAGAAGTAAATATTGCCTCCTGTCTACCGACAACAATGGATTTTGTTCGCACTTGGTAAGTTCTTATTTAATATAAATTCATATTGAAAATGGCTAAGGATAGCCCCGGGGCTAAGAACGTGCAGTGTGAAAAGCCCTACAATGTGATAGGATGTTAGGAGTCATCAGCAGTTTATATGCAGTCGATTTTGGCTTCAGATTAGTGATGTGCATTCCAGTTCTTTTAGGTGAACTGAATCTTTAGAATCAGTTCACCCAAAAGATTCGTTCAAACGAATCGTTCAATGTATCCCCCAATCCTACCCCCCCCCCCCCCCCCCCCCACTCACACACACACACTGATACGTTTTTTTTTTTTTTACATCCAGTGGAAACAACCCATACACATCAAACAATCCAACCACACAACCCCGGCAAATTATTATATATAATAATAATTGGCTCGGGTAATTAACACATTTCTTTCTATAATTCAACACTTACACACTGATATGCAACGAAATTTCGTTTTGTGTACACCCAGTGTTGACAAAATGACAATAAAGTCTGTCTAAGTCTAAGTCTAAGTCTATGTGATCCGTTGGCAACAGTCTCTCACCCGGTCGTGAACGGGAAATTGCGTCACTGACTCGTTCATGAACGGGAAATTACGTCACTGACTCGTAAAGTCCCTCCTGCATCCATCGCTCGCTGGCGCTGCTGCTTGGTCCTTCGCGAAGATTCACGAGTGAGTGACAGACAGCATTGCCGCTATGCCATTGCCAGCCGACACACTTTATGCCGAAATTGATGTTTTCATTTTGTTTTTGTTGGCTTGTAGTTGATGGTGTTATTATATATGGAATATGTTTGTGTTTGAATAAAAGGTTGAAAAAAAAACGTTATGCCGACATTTGTTAATTTTGGGGACACCAACTCATATAACAACGTAAAACACATATACATATTGTCATATAAAGCAGTTAACCAAATGTCTGATTTTTATGTTTTGATTGGCGAATATATAAACAAGGAATAAAACACCAGACAAGTTATAACTTAAATGTTTATTAAAATAATAATAATAATAATAATGATAATAATAAAAGTACATCTCAAACCAGCAATCTAATGTGAAACTGCAGTCGATATATTGGATAACAATATTTAGGCATATATATGCATACATGTTATTTAAAACCTGCTGTAAGTAAATCTCAAATCTACATTCTGGTTTACATAGTTCACGCCAGGAGACGCAACACGTCCACTGACTGATCCGTTGATGCACAGGAAGGCAGTTCACTCATTGACTCGTTAGCGAATGGGAAAGCCAGGATTCGTTCCATCACTGATCCGTTCTCACGGTGAACTGGAAATGCGAATCACTCAGTGAGTGATTCGCTCAGTGAGTGATTCACTTAGTGAGTGATTCACTCAGTGAGTGATTCGTTCACTCACAGATTCGTTCGTTGGTGAACGGGAAATGCAATTCACGACTCGTTCGGGAAGTTACGTCACTGACTCGTAAAGTCCCTCCTCCATCTAACGCTCTCTGACGCTGCTGATTGGTCTGCACGAGTGAGTGAGTGACAGACAGCATTGCTGCTATGCCATTGCCACCCGACACACGTTATGCCGACATTGATGTTTTAATTTCGTATTTGTTGGCTTGTAGTTGATGGTGTTATTATACCGAATGTGTTTGAATAAAAGGTTGAAAAAAAAACGTTATGCCGACATCTGTTATTTTGGGGGGCACCAACTCATATAACAATGTAAAACACATATACATATTGTCATATAAAGCTGTTAACCAAATGTCTGATTTTTATGTTTTAATAGGCGAATATAAAAACAAAAAAGTTAAAAAAGTTAAAGTCCCAATGATCGTCACACACACATCTGGGTGTGGTGAAATTTGTCCTCTGCATTTAACCCATCCCCATGTGATTTTGATCCATCCCCTGGTGGAGAGGGGAGCAGTGAGCAGCAGCGGTGCCGCGCCCGGGAATCATTTGGTGATCTAACCCCCCAATTCCAACCCTTAATGCTGAGTGCCAAGCAGGGAGGCAATGGGTCCCATTTTTACAGTCTTTGGTATGACCCGGCTGGGGTTTGAACCCACAACCTTCCAGTCTCAGGGCGGACACTCTACCACTAGTCCACTGAGCTGGTGGGAGGAATAAAAAACTAGATAAGTTTTAACATAAATGTTTATTAATAATGATAATAATAAATTCACGACTCGTTCGTGAACGGGAAGTTACGTCACTGACTCGTAAAGTCCCTCCTCCATCTAACGCTCGCTGGCGCTGCTGATTGGTGTTAATAATAATAATAATAATAATAATAATAATAATTCGTTCAATTTATATAGCGCTTTTCAATAACCCAAAGACGCTTTACATGGAATAAAAAAGAGTGGAGGGGGGGGAGAGAGACAGTAGGTTATAGTTAACAAGACATCGGTCAGCAGTGCGAAGGAGATGGATGGAGGAGCAGGAGGGGCGGGAGCGGAGGTTGTTGAGGTTGCCAGTACGGGAGGTGGGGGTGACGGGGGGTTGGTAGTCCAAAAAGAGGAGATGGGTGAGCCATCGGGGAAATGCCGGTCAGATGTAGCGGCGATGGCGAAGGATCCCAGCCTCGTGTGGAAGCAGCAGTGGACCAGGTGGTGATGCCGGTCGACCTCGACTGCACCCGCTCGAACGGCAGGCCCCAACGCACCACGGCGGCACACAGCAGAGCCACAGTTGGCGAGCCCGCAGGGAGTGGAGCCCGTCCACCAAGGACGCCGAACGGAAGGCCAGAGAGCCGGGCCAGAGCTGCCGTCGAGTCCACAGCAGGCGGCCACAGGCTCCGAGTCGGGAGGCAGGAGGGTCCGGTGGTGGTTTTGGCCAGTTGGCTGTTGGCTAACGTAGTTGGTAGTCCGAGGGAGAGGAAACAGATAGGTGAGAGCGGAGCTGCGGGAATGCGAGGTGGACGGAAGACAACACGAGAAAAATAAAAGAAGAGACGGGTGCACTGAAAACGGGAAAACGAAAAACAAGTAACGGACACGGTCCGGGACAGAAGCGGCAGTCAACAGATCTGACGCCAGCGTTGCTCTAACCCGGAAGACAACAGACGGTGGGGGAGGCCTGTCAGTACAGTGTGACGGCTGCCATGACGTCAACGCTCAACCAGGTGTGGACAGAGCGGTTGTGGGGGGAGGTGAGTATGTTGATTGTGCTGCAGGAGGTCCTGTAGTGTGGGAGGACCGATCAAACCTAGAGTACAACCTGTTTATAGCTGGTTTGCAAGCCTTGGGCTCTCCACAGGACAGGGGGTTTGTTTCTTGAAGCCCGTGATGCTCTGCAGACCTTTCCACACTGTTGAGGGATCAGGATTGGCAGAGAGGTGTCTCTCCAGGCTCTCCCCGTAACACTTGCTGGCTTTCCTGACCTCTCGGTTCAGTGTGTTTCTGGTCTGCTTGAACAGGTCCCGGTCGCCGCTCC
This sequence comes from Syngnathus acus, assembly GCF_901709675.1. NCBI lineage: Eukaryota > Metazoa > Chordata > Actinopteri > Syngnathiformes > Syngnathidae > Syngnathus > Syngnathus acus. The sequence continues at coordinate 110,592 of NC_051096.1, forward strand.
TGTAGGCCTCCTCCTTGACTTTGCGCAGCCTCCTGAGGTTCGGTGTAAACCAAGGTTTGTTGTTGTTGTACGTGCAGAAGGTCTTGGTCTGCACACACAGATCCTCACAAAATCTGATGTATGATGTGACAGTGTCAGTGAGTTCATGCAGGTCTGAAGTTGCAGCTTCAAAAACTCCCCAATCGGTGCGGTCAAAGCAGGCTTGGAGGTCCTGCCTTGACTCCACTGTCCACTTCCTCACAGTCCTCACCACAGGCTTAGAAGTCTTACATTTCTGCCTGTAGGCCGGGATCAGATGAACTAGACAGTGGTCCGAGAGTCCTAAAGCTGCACGAGCCACAGAGTGGTATGCATCCTTAATTACGGTGTAGCAGTGGTCCAGTGTCTGTGCCCCTCTGGTGGGACACGTTATTTGCTGTCTGTACTTGGGGAGTTCGTGTGCGAGGTTCGCCCTGTTAAAATCACCCAGAACAATGATTAGTGAATTTGGTAGAGGTTTCTCCATGTCTGTCACCTGGTCAGCCAGCATCTGCGTGGCTTCACTTGCACGTGCGTGTGGTGGACTGTAAACTGCCGCCATGACGATTGAGGAGAACTCCCGTGGTGAATACAACGGCCGGCAGTCGATGAAACGTGTTTCTAGGAGAGGGCTGCAAGGCTCTTTCAACACCGTGACATCAGTACACCAACGTTCATTAATATAGAAACAGAGACCACCTCCCTTTGATTTTCCGGTGAGCTCCCCGCTGCGATCTGTACGCATTAGCCGAAACCCAGCTAACTCCACGGCGTGGTGGGGGGTGCGTCCGTCAAGCCACGTTTCAACGAAGCACAGCGCGGCGGATCTGCTCAAGTCCGTGTTCCTTGAAGTGAGGAGCAGGAGTGCTTGTGCAATTGAGGGGGGTGGTTATTGTTTTTTTTCCAAAAACAATATTTTTTGCCAAATTACAATGGACTGACGTGCCCGTTCAAATGGGTACCACCAGAAATTAAACTGCATTGATAAACGAGGGCTTAAATGTGATTGTCTGTCTGCACTCGGCATAATTTCTCTGTTTAGAATAGAATAGAATAGAATAGATCTTTATTGTCATTGTCACATGTACAACGAAATTTAAAAAGTGCCAACCGATCCGCGCATGCGATAAAAAAAATATAGAATAAATAGAATAAAAGAAAAAAAAAAAAGCTAAAAACCCACGGAAGAACATACACAGACATAATCATTTACGTTTAGCTGCATTCAATGTGACTACCGCTGTAGGATAAAAACTGTTGGCGAATCTGCTAGTCCTCGACCTAATTAATCTGTAGCGTCTGCCTGATGGCAACAGTTCGAAAAGGGAGTGGCCAGGGTGGGAAGTGTCCTTCAGAATGTTCTGTTTTTTTTAGACAGCGGGTTCTGTGTAGGTCTTCCAGTGTGGGGAGAGGGCAGCCAATGATCTTCTGTGCTGTGTTGATGACCCCTTGGAGCTTTTTCCTCTGAGCAGCAGTGCAGCTGGAGTACCAAACACATATACAGTACGTTAAAGTGCTTTCTATGGAGCAGCGATAGAAGGACACCAGCAGTCTCCGTGTAATGCTGTGCCTCCTCAGCACCCTTAAAAAGTAGAGTCTATGTTGGGCCTTTTTAAGCAGCTCAGAGGTGTTCACGCCCCAGGTGAAGTCCTCCTCGATGTGGACTCCCAGGTAGCGGAAGGAGGACACCCTCTTCACACAGACCCCGTCGATGATGAGTGGTGGAATGTCCGTTTTATTTTTCCCCCTAAAATCAATGACCAGTTCTTGGGTTTTAGCCGTGTTTAGGAGCAGATTGTTCTCTCCGCACCACTCCGATAGCTGGACCACTTCGTCCCTGTAGGCAGACTCATCCCCCTTTGAGATGAGCCCCACCACGGTTGTGTCATCCGCAAATTTCACGATGGTGTTGCTGCGGTGGGCGGGGGTGCATGCATGTGTGTAGAGCGTGTAAAGCAGTGGGCTCAGCACGCAGCCCTGTGGGGAGCCGGTACCAAGACTGAGAGGTGTGGATGTATGACGGCCCACTTTCACCCTCTGGCTGCGACCCGTCAGGAAGCTCTTAATCCACCTGCACGTATTATGTGGAAGTCCCAGGCCCTCCAGTATGTCCACCAGTCTGTGGGGGAGGATGGTGTTAAAAGCAGAGCTAAAGTCCACGAAGAGCATCCGCACATAGCTCCCCGGCTGCTCCAGGTGGGACAGTGCAGCGTGGAGGGCTGTAGCTACTGCGTCCTCTGTGGATCTATTTGCCCTGTAGGCAAACTGGTGGGGGTCAAAACCTCTGAACAGGAGTGCTGTGATGTGACCCCGTACCAGCTTTTCAAAGCACTTCATGACCACCGGGGTGAGTGCGACTGGCCGGTAGTCATTGAGGCTGGTGATGTGGCGTTTCTTGGGCAGGGGGACTATAGTGGAGGATTTTAAACAGGATGGGACGGTGGACTCAGTAAGGGACTGGTTGAAAATCTTTGTGAAGACTCCAGCCAGCTGATCTGCGCAGTCCTTCAGGACACGCCCAGTGACGCCGTCAGGACCCGCAGCCTTCCTCGGGTTGATGGTCCGCAGCGTGCGCCTCACCTCGTGCTCCTTCACTGTGAGGGTGAAGCTGCTGCGGTCTGTGGGATGTGATGTGGCCCCTTCAGGTGGCTCGGACTCGAACCGGGCGAAGAAGGTATTGAGGACCTCTGCCAGTGAGGCATCCCCCTCAGCAGCTCCGATGGTGGTTCTGTAGTTGGTGAGATGCTGGACTCCCTGCCACACCTGCTTGCTGTTGTTGCTGTCCAGGTGATCCTCAATCCTCTTCTTGTAGGCAAGCTGGGCCTCTCTGATGCCTCTCCTCAGGTTGGCTCTGGCTGTGCTGTAGAGAGCCCCGTCCTCAGACCTGAGGGACAGGGCGGTGTCCCTCTCCTCCAGCAGCCGAAGGACCTCCCGGGTCATCCAGGGCTTCTGGTTGGGGTATATCCGTATAAGTTTGTCCACTGTGACAGTGTCTGTGCAGTGCTTAATATAACACAGAACACTGTCTGTGAACACGTTCAAGTCCCGGTGTTCGAAGATGTCCCAGTTAGTCCTGTCGAAGCAGTCCTGCAACTGAACATGTTCACATATATGTCGGTATGAATTATGTGAACGTATGACTGTTGCACGGAGTATGATATAGGCAGCTATCCGTTGCAATATTGATATTTTCACAGAGAAAGGATACTCCGGTTTCGCAGAGCATAAAAAAAATTGACTTAGACTTAGACTTAGACAAACTTTATTGTCATTTTGTCAACACTAGGTGCTGAGATAGACTCTTGTTGTTCCTCCCCACGGAAATCTTTAGTAAAAGGCGAAAGATTTATTCGATCTGAAGAGAAACGAGTGATCTGAAAATCTGAGTCAAAACGGGCCACCCCACTGCTGGTCTCACCAAATTCACAGGCGGTCTCACACTCAAATTGCAGCAACCATTCCTTCTAATACAAACAATAGACGTTCATAGATTTACTATAATTAGAAGGACTCAACCTAAATAGAAGGTTTAAACGAGTATTTTGTGTTCATTAATGTCTCACTTACTTTAAACCTTGTTGGCGCACAGGATTGTAGGTACTGGATCGAACACTGACGGCGCTCGTTCTTTCAAGCAGCGTCACCTATCGATTGGGCGTCTATTTTGAGTATTGAAGGTAAAAACAGTTGTATGTCTTGGTACGTGTACTTTTGGTATGAGAGAACGGGAAATGATCCCATCTCTGTGTTTTATTTCAAAATGTGTAATTTCATTATTTTACTCAACACAAATCGGGAAACAAAATACGATCGTAATTTCTCAAATGATTTCTCAAATTTCAGAAATGCTCTATATCTCTCTTGTGTCGCAAATAATTGAGGCTTTTGACGTTGCTGGCATGGTTTGGAGTGTAATTCACCTCCATTGCGATGGTGGCGTTTGATATTTGACATTTGAATATAAATCTGTCATTTTACTTTAGGAAGTAAAAGTTGTTTTCTAGAAATCCATACTTTTGATGTATGAGGAACAACAATCAGGCGCATTCTTCAAAAAGACCGACCTACAGCCGACAAAAAGGTTTTGATACGTTCATATCATGTAACGAGTCAGGAATGTGGTAATTACATATTATTTTGCATTGACTAATTTGGTTAATACAGTTTAGCAAGCAAATGCACAGTTCCAGAGTACAGTTAGTAACATGCTCAAAAGCGTTCAGTGTGTAACAGCACCGCAGACCTAAACTCCATGTGCGTACTACTGAGCGTGATTTTTGTTTTAATCAGAAAGACCAGGGGAGAGTGCGAACGCAGCCCACCACTGTTGTGTTTATACGGAGTAGAGATGAACGCTAATGCAACTTCTTTTTTCAGGAACTTTTTATTTTCTCCCCACTCGTGTCTCACATAGCAGTACAATGCCCCTGGCGCACTACAGAGCCCCCAACTGTCAACATTATGCGAGACCTCCAATAACACACTATATAATATTATAGTTTCAACATACGATAATACCATATCTCCCTTTTTCCAGAGATCATAGGGTAGACTGCCTTTGTCTCGTCAAACCTTAGAGGATTATTCTGCCTATTGTGTAGAAAGGTCTGTTCCTAACCTTTGCCAAGGTCTTTCAGGGCACCCTGATGGCATGAGTGACTCTTTTGGGTTGTGTCGCTCTTGTATGCATGTCCTGCAGTTCAGTATTATTTCGTTCACTTGCTGGCTGTGTCCTGGCCACCACACAGATTGACGTGCACGTGCTTTACATTTCACGACACCTAAGTGTCCTTCGTGTAATTTGAATAGCACGTCGTTCCTCATTGCAGAAGGTATTACCAGTCGTGTGTCCTTTAGCAGTAAGCCATCTTTCACTGTTAATGTAGCTCGCTCCAGCCAGTAGTTTTTCAGCGCTGTTTTGCATGTGCTGGCCATCCTTCCATGCACATGGTCATGACACGCGAGCAGACACTGTCGGCTTTCAACTGCTCTTTCAGGTTTTCTGTATATGATGAGCTGACAGGTAGACTCTCAGTGACACAGACCACAAATATGTTTGTGCTCTCCATCAGCTCCTGGTCATCAGTGGACATGCGTGATTTTACAGGTGCACGTGAAAGTGTGTCTGCTGTCCAAAGCGACTTTCCTGGTACGTGCACGATGGAGTATGAGTAGCGCATCAGCCTCATACTGAAACCCTGGATCCTCTGTGGCAAAAGATCCAGTGCTGAGAAGGGGTTTATGGTCGGTCTCCAGGCAAAACTCCTTTCCGATGAGGAAATCCCGAAACCGTTCACAGGCCAATGTGAGGCCCATGTGAGGCCCATGTGAGGCCCAGAGCCTCCTTCTCCACCTGTGCGTATCGTTGCTCAGTTGGAGTGAGTGACCGTGATGTGTAAGCCACAGGCTTCCATCCTTCCCCCCATTTCTGGAGAATTACACCCCCCAAACTATACGATGATGCATCAGCAGATACTTTGGTGTCTCTGCCCGGTGTTAGGGTTTGCAGAATATCTTCATCGTATGATTATGTTGGAATGTAGCCTGTAATAATTTACCTAGCTTGTCCTGTCTTACCAAAAGTAGTAGACCAAAGTGCTAAGATATTTTCACCTGATTGACTAGCTGCAGAGGAAGCAATCAAAGTTGCTTTGTTTCCACAAAGTCGTAAAAGGCCCCCTGCTATGCTTTGATAAGCAGGGGACCGGCTTCACCCCATCCTGGGTTCTCACACTGTGTTTCTTCTCAATAAATATGCACCTGATGAGGCCTGACTTCAGACTTCATTCGACCATCGCTGTAAGCACAGCGACGACTGAACTCTCCGCCTGCAGGTGTCTGAAACGACTAACTTGTCTCCAGTGTGGTTCTTGCAAAATAAGTTAGAGTGAACACTACCCTAACATTTTGGTGCCGAAACCCGGGACCCTCATACCCGCCATCTGGCTGACGGAGGACGAGGCGCTGTACACCGTCGACGGGCCAGCGTCCATTAGGAGGACCTGGTAAAGAAAGACCTGGGAAGGAAATCCTTCGCTGGGCCAGCGTCTTAGGTCTGCCTTCGTCTGACAGAGGTGGATTGACGGGACCCGGCAGTGCAACGAACCAGGGGACAAGTAAGTCAAAGAAAAAAGCGCTGATACGGCTTTGGTTTGTCCTAGCTATGAGATACGGCTTTGGTTTGTCCTAGCTATGAGATACGGCTTTGGTTTGTCCGGGCTATGAGATACGGCTTTGGTTTTTCCAAGCTATGAAACAGTTGGGATTCTAGTCCCAGTGGAAGGAACGGGCTAAGAAAAGACAGAGTCTCTTTTTCCTAATTGAAGAAGGGCGTAGATTCTTTCTTTTTTTTGTCCGTTCTTCCAAGCTGTTTGGGAGGGTTTTACACCCATCCTGGATAGGCCTAAAAATAAAAAGCGCTGGTGTTTGTGTGGTTGAGAGTGCGACTGGTAGGATAAATTGACCGCAAAGAGAATTTGGTGGAAGGTCAATTTAAACCTGCATTGAGGATCCTCAAAGAAAATAAAAATGAAAAAAATTGTATAAACCTATAATACCTAATTAAGATGGGAAACAAAACCGGTAAATCCCTAGCTCTTGAAGGAGATGAGAAGTACATGGCATGTAAATTTCTTAATTGTATGCAATACATGCCAAAGTGGAAGAAAAAGTATGGAGTAGAAGGGACGTTGAAAGTTGAAGTGTGGAAGATGGTGGTTGATGTTTTGGAGGAGAGTGTAGATAGAACGACAAAGGGACTGAAAAAGAAAAGAAAAGAGAGAGAGTTGAATTGTGCTAGAATGTGGTTGAAAGCTTCACAAGAGAAAAGAGAACAAATTCAGGAGACAAAAACCTGGACAGATAAAAAGTGACGAGACCGCCATTCAATTAAGATTTGAAAAATAATTCTGGGTGCACAGTGGCACCCCATTCGATGATGCGGCTGAGAGTGCTTATCAGCAACGTCTTAAAAACGCGCTCATCACTGTTTCCCCCCCCCGACTTCGGCAACTGGGTGAGGAAACATTTGGTGGAAGTAGATATTGCAAGTGTGACAACAACTATGCAATGGGCCAAAAGTTCCGACGTGTTTCATCTAGGCGATGATGATGATGTTGACCTAGATGAAGATACAACAGTCTTCTTTCATGGGTCCCAGCAGGCCAGAGGAAGAGGTAGAGGCCAACAAGGTCGCAGGCCTCCGTATAATTCAAAACCCCCATCAGATTCAGAGACCTGTTGGAACTGTGGGAGACGGGGACACTTCGCAAGAGAGTGTCGTCAGGCAAAACGACACCTATCAAAGGGTGGAGGAAGGGGCAGAGGAAAAGCCAAATTGTCAGCGTGACTAGATTCCTCCCCTGTGATCTCTTGTGCTCCTACAGAGGAAGAAATAACAGATGTCCATATGAAAGCAAGACATGTCATTGTCAGATTATTAGAACGTTTTTAGATTGTTAGAGCTCCTGTCCATGCAAGGAGTATGACAATGCTGTTGTATGACCAGAGATCAAATTGTGTATGTACACTAAAGTTAAAATTTGCAAATCAAGTGGTAAATGAATGCAACTGGCTTCTAGAAGTTAAATAAAACTTAGAATGTGCTGTCCTCGTGTGCGTGGGAGGGTCCAGCTCATGATCGACCGCAGGAAATGGCCAGCCTGTGACGAATCATTGGTGCTGGGATCTACCTTACGCGCGCGAGAGCTGTGCATGCGTGTTAAAATTATGAAAATTGGCTAAACTTTTAGTGTACAGAAATTTGCTAGACTGTGGTCTATCCAATTTGCACCGCAGAACAGAAACGCTATTGAAAGATAAAAATGAGAGGAAAAGAGAGAAATCTGTTTGCGAGCAGAAACTGATCCACACTAGTGCATGTTAAGTAAGAAACGACAGAACATGCTTTCAGGAATTGGAAGAATCAAAATTGTGAATTTAAGACGTTCACATTTAATAGAAATAATTGACTGGTTGTGTTATAAGATTATACAAACTTCTATATGAGAGCTGATTCTGAGAGATTGGGTTCTTCAAATTTAAAAACAAAGAAAAACTTCTGGTTGATTTGCCAGCAGTTTTTTTTGCGTGTTGAGTTTTGTTTGGATTGGTGGATTGTTCTATCAAGAACCTTGGGATGAAAACGGTATGTGAATGTTGTGTGGTGAGCTTGGATGAATTGGGACCGATGTGATAGAAAGTCTCCTTCTTGGAGACTGTGTGTGAGATGCAAATGAGCATTGATGACTGATTGCCTGAATGAAGGGAAAATACAGGTTGAATGGTTGACGTTGTTGGACACTACTATTGAAAATTAGTAGAGCGACTTTGAAGAAAGAGTGATTTTGAGTACGTTAAATGCTAAGGAAGAAATAAATACATAAAGGAAATAAAAAGGTTGCTTTTGGATTGCTAATTAACTAGGAAAAAAAAAAAAACAACTGGAGAACCAGTAACACATGCAGAAGATGTGTGAACTGGGAAACTGAGAAGCGTTTTGGAAGGAAAATCAAATTAAATGATGATAGAGTCATATGTGGTAAAGAACACATCCTCCCAGACAGTTTGTCAAGGTGTGAGACATGGGCGTCGCCATGCCTCAGAAGGAGGGAGAATGTTGTATAGAGAGTGGGAGATAAAAAATAAAATAAAAAATAAAAATAATAAATATATATATACAACACTTTACTACATATAGAATCTCTAATACATATGGCGTTGTGCCATTGAGTTAGATTTTTTTCTCAAACGTTTGCTGTAAACGATTGGAAGATGATTGAAAAGTAACTGAAGAAGCTATGAGGAAGTGGTGTAGCTGTTTGGAAGGGCACGCGCTTATGCGTTTCCCTGGCTAATCAACATTATTTAACTGATAAGGGGATGGGCAAAGGAACCATCTGCTACAGGACTTAAGGTCCGTTCCTCCAGTAACCAAGATCAGAGAATCTCCTTTAACACAGGAGGCAATAAATGGGATAGCCTCTGTCATAAATGGTCTTTGGTCAGGAGGAGTCATTCGGAAGTGCTCAAACACTTCTCGCAAACACTCTTATTTGCCCAATTCAGAAGGGCAATAAAATTAACTGGTGAATGATACAATATATGCAAGAAGCAGACGAAGAACAGTCCCTGGCAGATTACATGATTAGAACGCTCAGACTGACAGAGGTGTCAATGCAAATTTACTGCCGCCTGATCTTTCATCCTCACAGGTCGACAACGCCGTCATACCAGGAGACTGGGTCTACATCAAAGTCATCAAAAGAAAGAGCTGGGCCAGCCCACGGTGGGAGGGACCATTCCAAGTCCTGCTGACTACCCCCACCGCAGTAAGGAGGACCATTCCAAGTCCTGCTGACTACCCCCACCGCAGTAAAGATAGCTGAACGGCCAAGCTGGATTCACCTCAGCCACTGCAAATTGCAGAGAGTGCTGGACCCCTAATTCGGAGTGGGGGGAAGTCTGACTTCAAAGGAGTCCTATCGTTTAGGGTGGGACGTCTCAATGTTGGTGAAGAAAACAATGATCCCCACTCCGCTAGGCGAGGGGATGTCCCGGCGTCTCTGCCATCCTAGTAGCAACGGGGCTCCATATGCCAGATGGATCCTCTGCTGCGTTGTGGTTGGAGCGTGCTATGGTCTATGGACTCAACTGAACAGACCAAGTGACAATGTTGACCGTGGAAAACGATGGTCACATGATGAGAACTTTGAGGACTGGTCATGGGACCCCAGAAACCCATACGAAACCAACACTTGGTACCGATACGTCAAATTCACTGTGAGATCGCACACACAGGAGGGCTGCTATGTGTGTTCCAAACTCCCTCCGTCCTCCACACAAGTTCACTTGGAGGCCAGAGCAATGAATGTCACTGAAGCGAAATGCATGGCATCCATGGGAGGAGTTGGATATCAACACCGTGCTGTCACAGTCAGTGATGCCGACCCGTCCCGCCCTGGACTTGCGGAAGGTACCTGTGATCAGCTTTTCTGGACAAATCTCAATGTGACTGTTAAAGGACGAACACTGCCGCAGGTGGCCTTCACAGACCGGCCACCTGGAGTGAACTATACGTGTTACGTCCAAGGAAGTGAGACCCACAAATGCATTGACAGAGACTGCTCTCCAGGAGGGAACTGGATGGGAGCTTTGGACATCGCCACTGAGTGTCAGGATAAGAGAGCCATTTCAGGTGGTGAGGGCTCTCCGACCAACATGGCTGCACCATCAAACGGAACATACTTCATACAGAATGGCTGGTGGCTTTGTGGTCACAAGGTTTATCCGATGCTGCCCGCCAACTGGACAGGAGTGTGTGCACCAGTGTGGGTGACAGACCACACCTACAGGATACAACATCGTCAGCTGACGACAGCACACAACTCTTCTGGACGTCGCCGCAGGGCGATTACAACCTTTGACCCCCATGACCCTGTCTGGGGTGCAAATGTTCCGGACGACCATAAAATATGGCCTGTCGGAAACAAAGTTGTTCATGCGCTTTTTCCTTGGATCGGAGTTGGAAAACAATCTCTCTTCATCGAGACACTGAACTATCGTTTTCAATCCTTTGTGAACCTCTCACTGCAAGTCGATGATGGACAAAATAGAGAGATCCAGGCTATTAGACTAATGGTCTTGCAAAACAGGATGGTTCTGGACTTGTTGACGGCAGCACAAGGTGGTGTGTGCCACATCATTGGGACTTCCTGTTGCACATACATTCCAGGAGATAACGACACGCACATCAAGGAAGCCATGAACTCACTGAGGAATTTACAGCAGGCCACGTCGGAGGATAACATCCCACATCAATGGGATTTCTTTTCATGGCTATTCTCTGGCGCGTGATGGCAGTTACTGTTGAAACTTGTGACTCCTGTGCTTGCTGTGCTGGTATTGTTGTGCTTGTTTACGACCTGTGTTATCCTATGTTTGAAGTCTGCTGTGACAAGGCTTGTGTCTTCTACCGTGGCACAAGTACATATACAACTTCTTAGAGATGACGGATGTGATGACTATGATGTGCTGCGAGACGTGGATTGCGTAGATGCTGTTTAGCTCAGCATTATTCTAAAGAAACTTGATGATTTGACCATCGAAAATGCCTTGCAAGTGATGGGTACAATGATGTACTGTTTCTGTGTTTTTCTTTTTCTTTTTTTTATTGATAACATTCTGGTCGCCTAAGGCAAAGGGGCCGTGTAACTCTTTTCCTGCATTTAATCTGGCCGCAGGTTTTTCAGTTGCACACAAAATTTGGACTGGAGCATTGAGGGAAATGCCTCGTCTTCACTGGAAATTATTGCTGTCATTGTATTTTCTTTCTTATGTTTGATTGATCGGGTTTGGCATACTCATATGATAAAACAGGGGGGATATGTTAGGGTTTGCAGAATATCTTCATCGTATGATTATGTTGGAATGTAGCCTGTAATAATTTACCTAGCTTGTCCTGTTTTACCAAAAGTAGTAGACCAAAGTGCTAAGATATTTTCACCTGATTGACTAGCTGCAGAGGAAGCAATCAAAGTTGCTTTGTTTCCACAAAGTCGTAAAAGGCCCCCTGCTATGCTTTGATCAGCAGGGGACCGGCTTCACCCCATCCTGGGTTCTCACACTGTGTTTCTTCTCAATAAATATGCACCTGATGAGGCCTGACTTCAGACTTCATTCGACCATCGCTGTAAGCACAGCGACGAGTGAACTCTCCGCCTGCAGGTGTCTGAAACGACTAACTTGTCTCCAGTGTGGTTCTTGCAAAATAAGTTAGAGTGAACACTACCCTAACACCCGGGTCATACATAGCCAGCACCGGAGGAGAGGACAGAGCTTTCTTTAGGTCTTCAAACGCTGCTGCCTGGTCCACGTCCCAGACCCAGCAGTTTTTCTTTGAGAAGAGGTCACGGAGCGGTTTATCTTTTTCAGCTAGCTGAGGAATAAACCTTCCCAGCTGGTTGACCATGCCGAGAAAACTCCTTAATTCACTAGCATTTGTGGTCTCTGTCATGTCTGTGATGGCCTCTGTCTTTCTTGGGTCAGGGCGGATGCCTGCGGCTGTGATGATATGGCCCAGGAAGACTACTTCGCTCTTGGAGATTTCACACTTGTCCACATTCAGTGTGATGCCTGCTTTTTCTAGTCTTTGTAGCACGGCATTAAGTCGAGTGTCATGCTCTTCCTTGTCCCGCCCCCACACCAACAGATCATCGATGTGACAAACCACACTGTTTGAGCCCCTCTGTGATCTCCGCCATCCTTCACTGGAAATGTTCGGGCGCAGAAGCGATGCCAAATGGAAGGCGGTTAAAGTGGAACCGTCCGAAGGGCGTTATGAATGTAGTGTACTTGGCTGACTCCTCCGTTAATGGAATCTGCCAAAAGCCCAAGTTGGCATCCAACTTGCTGAACAGTTTTGCTCCAGTAAGCGTTCCCAGGTTTTGTTCCACAGATGGGAGAATGTATTTTCCACGGTACATATACACATTCAAGCCGGTTAAATCCACACACAACCGCACCTTTCTTTTGTCCTTTTTGGGCACGACCACCATGCCGGCACACCAATCAGTTGGCTCCTCCACCCGGCTGATGACGCCCAGAGCTTCCATGCGGTGGAGCTCTCTCTTGACTTCACCCACCAGAGGTAGTGGAATCCTCCTGTTTTTTTTTACTGAATATGGCACGGCACCTGGCTTGAGCTTTATGGTGTGTGGTTGTTGTAGCTTACCCAGACCCCTGCGCAACTTGGGGTAACTTGCCTTGAGGGTCTCCTTGTCTATGCTGTCGACGCGGATAAGCAAGCCAAGGGCTTTAATGGCTGGCAACCCAAGCAATGGCGTGCTCAGGTTTTGAACAACATAAACACAACATTCTCCATGGTCTGCTTGGCTCCTTTCCTCAGCTGCAGTCTGGTGAACCCTGACACGTCCAGTGGAATCCGTCCTGGACCCAACAAGGGTCTTTCTGGCTTTTTGAGAACAGGCTGCTTTGTGTTGGAAAATATGTTTTTAAACTCAGTCTGTGATACAGCAGTAACATCCGCACCAGTATCGAGTTTGAAGGTGACATTTTTATCTATTATGGTTATATCAGCAGTCCATGGATGGCTATCTGATGTCACTGAGCCCAGAAAGAAGCTTTCCTCCTCTTCCTCTATACCGTGCACAGCTTTACCTGCACGACACACACGCTGGTAGTGACCTTTTTTCCCACACGTGTGGCACTTGGCATCGTTGGCAGGGCACTCGTGCTTAGAGTGAGGTGCGACACCACATTTGTAGCACTGGTTTATGTTGCTGAGTGGCTTAGCTCCATTACTTTTGAACTTATTGAATCTTGGCTTTTCTTTTTGCTTTCGGCCTTTACATACTCTGTCTGCAGAGCAAACATCCATCTGCTTTACACCACTGGCGTCACTCCTCAGTGTGTTTTGCTGCTTTTTAATCTCCTCAGATTGTCTAGCCATGTTATAGCCTTTTCAAGATTCAAATCTCGCTCCCTTTGCATGCGTTCTGAGAGCCGTGTGTCAGCCAGTCCAACCACTATCCTGTCCCTGATTAGCTCATCATGCAATGTCCCATAATTACAGTGTTCAGCTAATGCATACAGAGTGGTGATAAATGCATCAACAGTCTCATTTGTTTCCTGTTTTCGCATATTAAAGCGTGCTCGTTCATAAACAATGTTCTTTTTCACTATAAAGAACGAGTGGAAACCATCTCTCACTTTAATGTAGTCACGCTGGTCTGCTTCAGTGACCTTCAAGCCTCTCAAAACGACATCTGCTTCGTCTCCCATCAAGGTATTCACCTGATTTTCTTCGGAGCTTGCTGTTAAGTTGCTTGCCTGACGGAATCTCTCATAACTCCTTATCCATTTTGTCCACTCGTGCGGCTTGGAAAAATCAAAGGGCTCCGGTGGTTGAATGCTAAACGTAGCGCTGGCTGTGTTAGCCATCATGCTAGCTCCTTCCCCACTCCGCTCGTCTTCTCCGTCACTCATTTGTCTTCCTCACCCGTCTCGTCCTTTCCCTCCGCGGTGGACGTTTCTTCATGTGGGTTACTGTTTCACAGCACTTCTGACACCATGTTGTGTTTATACGGAGTAGAGATGAAGGCTAATGCAACTTCTTTATTCAGCAACTTTTTATTTCCTCCCCACTCGTGTCTCACATAGCAGTACAATACCCTGGTGCACCACAGCGCCCCCAACTGTCAATAATTATGCGAGACCTCCAATAACACACTATATAACAGGGGTCTCAAACTCCAGTCCTCGGGGGCCGCATTCCTACATGTTTTCCAAGTTTCCCTCGTTAAACACACCTGATTCAAATGATCAGTTCATCCTCACGTTCTGCAGGAGCCTGATAATTGAATCAGGTGTGTTTAACGAGGGAAACTGTAGGAATGCGGCCCCCGAGGACTGGAGTTTGAGACCCCTGCTATATAATATAGTTTCAACATACGATAATACCACAGCAGGGATGAGAATCTTCCGCGGATCCGCGGATTTCCGTGTTTTTTTCCGTCGGAGGTATCATTTTTGTGAATCATGTAGATCCGTTGAGAAAAAAAATGTTATATGGGGGGGCTGGCAGCAGTATTGCGACAACAACTGAATTATTTTCGGCAGCATTTTGGCGCTACTTTCGTCACATCATTTGCCTACTCATTTGCCTGATTAGCAAAAGTTTTAGCCAGCATGGCGAAGGTTTTAGAGAAAAAAGATGAGGATGGTGCCAGGGAAATAGACAAGTCGAACAGGATCAGGAACTGCTTCAGATGGGCATGGCTCGAGAGCAGCGTCATTTTACAACTCGGAACACAAAGACGCTCTTAAAGCAATGCGACAGTTAGCGCCCGGTGCGCTGCGGTTGCGCGATCGGACTATAATAAGCTCCCTGTGCACTTAGGTCCACTTGAATATTGGAAAGTACATCAGGAGTTTAAAAATATTTTCTAAATTTCACTGACGGCTCTGTCACAATAATGCAACCAGCGCGGTTCAGTTGCGCGGTCGGCGACGCGCTACTGTTGCGCGTTCGGCGGTGCGCTGCAGTTGCGCGATCGGACAAAAATGCGCAAATGAAAAAATGCTTAAAAAAGTCTTGGAACGGATTAAAAATGTTCCGTTATTTGTAATGGGAAAAATAGATTCGGAATTCGACCGATTCGCTTCTCAAACCGCCTTCTGGAACGGATTGTGGTCGTTGACCGAGGCTTGACTGTATTATATTCACCTTGGCAGCCCACCAAGCAGGATTTTTTTTTTAACAAAACTGTTGAAATCGAGTGATGAAATGAATGGTTTTGGGGTTGCCATACTGCCAAAATGCAGGAGTTTCCAGGGAGTTTTTCCCCCTGAGCCCCCTCTGGGCCGTTGCCCCTGGCCCCCTGCGGCCCCATGTGGTAGTTGGGGGCTGCCTTTTGCCGATGGGCACAACTGTAGTGTCCCTGCTAATGCAAACTTCCTGTGTTGCAGAGAAGAACCAGCGGACACACATAGTCATTGCCTGTCTTTTTGTACCTTTAATCAGGATTCTGCTATTGGCTGTAATGAAGATTTGGCACACAAATCGTTTGTATATTCCTGAATTGTAAAAGCAGTGCTTTCAGGCCTCCTCATTTTAGCATTGTTTTAGTGATCAACACACCAAAACATCTGCAACAGAGAAAACTTGGCATTTTCTCTTTTGGTTTTTGTTGAACTGAAAACTGACATTGGAGGGGTCTGCAGTCCATCTCGGGCCATGGTAAAGGGGCTGATTGGAAACCAGTTTGTGGGGACAAGGACCGGGTGGATGAACTCAATCTGTTCTTCAACAGATTTGATTCCGCCTCCCGCCCCTTCACCTCGCTCCGCACCTCATTCTGCCACCTTCGACACTCCAGCCCCCCCGCCAGCTCACCAACCCCCTCTCACCCCCCCCGAAGTCACTCTTCTGTCTCCACTCCATCACCCCGGTCTTCCGACATCCCCCTCTCCTTTACAGATCTTCAGGTGAGGAGTCACCTCAGAAAGATCGAGGCAGGGAAGACCCCGGGCCCAGATGGCATCTGGCCAAGACTGCTCAGGGACTGTGCGGACCAGCTGAGTGGTGTGGTCAGGTACCTGTTCAACCTGAGCCTGAACAAGGTCCCAGGACTGTGGAAGACCTCCTGCGTGGTCCCTGTACAGAAGGTGCCGCGCCCCAAGGAGCCTAACCACTTCAGGCCTATTGCCTTGACTTCCCACCTGATGAAGACTATGGAGAAGATCATCCTGGGTCACCTGCGTTTATTAGTGGGAGCGCAGCTGGACCCCCTGCAGTTTGCTTACCGGCCTGGTGTTGTGGTGGACGATGCAGTGATTTATTTACTGCACAGAACACTGCTTCACCTGGAGGACAATAGGAGCACTGGGAGGATCATGTCCTTCGATTTCTCCAGCGCTTTTAACACCATCCAGCCGTCACTGCTTAGGGTGAAGATAAAGAAGCCGGGTGTGGACCAGCGCCTGGCCGCAGTACGTGAGGTTACATCGTTGTGAGTCCGACGTGGTGCGCTGCAGCACTGGTGTCCCCCAGGGTACGGTGCTCTCTCCTTTCCTTTTCACCCTGTTCACTTCAGACTTTACCCACGACACCGCTCACTGCCACATCCAGAAGTTCTCCGACGACACGGCCATTGTTGGAAATGTCTCGTAGGGGAACGATCTGTAATATCGATTGGTCATCAAGGACTTTGTCAGCTAGTGTGAGCTCAACCAGCTTCAGCTGAACACCAGCAAGACAAAGGAGTTGATTGTGAGCTTCGGGAGGACAGCACCCATCTTCACTCCGGTGAACATCCAGGGATCGGGCATTGAGGTAGTGGAGAACTACAAATTACTGGGTGTTCGCTTTAACAACAAACTGGACTGGACTGATCACACCCACGCCCTGTACAAAAAGGGCCAGAGTCGCCTCCACCTGCTAAGGAGACTGAGGTCCTTCGGTGTGTGCAGGGCTCTCCTCCGGACCTTCTATGACTCTGTCGTGGCCTCGGCCATCATCTACGCTGTGGTCTGCTGGGGTGGGGGCAGTACTGACTGGGACAGGGGGAGACTGAATAAGATGGTCAGAAGAGCGAGCTCTGTTCTGGGCTGTCCCCTGGACTCCATTGAGGTTGTGGGTGAGAGGAGGACGTTGATTAAGCTTAAATCCATCATGGACAACACCTCTCACCCCCTCCATGAGATTGTGCGGTCCCTGAGCAGCTCCTTTAGCGGCAGACTTTTGCACCCTCGGTGTAGGAAGGAACGGTTCCGCAGGTCCTTCATTCCCTCTGCTGTCAGACTTTACAACATGCATGCCACCTGATCAAATGAATGTGTTCCGCCTCTAGTAGCAGCACTTGTGTTTATCCTTGTCTGTTATTTACCCTTTTTGTAATTCTGGCACTTGTTTTATTCTTGCACTCGTATTATTCTTGCACTCATATGCGATGCTGTGACAAGTGAATTTCCCCGCTGTGGGATGAATAAAGTTCAATCAATCAATCAATCACGAGTTGGTTCAGATTGAAGTAAAGTTTTTGATTTCTAAAGCATGACACATTAAATTGACTATGAAGGGACTCGAACGCTCAATCGTCTGATCCGAAGTCATCCATGAGGCCACAACGCCATGTGAAATTTTTTAAGTGTGGCCTTGATAAGACTAAGAATTCAACGGCTCCCAACAAGCAGGGACGCCCAACGTGGGGCTTGAACCCACGACCATGAGATTAAGAGTCTCATGCTCTCCCAACTGAGCTAACCAGGCTTCTCCTATTGAAAATTGTTTCATTCTTTCACTTTTTTTTAATGGGTTTGGTTCACGAAAACCAGCAGCCAGGTTTTCAATCTAGCCTCTGAAACACATTCGTTGATAAGACTAAACATTTAAAGCAAAAAGCGCAGTAGTACGCACATGGAGTTTAGGTCTGCGGTGCTGTGACACACTGAACGCTTTTGAGCATGTTACTAACTGTACTCTGCATTTGCTTGCTAAACTGTATTAAACAAATTAGTAAATGCAAAATACTATGTAATTACCACGTTCCCGACTCGTTACATGATATGAACGTATCAAAACCTTTTTGTCGGCTGTAGGTCTGTCTTTTTGAAGAAGGCGCCCGATTGTTGTTCCTCATACATCACAAGTATGGATTTCTAGAAAACAACTTTTACTTCCTGAAGTAAAATGACAGATTTATATTCAAATGTCAAATATCAAACGCCACCATCGCAATGGAGGTGAATTACACTCCAAACCATGCCAGCAACGTCAAAAGCCTCAATTATTTGGGACACGAGAGATATAGAGCATTTCTGAAATTTGAGAAATCATTTGAGAAATTACGAGCGAATTTTGTTTCCCGATTTGTGTTGAATAAAATAATGAAATTACACATTTTCAAATAAAACACAGAGATGGGATCATTTCCCGTTCTCTCATACGAAAAGTACACGTACCAAGACATACAACCGTTTTTACCTTCAATACTTTAGTCTTTTTGAAGAAGGCGCCCGATTGTTGTTCCTCATACTAGTGTTGGCAAGTGAGTGAACGATTCGTTCAAAAAGAACGAATCTTTTCAGTGCACGTGTTAACGTGTTTCGTTCTTTTTTATTTTTTTGTTTATTTATTTTTCATTCAACGTTTTACCAGGTAAGCCAATTGAGAACACTTTCTCATTTGCAATGGCGACATTGAGGCAATGTGTGTGAAGTGTTTTGCCCAAGGACACAACGACATGTGACTGTGACAGAGCTGGGATCGAACTGCCAACCCTCCGGTTACTAAACGACCCACTCTACTGCCTGAGCCACAGCCGCCATATAACTTCAACCACTAGGTGTCGGTAATGCCCATTGAAGCTGGTGCTACCTCGCCGTAAAACAAAACGAAGAAGAAAATGACGTAACATGTGATACACGTCGGCTCCAATGATGTTAGGATGAGGCAATCGGAGATCACAAAGAGAAACATAGCGAGGACTTGTGATCTCGCCAGAAAGATGAGTCGGCATCGAGTATTTGTCTCTGGCCCCCTGCCTGGGAGAGGCACTGATGAGAGGTTTAGTAGATTAGTCTCCCTTAATCGATGGATGGCTGGGTTCTGTAATAAGCAGGGACTGTATTTTATAGATAACTGGCCCTCCTTCTGGGGCCGCCCCGACCTGCTGAGGAAGGACGGCCTTCACCCTAACCGTGAAGGCGCCTTCACTCTTTCTAGGAATATAGATTACTGTTTGAGCCACACATGACAGGTCACTTTAGAGCAGGCCGGGGCACAGGTGATTAGACCACCTGTCAGGATGGGTTTGGAGTCTGTTAAGCTAAAGTTAACTAGCGCTAGGCTAGACTTCCAGCATGCACATAGCTCCTTGTGTAGACTAGAGCGTGACAGTTTGAATAGTGCCACAGTACACATAAACACACTTTCTACTGGGGTAGTAGACAAATCCAATCACTCCACCCCGACCGGTTTTGCTGATGAAACGGTGCCTGTTTCAGATCATTTTACATGTGTAACAAATATTTACTATCAGATTCCCACGGTCGTATCGTCCCGCCGCGCTAACAAACATTCGAGAGGTGATGTCAGGCCTAGAGAACACAATCTTACTCGCATCTCGTTTAAATATCCTTCGATAGATACGCACCCTGATCGACCGATTACGCTTAAACTCGGTTTTATGAATATTAGATCGCTTCATACAAAAGCAGTTCTCGTTAATGACCTCATCACGGAACATAATCTAAACGTTTTTGGTCTCTGCGAGACCTGGTTAAAACCTAATGAACTGCTGCCGCTTAACGAGGCCTCGCCTCCAAATTTTGTGAGCTCGCATGTGGCGCGTCCTCGAAAAAAGGGTGGGGGTGTCGCCCTCATCTCGAATTCTGAGCTGAGACTTAGGCCTCGTTCGACCAATGTGTTTAAAACATTTGAAGTTCTCACTGTCCAATCCACCGCTTTACCGTCATTTTATCTTGCTGTTATTTACCGTCCACCTGGGGCTTACTCTGGCTTCCTGGATGAATTTTCAGAATTCGTGGCTGATCTCGTAACCAATGCGGATAATATAATTATCATGGGTGATTTCAACATCCACATGAATTTACCGTCAGAGCCACTTACTTCGGCGTTTCAGACTTTAACTGATATGTTTGGTTTTACGCAAGCCGTACAGGCAGCAACGCATAAGAATGGAAATACCATAGATCTGGTATTATCCCGAGGACTTGCAACCTCAAATATAGCAGTACTGCCATACACTACTGTTTTGTCTGATCATTACTTAATAAAATTTGAAATTCTAGTTTCTTGTCAAAGACAAGAGAGCAATCGGAATTATAGGAGCCGTAATTTTAACTCCATGACTGCAACTGCGCTATCTGAGTTACTGTCGCCGGCAACCGCTATATTTCCCGCGTACACCGGCTCTGTTGATAACCTTACAAATGAATTCAATGCGACATTGTTAAATGCCATTGACTCTGTGGCGCCGTTATGTCTGAAAACTCGCCGTAGATTGCCTACTCCGTGGTTCACAGATGAAACGCGTACGCTTAAGCAATTATGTAGAAAGCATGAGTGCAGATGGCGTCTAACCAAACTTGAGGTTTTCCATCAGGCATGGCAGGATAGCCTCCTGAAATATAAAGATGCGCTTATCTTAGCAAAAACTCGGTATTTTTCGCAAGTTATTAATCTCAATAAAAACAATCCGAAACACCTATTTGATACAGTGGCAAAGCTGACTCTACGCCAGCCGACCCCCGATAATTCCTTCCACTCAGCTGACGAGTTCATGAAATTTTTTGCTCAAAAGATTGAGTCCATTAGGGACGAGATCAAGAATACCATTCCAATCGCTCGGTCGAGCCCGCCGTTTACCAACGCTGATGATCATGCAACAACCCTCTCAACTTTTAATAGCGTGTCCCTTGAAAGGCTTACACAAATGGTTAGTGCGGCTAAACAAACAACATGTTTGCTCGACCCTCTTCCAGCCAAACTACTTAAAGAATTATTTCATATTTTAGGACCGTCTGTCTTAAATATAATCAAGCTGTCTGTCTCCTCTGGGATAGTGCCAACAGCCTTTAAAACCGCTATCATTAAACCGTTGCTTAAGCGACCAAATCTTGACCCGGACTGTCTCAGTAATTATAGGCCAGTTTCAAACCTCCCATTTATAGCAAAACTTCTTGAAAAAGTAGTAGCACAGCAGCTTATTGATTACGTGGTCGCCAATAATCGATATGACTCTTTTCAGTCTGGTTTTAGAGCTAATCATTCCACTGAGACAGCACTTGCTAAAGTGACTAACGATCTCCTCATAGCTATGGATTCAAACACTTCATCTGTACTGTTACTACTCGATCTTAGTGCTGCCTTCGACACTGTAGACTTTGATATTTTATTAGGGCGTCTTAAAAGTTGTGTTGGTATTTCAGGGTCAGCACTAGGCTGGTTCCATTCCTATCTATCAAATAGGACGCACCGAGTGGTCCATGGCAATGCGTCCTCTGAGCTCTATAATGTTACGTGTGGTGTCCCACAGGGATCAGTTCTCGGACCAATTTTATTTAATATTTATATGATTCCGCTTGGGGACATAATACGTAAATATAATATTAGTTTTCAATGCTACGCGGATGACACCCAATTATATATGCCGTTATCGATGACAGATCCGCGGGATTGTTGTAATCTTGAGGCATGCCTTGCGGAGATCAAGCAATGGATGTCTCTCAACTTCCTTCGTCTTAACCCAGATAAAACTGAGATGTTGATAATTGGTCCAACTCGTTTTCAACACTTGTTCAAGGAAACCGCTATAACTATAGATAACCGTACTATCACTCAGAGCGATACTGTAACTAATCTCGGGGTAATGTTTGACCAAACTCTCTCCTTTCAAAAGCACATTAAGAATATAACCAGAATTGCGTTCTTTCACCTTCGTAATATTGCAAAGATTCGTCCGATCCTCTCGACCGGTGATGCGGAAACTATTATACATGCGTTCGTCACGTCGCGCCTGGACTACTGTAATGTACTATTCTCTGGTCTTCCTAAGTCCCGCATCAAAAGTCTACAGTTAGTACAAAATGCTGCTGCAAGGCTGCTCTCACGGACAAGAAAATTTGATCACATTACCCCAATATTAGCCAACTTACATTGGCTCCCGGTCCATTTAAGATGTGACTTCAAGGTTCTTCTATTAACCTATAAATCACTGCATGGTTTAGCGCCTTCGTATCTCGTCGACCTAGTTGTTCCTTATGTTCCGTCTCGTAACCTTCGTTCGCAAAACACTACCCTTTTAGCGACACCGAGGGCCAAGAAAGTGTCTGCAGGGTCTAGAGCATTTTCTATCCGGGCTCCAGAGCTTTGGAATGCCCTCCCAATGGATATTAGGACTGCTACCTCAGTAGAAACATTTAAGACACGTTTAAAGACACATTTCTATGACATGGCCTTTAACTAACTTGTAGTGGCCGATTCGGCCGGAGTTTGTTGTGTTTTCTCTCCCCCCCCCCTCCCCGGCCGGGGAGGTGGTTAGGTGGCACCCAAGCTGACAGCGGCTATCTGGATTCTCGTGGGCCAATTCAGGTTGGGGGAACTGCAGCTCAACCTCCACGGCCAGGATAGTAGAGGGCTCCTCCGGCAGCCCTTCGCTCTGACTTGGACATCCACTTTTTTGATTTTCATATTATGTATTATTTGTGCCCTCTCTGCATCCATTACAACCTGGTGATCCTGAAAGGGGGATCCTTCCATCTGTGGTCCCTTCTCAAGGTTTCTCATTTTCCCCGGGCAGGGGTTTTGAGTTTTTCCTAGCCCTTTTGGGAGCTTAAGATCAGGGGATGCTTTGAGAATAATTGTCAATTTTTGTTTATGTGAAGCCCTTTGAGACTGCTTGTGATTTAGGGCTATACAAATAAACTTGACTGACTGACTTAACTTCCCGTTCACGAACGAGTCGTGAATTGCATTTCCCGTTCACCAACGAACGGATCTGTGAGTGAACGAATCACTCACTGAGTGAATCACTCACTGAGTGATTCGCATTTCCAGTTCACCGCGAGAACGGATCAGTGAGGGAACGAATCCTGGCTTTCCCGTTCGTGAACGAGTCAATGAGTGAAATGCCTTCTTGTGCATCAACGGATCAGTCAGTGAATATGTTGCGTCTCCTGGCGTGAAATATGGAAGCCAGAATGTAGAATTACGATTTACTTACAATAGGTTTTAAATAACGTGTATGCATATATATGCCTAAATGTTGTTATCCAATATATCGACTGCAGTTCCACATTAGATTGCTGGTTTGAAATGTATTTTTATTATTATTATTATTATTATTATTATTATTATAAACATTTATGTTATAACTTGTCTGGTGTTTTATTCCTTGTTTTTATATTCGCCATTCAAAACATAAAAATCAGACATTTGGTTAACTGCTTTATATGACAATATGTACTATGTGTTTTACGTTGTTATATGAGTTGGTGTCCCCAAAATTAACAAATGTCGGCATAATGTTTTTTTTTTTCAACCTTTTATTCAAACACATTCGGTCTATTAACACCAATCAGCAGCGCCAGCTAGCGTTAGATGGGGGAGGGACTTTACGAGTCAGTGACGTAACTTCCCGTTCACGAACGAGTCGTGAATTTATTATTATTATTAATAAACATTTATGTTAAAACTTATCTAGTTTTTTATTCCTACCACCAGCTCAGTGGCCTAGTGGTAGAGTGTCCGCCCTGAGACTGGAAGGTTGTGGGTTCAAACCCCGGCCGGGTCATACCAAAGACTATAAAAATGGGACCCATTGCCTCCCTGCTTGGCACTCAGCATTAAGGGTTGGAATTGGGGGGTTAGATCACCAAATGATTCCCGAGCGCGGCACCGCTGCTGCTCACTGCTCCCCTCTCCCCCAGGGGATGGATCAAAATCACATGGGAAGGGGTTAAATGCAGAGGACAAATTTCACCACACCCAGATGTGTGTGTGACGATCATTGGGACTTTAACTTTTTTGTTTTTATACTCGCCTATTAAAACATAAAAATCAGACATTTGGTTAACAGCTTTATATGACAATATGTATATGTGTTTTACGTTGTTATATGAGTTGGTGCCCCCCAAAATAACAGATGTCGGCATAACGTTTTTTTTTTCAACCTTTTATTCAAACACATTCGGTATAATAACACCATCAACTACAAGCCAACAA
Source organism: Syngnathus acus (assembly GCF_901709675.1). Classification (NCBI taxonomy): domain Eukaryota; kingdom Metazoa; phylum Chordata; class Actinopteri; order Syngnathiformes; family Syngnathidae; genus Syngnathus; species Syngnathus acus. Next base: position 134,875 of record NC_051096.1, read on the forward strand.
ATACAAAATTAAAACATCAATGTCGGCATAACGTGTGTCGGTTGGCAATGGCATAGCAGCAATGCTGTCTGTCACTCACTCACTCACTCGTGCAGACCAATCAGCAGCGTCAGCGAGCGTTAGATGGAGGAGGGACGTTACGAGTCAGTGACGTAACTTCCCGAACGAGTCGTGAATTGCATTTCCCGTTCACCAACGAACGAATCTGTGAGTGAACGAATCACTCACTGAGTGAATCACTCACTAAGTGAATCACTCACTGAGCGAATCACTCACTGAGTGATTCGCATTTCCAGTTCACCGTGAGAACGGATCAGTGATGGAACGAATCCTGGCTTTCCCATTTGCTAACGAGTCAATGAGTGAACTGCCTTCCTGTGCATCAACGGATCAGTCAGTGGACGCGTTGCGTCTCCTGGCGTGAACTATGTAAACCAGAATGTAGATTTGAGATTTACTTACAGCAGGTTTTAAATAACATGTATGCATATTAGGGGTGTAAATTGCGGGTTTTGTCACGATACGATATCATATCGATACAAAGAACCACGGTACGATATTTGCCGATAAAGCCTGCTGTGATTCATTCACGATACATCGCGATATAGTGCTCTATGATCGATATATATATATATTTTTTTAAATAAAAAATATAGAACAATATCCTGATTTATAACAATTCATACGCAAAATCAACAAGGTACTGCAAACTCTTTATTTAGGAAATTAAAAGAGTATTGTAGTATACAAAGTGCTTATTTTAACACTGAACTTTGATGTCGTGTTTTTTCTTTAAATGTGCGGCGAGATTTGTGGTCCCTGAATATTTGATCACCGCATGGCAGGATTTACAAACTGCACGTGTCTTGTCCGTTGAGCCATCTTTTTTTTGGAATCCAAAGTGCTTCCAAACGAATGACTTGAAGCCTAAAGGGGAGCAAATTTCCTCGTCTTTTTGGACACTAGCCATAGCACCAGCCCAGGAGCCGCGTACTAGTTGTCGACTCCCCTTTCACGTGCCTGCTCTGCTCACAACACAACACGCCGCGCACTGCTCCCGGAAAGAGGAAGCAAGCAACAATGACCTGGATTTCAAAATAAAGTCGCGTCTAATGTCCGAGGTCAAACACGGCGATATAAATCGATGTTTACGTTTAGCATCGATGCCAATAAATCGTAGAGCATTATATCGATTAATCGATGTGTATCGATGAATCGTTACACCCCTAATGCATATATATGCCTAAATATTGTTATCCAATATATCGACTGCAGTTTCACATTAGATTGCTGGTTTGAGATGTACTTTTATTATTATCATTATTATTATTATTATTTTAATAAACATTTAAGTTATAACTTGTCTGGTGTTTTATTCCTTGTTTTTATATTCGCCAATCAAAACATAAAAGTCAGACATTTGGTTAACTGCTTTATATGACAATATGTGTTTTACGTTGTTATATGAGATGGTGTCCCCAAAATTAACAAACGTTTTTTTTTCAACCTTTTATTCAAACACAAACACATTCGATATATAATAACACCATCAACTACAAGCCAACAAAAACAAAATTAAAACATCAATTTCGGCATAAAGTGTGTCGGCTGGCAATGGCATAGCGGCAATGCTGTCTGTCACTCACTCGTGAATCTTCGCGAACGACCAATCAGCAGCGCCAGCGAGCGATAGATGGAGGAGGGACTTTACGAGTCAGTGACGTAATTTCCCGTTCATGAACGAGTCAGTGACGCAATTTCCCGTTCACGACCGGGTGAGAGACTGTTGCCAACGGATCAGTGTGTAAGTGTTGAATTATAGAAAGAAACAGGGCCGGTTCTAGGAATGCAGGAAGAGGGGGCAGTCAAAAATGTGAAGGAGGCATGTTCTTTATTTATTTATTTTTTTACACATTTTTAACACTGTTAGTGTTTTCTTCACGGCAGTTGTTAGCTGTGTGTCCAGATCTCAACCTGGAGAAGTGGATTGCACTCTGTCAGGCCTCTACACTAAGACCTGTCCAGCTTGGGTGTCCCACCTGAAGATTAAAGCTTCTGCTGGTATTGCTCTTAGGGTCACTGAGGCACGCAAAACCCCTGACCACAATAAGGTGGCAATCTCTCAGGGGGGGGGAACATATAATATGAATGTTATATTAACTATTATTTGAGTTGTCGTTAATCATTAGTTATATCACAGGTCATTACGACGAGTTTGGTGGAGTTTTTACTGCTTCTTCCAACTCCTATCGCGATGACTGTAACTTGACACTCTCTGGCTGCGTCTTGCCTTATTTGCATACTCACAGTGATTGGATGTTTACGGAGGGGCGCGGAGTCCTGACAGCAGGCTGTGTGAGGACACACACTGCACCGACATGAGAGAAGAGAGGGGGCTGATTAACGTGTGTTTCTATCAGCGGATTTTTCACTTCTAAAAGTTTGATTCGAGGGGGCAGGACATCTGTTTGAGGGGGCGTTGCCCCCTCTTGCCCCTGCGTAGAGCCGGCACTGGAAAGAAATGTGTTAATTACCCGAGCCAATTATTATTATATATAATAATTTGGCGGGGTTGTGTGGTTGTATTGTTTGATGTGTATGGGTTGTTTCCACTGGATGTAAAAAAACAAAAAACGTATCAGTGTGTGTGTGTGTGAGTGAGGGGGGGGGGGGGGGGTAGGATTGGGGGATTCATTGAACGATTCGTTTGAACGAATCTTTTCGGTGAACTGATTCTAAAGATTCAGTTCACCTAAAAGAACTGGAATGCACATCACTAATCTGAAGCCAAAATTGACTGCATATAAACTGCTGATGACTCCTAACATCCTATCACATTTTAGGGCTTTTCACACTGCACGTTCTTAGCCCCGGGGCTATCCTTAGCCATTTTCAATATGAATTTATATTAAATAAGAACTTACCAAGTGCGAACAAAATCCATTGTTGTCGGTAGACAGGAGGCAATATTTACTTCTTAGTTCCTGAGTTGGAGGAATGCCATTGGGAGACATCAAGTCACGTGACTTTCCGAATTTTGATTGGTTCCGCAGCAAGGACCCCTTTGCAGCAGTGCCTGTTGCGTTTTGCACTCAAACATTGATTTTCATAAAACGATGACCAAAAAACAGCTCCCAACAATCAGAAATGTGTTAATATAAAATCTATGTAGGTCATATTAAAAGATCACATCCTCCCTACAACCAGATCAATCATTTAACTAACAAAAGCCTCTAGTGAGCTTCGGCCCGCCGCCGATGAGTGGAACTGAGGCTCCGGAGAAAGACAGCAGGTGTGCGTAAAAGGCTCGCCCGGGGAAGAGACAGCATCCTCGGACGGCCGGCGGAAGGAGGCAGCTTCCCCTGAGCCGAATTTAGGCTCCGGAGAATGACAGCGGGCGTGCGTAAAAGGCTCGTCCAGGGATGAGGCAGCATCCTCGGACGGCCGGCAGGAGGCGGCGGCCGTCACGGGAGGAACTTAGCCTCCCGTTAGTGGAACTGAGGCTCCAGGGGAAGACAGCGGGCGTGCGTAAAAGGCTCGTCCGGGGAAGAGGCAGCATCCTCGGACGGCCGGCGGGAGGAGGCAGCCTCCCTTGAGCCGAACTTAGGCTCCGGAGAATGCCAGCGGGCGTGCGTAAAAGGCTCGTCCGATGATGAGGCAGCATCTTCGGACGGACGGCGGGAGGCGGCGGCCGTCACGGTAGGAACTTAGCCTCCCCTTAGTGGAACTGAGGCTCCGGAGAAAGACAGCGGGCGTGCGTAAATGGCTCGTCCGGGGAAGAGGCAGCATCCTCGGACGGCCGGCGGGAGGCGGCGGCCGTCACAATAATGAGTCCACAATAATAGACTCATTAATGAGTCCGGCGAGTTACAGTTGCGTGGTCGGACCGCGTGGTCGGATCGGAACGGCCGCACGCAACGACGGCGCGCAATGGTCGATTGCAAAGTCCGCACGCAATGGTCGATCAAAACAGCCGCGGGCAGCGACTGCACGCAATGGCCGATTACAACGGCCGCACACAATGGCCGATCGGAACGGCCGCGCGCAATGGCCGATCGCAACGGCCGATCGCAACGGCCGCTCCAAAGCTGCACACTTCCTGTCGGTTGAAACTGCAATGGCCGCTCGAATTTGCCGTGCGCAACGACCGCGCACAATGGCCGATCGGAACGGCCGCGCACAATGGCCGATCGCAACGGCCGCGCGCGCACTTCCTCTCAGTTGAAACTGCACAAAGTGCGAAGGCCCATTTATTCACTTTTGGGCGTCGGCCGGTAGGCCGCTGAAAACCTCCCCTTCCATCCTCTTGCAAAAGCACAAAGTCCGACCAATGAACCCGAAAAAAGTCAAGCCAACCGCGTGGAGGTGCATTCGGGCGTCGCGTCGCGTCGCGCTGCGGTTCCCCGGTCGGGCAGAAATGACGAAAAATCAGTCTCGTGCACACAGAGTTCCACTCAAATTTTGAAATATTTTCTAAGTGTCTTTGACGGCGCTGTCACAATAATGCGTACGGCGTGCTGCGGTTGCGCGGTGGAACGGAAATGACGAAAAATCAGCCTCTCCAGCCTGGAGATCAACTCAAATTTCTAATTATTTCTACAAGTGTCTGCAACGTCGCTATGACAATAATGAGTCCGGCGCGTTACAGTTGCGTGGTCGGACCGCGTGGTCGGATCGGAACGGCAGCGCGCAACGACCGCACGCAATGGCCGATTGCAACGGCTGCACGCAACGGCTGCACGCAACGGCTGCACGCAATGGCCGATCCGAACGGCGGCGCAGAACGACCACGCATAATGACCGATAAGAACGGCCGCGCGCAATGGCCGATCGCAACGGCCGCGTGCAACGACCGCGCAAAATGGCCGATTGCTACGGCCGCACGCAATGGCCAATCGGAACGGCCGCGCGCAATGGCCAATCGGAACGGCCGCGCGCAACGGCCGCTCCAAAGGCGTACACTTCCTCTCGGTTGAAACCGCAATGGCCGATCGGAATTGCCGCGCGCAACGACCGCGCGCGATGGCCTATTGGAACTGCCGCGTGCTATAGCGGATCGCAACGTCTGCGCGCAACGGACGCTCCAAAGCTGCACACTTCCTCGCGGTTGAAATTGCACAAAGTGCGAAGGCCCATTCATTGACTTTTGGGCTTTGGCCGGAGGGCGACATTCCCGCAGCGACGCTCCAACAGGACGGCAATAACCGCTCGCAATGGCCGCTCGCAATGGCCGATCGGAACGACCGTGCGCAACCACTTTGTCCACCACTGCGTGAGAAAATAGTTGAACAGTTTAAGAACAACATTTCTCAAAGCAAAATTGCAAGGAATTTCGGGTTAACAACATCTACGATCCATAATATCATCAAAAGTTTCAGAGAATCTGATGAAATCACTGCACGTAAGTGCCACGGCCAGAAACCAAGACTGAATGACCGTGACCTTCGGTCCTTCGGACGGCACTACCTTAAAAACTGACATGAGTGTGTAAAGGATATCACCAAATGGGCTCAGGAAAACTTCAGAAAACCACGGTCAGTAAATACAGTTCCTCACTACATCAGTAAGTGCGGGTTAAAACTCTACCATGCAAAGCAAAACCCGTTTATGAACAACACCCAGAAACACCGCCGGGTTCTCTGGGCCTGAGCTCATGTAAAATGGACTGATGCACAATGAAAAAGTGTTTTGTGGTCTGATGAGTCCACTTTTCAAATTGGTTTTGGAAACACTGGATGTTGTGTCCTTCGGACCAAAGAGGAAGCGGACCATCCGGACTGTTATCAACGCAAAGTTCAAAAGCCAACATCTGTGATGGTATGGGGGTGCATTAGTTCCCATGGCATGGGTGACTTAAATTTCTGTGAAGGCAACACAAATGCTGAAAAGTACATGCAGATTTTGGAGCAACATATGCTGCCCATATGCTGCCGTCCAAGCGACGTCTTTTTCATGGACGCCGCTGCTTATTTAATGCCAAGCCACATTCTGCACATGTTACAACAGCGCTGCTTCGAAGTAAAAGAGTCCAGGTTCTTCCCTGGCCCGCTTGCATTCCAGACCTGTCTCCTATTGAATATGTGTGGCGCATTATGAAGCATAAATTACGACAGGGAAGACCCCGGACTGTTGAACAACTGATGCGGTTCATCAAGCAAGAATGGGAAAGAATTCCACATGAGAAGCTAAGAGAATTAGTCTCCTCTCTTCCAAAAATGTTTATTGAGTGTTAACAAAAGGAAAGGTGATGTAACGTAGTGGTAAACATGCTCTTTCCTAACTTCTACTGCACGTGTTGCAGCCATGAAATTCAAAGTTAATTATTATTTGAAAAATAAAATAAAGTTTATGAGTTTGAGCATTAAATATGTTGTCTTTGTAGTGTATTCAATTGAATATAGGTTGAAAAGGATTTTCAAATTGTATTTTGTTTTTATTTACATTTTACACAATTTCCCAACTTCAACCGAATCCGGTTTGTAGAGTAAAACAAAAAGCTGTCAAGTCTGGGCTCGCTTTCTAAAGGGCGATGAGGACAAGACAACACGACATGAGTAAAAACAAAACAATGAACGAGAGCAATAATTGACTTTGGACCTTTCATTCCAGCTTCAAAACTATTCTTGTCTCACGTTCTTACGATTGGGCTCTTTGAAAGCACTGGAATTTCTGTACAATGTGTTTTGCTCTTTGAGTCAGTAACTTTACAAAAAGGCAGTCAAAGTTGTCAAGCACGCAAAAAAAGAGTAAAGGACAAACCAAGTAGAGTCGAGTCTTAGTGAACATAGCACTCTTGTTCACATTGCATCTGGACACGACATCTAGTTGGCTAATAACAGCTAAGCTAAACGCCAAAAACACTTATGATAAGATAAGTTCGCTCTCAAGGCCTTCTCGCAGCAGCTGTACAGCTATGTTGTCGATCTTAGTCAGTGACATTTATTTTGTTTTTGTGTTTTTTTTGTTAAAATGGTGATACTATTTATTTTGAGCAGAGTAGGAAGGGCATTACATTTTCGTCTTCGATGTCTTGCTTGCATTGTCAATTTTCTCCATGGACTTCGATTGGTCTTGGGATGTTTGGAACTGACATAGCGAGGTGGACTCTATAACGCCACCTGTGGCTTCGATGAGGCAATTGGAAAATGCTCTGTGGGCATTTTGCACATGAAGCTGTTGACTTGGGCGCAAGACATTAGCTTCCATCTTCCAGTCTGAAAGAAAACAATCAATTTCAGTGGAGCGCAAAGCTATTCATCTTCCAAATGCTGATTTGAGCACGCACCTGCCGTAACACAGCCACAGAGTGTTTGCCGAGGCTGACACGCTGACCCAGTGGGTGAAGGTCACCTCGTGGCGGTCCGACCACATGAACGTGCCGGGAAGCACCAGGTCGTTCAGTTCGGTCCACATGTCGCTGGTTTCTGCAGGAACGGATGAGAACAGAGCTCTCATCCGGTTCTCAGATATTGCACCCATCGAGTCATTCTACGGAGACTGTTGGAAATTTAAGGTTGGGATGCGCACCAACGTTAGAGGCACTTTCACCCACGCCTGCTCCACCTCGGTGCGGATGGACACCAGTTTGGCACCAATACCACGGCAGACCCGTTGAGCATCAGCCCAGTTCATTTCGTCGTCAAAATGTTTGTAGCAGAACCCCGCAAACACCTCCCAGTCAGGTGCCGAGCATCTGGGCTCTGCAGGCGAGACCCTGTGTCAGTTTTAGTCGTCATGACAGTTGGCATGACCTAAAAAGTTTTTTAACTCACCCCTGTCCGCAAACATAAAAGACACACCCAGTGGGTCGTTCAAACCGGAAATAGTAAAGTGATAATTAGTCGGTTGCTCTTCATGGGACTTCTCTGTGAAAGTTGGCCACTCACTGTCTGGAGGTGCTCCCGTTCCCGGTGGAGCCCAAGTAAACGTGCTGCTTGGGAGCGCTCATCACAATGCAATCTCCTCCGATGTTGTTCTGAATGACTCCAGCGTGAATAGCGGCCGCGCAGATGTGCGAGTCCTGCATTTACACATAGTTGCAGTCACAGACAAGAAGTCCACCGGTGGGGTCAGGCAATCCCGTACCGCAGAGTAGACCATCGTTCCGAAGACAAAGTGTTCCTCTTTGTCACACCCGGGCGGACAGTAGAACCTGCAGAAGACACACACATTGTTGTGAAATTGACGACAGGCGGTCATGAAACATTGTGTCAAGCGTGACTCATGTCATCGAATCGGTGAAGCGGAGGCTGTTGAACTTTCCGGCACAGGTCGTCTCATCTGTCGGACAAAAGGCCAGAGTTCGTGGCATGTTTTGGGATTGTTGTTTTCGGCAACCAAAGCGGCAGATTGTGTTGCTCACCCTCATGTGCGCATCCCAAGATGTCGAAGCGGAGGCCAAATTCTGGACAATTTTCCAGCGGCAGGATGCAGACGTACTGAGCGATTGCGGGCGTCTCAAGCAGATGAGTCCCACCGCCGATGAACTAGAAATGGAATGTTTCCGTGTTTGTTGTGACAATATTGAAGGATGCGGTCACAGTCGACTTGATTGGCCCCCCCGCGCTCACCTTCCCGTCCGGGTGTTTGGTCCACTTCCTCCTATCAACGCTCAGTCTCATCTCAAGTTTGATGTCCCAGGAGCGAGTATTGTTGCTATCACACCCCTGGGTCACGATCGCCGTCACCTTTCTCTTGTAGCCGAGGTTCACCAGGATCCAGCTGCCGACGGCTGGAGGAGGCAGACATTCCAAAGCTCAGGAGACCAAAGTGCCAAGCGGTCAATTTTCTACGTACGATTTCTTGACGGCTTCCAGCAGGACAGGCGGGCTTTATCCGGGGTGGCGTCTTTCATTGAGGAGGCTTTGAAGGAAGAGTCTGCAACGCTGCCGTCGGCGATGCCCAGACTATCGAGACATACTGAGGACAGCCAAAAGTCATTTTAATTTGGAACGGACGATTAAAAAAAAGATCTGGCCGTCAAACCCCTTGTGGGACTCCTTGCATTGTTTTTTGGGAATTTGAAGAGTCCTAGATTCAGTGCAGAGTGGAAGATCACGAGACGTGAATCCCACCTTTCTGTTCACAGCTATAGACCATTTACAGATATTTGTAGGTGGCAGGGCAGGACTGGTCCTTCAAAAGCTCAATGTGGCATTTTTACTGGCTGTTGCACATTTCCCTGTAGCAAGGGAGGATGCCTTCCACTGAGCAGTCCTCTGCAAGTTACGAGACACCAGTGAGTGTAAGTGGGCCTAATGAGCATTGATGCACCTTGAATAAGTTCAACAAGACATAGTTGACCAAACTAGCATCTTTCTGTTTCTGCATACAGAGCCCTTCTGGCATCTGAACGGCTTGTAAGCCTTGCTTCATTTTCATTACATTACGTAGCATGCCGAAATTGTTTGGAGACACGCTGAATGAGCCTTCAGAGGTAGGCCTTAATTGGAACCATCAAAATGGTGGATTCTCAGCTCTTACTGTCGTCGAATGAGTCGTCGTCGAATGAGTAGTCGTCGATGAGTTGCTGTCCTCCTGGCAAACGTCGTCACTCCGCCGACCGTAAAAGGCAGACTGGATGCTGATGTGGCTTTGCTTCTCACTCTCAGCCTCACATACGAGGTCAGCAGAACGTTTTTTGCAGAAAAAGGATCTCCTTAAATGTGTTTCCTGCAAGACAAAAGCAAAAGACGCGAGTCGGCCCGTTGTGAGAATCGGCCGAGCGTCGCCATGTCTTACCTCTTTTCTTGCAGATGTGGCCTCTCTTCTTCCGGCAATCGTCAAACTTCCAGCGGACGTTGCTTGTGAGTAAGGAAAGACAGGACGCACCAGAGAGGTCACCGGGGTCATCTGGAAGGAGACGACAGATGCTCAGCTCCGTGCCTCCGCAACGTCGCAGACAAACATCGGTTGGGTTTTTGAGCCACCTCCGTCCATGACGATGTAACCAAACGGGGATCCGTCAGTCCACCCGCTGCCGTCTTTCGTGTTGTTTTTGTTGACATCCAACCACAGAGAGGGAGCGCTCGGATGAAAAATGTACAGACCTTTGCAAGTAAATGGTAAAATGTGCAACAAGAGTTTGAAACATTCTTGTTGGTGCTCTACGCACTGCCGGCTTCTTTCGAGGGGGGGGGGGGGAGCAAAGATACACCGCGACCGCTCGCACATGTACGCCAATGACGATCCGCACGCGCCATGTCTCCAATTTCCAGGCTGACTACTGTAGTGCACACCTTGGTTGATGTACGCGCAGGAACCCACGTTGGCACTGTCGGGAGAAGTCGTGAAAAGCGAGAGACACATCCGACAAACGTGCCAATTTGAAGGCTTTTCCCTCCTTTCTCGTCAATGTGTGCGCTCTCTCAAGTTTTGCAGACGGGTTCCATAATCTCGCTGTGTGTCCCACCTGTCAATGAAAGAGCACAAAGAGGGGACCTTCTTACCTTCCGTCTTGACCTGAGTACCAGTTGGCGTAGGTCGGCATCACAGCGGTGTTGGACCAAGTCAGCTTCTTTTCTCCCGCTTCAAAAAACTGACACCAGAGTCTTCTGCAGTCCAAACCCATTGTCAGTCAACTACCAGTAGCAAGCCAACAGCCGCCTGCTTGCGCTTCCGTCTCACCAGATTGAAGAGTCCGATCCAGAACGGCTTGTCGCCCATTTGCTTCTTCACAAAGATTTCCTCGTATGGCAAGGTGATGGAAACCAGGTCGCCGCCATCCCAGACGCAATCGTAACGAGCCCCCACCCAACCGTTGGTGGTCTCCATCTAGTTGTAGCAGTTGGAGCCGAAGCGGCGCCACCCTTTGATCCATTCACGTCTGAACGACTGAGGACACATTTCGGGATGATTCTGACGTAACAGCGCCATGTTTTTTGTATTCTTCAGCATTTGGAGAAATCAGGATATGTGACAAACAAGCGGACCACGCCTTCATTCGGTTTCAGCCAATTGCGTCACCTGCATCAGCACTGACATCAGACAAAAAACCTAACAATTGCCACTTCAGTCCTCTCGGCTAATGACACATGTTGGGGAGAATCGGTCAAGCATCTTGATTTACCTCTTCTCTTGCAGACGTAGCCGCGCTTCTTCTCGCAATCGCCAACTTCCCGGCCGCCCTTGCCACTGAATAAGGAGTTGCAGCGTCGGCCGGATGGATCACCAGGGTTACCTGGAAGGAGACCACAGACGCTCAGCGCTCCTCCGTTCCTCCACGGAAATGAACATTTTCCGGCCAGGTTTTAGACCCACTTGCGGCCAACTGGACGGAACTCGGTGAGGATTGGTCAGGCTGCTTGCTGCCGTCTTCAACCATGGTGTCGTTGGCGTCCAACCACAAAGAGGAAGCATTTGGCAGAAGACCTTTGGGTCAAAGGTAAACATGGAACACGAGGCTGAAACATCTTACAGGTGCATGTGCGAAACGCTTAACCATAATGAAGTGTGGGGGACGTCTGGGTCATGTTCCGCTGGGTTGGACTGGGTTCTCGATATGGCCTTCTTCCACCGGGAACGGTCCATGGCCATCTCGTGGTTGATGCCGAGTGCCTTCATGTCGGCTGCCACGGTCATCTGCCAGGTCTTTTTAGGTCGGCCATTGGGTCTTGTTCCCTCTACGTTATACGACATAACTTTCTTCACCCAGTCGTTCTCGTCCTTCCTCACTACATGTCCGTACCATCGCAGTCTGCCTCTCCTCACCACATCCACTATGGCCTCCACTCCCATCTTCTGTCTCAGCTCTGCACTGGTCTTTTCCTCCCTCATTGACACACCACACATCCATCTGATCATCCTCATTTCTGCTCTGTTTAGTTTGTCTTCATGTTCTGTTTTCAGGGCCCATGCCTCACTTCCGTACGTCATACTACTTCTGACACAGGCTGAGTACACTTGGCCTCTCATCTTCAGGGATGGGGCCTTAGATGTTAAGAAGGGCATGAGTTCCCTGAATTTCTTCCACCCGCTTCTCACCCTTGTGGTCACTGCTAGGTCCACCCCCCCATCAGCGTTAAGCATGTCTCCAAGGTAGCAGAAGCTGTCCACCACCTCGTACATCTCCCCATCTACCACGAGCCCCTCTTGCTCAGCTGGGTCTGCGTGGGCGACTTCTCCCCTACACCGCTTGCATTGGAAGGTCTCACTTGCAGCTAGTAGGCTGCCTTTTACTCCGCTGCATCTTCGGTGTACCCATCTCTGGCAACCCTTGCACCGGATAGAGTTAGCTTGCACTCCCTTCCCGCAAACTCCACATGGCCATGCTCCTGACTGCGATATCACTCCCAGGCCAGCACCACCGACCATGACCTTTGATTTTGCCGCATTCCCCTTCATTCCTTTCACTTCCAGGCATGTCTTCCAGGCCGCTAGCTTCCTAGCTAGGTCTTCTCGGCTGTGAGCCATCAATACCAGGTCATCCGCGTAGAGCAGCTCCCATGGTAGTCCACCCCTAACTTCCCTCGATACCACATCCATCACGATAGCAAACAGTAATGGGCTGAGCACTGATCCCTGGTGCACCCCTACCCTTACTTCAAACCCATTACTGTCGCCAACTCCTGTTCTAACAGTTGTGCAGGCTCTGCAGTAGAGAGCCATCACAGCCTTTACCAGTCCCTCTTCCACACCCGACTTCCTTAGGGCCCACCTCACCACCTCCCTTGGCACCCTGTCGAACGCTTTTTCCAGGTCGACAAAAGCGAAGTACAACCTCTTCCTCTTCTCCTGGTGTTTCTCTTGCATCTGTCGGATGACAAAAATTGCGTCTGTTGTACCTTTACCAGGCATGAAGCCATACTGCATCTCGTCCACCTTTACCCGTGTCCTCACCCTCTTTTCCAACACCCTCTCTAATAACTTCATTCCATGCTCCAGCAGCTTTATGGCCCTGTATGACCCGCATGCGAGTGGATCCCCCTTCCCTCTGAATAGAGGCACCAGGACGCTTCTTGTCCAGTCCTCCGGAATGTGCCCCTCAGCGATGACACTGTTACACAGGTCGGTCATCGACTGCACACCGACGTCTCCCGCTGCCTTTAGGATCTCTGCCACCACTCCAGATGGTCCAGCTGCCTTTCCATCCTTCATGGCCTTCATGGCTTTTCCCACTTCTGTCCGTGTGATCGGGCCACATTCACCCTCCACTTCGTCGCATCCCGCCTCACCATCCCAGTCATTCTCCACATTCAGCAGCTTCTCCATGTACCTTCGCCTTACTTCCTTCACTCCTCTGTTGTCTGTCACGATGTTGCCATCCTCATCTTCACACAGTTTGCACCGGTCACATCACGCCTCTCCTTAACCATTTGCTTCGCTATCTTGAAGAAGCTCTTTTGTCTTCTATATATAGCTATGCTATAGAATTCAAGTTGATGCATATTTACGTGTGTACGACTGTACGTATAACTTTATTTTATTTTTGTAAAGAGAAAACAAATCGTTACATTTTGTAATGCTTATTTTTATTCATGTCATTTCAGTCTTACAGAAAGATTGTGTAATAGAAGAGTTGACAAATAAAGCTGAGGAAAAAATCCAAAATAAAATCGTCAACAAAATTTCTAGACTTCTTCGCCATTGCCTGGCTGTTAGCTATCTGTCTAACAATTCAGAACATAGCGAGGGCAGAATAACATATTTTAAGACAATTTAACAGTATTACAAAATATCAAACGGCTATATGCATATTTTAAGGTAATTTAATCATATTACAAAATATCAAACAGCTGTATACATATTTTAAGATGAATTTCTAAACACAGCAAACTTGAACAGCAACACAATAAAACATGACTAAACATAAACATGACTACTCTGACTCACTTTCACTCTCTGTTTCAGAGTCAGATATAGATGTGGATGTAGTTGATCCAGAGCCTATCTCTGAGTCAATGTCTTTCTCTCCACCCTTGGACTCCTTCCAATTCAACAGCTCCTTCCATTTTGACAACTTGCCTGAAAGGCCAAGTCTGACATCTGGCTCGCCCAGTTCCTCCTATTCCAGCCTTGATGCATTTTCCCGGCTGTCCGTAGCAGACTCCTTCCAGTGCAACCACTTGGCTAAAAGGCCAGGTTTGACATCCAGCTCGCCCATGTCGTCTTCCTGGATTAGCCGTGCCAATATCCCTACTTCTTCATTCTGGAGTCGAGATACGTTCTCCCGACAGTCCTTAGCTTCCTCATCCTTGTCCTTTTCAGATGAGCTTTCCTGGCTGTCCTGCTCCATCTGTTCCACTTCTCATGATTTTGGAAGGAACAAGATAGGTCGGTTTAGTGTTGATCGAGAAAACAAGAAGATGCAATGAAGCTGAAGCATATGCTGAGCAATCTCAAGTACTTACCTTGTACTCTCGCAGCCATGCTTATCTCGCATGTGGCGGGACAGGATGACGTAATCTTTTCCGCACTCTGGGCAATGTTTCTTTGTCTAAGGTGAGTCAGGACATGACAATATTATACATTTGATTACTTTCGTGATAGCCAAGTCATCAATGAATAAATGCAAGTGAAAATCAACATTCATTCATTAATATGTCTATTTCCTGGAAGTTTACGTCTACTTCCAGGATAGTGATGTACAGTAATCCCTCGTTACATCGCGGTTCATTTGTTGCGGCTTCAATACATCTCGGATTTCTTTTTTCCAAATTAAAAAAAAAAATCAAATATTCAAAATAAACCTTCTAAATTGAGGCATTATGGCACGAAAGTTGCTCACACACCAGCATACGGCAGGGAGTGCCCACACTATTGCAGTACAGACACTTGTACCTTTTTATAAAAAAAAGGTTGTGATAATAATAAGAGTTCTATAAACATATTTACAGTATTGTACCTTGTTATAAAAATTGTTATAATAATAAAATAGTTCTAAAAACATATTTACAGTATGTACACTTGTACGTACCTTGTTATAAAAAGTTGTTATAATAATAAAAGAGTTCTAAAACACATTTACAGTATGTATACTTTAGCTACATCTACATATGTTACGCACAAACACACACACGCACGCACGCACGCACACACACACACACACACACACACACACAGGGCAGTGACGCTACACACACACAGGGCTCTCCAATACACATCGAAACCAAATGGTCAGGTGACGCTTTCCCGCCTTTTCCGGAGAGGATAAAACCTTCATTCCTGGAGATGGGGGATGCTGTTACATCTGCTATGGTGCCATGTGTACTGGCCGCCATTAAACAACCAATAAAGAACTAACTGTTACTCCACATCTTAGTTTTCTTGACCCAAGAACAGACATCATCAACAACACACAACAGCCTTAACCTCTCGGCCACCTCGTCTTGTGTTGAAATGTCCTGTTATGTGCGTTGTGCCAAGATACTTTGGATGTGAAGATAATGAAAATTCGACGAGGTTGTGACATGAAATGATGAGTGGAGAGCACAATAGAGTAGCAACCCATCGCCTGAATATCTCAGCCACCGCATCTCATGCATGAGTTGTATGGGCGACATGATATGGTATGTACGGCGTGGTAAAGCCGCAAGGTAATATGATACGATACTTTCGATGTGTAGCGAAGAAGAGGTAAGCCACAAAAGGAGCGACACTGTCAACAAAGAAAAACGTTTTTCAATGTTGTCCCACCCCAAAACGTTGGGATCATCGGATCTGCGCAGTTGGATAGTTCCACCAACATTTTAAGATTAACATCAACATGGTCTGCCTGGGTGTCCTGGCTGAAGATCCGAAAGAAAAGACCCTAAACTTATTGTACGCTATTGCATATTGGTCATGATCGTATCGTGTTGTGGTCGCAGCATCCCCGGAACGAATCTGGGTCATGGCGTAATTAAATTACCTTGCTGAATTTGTCCGTTGTTCACTGTTGTCAAACAGCCTTGTGTTCAAACAGCACAAGCTTCCAGACATTACGTTCACCTACGTTTTAACGTAGGTGGACTAATTCATCTTGGCGAAACGCCCTCAGGCGTTTCAATCCTTTTTTTAGGCCTGGCTGCCACGAGGCAGCGATAGACACACAATTATGACCCTGAAAAGATACGCGCAAACCGGCTATGATATTAATCAGAATTCATTAATCCCCGAAATGCAGTCCAGGTCCGTCATATTCGCCACCAATCGGAATGTAACGGAATCAGCTAATTCACTACGGGGCTCGTTGGTCTAGGGCAGGGGTGCTCAATACGTCGATCGCGATCGACCGGTCGATCGCCAAGCCACTATTGGTCGATCGTGTGATATTAAAATGTTTTTGTTTTTTTTGTTTTTTCGCACTTGACGCGTGTACAAACAACGGCGCTAACAACACAACACAAACACGCTAGCTCGAGAGTTCCCTCCAATTGTCAGAACCCTGTTTTTTCTCTTAAACTTAATACCCGTTATTACTCATGTAAAAATGAGTGGGGCAGCTGGCCATAGTAAGAAGTATCACTTTCATAGGGAATGGGAGAAGGACTTTTTTTTCACGATGACATATATATATATATATATATATAATTATAATTTTTTTTAGTGGGTAGATCTTTTTGACTTGGTCATTTCAAAAGTAGCTCGCGAGCTGAAAAAGTTTGGGCACCCCTGGTCTAGGGGAATGATTCTCGCTGAGGGTGCGGGAGGTCCTGGTTTCAACTCCCCGACGAGCCCTACTTTGAAACACTGCTGTCTCCTGTTCTCTGCCATTTTCGACAG
This sequence comes from Syngnathus acus, assembly GCF_901709675.1. NCBI lineage: Eukaryota > Metazoa > Chordata > Actinopteri > Syngnathiformes > Syngnathidae > Syngnathus > Syngnathus acus. Next base: position 151,576 of record NC_051096.1, read on the forward strand.
GCCAATGTCACATGCGCATTATTTACTGGCTGCATTTGTGTGTCACGTGATGCAAATTTGGACATAGCGAAGGACTACCAAATGGAATGTAACAGATTCAGCATGGTTCCATCAAAAGTGAATGAAAGAACCAAGTTTTCACCCAGTGTCAAATCCGGTACCACAACATAGTTGCAACGCTAAATCGTTTTAATGTGTCAGGCACTTTGCAAAGGCACCAACAATGACAAGAAATATTTGAAAAAGATGTTTCCACCCAGTCTCAAACTGGGGACCTTTCACGTGTTAGGCGAACGTGATAACCACTACACTGTGGAAACATTTGCTATTAACTTGTGATCTGGCGCTCCCTGTGTGGAGTTTGCATGTTCTGTTGCCTGCGTGGGTTTTCGCCGAGTTTTCCCCCCACATCACAAAAACATGCTTGGTCAGCCGATTTAGGTGGTAATCCAAATTGCCCATAGGTGTGAGTGCAAGTGCGAATGGTTGTTTGTCTCCGTGAGCCCTGCGATTGGCTGCCAACCAGTTACAACTTGTCCCCTGCCTACTGCTCGATGACTGCTGGGATAGGCTCCAGCACGCCCGCGACCCCCGTGGTACAGATAATGGATGGAATGGATGGAACTGAATGGGGATCAGTTTAGGGCCTGAAGAGGGAGCAACAGCAATGTGTACATACTTTTATTAGTTTATACAAACATCTATACTTCATATCAATCAATGTGTAAATAGGGTTAGGGTTAGTTTATGTAATTTGTCCAAACATAGTTGCTCAATCAGAGCATAGACACAGCACACAACTTTGTGACTTTCACTTACACATAGGCAGTGAGCACAGACACGGCACAGAGAGCTCAGTTAAGTTCCATGACACATAGTCACAAAACATTTCGCAAATTAGTGATGTGCATTCCAGTTCTTTTACGTAAACTGAATCTTTAGAATCAGTTCACTCAAAAGATCCGTTCAAATGAATCGTTCAACGAATCGTCCCCCCCCGCCCCACTCATACACTGATCTGATTTTTTGTTTTTTTACTTCAATAACATACACAACTAAGCAATACACCTCACAATACACCAGACAAAAAACAAAAGTAAACACACTATTTATCGATCAACAGGATTTTAGTCAAGGCTACTCACTTTTTGTTTTCAATCTAAGTCAGGTAGATGACTCCGGGGCTTTGTCACCCGTAAATAACGGTGTTTTAAGACTAGATTTACATTTTCGTAACCCGCTCCCGCACACAGCCACGCTTATTGTATGCGCGGCTTATGATTCCCTTATTGAGATTAATGCCAAGAGGGAAGTATTAATGAAGGCTATGAACGGCCGTGAGTTGGACTTATGACACGGATGCAAAGAGCATTGTTTAGAGGTGTTTTTGCATCAGACGAGCTAGCTGACGTCAAAGACACCCCCCCTAGACACTACATTGTAAACACGTATCCGAGGCACCTCCCTGGCGAGCACTGGCTCGCTTTAACTCTAGAAGAGGATGGTTCGGCCACATTCTTTGACCCTTTTGGCCTGCCACCGGACAATCTATATTACCCGTCAAGTATATACAGATTTCTGAAGAAGCATTCTAGTCGGGTAGAATACCAGAACAGTCAACTGCAACACGAGCTGACAGACACCTGCGGTCAGCACTGCGTGTATTATTTGTGCCAACATGGATGGGGTCTTACTTACCATGAAGTGTTGACGCATTACTCTCTTGATCCTCTGAATAACGACGCAATGGTTAGCGAGTTTGTCAAAAAATGTCGGAGGCCAGACCGGATGTGTGGCGGACAAACATGTTCATTGCATAAATTTAAAAAATGTCATTGTCTGAAACCGTGTTAATGTTTTATAAAATCTCTTTTATTCAATAAACATTGTTAAAGAGAGTTACAGAGTCATGCGTTTTTTTTCCAGTAACAGTAACAACAATAGAGTATCTAACGTCTAATAACTAACCCACTTTACTACCGGCGAGGTCGTCTTTCTTTTTCTTTTATTTATCACACTTACATCTTTTGCGTAAGAAACATCCTCATCTTCATCTCTAGCGCATTTTAAACGTTTAAAATCAACACGAGCCAAGGGATTCGAGACGCTTGATTCAGGTAGATTAAGCTGTGCTAATGTACGCAGAAATTCGGTCCACCCTACCGGTTGACCGGTTATTTTTTTTCCACTCACGACTAGATGTTTTAACAAATCGCTCATATGTGAACCTTTGAGTTTTTCCTCTAAAAATAAATTCACTTAGCGGCGTCCAGCTTACATCTTCTGCTGATAATCTTTTCAACACATAGATGGCGTTGCGGCGATAACGCGGTCCTATGGCATCCAAAATATCCCCCCATTCTTCACCGGTCACCTTATCTGTCATCTTTCTTTCACCCGCCTCATTGCCTTCGTTGCGAATCGCGATCGGAATTTGTTCGGAGTCTTTTTGTTTGACCAACCCTATGTAACGTTGCATCAGGGCTTGATAAATTGATTTAAATTTTTATTTTCCAAAACCGGCTTCATCTCTTCATCCAAAGAATACTCGGCTGTATCGCGAATGGTCGGGGCAGGCCAGCTCAGCCTCTCAAGCTGATAAGGGGAGACCAGGTACATTTTCTGCGCCGTTTTCAAACTCATTTTATTATTTGTTCATAAAACCACTAACGATGTTTCCCAGAACAGGTGCGAATGCGGCTAGTAAAGGCAATATAAAACCACCTTTCTGAACTAACACAGCTCTTTTCTTCTTCAAAGTGTTTTTCTTATCAGCCAAAAAGCGGATATTTTTCTTTTGCTTTTTAAGTTTCTTGTAAAGTTTTGATTTTAGGGGCACATGTCCTTTAAGAAGATTTAAAGCAATCTCACACAATGCTTTCACTAAACTAGTAGGACCTCTGAGGAGTAAATGCTTACGTTTGGCCGGTTTGGAGGTAGACAAAGACTTGAGTAACGGAGTATTTGTTTTTAAAAGCTTTGTCATCGTTTTATTGTTTGGGGATATAAACTACAGGCCACTGGTTATGTAGTACACCTGTACGAAGTCTATATTGTTTTGGGCACGAAGGTGTCAAATCTATCACTAAATACCTGTGCGGCTCCCTTGTAGCATCCTCAAAACACTCCAGGAAAAACATCCGGTTGTTGGGAGAAATTTGATTCGCCAAAACATTCACTTGCAATTTATCGCGGTGTTTTTGAACAAAATCAAATAATTACTGTTTAAACTAATAGTACGGCTGAATTACCCTGATGGAATACATTCTGTGTTAGCATTATAACGCTTATATTTTGCTGATGTGTATATTGGGTCGGCGGCTCGGTGGCGCACTGGCTAGCACGTCCGCCTCACAGTAAGGAGGGTGCGGGTTCGATTCCACCTCCGGCCCTCCCCGTGTGGAGTTTGCATGTTCTCCCCGTGTCCGCGTGGGTTTTCTCCGGGCACTCCGGTTTCCTCCCACATCCTCAAAAAACATGCTTGGTAGGCCGATTGAGGACTCCAAATTGCCCCTAGGTGTGAGTGCGTGTGCGGATGGTTGTTTGTCTCTGTGTGCCCTGCGATTGGCTGCCAACCAGTTCAGGGTGTCCCCCGCCTACTGCCCGATGACAGCTGGGATAGGCTCCGGCAAGCCCGCGACCCCCGTGGGGATAAAGCGGTACAGAAAATGGATGGATGGATGTATATTGGGTGAATATTCAAACCACTTCCGGATTATCCGAAGCCTGGAAGATGATGTCATCCAGAATCAACCGATGCTGCTGCTGTGGCGGCAACAACTTCTCGTCATCAAAAGATTCAGTCAGTCCCTTGATAAAAATGATGTCTTTATTTAGGTTTTTGAGCTCATCGTACATTGGCTGATATGAAGTATAAACCCAGACAATATTATCAATTTTATTTCTCATAACATGTTCAGGATTTTCCAATAATTTTTTTACAAAGAAAGTCTTGCCACAACCTGAAGGCCCTGCTACTAAAATGAAAAAGGAAGTTCTAATCTAGGGTCAAATTCAATCTGGTTAAAAGCCATTTACACACACACAGACACACGCACACACACACACACACACACATACACACACACACGTACGTAGGGATAGAGAGAAATATCAATAGCCAAACCGTTCAGTGGTGCCCCGCTCTTTTATCATACACCACACGAAGCCACTTGGAAAATGACGTGTTTCTGAGATGAAACCCTCTCTTATCGCGAACAATGCTGTGTTGGGGGGCGTATAGCACATCTGAGGTTGCACCTGCTGTGTCGATGTACCCCTGAACCAAACCGAGCATGCTATCAAGATTGATGCTCTGACCACTCTCGTGAGTTTGCGTGATCCCCCTCACCTTCATTACTGTGTGACCTGTCTCCCTCGTCCTGTAAGCGTATGTTTTGGCCCTGCTGAGACAAATTCTAAAATGCTGTCATACGAAAGCTCATCTGTCAAATCACCCAGATAATCCCCTAGAGGGAGAACACTTTCGCCCGGTTTCACCTTGTACACGAGGCTGTCTGTGTCGGTGCAAAGAACTCTCCTCTGTAAAATTTCTAAATAGCTGTACGTACATTTTCAGACATGCATCGGCTGTTGTGAAACACGCTGCAGCCACATTTGATGTTTTTGACGCGGGTATCTCATTGTTTATGCTGAAACAATACTGTACAATCGAACGCTTTTCGCTCATGAAGTGGAAGAATTCCACATCGTACAGACCTGAAAACAGAAGTTCAAAAAAGTCCTCAGATTTTGTCACAATTTTTGTGTTTGTCATGTTCTCACGCTGCGCGAGTTTCCCCCATAGATTGTTAAGACAGAGTTTTGAAACTTGTCTTTTTCCCTGGTTTACAGCAATTTTGGAAGGGTCTAGTTCAGACATGGGCAAACTACGGCCCGCGGGCCACATCCGGCCCACGGGGCCGTTTAATCCGGCCCGCCAAACCTGAATAAATTGTATCAGGGCTGTGGACTCGGTCGGATTTTTGCACCGAGTCCGAGTCCGGCCTCTTGACCACGAGTCAGAGTCCGAGTCGGGCTGTCCATTTTTTCTGTTAATTCATGTGACTGCTTAGTCTTTATTCACGGCTAATTTAGATCAAAATCTAAATAATTACAACAGTTTTGTGATGGCTTTGTCTTTATTAAACATATAAACGAATACAATAAACAGATACTTTCAAGTTTTAATCATTATTTACACCATTATAGCTCAGACATTTATCTAAACACAAATAATTAGTGACGACCCCACAACTATCGAAACACATCAATGATATAAGCTGGGTGACATAATCGTCCTTGACATTGGTACATAATGTAAACATTAGCCTAAGTGCAACTCAACGTGGCCGCATTGATCGTAACTTACGCTCCGTTTCCCCCCCAAATCTAGAGGCAAAACATTGTTCTCTCGCTACTCCCGGGTTCTTCCATCTTGGCTGCGCGCGGGGCATTGTGGGTCTTGTACGTGCACGCACGTAGGCAGGCAGGCGCGGGCGCAACAACTAAATTTGTCTTCATAACAAGCAAGCAGGGCTGTGGACAGTATTCCTACACGCATTCTCAGCAGCATGATGAAAATAAAATTCAATAACGTCACTGAGGCATATTTTAACGAACTCCACTTCATTGTATGGCTTTTTAGCCCGTGCAATGTTCCAAGCCAGTTGAAACAATGCAAGTGTGACAGTCTCTGAGTGCTTCGTAATTTTTTTGAAAAACTGTACCTGTGCTGTCCTCACTCTGAAGCATCTAGTTTTTCACCAGCTAGACAGCGAGTTAACGACGCTCCAAATAATCAGACTTGGTTTCTTTTAGCTGATTTATTTGTAGAATGGCCTCAAACCATTGCCCTCTTAAGACCGTCGTAAAACTAGAAGAAAATACAGTAAAATTGTGCGTTAGCTAAACACATACAAGCTACGTCACGTTTACAGTGAATAGGTTTGCATTAAACATCACATATAACCAAAAGAAAATAGTCTTTCAAAATTCGAATAATACTCACGGACAAATCTTGTCCAAGGCACAACATAAAAGGTTTAAACATCCGTTCTTAACACCTGCACACGAGTCGACATTGCTTGCTGCCGTCCTGTGTTTGCTCTCAAAAACAACTTCCCACTGCAACCAGTAGAGAGAGGTAAAGCACTACATGTAAACATGTGTTTCTACTTAAACTTATTACAAAAGGGCAGAACACTCCCCGCCTGGTACAATACAATTGTGCCACTACAAATCAAACTTTAGAACAACATGTAAATAACAAAAAAATGCAACATTTACTTTTCTGATAACAGTAAAACCATGTCTGTAACAGGTCTCAAAAACACTTTCACATTTCCATCTTTTACAGTCTTTACTTCTGCTTTTCGAACCTTTTTGTCCTTACTCTCAAATGCTTTTACAACTCTTCCCATGGACCAGTCATTTCTGTGTGCAAGCACGTCTTTCAGTAATACAATGTCACCGACTTTTACATTCACTTTTTCATCAGTCCATTTTCTCCTTTGCTGTAGAGTTGAAAGATATTCACTCCTCCACTGTTTCCAAAAGGTGTCCGCCAGACTCTGTACTTGCTTCCATTGCTTTGAATAGAGGTCTGAAGGTGCAAAGGTTCCTGTTGGTGCAGATAAGGCATTGGTCTTTTGGGTAAGAAGCATTGCTGGGGTGAGAAGATTTGGTTTGTCAGGATCTGTTGACACCGCTACGAGTGGTCTTGCATTCATTATTGCCATCACTTCCGCCATGAAAGTACTTAACATCTCATGTGTGAGTTGGATATGTATGACTTTCAAAAGAATACCATCCAAAATACGTCTTGCAATTCCAATGAGTCTCTCCCACGACCCATCCATGTGTGAGGAGTGTGGGGAGTTGAACAGCCACGTACATCCTTTTTCCTGCAGGTAAGAGTTCAATTCTGTGTCCTTGTGATCAATTTTCAGTTCGTTGCATGCTCCGATAAAATTGGTACCTCTATCCGAGCGGAGTATCTGTGCGGGTCCACGAATGCTGAAAAACCTTCTCAGCGCATTGATAAAGCTGGATGTCGACATTGATTCGATGAGCTCAATGTGCACAGCTCTCATGGACATACAGGTGAAAAGTACAGCCCAGCGTTTACTGTCTGCACTTCCTCCTCTGGTGCGACGTGTGGTAACCGTCCAGGGGCCAAAGATGTCCATTCCAACACTGGTGAATGGTGGCATAGGCAACAGTCTATCAACAGGTAAATCTGCCATCTTTTGAGTTTGAAATCGCCCTCTGAGCTTACGACAGAGAACACATTTGTGAATGACAGAAGAGACAAGCCGTTTACTGCCAATAATCCAAAATCCGGCTGCTCTGAACGCTCCTTCTGTTATGTGGCGCCCTTGATGCGCTACCTTCTCGTGATAGTACCTGATAAGTAGGACTGCTACGTGATGAGCGTGTGGGATAATGAGTGGATGTTTCTCTTCCTTAGTGAGATTAGCAGGTGCCAAGCGTCCTCCTATTCTCAGAAGACCATCTTCATCAATAACAGGGTTTAGCTTTTTAAGACAGCTCTGTTTTGGTAGTGGCTGGTTAGCTTTTATGCACCGGAACTCTTCTTTGAATGTTTCATGTTGCACAGTTTGAATGATAAATTTCGCTGCTTTATACAGTTCATCGGTAGTGTTTGTGTTTTTAAAACACTTCCAGCCTTTGTTTCCCAAGTTTGTTTTCTTGAATGATGCTGCTACACGTTTTAGTGATGCAATAGTTTGACATAAACTCGTCCACTGAGAGAATCTTTCAAAGCGACTTGACTCTAACTGCGTAGTTGAGGTTTTAGTGACAAAACTTTTCACCTCAGGCCTGATCTCAGTATCTGTATCAGGGTCAATCAGATTGAAATCATCTGAATGCGTCGACTCTATATTGGGCTGTGTCAAAAAGGAAGGACCACTAAACCAGTTTGTGTGAGCTAGTGTAGAAGCTGCTATGGGTCTGGTTGCATTGTCTGCTGGATTGTCACAAGTAGCTATGTAACACCACTGTGCAGGATGTGTGGACTTCCTGATCCTGGTCACTCGATTAGCTACATAAGTGTAAAATCTCTTTGTGTTGTTATGTATGTAGCCAAGAACGATTTTACTATCTGTAAAAAATCTGACAGTGTCTACTTCAATGTCCGTCTCATCCCTAATGAGTTCGTACATTTCAACAGCTAAAACTGCTGCACATAACTCTAGTCTAGGGACCGTGTGAGCAGGACGGGGGGCTACTTTTGACTTCCCCATGATAAAACCCGTGTGCCACTGACCTTCACTGTCAAGTGCTCTCAGATACGCTACTGCTCCTATGGCTATGGTGGAGGCATCTGAGAATATGCACAGTTCTTTCTTCACAGCTGTAGACTGGGAAAATGGGAGGTAGCATCTTGGTATCTGTAGCTGCTCAAGATCTTTTAATGAGTATCTCCATTTGTTCCATTCCTCTTCTCTTTCCACAGGAAGTGGTTCATCCCAATCCTTTTGCTCTGTGGACAGTTCACGTAGAAGTGCTTTTCCTTGCATTGTGATGGGTGATACGAAACCTAGTGGATCGTACAAACTGTTAACTGTGGCCAACACACCTCTCCTGGTGTATGGCTTTAGTTCGGTGGTGACATGAAAGGTAAAACTGTCAGTTTCAAGATTCCAGAGCACCCCTAGGCTCCTCTGCAGAGGTATGTCGTCCAGCTCTAAATCCAAGTCTTTCAGATCTTTTGCTCTTTCAGCAGCAGGAAATGCTTTCACTACCTTGTGGTTGTTAGAGGCTATTTTGTGTAGCTTTAAGTTGGATTGTGCCAACATGTTCTGTGCGTTTGTGAGTATCTCAACAGCTTCTTCTGAGGTTGTTGTGGATGCAAGGCCGTCATCCACATAAAAATGCCTCCACATAAAAATGCCTCATAATGAACTGCTTTGCGTCTTGTCCATGCTCTTCCTCTCCTTCGACTGCAGCACGCCTCATACAGTAAATAGCCACGGCCGGGGAGGGACTATTTCCAAAAACGTGGACTTTCATTCTATACTCACAAATATCTTTATCCGGATCATTATTTTCAAACCAAAGGAATCTTAGATAATCCCTGTGATCCTCTCTCACTTCAAAACAATAAAACATTTGCTGCACATCAGTCGAAAACGCTACTGGTTCTTTCCTAAAACGCATAAGAACACCTAGTAGTGTGTTGTTGAGGTCAGGTCCGCTTAACAAGACTTTGTTAAGGGACTGTCCTTCAAACTCTGCACTTGAGTCAAAAACTACTCTCAGCTGGTCGGGTTTTTGAGGATGGTACACACCGAAGGATGGTAAGTACCAGTGTTCTTTGTCCGAGTCCAGAGGTGGAGCGAGCTCCGCATGGTCATTGTTCAGCAGGTTTTGTATGAACTCAGTGTATTGTCTTTTCATTTCAGGGTTGCGGTCCAGTGTTTTCCTGAGTGACTGAAGACGTTTGAATGCTTGCTCCCTGTTACTTGGAAGTTTCGGTCTGGGTGAGCGGAATGGCAACGGTGCCACCCAGCTGTTGGCTTTGTTTTGGAACACTTCTTTTTCCATAATGTCAATAAAGTCTTTATCTTCTACCGACAGCGCTGGTTTGTCGTCATCTTTTGTTTTCTCAAAAACAGTTTGTCCCAGCAAATCAGTGTTTTTGTTTTCACTGCCCCTTTGAAGAGCGGGTGTGGTGTTTAGTTGGAAGCTGCAACCACTCGACTCCTTTACTTGAAAGATGTTGGGACATGGGCTGAGGTAAGAAGCACGGCCATTCTGAAGAACATGTGTTTTTAGGACATTCACATTCGAGGGCTTGTGTGTCTTTCCTAGGCAGGCTTCACCAACAATTACCCACCCTAAGTCTAGGCGCTGCGCATAGGGTGTATTGTGCGGCCCGTTGATTCTCTCTCTGACTTTGTGTACCTGTATAATATCTCTTCCCAAGAGTAGAAGGACAGGTACTTGTATTTCGACAGGAGGTATTTTGTCAGCTATCTTCTGTAAGTGTGGGAACTGCATAGCAACTTGTGGAGACGGTATCTCTCTCCTATCGTCTGGAATCATGTCACATTCAATCAGATTTGGGAGTGGGAGTTTTACTCTACCATCCCTTGACTCAATCACAAAGTTTGCTGCTGTTCTGCCAACATTATCTGACAGTCCGGAGCATGTTCTGAGCTTGTAAGCGTCTGAGCGTGTCTTAATATTAAAGAGCTCAAAAAACTGTGACTTAGCAAGAGACTTGTTACTTTGTTCGTCAAGCACTGCGTACATCTTTTGTGCTTGTTGTCTTTTGCCGTCTGGATAGACTAACACCGGACTTATCTTTGAGCATGAATGTGGACTGTCTGCATTACCGCAGATTTCTGTGCATTTAGAGACCACTGAAATGTTTGCACTGTCCTCTGTCTCCCCGCCATCCTCTTTGTCAGCTTCAGGGCTATCAGCTGGAACAGGAGGTGGACCTGGATGTAGCACTGATAAATGTCTGTCACTGCCACAGTCTGTGCACTTTATTTGTACCTTGCAGTCTTTTGCTAAATGCTGAGTAGAGCCACAACACTTAAAACAGATTCTATTCTCTTTAAGAAAGGACTTGCGCTCATATATGGGTTTTGCTCTAAAGCTTTTGCACTTTTTTAGTGGATGAGGCTTCTTATGTATTGGGCATAGCTTGTCAGGGCTTTCTGGCAACTGACTGTATCTGTTCTGAGCAAAACTACTGTCTGTGGGAATGTCTGTTTTGTTCACAGTTATCACTTGCCTGGAATTACCTTTAAAACCTTTGTCTTTCTTGAAGCTTGTGCTAGCTGGAGGTGTGATGACAAAGCTTGGGTCGTTTCTTATTTTGGCTTGTTGTCTCACAAATCTTGAAAAGACGCTGAAAGGGGGAAAGCAGACTTTGTATTGCTCCTTATACTTTGCTCCTGTTGCAATCCATTTTTCTTGTAACGCGTAGGGTAGTTTGTCCACAATGGGGTTCACTCCGCGTGCTGTGTCCAAATATGAGAGGCCTGGTAAGTATCCTCCATCCTTTGCACATTCGATTTCTTGTAGAATGTCACCTAGCTCTCTTAACTTTGTGCTGTCTCTGTTGCTGAGTTTGGGGAACTGCTCAATCTTTTCCAACAGTGCATTTTCCACTACTTCAGGAGACCCGTAACATTCCTCGAGTCTTTGCCACACAAGGCTGAGAGCAGCGATTGGATTGAAAACATAGACTGAGCGAATTCTTTTAGCTTGCTGACCAGACTCAACTCCAAGCCATTTTGTCATTAAATCTAGTTCTTCCTGCGCTGTAGCATGCAAGTCTTTTATGGTGTTTTGAAACGAAGCCTTCCACGCCCAGTAGTTCTCTGGGTGATCATCAAACTGCAAAAGTCCTGTACTTAACAGTTCTCTCCTTGTTAGGTACTTTGTGATGTCCTGTACACCCCGTATTTCTACTGATGTCGGAGGAGTGTCGTACGGATACGGTTTGGGGGTATTCGTCTGTTCTTGCTGTGTTTCTTGCTCTACTTTAATATCCGTTTTTTCCACGCTGTGCATGCCTTTATTGTCTATCTTTGTATTCATAGCCATTTCACATTGTTCACGTGCAGCATTGTGGCAAGCGAGAGGATCAACTCGTAATGTGAATCCTTCATGGCAAATGTCTGTGTGTTGCTGAATATACTCTGCTGTGCGTTGCATTGGATTAGTAGGTGGTTCTACAAACACATGACTCAGTTCAGTCTTTGAGAGACCCTCCTCTTCTTCATAAACAGCGGCCTCTGCTTCTGCAACTGCAACAGCTTTTTGACTACTCAAAACATGTAAACTAGCCTCAAGTTCAGTTTTCTGTTTCATTATGGCTGCTTCTTTTAATGAATACTCCAGCTGTGCTCGTGCAGCAACTGCTTGTGCACGTGCTTTTAGCGCTGCAGAACTTACGGATGAACGTTTGGATGTATGCGAGCGTGAAGACTTGCTCTTTGTGTCTGTGTAGCTTGCGTTACCCTTGTTCTCCGTGCTGTCCACATCGTCTGTGTTGTGCACTTGTCCTGGTTCTGTAGGGTCTGGCATTAGATCTTCTTCTGGTAGACCTGGGTGATACAGCTTTCCTGACCGTAGGCTCATGGTTATCTTGCTGGATGTAGCTCCTCGTGGTTGTGCCCGCTGCGCTATTGTCCTTTTACTGTGCTGTCCTCACTCTGAAGCATCTAGTTTTTCACCACCTAGACAGCGAGTTAACGACGCTCCAAATAATCAGACTTGGTTTCTTTTAGCTGATTTATTTGTAGAATGGCCTCAAACCATTGCCCTCTTAAGACCGTCGTAAAACTAGAAGAAAATACAGTAAAATTGTGCGTTAGCTAAACACATACAAGCTACGTCATGTTTACAGTGAATAGGTTTGCATTAAACATCACATATAACCAAAAGAAAATAGTCTTTCAAAATTCGAATAATACTCACGGACAAATCTTGTCCAAGGCACAACATAAAAGGTTTAAACATCCGCTTGCTGCCGTCCTGTGTTTGCTCTCAAAAACAACTTCCCACTGCAACCAGTAGAGGGAGGTAAAGCACTACATGTAAACATGTGTTTCTACTTAAACTTATTACAAAAGGGCAGAACAGTACCTATTTTTCTGCCTGACTTTTCAAAGTCTCCAAACTTGTGCTTGCGAAATTCAGTCCCTTTTGCAAAGTCCTTATCGATATTGGCATGAAGTGAGCTGAAGTGGCGCTGACCATTTGAAGCTTTTAAATGCGCCAATGACGTCCGACATATCAGGCAGAATGGCTTGCCATAGCGTTCAACAAATAACAACTTTAACTCTGTTAAAAACGTCCTGTGTTCATCGTCATATATTCGTTTAGCTGTGCATTTTTTCCTTGCCATTTTGGCAAGCGTCTTGTCAGCTTTTCTGGACCTAATGGGCCCCCGTAGTCACAGTCGCCATTCATTAAAAAGCCAGCAAAACCAATCGCTCTGTTTGTCCCTCCTCCTTTGCGGGATTTCCCCTCACGCGCATGCGCGTTTGACCAAAAAACATATTGAACTCAAGCGAAGCAAATACGCACGAAAAATAAACACAAATGTTGATATGAACGTAAAAGAGCTACATTTTATTGTCGGAGTCGGTGGACTCGGTCAAAATCAGCACCGAGTCCGAGTCCGAGCCCGGCAAAAATGACCGAGTCCGAGTCCCTGAGTCCGAGTCCACAGCCCTGAATTGTATTACCGTTTTTTTCCATGTATAATGCGCAAAATCTAACTAATTTATTGTCCTAAAATCTTGGGTGCGTATTATACATGGGCACAACAATTTTTGAAGAAAATCTCCCTCGAAATAAAACTTGAAATCACCTTTCTTCTTGTTTGTTGTCAATCGCGCATCGCATTCAGCCATCCTGCCCAACACACTTAGTCAGTAAAATTCATAATTGACGACACATCGTTTGATGCAATGATGCAATCCTTGATGGTGTGTTATTGTCAAATATTGTTTGTTTTTTAATCTCCATCGCAGACCGGATATCATACGGAGGCCGCCATGACAGTATGCGCAGAACGGATGCGCAAGACACGTCAATCGCGCATCGCATTCAGCCATCCTGCCCAACACACTTAGTCAGTAAAATTCATAATTGACGACACATCGTTTGATGCGATGGTGCAATCCTTGATGGTGTGTTATTGTCAAATATTGTTTGTTTTTTAATCTCCATCGCAGACCGGATATCATACGGAGGCCGCCATTACAGATGTATCATTTGCGTGAATCGTGGAAATCCGTTGAGAAAATATTTTTTTTTATATATGGGGGGAGCGGCCGTTAGCCCCGGTGACTCGCGAGCATTCCCCTGCCCGCCGCGACGGCATATACCGTATTTATTCTAATTATCGCCCAGGGCAATAATTAGAGAAGGTTTATATCCAACAGGGGGTGGGCGATCAATAGAGAACACTTTTTGTCCGATCGCCAAGGGGCACTGAAATGGGCGATAATATGTATGTTTTCCTTATGTAGTATGCAATATGCATCTCACTGGTGTTCTTAACACTAAAACAGCGGCTGTTTTGATCTACCTCTAACAGCGGGGTGCGTCAATTGACGCTCCATCGATGCGACACGTTACCGTCGCACATCACATGTTGCGCACGTCATGTTATCGCGATCGTCTTGTTCGAGCGCACGCCCCGATAACGTAATTGTGTGAGGATATTGTAGCGGAGTGACGAGTGTAATTGTATCATAGTTTATGGAGAAAACTAATTTAAAAGGGACATTCGACGTGCTGTCAAATCAGTCATATTTAAACTTGCGCAATGACGTCTGCATGCGGTCGCGGAGGAAAACGTAAGTTTTGGGGGGAATTTTTAGCAGCATGGGCGATAATTAGAGGTACCAATGTTTTTTATTTATGTCATCGCTAACACACACTGGGCGATTATTAGAATATGGGCGATAATTTGAATAAATACGGTATCCCCCCCCCCCCCGCTACTTTTCCGTGCTTTTTCACATTTGCCATTCTCATCCCTGATATTTACTATAGGATGCTTCATACTTTAACGAAGTTTTTTTTATAATTGGAAAATGTTTCTTTTACTGATATTTTTGTTTTTGTTTCATTCTTTGACAGAGAGAAGGTCGTACAATTATCCCATGTCAATGAAAAGTAAGAAAAAAAGTTATTTGAAGGTATTAAACTAATTGTTGTCTCTGCACTACTTAATTTTTGTATATTATTTCTGTTTCCATTCATCTCAGAGTTTCAGAAAATAATGATAGAGAGTATGGCATTCTTAATTGAAAAAGTAGAAAAATCAAACTCTCCAAATGTTGTGGAGACACCGAGCGCTTCCGGGCAATTGCCTATTTCATCTAAGGAAGCCATAGCCTAAAGAGAGTTGGAACTAAAACAACCAAAAGTACGACGGTCCTTGTTAAGTAATAACACTTTGAATCAGTGTTTGTGAACACTTTTGGATGTTATGGTCTCTTTTCCTCATGAAATGTTACAAAAAACTGTCGGCGGCTATATTTGCTTTCTACTGGGATGTAATCCACTCTTAATTCATATCACAATTTCTGTTCATAATTTGTAATATACAGGTTAGAAAGCTGTCTAGGATTGGTGGAAAAGATTTGAGGACATGCACAAACAAGACAATGGAAAGGTTTGAATACACATACAAGCTTAATATTTATACACGATATATTGGAACGGACAACAGTGGACTTTAACAATGTGGCGGTGCATTTTTTTTTCCTTTTTTCTCCTTTTGCAGACTCTTCACCAATGACATAATGGCACTCTATAACATGCAAGATAGTGGCCGCCAGGGCAAGATGGCCTTCCAAAAAACGGCCTTCTATGAAATTGTCAAAGGTAAATTTAAAAAAAAAAAAAAAATTCAATTGTTATTTTAGGATCGTGTCATGTTAGTGTGTGACTGAACTGGGTAATTGTGCCATTCTGACAGTTACTTAATTAACATGGTTTCTCTCCATTAAATTTCTATGGTTATAGTCTGACTTTATTTCTTAATTACTTACAGCGTAACCCAGTCAATAACGGGTGGTGCCATTGAGCCAGGTCCCTTGAAACCATGTTTAACTTTTAGCTTACATTGAAATGTTATGCACATCAAAAGGTGGTCGCAAAATGCCTTGAATTGTTTTTCTGCGGCCTAGCAAATTTCATGCATCATCTAATATTAATATCGAAAATTTACCATTTATCCTCGGTCTGTGTTTGCAGAAGCAGTCCAGGTATCATACCCGGAGGCCACGGAGGAATCAGTGTATAAATCTATAGCACTGAAATTAAAACAGGCGCCAGCGCGTTGTGGTGGTGGGGGCTATATGAGGAAATTAACCAAAAGATTTTTTTGAATATTTTATTTTTTGAATTTTGTCCTCATTTGACGCTGTCTAAATAATGATATACGTATTGGCACATTCTGTTTTTGATGGTTTGATAATGTTTTCAAAAAT
Source organism: Syngnathus acus (assembly GCF_901709675.1). NCBI lineage: Eukaryota > Metazoa > Chordata > Actinopteri > Syngnathiformes > Syngnathidae > Syngnathus > Syngnathus acus. Next base: position 167,580 of record NC_051096.1, read on the forward strand.
GCATTTATTTAGATTTGCAGTTAGCACCAATATATACACATCTGTGTTACTGAAATAAAGTTGGAAGTCCAAAAACACACTGTATATTTTCCAAAACACCCTGGAACTGCACAAAGGTAAGAAACTCAGGTTAAATGTATTGAAGTTGAATAGACATCTAGTGTCAAGGAACGGAATGGAGCAGGGCGACCAAATGCAGCTTGGACCAGGGTTTATTGGAGAACACAAACTAACAGACTCAGCAAACTGACATGACTTAACAAACAAAACCAACAACAGGACTGACCGACAAAGATGTGCAACCAAAAGACATGAAGACATTAAGACGACAACAATCCGACGGGGCGTGAGGGGCAGACAGGACTTATATACACACACGACAAGTAACAAGAGGCAGGTGAGAATAATCAAACCAATCATGGGCACACAGGAGGGGAGGGGCGAGCACACAGACAGAAACCATGACAACAGACACTGTAGATAATTGCATGATTGTGTATTGTGCTAAAAGAATGTCCCGCACGGCTACCGTAGCTTAGACGGAAAGCTCCTCCTCGCTCCCCGGATGTAACGCAACCAAGTGATAGATTTTGTTCTCTGGATCCTGGTGTGAGTTTAATAAACTGCTGTCCTCTGAACGTATGGTGCTTGCTTCAACGCACATAACGACATGGTGTCAGAAGACGTCTCGGACCTGCCCTCTGTGTATTGAGTGGTGTTTTTTTTCTTCGCCGTGCTTCGCTGTGCGACAGGTGTAAAGGGAAGACTAGTCAAAGTCAAAGTCAAAGTCAAAGTCAGCTTTATTGTCAATCCCTTCATGTCAAGACACACAAAGAAACCGAAATTCCGTTTCCTCCATCCCACGGTGACGAGACATACAAGTAGGCGACACAAAACAAAAACAAGAAGGCACAAACCATAAATAATAAATAATAAATAAAATGAGCGATGAATAAATAATAAACCAATAACCCAATAAATAAGAGGAGCAAAACCGAGCCAGTGTGCATACAGCAAGAACAGGACGCTACGCTGAAAGGGGGAGCGAGTTCAGGATCCTAACAGCCTGGAGTACGAAGCTGTTGGAGAGTCTGGTGGTGCGGGAGCGCAGGCTCCTGTACCGCCTCCCAGAGGGCAGAAGATCAAACAAAGAGTGAGCGGGGTGACTCACATCACTCACAATCTTGGTCGCCTTGCGGGTGAGATGGGAGGTGTAAATGTCCTTCAAGGAGGGGAGAGAAGCACCAATAGTTTCACTATGCGCTGCAGGGCCTTCAAGTCGTAGTCAGTGCAGCTGCCACCCCAAACAGCAATACAGCTGGAGAGGACGCTCTCAATGGTGCCGCGGTAAAATGTAGTCATGACGGCCGGAGGAGCCCCCGCTCGCCTGAGTTTCCGAAGGAAGTACAGGCGGCGCTGGGCCTTCTTCGCCAGTGATGCGGTGTTGGTGGACCAGGAGAGATCCTCACTGATGTGCACCCCCAGGAACCTGGCGCTGCTCACTCTCTCCACCACAGCACCGTCGATGGTCAGCGGCAGGTGTTGGGCGTGACCCTTCCGGAAGTCAACAACAATCTCCTTGGTCTTGTCGACGTTCAGCAGGAGGTTGTTGTCCCTGCACCACGCGGTCAGAAGGTCAACCTCCAGCCTGTATTGAGTCTCGTCTCCCTTGGTGATGAGACCCACCAGAGTCGTGTCGTCAGCAAACTTCACTATGCGGTTGCCGCTGCAGGTGGCAGCGCAGTCATGCGTCAGGAGGGTGAAGAGCAGCGGACTGAGCACGCAGCCTTGGGGGGCCCCTGTGCTCAGCGTGATGCTGGCGGAGATTTTGTCGCCAACACGTACCACCTGTGGCCTCTGACAGAGGAAGTCCAGTAGCCAGTTGCAGAGGCAGGTACTGAGGCCCAGCTTGTCAAGACTAGCTATGGCGGAAGGATTTCGCAGGCCTGACCCGCTTGTTTTTGAAGGAGACGTTGCCGAGAGTTGGCGTATTTTTGAAAGAGAATATGACATTTTTATCGAGGCTGCACACGCGGATAAACCTGCCAAGACAAAAGCGTACATCCTCCTCAACCTTGCAGGAGCAGAAGCCATTGAACGGGAGCGTTAATTTGTATACGCTGCGGAAGTTAGAGCGCCAGGAGAAAATGGAGCCGTCATGGTCCCGGCCGAGTCTCGGGAAGACCCCACATGTCTCAAACGAAAATTTCGAGAAATGTGCAATCCACAACACAACAAGACGATGGAAAGGCACAAGTTTCACACTCGAAATCAGAAGCAAGGTGAGACTATTGAATCTTTCATCAGTGATTTGAAAATAAAAGCAAAAAGTTGCCACTTTGCAGAGCTCACAGACGAATTGATTTGTGATAGAATCGTGTGTGGCATCAACAACGACAGTATAAGAAAGGCTCTGCTACGCGATAGTGACTTAACCCTCGCTAAAGCAATTTCTATCTGCCGTGTCTATGAAATGACCGAGGAAAACACAAGAGCATTAACTCTGCAAGTAAACCCTGTGGATGCGCTACAACAAAGCTCCAGTAGAGGGCAGTACAGGTCAAGAAATAAGAAAGCAAATCAATATGATTCAAAGAACATCACTACTTGTAATCATTGTGGAGGCAGCCACCCAGCGCAAAGAGATAAATGTCCAGCGTTTGGGTTGAAATGTCACAAATGTGGAAAGATGAATCATTTCAAGGATTGCTGCAAGTCAAAGCCAGCATATCACAACACTGAAAGAAAGAGTTTCACAAAGAAAAGCTCCACTAGAAGACCAGTGTATCACATGGAGGTCGAGCAAGAGAAAGAATACACCGCTGATGATGATACATACTATGTAGATGGAATTTCTGTGGACACTATCAATGCACATATGAAAAATAGAGATGAAGGATTTGTCACTCTGCATGTGCACGGGAAACCCATTGAAATGAAAATTGACACCGGAGCGAAATGTAATGTAATGGCTAAGGACATGTTTGTACAACTCTCAGAGGGGAACATTATTCCCTGTGGCAGGTCTACAAATCTAGTGGCTTATGGCGGCAGCAAGATCGAAACTGCAGGTCTTGTCTCACTGTCATGCTACTTGAATGAACAGCAACACACGCTACCCTTCTTCCTCGTGGAGCGTGATGTTATTCCACTTTTGGGATTTCGTGCATGTATGCGTCTCGGACTTGTCACATTCAGCCCTCACGTGCACCAGGTCGGTACGGAGACTATTACAGACTTTGTCAAACATATCAAAGAGGAATACAAAGATGTGTTCAGTGATGAATTAGGAGAACTGCCAATCACCTACTCCATGGTATTAGATCCAGCTGTACAGCCAGTCGTGCGTCCAGCGCACCGTGTCCCCTTGGCGATGCAGGCCCGCGTTAAAGCTGAACTTGATAGCATGACAAGCAAAGGAGTCATCTGCCCCGTCTCTGAGCCCACGGACTGGGTTTCATCGATGGTAGCTGCACACAAGAAAGACAAAGAAGAGATACGACTGTGCATTAACCCCAAAGACTTGAACACTGCTTTAAGGAGACCCCACTATCCGATGCGTAGTGTGGAAGACGTAGCCAGCAAAATGTCAGGTGCCACCCTGTTTTCGGTGCTTGATGCCAAGAACTCCTTTTGGCAAATAAAGCTAGATCAAAAGTCATCCATGTTGACAACATTCAGCACACCTTTTGGGCGCTACCGATTTCTCCGCATGCCATTTGGCATTAACTCAGCAAGTGAAGTTTTCCAAAGCTCAATGGAACAACTGTTTGCCGGTTACCCATGTGCTGTCATAGTCGATGACATAATTGTGGGAGGTCGCGATGCTGCAGAACATGATGCTAATCTGAAGAAAATACTGGATCGTGCACAAGAGATCAAACTTAGACTCAACTCTCAAAAGTGCAAGTTTCGGCTCGACCAAGTCTGCTATGTTGGTCACATATTCACAAAAGAAGGTCTGAAAGCCGATCCAACGAAAACAGAAGCCATCACAGAGATGCCGGTCCCGCAAGATGCCCTAGCTGTGCAACGATTCCTAGGCATGGTGAACTACCTGGGGAAGTTTATCCCGAATCTCAGCACATTGCAGCACCACTCAGGCAGCTCACTCACAAAGACGCTGCATGGTGCTGGCTCCCCCAACACCAACAAGCATTTGAGAAATTGAAGTCATGTCTATCCAGCCCACCTGTCCTTTCTTATTTTGATGTAGGGAAACCTGTGATGCTAACATGTGATGCATCTCGTTATGGGTTGGGTGCAGCATGTTTACAAGATGGAAAGCCAATTGCGTATGCATCTCGCACATTGTCAGATACAGAAACCCGTTATGCGCAAATTGAAAAAGAACTCCTTGCTGTTGTTTTTGCATGCACTAAGTTTAAGGACTACATCTATGGCAAGCACACTGTCATTGAAACAGACCACCAACCTCTGGTCACTATACTGAAGAAGCCGATCCTCACAGCTCCAGCTCGTCTGCAGAGGATGCTACTTCGCCTACAAGCTTTTGACATCACCTTGGTTTATAAAAAGGGCAAGCAAATGTACCTTTCCGACACCCTGTCAAGAGCCCCAAACGGTAAAGTTTCTGAATTATCCAGTGCTCACAGCTCGTTTGAAGTCATGTCAGTCAGTTTTATCTCGACAGCCAGGCTTGAAGAGCTGAGAACACACACTGCCAGTGACCAAGTGCTTCAAACTCTTAGCAATGTGATCCAGAATGGATGGCCTGACAAAGAACGTCAGGCACCGCTGTCTGTCCGCCCATACTTTCCATACAGAGATGAGTTGGTAGTGGAAGAAGGTATTGTTGTTAAAGGACACAGGCCTGTCATACCAATCTCACTGCAACAAGAGTACATCCAGATTATGCATAGAGGTCACCCAGGCCTTGAATCAACTAAATGTAGAGCCAGAAGTACAGTGTTTTGGCCCAACATGAACACGGACATCACAACAGTACTACTGTCTTGTGCTGTATGCAATAGCACACGACCACACCAGCAAAAGGAACCGCTAAAAGCTCATCCTGTCCCTACCCTGCCATGGTCTACGGTCGCAACAGACATTTTTGAATGGCATGGTCAACAGTATTCAGTCCTTGTAGACTCTTACTCAGGATGGTTCGAAATTGATCTGCTTCGTGATTTGTCTTCAGCTACAGTGATAAAAAAGCTAAAGAGACATTTTTCTGTTCATGGAGCACCCCATACACTGATTTCTGATAATGGCAAACAGTACACAAGTCAACGATTCCGCGACTTTTCCAAACAGTGGGACATTACTCACGTTACCAGCAGTCCCGGATACCCGCAGTCAAATGGATTCGCCGAGCGTGCCGTCCGCAGTGCCAAACAGCTCATGGAAAAGTCACACCGAGATGGAACAGATGTTTTTCTCAACCTGCTCAACCTCAGGAACATTCCTCGAGACAACACGCTTGGATCACCTGCACAGCGTCTCATGTCTCGCCAGACACGTTCTACCTTTCCTGTCAACAACAATCTGCTTGTGCCTACAATAAAGGGTGCAGGACAAGTTGCTACTCAGCTTCAAAGAAAAAGACTTGTTCAAAAGCAGTACTATGATGCAACAAGTCGCCCTCTGGTGCCACTTGTGAGAGGACAAATTGTCCGGTTACAGACTGCAGAGGGATATGACCGCCTCGGGAAAGTGGTTCAGGCTTGCAAAGAGCCGCGCTCCTACATCGTTGAATCCAACGGAGGTATCTACAGGAGGAATCGCCGTCACATCCTTCCTGTTGCTGAACCAACCCCACCTTTGCACGCCGACTCTGACCATCACTCTCAACCACCGGTTCCGAGTACGCCAGACCCTCTTCTATCCAGTCCACATGCCCGACCGTCTCACTTCTCTCAGCCATCTGCTCACTACTCCACCAATGAGCAATCAACAACATCTCCAGCTGACGTGCCCACCCGAGTGTCACACAATTGTTCTGCTTATGTGACTCGCTCAGGTCGGATTTCTAAGCCGAATCCGAAGTATAAGGATTGAACTGCATGTTTGTTAGTTGCATTTTGAAGACAAAAAAAAAAAAAAAAAAAAACTTAAGCTCTAAGGTTGTTTACATACTTGTTATTATTACCAAGTGTACCTTCGTGCATTTCCAAGAGGAATAATTTGTTAATTCAGTAAATTTTATGCTGCCAGTTTTACGCAGAATTGTTTATTGTTAGACTGTCATGTCACATTTGTATATTACAGTTTTTTAGTTGACAATATTTTTTATAGAGGCAATGTTCTAAAAGGAGAGGATGTAGATAATTGCATGATTGTGTATTGTGCTAAAAGAATGTCCCGCACGGCTACCGTAGCTTAGACGGAAAGCTCCTCCTCGCTCCCCGGATGTAACGCAACCAAGTGATAGATTTTGTTCTCTGGATCCTGGTGTGAGTTTAATAAACTGCTGTCCTCTGAACGTATGGTGCTTGCTTCGACGCACATAACGACAGACACGTTAGTGGAACGGCTTGGGACGAGACGTGACATCTAGATTCTAGATGTTCAAATGATTAGCGCTGATAGCTATTAGCCATCATTCGAACATCTACTCTACGTCTAAAAACACTTTCACATAAAAGACGTCTAAAAGACGTCTATGCCATAGACGTCTATATTTGTTACACTTTTAGACGTGTTTTAGCCGAGACGTCTGGTTAGCATATAGACGTCTAATAGACGTCTATTAGACGTCGAAATGCTCGCAGACTCATGAGACAAAGGAGTTTGGTTTAGTGAGAGGATAATTTACTCACATTGGCACCCGAATTGTGTGTGGGCTCAATGGTGATGTAGCGGCGAAAGATCGCCAGTAGGGGGCAGCCTTACCCTTCTGGCGGAAAAATGACTGCAGCAGACGGATTCTGCGGAAATAGCACAGCGGAGTAATTAATTACCGTATTTTCCGCCCTAAAAGGCGCACCGGATTATAAGGCGCACCTTCAATGAACGGCCCATTTTAAAACTTTGTCCATATATAAGGCGCACCGGATTATAAGGCGCATAAAATAGAAGCTATACTGCAACAAACTGAGGTTGACTAGGGTTGCGGTATGCATCCACTAGCCAATAACCAACGAGCCCTCTGTAAACAATCGCGTTTCTCAAACGATCTCCTATAAAATGATCGGAACTGACTAAAGTTCGATCTAACGCATTGGTACTACTTACCTATGTTTCCCTTCCATTTCGATCCGTAGATTTACTCGAAACATTAACAGAGCAGCCTATTTTCACATGAAATAGCCTGGTACGTATAGCAGCTATCGTTATAGCATTAGCCATCCGCAAAGTCCCACGAGCCTCAGCTCGCAATCTCCCATGAGCCTCAGCAAAGTGTAAACAATCGCGTTTCTCAAACGATCTCCTATAAAATGATCGGAACTGACTAAAGTTCGATCTAACGCATTGGTACTACTTACCTATGTTTCCCTTCCATATCGATCCGTAGTTTACTCGAAACATTAACAGAGCAGCCTATTTTGACATGAAATAGCCTGGTACGTATAGCAGCTATCGTTATAGCATTAGCCATTCGCAAAGTCCCACGAGCCTCAGCTCGCAATCTCCCATGAGCCTCAGCAAAGTGTAAACAATCGCGTTTCTCAAACGATCTCCTATAAAATGATCGGAACTGACTAAAGTTCGATCTAACGCATTGGTACTACTTACCTATGTTTCCCTTCCATAGCGATCCGTAGATTTACTCGAAACATTAACAGAGCAGCCTATTTTGACATGAAATAGCCTGGTACGTATAGCAGCTATCGTTATAGCATTAGCCATCCGCAAAGTCCCACGAGCCTCAGCTCGCAATCTCCCATGAGCCTCAGCAAAGTGTAAACAATCGCGTTTCTCAAACGATCTCCTATAAAATGATCGGAACTGACTAAAGTTCGATCTAACGCATTGGTACTACTTACCTATGTTTCCCTTCCATATCGATCCGTAGATTTACTCGAAACATTAACAGAGCAGCCTATTTTGACATGAAATAGCCTGGTACGTATAGCAGCTATCGTTATAGCATTAGCCATCCGCAAAGTCCCACGAGCCTCAGCTCGCAATCTCCCATGAGCCTCAGCAAAGTGTAAACAATCGCGTTTCTCAAACGATCTCCTATAAAATGATCGGAACTGACTAAAGTTCGATCTAACACATTGGTACTGCTTACCTATGTTTCCCTTCCATATCAATCCGTAAATTTACTCGAAACATTAACGGAGCAGCCTATTTTGAAATGAAATAGCCTCGCGGGTACAACAGCTATTCGGTGACGCCCCCCACCTACAGTTACCGTAATGTTGGGAAGCGATGCGACCTTGTAATTTACTAGTCGTACTAAAACGTACTGAAACATTTTGGCAGAGCACTGTGTACAACCAGTATGGATCAACAAATTCATCAATTGATCCATATATAAGGCGCACTGGACTATAAGGCGCACTGTCGGCTTTTGAGAAAATTTTAGGTTTTTAGGTGCGCCTTTTAGGGCGGAAAATACGGTAATTATAATTTTAAAAAGTGTCGTCAAAAATTAAAAATGCAAAGAATAACGACAAAAAAGGTGCAATATAGCTACTGTGGTACAGTGCAACTTCTGGGTTATAAATGATGATAGAACTATATTCATCCCACAGCGGGCATATTTACTTGTCACAGCAGCGTACAAGAGTTCAAGAATACAAGTGCCAAATTTACAAAGGATAAATAACAGACAAGGACAAAGACAAGTGCCACCAGCAGCGGTAGAGACGAAACACAATTTTATCAGGCGCCACGCAGTTGTAGAGTCTGACGGCAGTGGGAAAGAAGGACCTGCGCAATCTTTTCTTCCTACACCGTGGGTGTAATAGTCTGCTGCTAAAGGAGCTGCCCAGGGACCGCATAAAGTCATGGAGGGGGTGAGAGGTGTTGTCCATGATGCAGGGATGAGAATCTTCCGCGGATCCGCGGATAACGGATTAAATTTCGTTGTACAGGTGACAATGACAATAAAGATCTATTCTATTCTATTTCCGTGTTTTTTTCCGTCGGGAGTATCATTTTCGTGAATCGTGTAGATCCGTTGAGAAAATAGTTTTTATATTGGGGGGAGCAGCTGGCAGCAGTATTGCGACCACAGCCACCTTATTTTCATCAGCATTTTGGCGCTACTTCGTCACATCATTGGCCTACTCATTTGCCTAATTAGCAAAAGTTTTAGCCAGCATGGCGAAAGTTTTAGAGAAAAAAGACGAGGATCGTGCCAGGGAAATAGACAAGTCGAACGGGATCAGGAACTGATTCAGATGGGCATGGCTCGAGAGCAGCGTCATCTTACAACTCGGAACACAAAGACGCTCTTAAAGCAATGCGACAGTGAGCGCCCGGCGCGCTGCGGTTGCGCGATCGGACTAAATTAATCTCCCTGCGCACTGAGGTCCACTTCAATTTTGGAAAGTACATCAGGACTTTAAAAATATTTTCTAAATTTCAGCGACGGGGCTGTCACAATAATGCGATCAGCGCGGTGCAGTTGCACGGTCGGCGACGCGCTACGTTTGCGCGTTCGGCGGTGCGCTGCAGTTGCGCGATCGGAAAAAATTAAGGTCCCTGCGCACTTAGATCCACTTGAATTTTGGAAAGCGCCCGATGACGACTGGGATAGGCTCCAGCACACCTGCAACCCCCGTGGGGACTAAGCAACACAGAAAATGGATGGATGGATGGACATCAGGAGTTTAAAAATGTTTTCTAAATTTCAGCGACGGCTCTGTCACAATAATGCGACCAGCGCGGTGCAGTTTCGCGGTGGGCGACGCACCACGGCTGCGCTTTCGGTGGTCCGCTTTCGGTGGTGCGCTGCGGTTGCGCGATCTGACAAAAATGCACAAATGAAAAAATGCTTAAAGTCTTGGAAGGGATTAAACATTTTCCATTATTTGTTATGGGAATATAGATTCGGAATTCCACCGACTCGCTTCTCGAACCGCCTTCTGGAACCGATTGTGGTTGAAAACCGAGGCTTGACTGTATTATATTCACCTTGGTAGCCCACCAAGCAGGAATATTTTTTTAACAAAACTGTTGAAATTGAGTGATGAAATGAATGGTTTTGGGGTTGCTATACTGCTAAAATCCAGGAGTTTCCAGGGAGCTTTTCCCCCTGAGCCCCCTCCGGGGCATTGCCCCTGGCCCCCTGCAGCCCCCAATGGGGGGCTGTGGGCCCTGTGCCCCCCAATAGGGGCCTGTGGCCCCTGCAGCCCCCAATGGGGGCCTGTTGCCCCCGGCCCACTGCGGCCCCAATTGGGGGGGCCTGTGGCCCCTGGCCCCCTGCGGCAAGTGGGTGGGGGGAAAGCCCCCCCCAATGGGGGGCCTTCGCCCCCCCAGGTGGGGCATGCAGCCCCCAGACACTGGCTACGTTTCAGTGTTTTTTTTCATTTGCTGTTCTCATCCCTGGTTGGCTCGGCACCCCGTACTCCCGAAGCACCCTCCACAGAACCTCCCAAGGGACATGGTCGAACGCCTTCTCCAAGTCCACAAAACACACGTGGACTGGTTGAGCGAACTCCCATCCCCCCTCGAGGATCCTGCCGAAGGTGTAGAGCTCCTCCACTGTTCCACGGCCACGACGAAAGCCACACTGCTCCTCCTGAATCCGAAGTTTTTGGCGGTGCGCTGCAGTTGCGCGATCGGAAAAAATTAAGCTCCCTGCGCACTTAGATCCACTTGAATTTTGGAAAGCGCCCGATGACGACTGGGATAGGCTCCAGCACACCCGCAACCCCCGTGGGGACTAAGCAATACAGAAAATGGATGGATGGATGGACATCAGGAGTTTAAAAATGTTTTCTAAATTTCAGCGACAGCTCTGTCACAATAATGCGACCAGCGCGGTGCAGTTTCGCGGTGGGCGACGCACCACGGCTGCGCTTTCGGTGGTCCGCTTTCGGTGGTGCGCTGCGGTTGCGCGATCTGACAAAAATGCACAAATGAAAAAATGCTTAACGTCTTGGAAGGGATTAAACATTTTCCATTATTTGTTATGGGAAAATAGATTCGGAATTCCACCGACTCGCTTCTCGAACCGCCTTCTGGAACCGATTGTGGTTGAAAACCGAGGCTTGACTGTATTATATTCACCTTGGTAGCCCACCAAGCAGGAATATTTTTTTAACAAAACTGTTGAAATTGAGTGATGAAATGAATGGTTTTGGGGTTGCTATACTGCCAAAATCCAGGAGTTTCCAGGGAGCTTTTCCCCCTGAGCCCCCTCCGGGGCATTGCCCCTGGCCCCCTGCAGCCCCCAATGGGGGGCTGTGGGCCCTGTGCCCCCCAATAGGGGCCTGTGGCCCCTGCAGCCCCCAATGGGGGCCTGTTGCCCCCGGCCCACTGCGGCCCCAATTGGGGGGGCCTGTGGCCCCTGGCCCCCTGCGGCAAGTGGGTGGGGGAAAAGCCCCCCCCAATGGGGGGCCTTCGCCCCCCCAGGTGGGGCATGCAGCCCCCAGACACTGGCTACGTTTCAGTGTTTTTTTTCATTTGCTGTTCTCATCCCTGGTTGGCTCGGCACCCCGTACTCCCGAAGCACCCTCCACAGAACCTCCCGAGGGACATGGTCGAACGCCTTCTCCAAGTCCACAAAACACACGTGGACTGGTTGAGCGAACTCCCATCCCCCCTCGAGGATCCTGCCGAAGGTGTAGAGCTCCTCCACTGTTCCACGGCCACGACGAAAGCCACACTGCTCCTCCTGAATCCGAAGTTCGACCTCCCGACGGACCCTCCTCTCCAGCACCCCTGAATAGATCTTACCAGGGAGGCTGAAGAGTGTGATTCCTCTGTAGTTGGAACACACCCTCCGGTCCCCCTTCTTAAAGAGGGGAACCACCACCCGACTCCAATCCAGAGGTACCGTCCCCGATGTCCACGCGATGTTGCAGAGGCGTGTCAACCAAGACAGCCCCACAACATCCAGAGCCTTTAAAAACTCTGGGCGGATCTCATCCACCCTTGGGGCCTTGCCCCTGAGGAGTTTTCTAACTACCTCAGTGACTTCGACCCAAGAGATTGCAGAGTCCACCTCAGAGTCTCCAGGCCCTGCTCCCACAATGGAAGGCGTGTCGGTGGAATTGAGGTCTTCGAAGTATTCTCCCCACCGACTCACGACGTCTCGAGTCGAGGTCAGCAGCACGCCATCTCCACTGTAAACAGTGTTGACGGTGCACTGCTTCCCCCTCCTGAGACGCCGGATGGTGGACCAGAATCTCCTCGAAGCCGTCTGGAAGTCATTCTCCATGGCCTCGCCAAACTCCTCCCACGCCCGGGTTTTTTCCTCAGCAACCGCCGAAGCCGTGTTCCGCTTGGCCAACCGGTACCTGTCGGCTGCCTCCGGAGTCTCGCAGGCCAAAATGGCCCGATAGGACTCCTTCTTCAGCTTGACGGCATCCCTTACCGCCGGTGTCCACCAGCGGGTTCGGGGATTGCCGCCACGACAGGCACCGACCACCTTACGGCCACAGCTCCGGTCAGCTGCCTCATAAATGGAGGCACGGAACATGGTCCACTCGGACTCATTGTCCCTCCCTCCCCCGGGACGTGGGAAAAGCTCTGCCGGAGGTGGGAGTTGAAGCTCTTCCTGACAGGGAATTCTGGTAGACGTTCCCAGCAGACCCTCACAGAGCGTTTGGGTCTGCCAGGTCGGACCGGCATCTTCTCCCACTGTTGGCAAAAATATATTTTTTATCATTGGATTCTATGTATCTACTTATGTGTGCAAGATCTTCCACAGTATGTGACAGTTTGACCTCGTGATAATGACTTGGGAGCATATGACTGGCTAAGGAGCTCATGACTGGAGTCATGAGTCGCGCTATACAATAAACTCCTTAGTTAGCTATTCATGAACAGATCATGAGGTTGTTATGGGATGGCTGAAGCAAACAAACGTCTTATTTAAGTAGAAGTCATGAGTACGCCACAGAGGTATGCATCCCAGGGGCACTAAGACTACGTCTTTGTTAAGCTAAAGTCATGAGACGACCATACTGCTCTTTCCATAATAGTATCCCTGTTGTTCTGTGGTCATGAGATGTAATTATGGAATGTCCTTCCTGTCTAAGAAACTATGCATTCATGTAGACTTGCCCCATTGTTGTTCCTCAATAAAAGGCACGACCAAACTGGAGCAAGAGCGCGAATCTCAGCCACACTTGCTGTGTGTCTGATTTGCGCCCTTCTGCAGAAGTCGCTTGCCATCGAAGACATCTCCTGCCTCTGTGAGATTCTTTTCTGATAAATGTTGTGAACCCACCACCAGGTGGTGATCACTTGACAGCTCCGCCACTCTCTCCACCCGCGTGTCCAAAACACGCGGCCGCAAATCCGATGACACGACTACAAAGTCGATCATCGAACTGCGGCCTAGGGTGTCCTGGTGCCAAGTGCAAACATATTCCTTATGTTTGAACATGGTGTTCATTATTGAAAATCCGTGTCGAGCACAAAAGTCCAATAATAGAACACCACTCGGGTTCAGATCGGGGGGGCCGTTCCTCCCAATCATGCCCTTCCAGGTCTCACTGTCATTGCCCACGTGAGCAATGAAGTCGCCCAGTAGAACGATAGAGTCCCCAGAAGGAGCGCTCTCCAGCACTTCTTCTAAGCACCCCAAAAAGGGTGGGTACTCTGAGTTGCTGTTCGGTGCATAGGCACAAACAACAGTCAGGACCCGTCCCCCCACCTGAAGGCGGAGGGAGGCTACCCTCTCGTTCACCGGGGTGAACCCCAATGTGCAGGCGCCCAGCCGGGGGGCAATAAGTATGCCCACACCTGCTGGACGCCTCTCACCGTGGGCAACTCCATAGTGGAAGAGAGTCCAGCCCCTCTCGAGAGGGCTTGTACTCTCAGTACTGAGTCGTCACCTTGCTTATCTATACTGTAAACCGCTCAGTTCTTTGTTAAATAAAGACAGCTTTAATCCTGACATCAAGGAGTGTCAGATCTGGTTCGAAACAGTTAACTTAAGCTCAGCTAGCGTGGGTGCATGCCAGTGGAAATAAATGAGTCCCCGCGGTAGTAGTCTGGCTTACTCCTTACTCTAGAAGGGTAACGTCTTAACTCCTGTGTGACTGGTTTTGCCTGGTTTTCCTGTGGCTCAACTCTAGGAACCGGCTTCTGTTCCTGTGTTTGTCTCTGTCCTGTTGGAAGGGAGAGTTTCTCTTGTCCTATCAACCCGCCTCAGAACCTCAAAACCATCATCAAAATCATCATCAGCAGGCATTTCTGTCTGTGTATGGTGCTCTGCAATGGATGGGGTCACAAGTTTAACTAGCCTATGTTTTTGCACTTTACCACTGCTAGGATAATACACCAAATAGACTGGACTATTTTTGTCATACCCAACAAAAATACCTTTGTCACATCTTGGGCCTAGTTTTCTTTTGTCCTGTCTGTAGGCATAACACATTGATCTAAATGTATGCATTTTTGCCAAGTTTGGTTGCTGTCCTGTTAACATGAAATAAGGGGTTTGCTTGGTACGGTTGTTAAAACATCTATTCCTCACCATGAATGCGGTCTGCACTGCATAGGTCCTGAGCTCTTTAGGTAACTGGCCTTCAATTGTCATGCACCTTGCCATGTCAAATAAGGTGCGGCAGTTTCGCTCTGCCGTACCATTCTGATCAAAAGTCAAAGTCAAAGTCTGCTTTATTGTCAATTTCTTCACATGCCAAGACACAAAGAAATCGAAACTACGTTCCCACTATCCCACGGTGAAAAGACATAGTACACAATATACATACAAGTAAACAACACGAAAAAAATAAAAACAAGAAGGCACAAACAATGAATAACTAAGAGTGACGAATAAATAATAAATAAACAAATAACACAATAAATAAGAGGAGCAAAAATGGAGCAAGTGTGCATACAGCAGACAGTCAGAATATAGCGCAAAAGTACAGGACGCTACGCAGAAGGGGGGAGAGAGTTCAGGATCCTAACAGCCTGGAGAATGAAGCTGTTGGTGAGTCTGGTGGTGCGGGAGCACAGGCTCCTGTACCTCTTCCCAGAGGGCAGAAGATCGAACAAGGAGTGAGCGGGGTGACTCACATCACTCACAATCGTGGTCGCCTTGCGGGTGAGATGGGAGGTGTAAATGTCCTTCAAGGAGGGGAGTGAAGCACCAATAACCTTACCAGCCGTGTTCACTATGCGCTGCAGGGCCTTCATGTTGTATTCAGTGCAGCTACCACCCCAAACAGTGATACAACTGGAGAGGACGCTCTCAATGGTGCCACGGTAAAATGTAGTCATGACGGCCGGAGGAGCACTCGCTCGCCTGAGTTTCCGCAGGAAGTACAGGCGGCGCTGGGCCTTCTTCGCCAGTGATGCGGTGTTGGTGGACCAGGAGAGATCCTCACTGATGTGCACCCCCAGGAACTTGGTGCTGCTCACTCTCTCCACCACAGCACCGTCGATGGTCAGCGGCAGGTGTTGGGTGTGACCCTTCCGGAAGTCAACAACAATCTCCTTGGTCTTGTTGACGTTCAGCAGGAGGTTGTTGTCCTTGCACCACGTGGTCAGAAGGTCAACCTCCAACCTGTATTGAGTCTCGTCGCCCTTGGTGATGAGACCCACCAGAGTCGTGTCGTCAGCAAATTTCACCATGCGGTTGGAGCTGTAGGTTGCAGCGCAGTCATGCGTCAGCAGGGTGAAGAGCAGCGGACTGAGCACGCAGCCTTGGGGGGCCCCCGTGCTCAGCGTGATGCTGGCGGAGATTTTGTCGCCAACACGTACCACCTGAGGCCTCTGACAGAGGAAGTCTAGCAGCCAGTTGCAGAGGTAGGTACTGAGGCCCAGCTTGGCGAGTTTGCAGATGAGTCGTTGTGGCACAATGGTTTTGAAGGCAGAACTGAAGTCCACAAACAGCAATCTCACGTACGAGTCCCTTCCCTCCAGGTGGGTGAGGGCCGAGTGGAGGGCAGAGCAGATGGCATCCTCAGAGGACCGTTTGGCTCGGTACGCAAACTGGAAGGGGTCTATGGTGGGGGGGAAAATGGATCTGATGTGCTCCATGACAAGCCGCTCAAAGCACTTCATGGTGATGGGCGCCAGTGCCACGGGGCGGTAGTCATTGAAGCAGGACGGAGCAGGTTTCTTCGGCACAGGTACGATGGTGGCAGCCTTGAAACACGAAGGGACGACGGCTTGCTGCAGGGAAATGTTGAAGATGTCCGTGAAGACACCCGTCAGCTCCCCAGCGCAGTCCTTCAGCGCTCGACCTGGGATGTTGTCAGGGCCCGCCGCCTTACGGGTGTTGATAGCGGCAAGCGCCCTCCTCACGCTATCAGCAGAGAAGCACAGGGGCTGCTCTTGTGGAGGGGGAGGGGTCTTCAGCGGGCAAGTGCTGTTCTGAGCGTCGAAGCGAGCAAAGAAGCGGTTGAGATTGTTGAGCAGACGGATGTCGCCCTCACAGCTCTGCGGCTCTGATGTGGTGAGTATGGAGCAGACTTTTCGTGTTTGATGCCAATTTTTCTGAGCAATGTCTGATCATTTTTACCCATACATTCTAAAGCATTGTCAGACCTGATTTGTTTTACCTTCCCATAATGGGATGTATCAGCAAGAAATTTCTCAGTAGCTTGCACAACATTGCTCTTTTGCTTTAGAAAATAAACAAAAACAGCACCAGTATAGTCATCAGTGAAAGACACAGCATATTTGTGACCATCTATAGAAATCGGATCTATTGGCCCTGCAAGATCAGTATGAACCAATTCAAAAACTGATCTGGCTCTAGCATCTGGCTCCCTGTTCCTAGTTTGAACAAATTTACCTTCTGTACATATGTCACATTGCAAGACAGACGTCAGTTTTCCCTTTGATTTTTGTTAGAGTGGTGCTCACTAACTTATTTCGCAAGAACCACACGGTATGCCTTTTGAACACTTGCAAGTGGAGAGCTCGTTCGTCGCTGTGCATACAACGATGATCGAACGAAGTCTGACTTTGGATTCTTGCAAGAGAGTTTTTATTGAGAGAAAGCAGGGTGGGGGTGAGAGTGGAAAGGATGGAGTTGAAGCCCCTGGCTTCTGGTCAAAGCATAGCAGGGGGTCTTTTACCACGTTGGGGGAAACAGAACAACTTAGATTGCTTCCTCTGCAGCAGGTCAATCAGTTCAAAGGATCTTAGCACTTTGTTCTACTACTTTGTCAAGACAGAACAAGTTTGGTTAATTATTACAGGTTACATTCCAACAAAAGCATAAGAGGAAACTAATCTATCAACCCTAACAATTTCCATTCCTTTAACCACACTTTCCAACCTTAGGATATCATCATAATTACAGTGGCCAAGGATTTCATGCCATAGTTGTACTAAGTTCATCTTGTTTTTCCTTTTTTAATCACTTCACGGTTCTTTTATATCAAACAAATTATTTTAGGTGTATTACCTGACATGTTTCCGCGGTTTCTTCCACTCTGATGAAGGCGGAAGAAACCGCCGAAACATGTCAGGTAATACACCTAAAATAATTTGTTTGATATAAAAGAACCGTGAAGTGATTTCATGCCATGTTTTTAAATCGTGACATACATTGCACTGGTCATCAACATCATCATCATCTACAGCAGGGGTGCCCAAACTTTTTCAGCTCGCGAGCTACTTTTGAAATGACCAAGTCAAAAAGATCTACCCACTAAAAAAAATTATAATTATATATATATGTCATCGTGAAAAAAAAGTCCTACTCCCATTCCCTATGAAAGTGCTACTTCTTACTATGGCCAGCTGCCTCATTCATTTTTATACCCTTTCTTAAGTTATAGAGAAAAAACAGGGTTCTGACAATTGGAGGGAACTCGCAAGCTAGCGTTTGCGTTGTGTTGTTAGCGCCGTTGTTTGTACACGCGTCAAGTGCGAAAAAAAACCCCAAAAAAAACATTTTAATATCACACGATCGACAAATAGTGGCTTGGCGATCGACCGGTCGATCGCGATCGACGTATTGGGCACCCCTGATCTACAGTGTTCAAATAATAAAGTATTTTATAGATATACGTATATGTTGAAGTTTGTGCCATCTCTGCACTTGAGGACGTTTTTACCTCTCTTGAAGATGACAGTGGCCCCTCCGGTGGTCGCAGCTTGCACGGAGATGTCCTGTGGATAGGTGGGGATGTACAACGCCAGTGACAGGGTAGCTTTACAGCGTTGCCCCCTGCTGTCAACCAGCACCACCTCCGCATCTCCCCTGCGCTCTGCAACACCACTGCGTTTAGTCCCATCAGCCAGCTCCATGAAGTGAGTCTCTGACCGGAATCCATCGTCGAACTTCTTGAACCGCGTAATGTCCGTGATGATGTGGGAAGTCTCCCCTGTGTCGACCATCAGGCCCATCTGCTTGACATGGGGTCGTTGCTGAACCGCTGCATCACAATCGCTCACCCCGAACGTGAACTCGCTGCTGCCGTGCGCCGCCGAAACTGTCCGCGCGCCATCCCGACGCTGCGGTCTTCTTCTGCAGGTCATGAAGCGGTGGGATGAACTTCGATCGTGGTTGCACCACTGCTTGCGGTGGCACACCCTGGCAACGTGCCCTTTCACGCCGCATCGGAAATACACCACATTCATGGTACCATCTCCCCGTCGGTCACCAACACCTGCTGGAGTACGCTTCCCTGCCGGCCGCACTTGTGCCCTCATGACGTTGCCCTCTGATGTCACTGCCCCACGCATCTTTTCAGTGTCCACAAAACTTCAGAGTTTGCTTTTAAAGTCTGCAAAACTCACTGGGTCCTCACTCTGTGAGATGTGAACAGCGAATGGTATGAATGTTTCAGGTAATCCTTTTAAAACCATCGCCACCAACAGACCATCACTCGGTGTCTCTCCAGCATTTCTCAAAGCTGTGATCGCTGTTTCTGCACGGATGACATACTCTGTTAGGGTAGTGCTCACTCTAACTTATTTTGCAAGAACCACACTGGAGACAAGTTAGTCGTTTCAGACACCTGCAGGCGGAGAGTTCACTCGTCGCTGTGCTTACAGCGATGGTCGAATGAAGTCTGACTCAGGCCTCATCAGGTACATATTTATTGGGAGAAACAGAGTGGGGTTGAAAGTGGGGGTGTGGGAACACAGGATGGGGTGAAGCCGCTCCCCTGCTGATCAAAGCATAGCAGGGGGCCTTTTACGACTTTGTGTAAACAAAGCAACTTTGATTGCTTCCTCTGCAGCTAGTCAATCAGGTGAAAAGATCTTAGCACTTTGGTCTACTACTTTTGTTAAGACAGGACAAGCTAGGTAAATTATTACAGGTTACATTCCAACATAATCATACGATGAAGATATTCTGCAAACCCTAACATATCCCCCCTGTTTTATCATATGAGTATGTCAATCCCGATCAATCAAACATAAGAAAGAAAATACAATGA
This sequence comes from Syngnathus acus, assembly GCF_901709675.1. Lineage (NCBI taxonomy): Eukaryota > Metazoa > Chordata > Actinopteri > Syngnathiformes > Syngnathidae > Syngnathus > Syngnathus acus. The sequence goes on from NC_051096.1 coordinate 187,034, forward strand.
CAGCAATAACTTCCAGTGAAGACGAGGTATTTCCCTCAATGCTCCAGTCCAAATTTTGTGTGCAACTGAAAAACCTGCGGCCAGATTAAATGCAGGAAAAGAGTTACACGGCCTTAGGCGACCAGAATGTTATCAATAAAAAAAGAAAAAGAAAAACACAGAAACAGTACATCATTGTACCCATCACTTGCAAGGCATTTTCGATGGTCAAATCATCAAGTTTCTGTAAAATAATGCTGAGCTAAACAGCATCTACGCAATCCACGTCTCGCAGCACATCATAGTCATCACATCCGTCATCTCTGAGAAGTTGTATATGTACTTGTGCCACGGTAGAAGACACAAGCCTTGTCACAGCAGACTTCAAACATAGGATAACACAGGTCGTAAACAAGCACAACAATACCAGCACAGCAAGCACAGGAGTCACAACTTTCAACAGCAACTGCCACCAAGCGCCAGAGAATAGCCATGAAAAGAAATCCCATTGATGTGGGATTTTATCCTCCGACATGGCCTGCTGTAAATTCCTCAGTGAGTTCATGGCTTCCTTGATGTGCGTGTCGTTATCTCCTGGAATGTACGTGCAACAGGAAGTCCCAATGATGTGGCACACACCACCTTGTGCTGCCGTCAACAAGTCCAGAACCATCCTGTTTTGCAAGACCATTAGTCTAATCGCCTGGATCTCTCTATTTTGTCCATCATCGACTTGCAGTGAGAGGTTCACAAAGGATTGAAAACGATAGTTCAGTGTCTCGATGAAGAGTGATTGTTTTCCAACTCCGATCCAAGGAAAAAGCGCATGAACAACTTTGTTTCCGACACGCCATATTTTATGGTCGTCCGGAACATTCGCACCCCAGACAGGGTCATGGGGGCCAAAGGTCGTAATCGCCCTGCGTCGACGTCCAGAAGAGTTGTGTGCTGTCGTCAGCTGACGATGTTGTATCCTGTAGGTGTGGTCTGTCACCCACACTGGTGCACACACTCCTGTCCAGTTGGCGGGCAGCATCGGATAAACCTTGTGACCACAAAGCCACCAGCCATTCTGTATGAAGTATGTTCCGTCTGATGGTGCAGCCATGTTGGTCGGAGAGCCCTCACCACCTGCAATGGCTCTCTTATCCTGACACTCAGTGGCGATGTCCAAAGCTCCCATCCAGTTCCCTCCTGGAGAGCAGTCTCTGTCAATGCATTTGTGGGTCTCACTTCCTTGGATGTAACACGTATAGTTCACTCCAGGTGGCCGGTCTGTGAAGGCCACCTGCGGCAGTGTTCGTCCTTTAACAGTCACATTGAGATTTGTCCAGAAAAGCTGATCACAGGTACCTTCCGCAAGTCCAGGGCGGGACGGGTCGGCATCACTGACTGTGACAGCACGGTGTTGATATCCAACTCCTCCCATGGATGCCATGCATTTCGCTTCAGTGACATTCATTGCTCTGGCCTCCAAGTGAACTTGTGTGGGGGAAGGAGGGAGTCTGGAACACACATAGCAACCCTCCTGTGTGTGCGATCTCACAGTGAATTTGACGTAGCGGTACCAAGTGTTGGTTTCGTATGGGTTTCTGGGGTCCCATGACCAGTCCTCAAAGTTCTCATCGTGTGACCATCGTTTTCCACGGTCAACATTGTCACTTGGTCTGTTCAGTTGAGTCCATAGACCATAGCACGCTCCAACCACAACGCAGCAGAGGATCCACCTGGCATATGGAGCCTCGTTGCTACTAGGATGGCAGAGACACCGGGACATCCCCTCGCCTAGCGGAGTGGGGATCGTTGTTTTCTTCACCAACATTGAGACGTCCCACCCTAAACGATGGGACCCCATTGAAGTCAGCCTTCCCCACCACTCCGAATTAGGGGTCCAGCACTCTCTGCAACTTGCAGTGGCTGAGGTGAATCCAGCTGGGCCGTTCAGCGATCTTTACTGCGGTGGGGGTAGTCAGCAGGACTTGGAATGGTCCCTCCCACCGTGGGCTGGCCCAGTTCTTTCTTTTGATGACTTTGATGTAGACCCAGTCTCCTGGCTTGATGGCGTTGTCGACCTGTGAGGATGAAAGATCAGGCGGCAGTAAATTTGCATTTGACACCTCTGTCAGTCTGAGCGTTCTGATCATGTAATCTGCCAAGGACTGTTCTTCGTCTGCTTCTTGCATATATTGTATCATTCACCAGTCAATTTTATTGCCCTTTTGAATTGGGCAAATAAGAGTGTTTGCGAGAAGTGTTTGAGCACTTCCGAATGACTCCTCCTGACCAAAGACCATTTATGACAGAGGCTATCCCATTTATTGCCTCCTGTTTTAAAGGAGATTCTCTGATCTTGGTTACTGGAGGAACGGACCTTAAGTCCTGTAGCAGATGGTTCCTTTGCCCATCCCCTTATCAGTTAAATAATGTTGATTAGCCAGGGAAACGCATAAGCGCGTGCCCTTCCAAACAGCTACACCACTTCCTCATGGCTTCTTCAGTTACTATTCAATCATCTTCCAATTGTTTACAGCAAAAGTTTGAGAAAAAAATCTAACTCAATGGTACAACGCCATATGTATTAGAGAATCTATATGTAGTAAAGCGTTGTATATATATTTCTTTTTTTTATCTCCCACTCTCTATACAACATTCCCCCACCTTCTGAGGCTTGGCGACGCCCATGTCTCACACCTTGACAAACTTTTTGGGAGGATGTGTTCTTTACCTCATATGACTCTATCATCATTTAATTTGACTTTCTTTCCAAAACGCTTCTTAGTTTCCCAGTTCACACATCTTCTGCATGTGTTACTGGTTCTCCAGTTTTTTTTCCTAGTTAATTAGCAATCCAAAAGCAACCTTTTTATTTCCTTTATGTATTTATTTCTTCAAAGTCGCTCTACTAATTTTCGATAGTAGTGTCCAACAACGCCAACCATTCAACCTGTATTTTCCCTTCATTCAGGCAATCAGTCATCAATGCTCATTTGCATCTCACACACAGTCTCCAAGAAGGAGTCTTTCTATCACATCGGTCCCAATTCATACAAGCTCACCACACAACATTCACATACCATTTTCAACTCAAGGTTCCTGATAGAACAATCCACCAATCCCAAAAAAAAAACTCAACACACAAAAAAAACTGCTGGCAAATTAATCAGAAGTCTTTCTTTGTTTTTAAATTTGAAGAACCCAATCTCTCAGATTCAGCTCGCACATAGAAGTTTGTATAATCTTATAACACAACCAGTCAATTATTTCTATTAAATGTGAATGTCTTAAATTCACAATTTTGATTCTTCCAATTCCTGAAAGCATGTTCTGTCGTTTCTTACTTAACATGCACTAGTGTGGATCAGTTTCTGCTCGCAAACAGATTTCTCTCTTTTCCTCCCATTTTTATCTTTCAAAAGCGTTTCTGTTCTGCGGTGCAAATCGGATAGACCACAGTCTAGCAAATTTCTGTACACTAACAGTTTAGCCAATTTTCATCACTTTAACACACATGCACAGCTCTCGCGCGCGTAAGGTAGATCCCAGCACCAATGATTCGTCACAGGCTGGCCATTTCCTGTGATCGATCATGAGCTGGTCTCTCCCACGCACACGAGGACAGCACATTCTAAGGTTTATTTATCTTCTAGAAGCCAGTTGCATTCATTTACCACTTGATTTGCAAATTTTAACTTTAGTGTACATACACAATTTGATCTCTGGTCATTTGTCATTGGGCATACAACAGCATTGTCATACTCCTTGCATGGACAGGAGCTCTAACAATCTAAACACGTTCTAATAATCTGACAATGACGTCTTGCTTTCATATGGACATCTGTTATTTCTTCCTCTGTAGGAGCACAAGAGATCACAGGGGAGGAATCTAGTCATGCTGACAATTTGGCTTTTCCTCTGCCCCTTCCTCCACCCTTTGATTGGTGTCGTTTTGCCTGACGACACTCTCTTGCGAAGTGTCCCCGTTTCCCACAGTTCCAACAGGTCTCTGAATCTGATGGGGATTTTGAATTATATGGAGGCCTGCGACCTTGTTGGCCTCTACCTCTTCCTCTGGCCTGCTGGGACCCATGAAAGAAGACTGTTGTATCTTCATCTAGGTCAACATCATCATCATCGCCTAGATGAAATACATCAGAACTTTTGCCTGTTTTGATCACTTTTTCAGCATGTCTGGCCCATTGCATAGTTGTTGTCACACTTGCAATATCTACTTCCACCAAATGTTTCCTCACCCAGTTGCCGAAGTCGGGGGGGGGGGAAACAGTGATAAGCGCGTTTTTAAGACGTTGCTGATAAGCACTCTCAGCTGCATCATTGAATGGGGTGCCACTATGCACCCTGAATTCTTTTTCAAATCTTAAGCGAAAATCATCAGTATCTTCCCCAGGCTTCTGTTTTATTCCTGCCAAATGACCATAATTCGCTCGTCTTCGAAATATAGTTCGCACTCTTTGCACAAGATCTCTCTTGTGAAGCCTTCAACCATAGTCTAGCACAATTCAACTCTCTCTCTTTTCTTTTCTTTTTCAGTCCCTTTGTTTTCCTATCTACACTCTCCTCCAAAACATCAACCACTATCTTCCACACTTCAACTTTCAACTTCCCTTCTACTCCATACTTTTTCTTCCACTTTGGCATGTATTGCATACAATTAAGAAATTTACTCGCCATGTAGTTCTCATCTCCTTCAAGAGCTAGGGATTTACCGGTTTTGTTTCCCATCTTAATTTGGTATTTTATTTTCATACAATTGTTTTATTTTTATTTTCTTTGAGGATCCTCAATGCAGGTTTAAATTTACCTTCCACCAAATTCTCTTTGCAGTCAATTTATCCTACCAGTCGCACTCTCAACCACACAAACTCCAGCGCTTTTTATCTTTAGGCCTATCCAGGGTGGGTGTAAAACCCTCTCAAACAGCTTGGAAGAACGGACAAAAAAAAGAATCTACGCCCTTCTTCAATTAGGAAAAAGAGACTCTGTCTTTTCTTAGCCCGTTCCTTCCACTGGGACTAGAATCCCAGCTGTTTCATAGCTTGGAAAAACCAAAGCCGTATCTCATAGCCCGGACAAACCAAAGCCGTATCTCATAGCTAGGACAAACCAAAGCCGTATCTCATAGCTCGGACAAACCAAAGCCGTACCTCATAGCTCGGACAAACCAAAGCCGTATCTCATAGCTCGGACAAACCAAAGCCGTATCTCATAGCTCGGACAAACCAAAGCCGTATCAGCGCTTTTTTCTTTAACTTACTTGTCCCCTGGTTCGTTGCACTGCCGGATCCCGTCAATCCACCTCTGTCAGACGAAGGCAGACCTAAGACGCTGGCCCAGCGAAGAATTTCCTTCCCAGGTCTTTCTTTACCAGGTCCTCCTAATGGACGCTGGCCCGTCGACGGTGTACAGCGCGTCGTCCTCCGTCAGCCAGATGGCGGGTATGAGGGTCCCGGGTTTCGGCACCAAAATGTTAGGGTAGTGCTCACTCTAACTTATTTTGCAAGAACCACACTGGAGACAAGTTAGTCGTTTCAGACACCTGCAGGCGGAGAGTTCACTCGTCGCTGTGCTTACAGCGATGGTCGAATGAAGTCTGACTCAGGCCTCATCAGGTACATATTAAATTGGAGGAGAAGACGACAGCCTCCACGTGGCCTCCTCTGCAAGTAGCAAGAAATGGCGCAAGACCAACTTGTGAAACGAATGTCGTCAACCAAACGTCGAGCTCGTCGAGCTCAAGCTGGCAGGCTTAGGACCGGCGGACGGGCAGTCATCCCGACCGTCGAAAACCGAGGCCTGTCAGTGCTTCAACTCAATGTCGAGGGCCTAACAACCGCCAAACTCGAAGTCCTGCGTCACCTGGCTGACTCCAACGAGGCAGCGGTTCTGCTCCTGCAGGAGACACACTGCACATCCGACAACATCCTCAAGATCCCTGGGTTCCATCTTGCTGGGTCCATCTACAGCAAGCAACACGGTGTGGCAACGTTCGTCAGGACTGAATTAAGCTGGTCAACCAGCAGCTAATCCCCACCAGGCTCTAACATCGAGTGGCTGGTTACAAAAATCCAGGAAACATCAGTCGTCAACGTATACAAACCTCCACCATCGGAGCTGTCCGTGACATAACTCCCATCAACAACTGCACCTGCCATCTATGCAGGTGACTTCAACTGTCAGCACACAGACTGGGGGTACAACCACACAACACCTAATGGAGTGGCGCTGAGTGAATGGGCCTCCAACACTGATGCTCTGCTGCTATACGACCCCAAGGAGCCTCCAACGTTCTTCTCTGCACGCTGGAACACCTCCACCAACCCGGACCTGGCCTTCGCCATCTGCCACAGTAACGACCCGAAACCGGAGAGACGCATCCTGGATAGGTTTCCCCGATCACATCACCGGCCATCCATCATTAAAGTCCCAGCACTGGTGGAACCGGTACCAGGGAAACCCGTCAAGCGATGGAACTTCCGAAAGGCCAACTGGGAGTCGTATGCTGAGGAGACTGAAAGAAGGTCAGCTGGCCTGCCAGACCCAGACACAGCCGATCTGGATGCGGCCTATGCAGCCTACTGCCAGGTCCTCCTGGGTGCGGCAAAGAAGACCATCCCACGGGGCTATAACAGGAACTACATCCCGGGTTGGGACAAGGAATGTAGCCGCCTTCTGTGTGATCACCAGAGGGCTAGCTCCAGAGAAGAGGTGGACATGACTGCAGCAGCGCTGCTCCAGAAGCTGGACATCACCCGTAGGGCCAGATGGACAGAAGTCGTCGAATTAATGACTTCTAGTCGCAAGGCGTGGCAGACCATCAACCAGCTCACAGGCAGAAATACAACACCCCACAGCTACCCAGTCACAGCAAATGCCATTGCATCCCATCTCCTGAAGAACGGCCGCTTCCCGGATGCTGACAAAGTTTTTGCCCGACTGATATCGTGTGAGGTGTCTGGCCTCTCGGGAGCGGCCAGTGTCGATTCCAACCTCTCGGGAGACTTCACAGCAGAGGAACTCAGTGAGGCCTTGAGCAAGCTCAAGCGAGGCAAATCCCCTGGTCGTGACAACATCCACCCAGAGTTTGTCATCCACCAGAGCACAACAACATCTGGTTGGCTCTGTGCTTTCTTTACATCATGCTACCGGAGATTAAAGCTCCCAAAGACTTGGCGCCGTGCCTCTGTCATAGCTCTGCCGAAGCCAAATAAACCTGCAGAAGATCCTAAGTCATACAGACCAATCTCGCTGCTCTGTGTCCCATTTAAGATCTTGGAGAAGATGATCCATAGCCGCATCGAGCCAGTGGTGGACTCACAGCTCCCACGGGAACAAGCTGGTTTCCGTTGTGGAAGATCAACAGCAGACCAGGTGACACTACTCTGTCAGGACATTGAGGACAGCTTCCAGGACAATGAGAAAGCTGGGGTAGTGTACCTGGATCTGACGGCTGCATATGACACCGTGTGGCACCGGGGACTCCACCTGAAGCTGCTGAGGACAATACCAGACCGGCACATGGTGAAGTTCATCATGGAGACAATTTCCAACCGCAGCTTCATCCTCCAGACCAGCAGTGGCCAGTGCAGTAGGCTCAGAAGACTGAGGAACGGGGTACCGCAGGGGTCTGTCCTCTCGCCGATGTTGTTCAATGTTTACATCCACAACCTACCTGATACAGCATCGAGAAAGTATGGCTACGCAGACGACCTTGCCATCATGATGAGCCGACCAACGTGGAAGGCGATGGAAGAGGGTCTTAATGAAGACATGGGCACACTGGTAGCATACCTTCGGAGGTGGCGTCTACAGCTCAGCGTCGGAAAGACAGTCGCAGCGGCATACCACCTTAGCACCAGAGAAGCCAGGAGGGAACTTGAGGTGCGCGTAGACAACAAATGTCTGGAGGTCCAGCAAGCCCCGAAGTACCTTGGAGTGCGCCTAGATCGGACATTATCCTTCAAACAACACCTGGAAGAAGTCAAGGCCAAGGTGACATCCAGAGCCGCGCTGATCCGCCGCCTCGCTGGAACAACCTGGGGAGCCTCCGCTAAGACGCTGCGAATATCCACCCAAGCCCTGGTCTTCTCTGCAGCTGAATACTGCAGCCCGGTCTGGAGCAGAAGCCCGCATGCGAGAAAGGTCGACGTGGCTATTAATACCTCCCTCCGGATAATAACTGGATGCTTGAAACCTACTCCTGTGTCCCTCTTGCCGGTCCTCGCGGGAATAGCACCGGCCGGCCTCCGACGGGAGGCTGCCACCCTCGTCCTGGCCAGGAAGGCACAAAAATATGACTGGCACATCTTGCACAACACCACAATAACACCAGCACCTCCAAGCAGACTCAAGTTCCGCCACCCCTACAACAAGGCAGCACAAGAGATGCTCGACTCCACCTCTGAGGACATCTGCAGAGACGCATGGTTGGCAACAGCCTGGAAGCAGGAGTGGGAGTCGGCCGGACCCTCCCGAGTCCACCGCTACATTTGGGACCCAGGAGATGGCGCCATGGGAGGAGACGACCTACCACGCCGGCAATGGACCACGCTGAACCGCCTACGGACTGGGGTCGGTCGCTTTGGGTCATCAACGAAGATGTGGGGCATGGCGGACAGTGCGGCATGCGGGTGTGGTGACCCTGAGCAGACCGCCGACCATATAATCAACATCTGCCCCTTATATGGACCACCCTCGGAAGCCAGCCTCTTCGACCTAGGACCAGAGATGCGGGCATGGCTACGCGACACCGAGTTGGACATTTGACGTTACACGAAAGAAGAAGAAGGTACATATTTATTGGGAGAAACAGAGTGGGGTTGAAAGTGGGTGTGTGGGAACACAGGATGGGGTGAAGCCGCTCCCCTGCTGATCAAAGCATAGCAGGGGGCCTTTTACGACTTTGTGTAAACAAAGCAAGTTTGATTGCTTCCTCTGCAGCTAGTCAATCAGGTGAAAATATCTTAGCACTTTGGTCTACTACTTTTGTTAAGACAGGACAAGCTAGGTAAATTATTACAGGTTACATTCCAACATAATCATACGATGAAGATATTCTGCAAACCCTAACATACTCAGTCACGCTTTCTCCACTGGCCTTCTGTAAAGTTGTCAGCTCGGTATACAGGCAAATGATCCGAGGCTTACCTGTGCTTGCATAATAGTCTCTCAACATTTTAAGCGCTTTGCGACCATTATCAGCTGCTTCTCACATGACGAGTGACAAACATTTGTAGTCCAGGAACTGGATTAGCTCCGCATAAGCCTTGGCGTTCTTAATCTCGTCGTCTTCTTCCTCCTTCGAGTCGCCCCTACTCCAGTCGGCTCTTTGAGGATGGTATCTTTCAGTCCTTGCAACAACATGTGCCCCAAGAACTTCGTCTCCCACAGTTCATAATTCTTCTCGTCACCGTTGAAAACCAGCCGGGTCCAGCGGCAGCTTGACTGGTCATAATGTTGCACGTCAACAGTCACGCGCGTTGCCTCTCTACAAAGTTATCACATAGACGGCCACTTCATATCCTGGGCCCATAACCTGTTAGCAGACTTATTTAAATAAAATAAGTCATACTGTGGAGACAGGGAAGATGACGACGGTCACACACCTGCGTGAAGCTGGCCCCCCACCCCACGCAAAATTTAGGGAAAATAGTCTGTTTCGTTTGTGCTGGTTAGGGTTATGTCCTTTATGTCAACAATGGGTGCGCGCCGCTGACGGCGCTTGCACTTCCAAATATTCCACAGGCCCATATAACGATATATAAATTATATATCAAACTAGAATGTGCAATTTCTGGAGAAATTGCGTGTGAAGGCGAAATGTATGAATAACTTCTTCGGGGAATGCTGCAGAATGACGTTGAAACGTGTTGAATTACTTGAGAAATGTAGAAATTTTGGGGAATTTGGTTGAATTTCAAATTTGGAATTTTTGGTAAGTGGGAAGTTGTGGAATAGGTAGGCAAAAGGTTGAAAGTTGGAATGGGTTGAATCGGTTGAAAAATGTAGAAATGAGAAGGGAAAAAGGAATTGGGTGTGAATTTCAAAATAAAAGATGTGAAGTTTTTGGGAAGTTGTGGAATAGGTAGAAAAATGATGAACAGTTGAAAGTTGGAATGGGTTGAATCGGTTGAAAAATGTAGAAATGAGAAGGGAAAAAGGAAATATTGGAGAATTGGGTGTGAATTTCAAAATAAAAGATGTGGAGGTTTTGGTAAGTTGTGGAATAGGTAGAAAAATGATGAACAGTTGAAAGTTGGAATGGGTTGAAAAATGTAGAAATGAGAAGGGAAAAAGGAATTGGGTGTGAATTTCAAAATAAAAGATGTGAAGTTTTTGGTAAGTGGGAAGTTGTGGAATAGGTAGAAAAATGATGAACAGTTGAAAGTTGGAATGGGTTGAATCGGTTGAAAAATGTAGAAATGAGATGGGGAAAAGGAATTGGGTGTGAATTTCAAAATAAAAGATGTGAAGTTTTTGGGAAGTTGTGGAATAGGTAGAAAAATGATGAACAGTTGAAAGTTGGAATGGGTTGAATAGGTTGAAAAATGTAGAAATGAGAAGGGAAAAAGGAATTGGGTGTGAATTTCAAAATAAAAGATGTGAAATTTTTGGGAAGTTGTGGAATAGGTAGAAAAATGATGAACAGTTGAAAGTTGGAATGGGTTGAATCGGTTGAAAAATGTAGAAATGAGAAGGGAAAAAGGAATTGGGTGTGAATTTCAAAATAAAAGATGTGAAGTTTTTGGGAAGTTGTGGAATAGGTAGGCAAAAGATGAACAGTTGAAAGTTGGAATGGGTTGAATCGGTTGAAAAATGTAGAAATGAGAAGGGAAAAAGGAATTGGGTGTGAATTTCAAAATAAAAGATGTGAAGTTTTTGGGAAGTTGTGGAATAGGTAGAAAAATGATGAACAGTTGAAAGTTGGAATGGGTTGAATCGGTTGAAAAATGTAGAAATGAGAAGGGAAAAAGGAAATATTGGAGAATTGGGTGTGAATTTCAAAATAAAAGATGTGAAGTTTTTGGTAAGTGGGAAGTTGTGGAATAGGTAGAAAAATGATGAACAGTTGAAAGTTGGAATGGGTTGAATCGGTTGAAAAATGTAGAAATGAGAAGGGAAAAAGGAATTGGGTGTGAATTTCAAAATAAAAGATGTGAAGTTTTTGGGAAGTTGTGGAATAGGTAGGCAAAAGATGAACAGTTGAAAGTTGGAATGGGTTGAATCGGTTGAAAAATGTAGAAATGAGAGGTGAAAAACGAAATTTTGTGAAATGTCGAATGTGCCATTAAGAATGAATGGGGAAAAATTTGACAAGATGAACAATAAAAGCAACTCGAAATAAGCGACATGGGCATGAAACGGTATTAACGTTCATAATGGGTGACCATGAACCAACTTAATTCCTGTTCCCGAATTTAATCTCCAGTAGTTTGTACCCTGATAAATTGCACTCACTGAATGTCTTCTTGGATGGATGAAGTGGAAGCATTTCTGGAGTGGGTCTGCAGTCAGCTGGCTAAGCCAAGAAGGAAAGAGTTGGCGTGACAGTTGAAGGAAAAAAAAAGTAAAAAGGAAACACAGATTAGAGGCTAGTTTCGCCCTACACGTGGTCAGGGGAGCATTGTGGCGGAGTGTCGCACACCTGGCTGTTGCTGACTCAGAGAGCTTCTGGCTCACGTTTGCCGAGGTGTCCCTGGTACACTTTGCAAAGCAGACAACTGACAAAGTTAGAAAAAGTTGTTTCCAGCCAGTCTCAAACAGAGGGTGTTTCGCGTCTTAGAAGAACATGATGACCACTACGCTATGGAAACTGCTGTGACGTCACTTTGAGAAGCCCGGCAAAAGTTCAACAAAAGTGAGTGTGGAAGAAAGCAGGCACTTAAGAACTTTTTGATTTGCTTTTCAAAACTGTGCCAGCAAAAGCAATTTTTTCATACAAAGAAATAAGCTCCGCGTCGGGGAATTGAAGCCCGATTTGCCGAGCCGAGGCTGTGAGTTGTTTCGCTAAAGCAGGGGTCGGGAACCTTTTTGGCGGACAGAGCAATACATGCCCATTTTTTACGAATAATTTCCCATGAGAGCCATACCATTAAAAAAAAAAACGATAGGCTAGATACAATTAAATGCATGTATTTTAATTAAGACGAACAATTTTTTGAGTGTATGTCAGGTCTAAGTACCATCAGACACTAAACCACACGCTGGAAGGAAGAGGAGAAGACAACCAGAACAGGTTTACTCGCGAGGGGAACGATAGAGAAAGGAACCTCAGTTACAATCTCCAGCAATTCTGAGTACTTACTCCACGTGCCCCTCTTTTTAATGTTTTGGTTGCCCTGGTTACAGAGGCGTTGCTACACTAAAGGGAGGGGAGATTGTGGCTGTAACAACGCTGATTAGCTAAGGAATGTAGTGTGGTGTGAATTAGCACTTCATTGTCGGCCCGTGACCCCCGCAGAATTTGTCCTCTTTCCTCAACCAGCTGTCTTCCGCCATGGTTGGCTGACTCGTCCTCGACTGTGATCAGATAACTTGAATCACGTCGATTGCCGCTTTCCTGTGGAACAATGCAACTAAACCTTTGCTAACTTTATCTACTTGGTAAATTAACACACAATAATAATGAGTAACTTGTCCTAAACACTTCAACACACATTAAGTAAATGTGAGGTAACTGGTATGCAGTTCCTTAAACAAACATTGAGTAAATATGGTATAACTTGTATGCAACTACTTCAAACTGTATAGAACACTTAACAAAGAAAAACAGTTCTGATCAACAACAATCTATGAACCAAACCAACAACTAAAAGGAATGAAGTTTCTTTGAACTAAACAAAGAACATTTCGCCTATGCAAATAAGGTCTGCTCATTGTTAGTGAAGGCCTCTTACAGGAACAAAAACACACATACATAAGGACAGGAAGGATACATATGGCTGACAGGGATCAAAAGACATCCCTGTCACTAAAGAGAAAGAACCTAGATAAAAGGAAAGTCATAAACTCGTAAAGACAAGGCCTCCAGGTCTGGCAGGCCAAGGCTTCACTTAAATTATTCCAACAGTGTACTAATATATTCTTTTTAATAACGTCACCAAAAGAGCCATATCTGGCTCGTGAGCCATAGGTTCTCGACGCCTGCGCTGAAGGCTACCTTATTTGAGACTGGGTGAAAACCATTCGCACTTTTGTATACTTTTGCCAGGCTCTTCAAAAGGCCATATGTATCAGCGCAGTTTCCATGGTGTAGTGGTTATCACATTTGCCTCACACGCCAAAGCAATTCGTTCCGGGGATGCTGCGGCCACAACACTATACGATCATGACCAATATGCAATAGCGTACAATAAGCTTCGTGCCCAAAACAATATAGACTACGTACAGGTGTACTACATAACCAGTGGCCTGTAGTTTATATCCCCAAACAATAAAACGATGACAAAGCTTTTAAAAACAAATACTCCGTTACTCAAGTCTTTGTTTACATCCAAACCGGCCAAACGTAAGCATTTACTCCTCAGAGGTCCTACTAGTTTAGTGAAAGCATTGTGTGAGATTGCTCTAAATCTTCTTAAAGGACATGTGCCCCTAAAATCAAAACTCTACAAGAAACTTAAAAAGCAAAAGAAAAATATCCGCTTTTTGGCTGATAACAAAAACACTTTGAAGAACAAAAGAGCTGTGTTAGTTCAGAAAGGTGGTTTTATATTGCCTTTACTAGCCGCATTCGCACCTGTTCTGGGAAACATCGTTAGTGGTTTTATGAACAAATGATAAAATGAGTTTGAAAACGGCACAGAAAATGTACCTGGTCTCCCCTTATCAGCTTGAGAGGCTGAGCCGGCCTGCCCCGACCATTCGCGATAGAGCCGAGTATTCTTTGGATGAAGAGATGAAGCCGGTTTTGGAAAATAAAAATTTAAATCAAGATGAAAAGATCAAAATTTATCAAGCCCTGATGCAACGTTACATAGGGTTGGTCAAACAAAAAGACTCCGAACAAATTCCGATCGCGATTCGCAACGAAGGCAATGAGGCGGGTGAAAGAAAGATGACAGATAAGGTGACCGGTGAAGAATGGGGGGATATTTTGGATGCCATAGGACCGCGTTATCGCCGCAACGCCATCTATGTGTTGAAAAGATTATCAGCAGAAGATGTAAGCTGGACGCCGCTAAGTGAATTTATTTTTAGAGGAAAAACTCAAAGGTTCACATATGAGCGATTTGTTAAAACATCTAGTCGTGAGTGGAAAAAAAATAACCGGTCAACCGGTAGGATGGACCGAATTTCTGCGTACATTAGCACAGCTTAATCTACCTGAATCAAGCGTCTCGAATCCCTTGGCTCGTGTTGATTTTAAACGTTTAAAATGCGCTAGAGATGAAGATGAGGATGTTTCTTACGCAAAAGATGTAAGTGTGATAAATAAAAGAAAAAGAAAGACGACCTCGCCGGTAGTAAAGTGGGTTAGTTATTAGACGTTAGATACTCTATTGTTGTTACTGTTACTGGAAAAAAAACGCATGACTCTGTAACTCTCTTTAACAATGTTTATTGAATAAAAGAGATTTTATAAAACATTAACACGGTTTCAGACAATGACATTTTTTAAATTTATGCAATGAACATGTTTGTCCGCCACACATCCGGTCTGGCCTCCGACATTTTTTGACAAACTCGCTAACCATTGCGTCGTTATTCAGAGGATCAAGAGTGTAATGCGTCAACACTTCATGGTAAGTAAGACCCCATCCATGTTGGCACAAATAATACACGCAGTGCTGACCGCAGGTGTCTGTCAGCTCGTGTTGCAGTTGACTGTTCTGGTATTCTACCCGACTAGAATGCTTCTTCAGAAATCTGTATATACTTGACGGGTAATATAGATTGTCCGGTGGCAGGCCAAAAGGGTCAAAGAATGTGGCCGAACCATCCTCTTCTAGAGTTAAAGCGAGCCAGTGCTCGCCAGGGAGGTGCCTCGGATACGTGTTTACAATGTAGTGTCTAGGGGGGGTGTCTTTGACGTCAGCTAGCTCGTCTGATGCAAAAACACCTCTAAACAATGCTCTTTGCATCCGTGTCATAAGTCCAACTCACGGCCGTTCATAGCCTTCATTAATACTTCCCTCTTGGCATTAATCTCAATAAGGGAATCATAAGCCGCGCATACAATAAGCGTGGCTGTGTGCGGGAGCGGGTTACGAAAATGTAAATCTAGTCTTAAAACACCGTTATTTACGGGTGACAAAGCCCCGGAGTCATCTACCTGACTTAGATTGAAAACAAAAAGTGAGTAGCCTTGACTAAAATCCTGTTGATCGATAAATAGTGTGTTTACTTTTGTTTTTTGTCTGGTGTATTGTGAGGTGTATTGCTTAGTTGTGTATGTTATTGAAGTAAAAAAACAAAAAATCAGATCAGTGTATGAGTGGGGCGGGGGGGGACGATTCGTTGAACGATTCATTTGAACGGATCTTTTGAGTGAACTGATTCTAAAGATTCAGTTTACGTAAAAGAACTGGAATGCACATCACTAATTTGCGAAATGTTTTGTGACTATGTGTCATGGAACTTAACTGAGCTCTCTGTGCCGTGTCTGTGCTCACTGCCTATGTGTAAGTGAAAGTCACAAAGTTGTGTGCTGTGTCTATGCTCTGATTGAGCAACTATGTTTGGACAAATTACATAAACTAACCCTAACCCTATTTACACATTGATTGATATGAAGTATAGATGTTTGTATAAACTAATAAAAGTATGTACACATTGCTGTTGCTCCCTCTTCAGGCCCTAAACTGATCCCCATTCAGTTCCATCCATTCCATCCATTATCTGTACCACGGGGGTCGCGGGCGTGCTGGAGCCTATCCCAGCAGTCATCGAGCAGTAGGCAGGGGACAAGTTGTAACTGGTTGGCAGCCAATCGCAGGGCTCACGGAGACAAACAACCATTCGCACTTGCACTCACACCTATGGGCAATTTGGATTACCACCTAAATCGGCTGACCAAGCATGTTTTTGTGATGTGGGGGGAAAACTCGGCGAAAACCCACGCAGGCAACAGAACATGCAAACTCCACACAGGGAGCGCCAGATCACAAGTTAATAGCAAATGTTTCCACAGTGTAGTGGTTATCACGTTCGCCTAACACGTGAAAGGTCCCCAGTTTGAGACTGGGTGGAAACATCTTTTTCAAATATTTCTTGTCATTGTTGGTGCCTTTGCAAAGTGCCTGACACATTAAAACGATTTAGCGTTGCAACTATGTTGTGGTACCGGATTTGACACTGGGTGAAAACTTGGTTCTTTCATTCACTTTTGATGGAACCATGCTGAATCTGTTACATTCCATTTGGTAGTCCTTCGCTATGTCCAAATTTGCATCACGTGACACACAAATGCAGCCAGTAAATAATGCGCATGTGACATTGGCCTGTCGAAAATGGCAGAGAACAGGAGACAGCAGTGTTTCAAAGTAGGGCTCGTCGGGGAGTTGAAACCAGGACCTCCCGCACCCTCAGCGAGAATCATTCCCCTAGACCAGGGGTGCCCAAACTTTTTCAGCTCGCGAGCTACTTTTGAAATGACCAAGTCAAAAAGATCTACCCACTAAAAAAAATTATAATTATATATATATATATATATATATGTCATCGTGAAAAAAAAGTCCTTCTCCCATTCCCTATGAAAGTGATACTTCTTACTATGGCCAGCTGCCCCACTCATTTTTACATGAGTAATAACGGGTATTAAGTTTAAGAGAAAAAACAGGGTTCTGACAATTGGAGGGAACTCTCGAGCTAGCGTGTTTGTGTTGTGTTGTTAGCGCCGTTGTTTGTACACGCGTCAAGTGCGAAAAAACAAAAAAAACAAAAACATTTTAATATCACACGATCGACCAATAGTGGCTTGGCGATCGACCGGTCGATCGCGATCGACGTATTGAGCACCCCTGCCCTAGACCAACGAGCCCCGTAGTGAATTAGCTGATTCCGTTACATTCCGATTGGTGGCGAATATGACGGACCTGGACTGCATTTCGGGGATTAATGAATTCTGATTAATATCATAGCCGGTTTGCGCGTATCTTTTCAGGGTCATAATTGTGTGTCTATCGCTGCCTCGTGGCAGCCAGGCCTAAAAAAAGGATTGAAACGCCTGAGGGCGTTTCGCCAAGATGAATTAGTCCACCTACGTTAAAACGTAGGTGAACGTAATGTCTGGAAGCTTGTGCTGTTTGAACACAAGGCTGTTTGACAACAGTGAACAACGGACAAATTCAGCAAGGTAATTTAATTACGCCATGACCCAGATTCGTTCCGGGGATGCTGCGACCACAACACGATACGATCATGACCAATATGCAATAGCGTACAATAAGTTTAGGGTCTTTTCTTTCGGATCTTCAGCCAGGACACCCAGGCAGACCATGTTGATGTTAATCTTAAAATGTTGGTGGAACTATCCAACTGCGCAGATCCGATGATCCCAACGTTTTGGGGTGGGACAACATTGAAAAACGTTTTTCTTTGTTGACAGTGTCGCTCCTTTTGTGGCTTACCTCTTCTTCGCTACACATCGAAAGTATCGTATCATATTACCTTGCGGCTTTACCACGCCGTACATACCATATCATGTCGCCCATACAACTCATGCATGAGATGCGGTGGCTGAGATATTCAGGCGATGGGTTGCTACTCTATTGTGCTCTCCACTCATCATTTCATGTCACAACCTCGTCGAATTTTCATTATCTTCACATCCAAAGTATCTTGGCACAACGCACATAACAGGACATTTCAACACAAGACGAGGTGGCCGAGAGGTTAAGGCTGTTGTGTGTTGTTGATGATGTCTGTTCTTGGGTCAAGAAAACTAAGATGTGGAGTAACAGTTAGTTCTTTATTGGTTGTTTAATGGCGGCCAGTACACATGGCACCATAGCAGATGTAACAGCATCCCCCATCTCCAGGAATGAAGGTTTTATCCTCTCCGGAAAAGGCGGGAAAGCGTCACCTGACCATTTGGTTTCGATGTGTATTGGAGAGCCCTGTGTGTGTGTAGCGTCACTGCCCTGTGTGTGTGTGTGTGTGTGTGTGTGCGTGCGTGCGTGTGTGTGTTTGTGCGTAACATATGTAGATGTAGCTAAAGTATACATACTGTAAATGTGTTTTAGAACTCTTTTATTATTATAACAACTTTTTATAACAAGGTACGTACAAGTGTACATACTGTAAATATGTTTTTAGAACTATTTTATTATTATAACAATTTTTATAACAAGGTACAATACTGTAAATATGTTTATAGAACTCTTATTATCATCACAACCTTTTTTTTATAAAAAGGTACAAGTGTCTGTACTGCAATAGTGTGGGCACTCCCTGCCGTATGCTGGTGTGTGAGCAACTTTCGTGCCATAATGCCTCAATTTAGAAGGTTTATTTTGAATATTTGATTTTTTTTTTTAATTTGGAAAAAAGAAATCCGAGATGTATTGAAGCCGCAACAAATGAACCGCGATGTAACGAGGGATTACTGTACATCACTATCCTGGAAGTAGACGTAAACTTCCAGGAAATAGACATATTAATGAATGAATGTTGATTTTCACTTGCATTTATTCATTGATGACTTGGCTATCACGAAAGTAATCAAATGTATAATATTGTCATGTCCTGACTCACCTTAGACAAAGAAACATTGCCCAGAGTGCGGAAAAGATTACGTCATCCTGTCCCGCCACATGCGAGATAAGCATGGCTGCGAGAGTACAAGGTAAGTACTTGAGATTGCTCAGCATATGCTTCAGCTTCATTGCATCTTCTTGTTTTCTCGATCAACACTAAACCGCCCTATCTTGTTCCTTCCAAAATCATGAGAAGTGGAACAGATGGAGCAGGACAGCCAGGAAAGCTCATCTGAAAAGGACAAGGATGAGGAAGCTAAGGACTGTCGGGAGAACGTATCTCGACTCCAGAATGAAGAAGTAGGGATATTGGCACGGCTAATCCAGGAAGACGACATGGGCGAGCTGGATGTCAAACCTGGCCTTTTAGCCAAGTGGTTGCACTGGAAGGAGTCTGCTACGGACAGCCGGGAAAATGCATCAAGGCTGGAATAGGAGGAACTGGGCGAGCCAGATGTCAGACTTGGCCTTTCAGGCAAGTTGTCAAAATGGAAGGAGCTGTTGAATTGGAAGGAGTCCAAGGGTGGAGAGAAAGACATTGACTCAGAGATAGGCTCTGGATCAACTACATCCACATCTATATCTGACTCTGAAACAGAGAGTGAAAGTGAGTCAGAGTAGTCATGTTTATGTTTAGTCATGTTTTATTGTGTTGCTGTTCAAGTTTGCTGTGTTTAGAAATTCATCTTAAAATATGTATACAGCTGTTTGATATTTTGTAATATGATTAAATTACCTTAAAATATGCATATAGCCGTTTGATATTTTGTAATACTGTTAAATTGTCTTAAAATATGTTATTCTGCCCTCGCTATGTTCTGAATTGTTAGACAGATAGCTAACAGCCAGGCAATGGCGAAGAAGTCTAGAAATTTTGTTGACGATTTTATTTTGGATTTTTTCCTCAGCTTTATTTGTCAACTCTTCTATTACACAATCTTTCTGTAAGACTGAAATGACATGAATAAAAATAAGCATTACAAAATGTAACGATTTGTTTTCTCTTTACAAAAATAAAATAAAGTTATACGTACAGTCGTACACACGTAAATATGCATCAACTTGAATTCTATAGCATAGCTATATATAGAAGACAAAAGAGCTTCTTCAAGATAGCGAAGCAAATGGTTAAGGAGAGGCGTGATGTGACCGGTGCAAACTGTGTGAAGATGAGGATGGCAACATCGTGACAGACAACAGAGGAGTGAAGGAAGTAAGGCGAAGGTACATGGAGAAGCTGCTGAATGTGGAGAATGACTGGGATGGTGAGGCGGGATGCGACGAAGTGGTGGGTGAATGTGGCCCGATCACACGGACAGAAGTGGGAAAAGCCATGAAGGCCATGAAGGATGGAAAGGCAGCTGGACCATCTGGAGTGGTGGCAGAGATCCTAAAGGCAGCGGGAGACGTCGGTGTGCAGTCGATGACCGACCTGTGTAACAGTGTCATCGCTGAGGGGCACATTCCGGAGGACTGGACAAGAAGCGTCCTGGTGCCTCTATTCAGAGGGAAGGGGGATCCACTCGCATGCGGGTCATACAGGGCCATAAAGCTGCTGGAGCATGGAATGAAGTTATTAGAGAGGGTGTTGGAAAAGAGGGTGAGGACACGGGTAAAGGTGGACGAGATGCAGTATGGCTTCATGCCTGGTAAAGGTACAACAGACGCAATTTTTGTCATCCGACAGATGCAAGAGAAACACCAGGAGAAGAGGAAGAGGTTGTACTTCGCTTTTGTCGACCTGGAAAAAGCGTTCGACAGGGTGCCAAGGGAGGTGGTGAGGTGGGCCCTAAGGAAGTCGGGTGTGGAAGAGGGACTGGTAAAGGCTGTGATGGCTCTCTACTGCAGAGCCTGCACAACTGTTAGAACAGGAGTTGGCGACAGTAATGGGTTTGAAGTAAGGGTAGGGGTGCACCAGGGATCAGTGCTCAGCCCATTACTGTTTGCTATCGTGATGGATGTGGTATCGAGGGAAGTTAGGGGTGGACTACCATGGGAGCTGCTCTACGCGGATGACCTGGTATTGATGGCTCACAGCCGAGAAGACCTAGCTAGGAAGCTAGCGGCCTGGAAGACATGCCTGGAAGTGAAAGGAATGAAGGGGAATGCGGCAAAATCAAAGGTCATGGTCGGTGGTGCTGGCCTGGGAGTGATATCGCAGTCAGGAGCATGGCCATGTGGAGTTTGCGGGAAGGGAGTGCAAGCTAACTCTATCCGGTGCAAGGGTTGCCAGAGATGGGTACACCGAAGATGCAGCGGAGTAAAAGGCAGCCTACTAGCTGCAAGTGAGACCTTCCAATGCAAGCGGTGTAGGGGAGAAGTCGCCCACGCAGACCCAGCTGAGCAAGAGGGGCTCGTGGTAGATGGGGAGATGTACGAGGTGGTGGACAGCTTCTGCTACCTTGGAGACATGCTTAACGCTGATGGGGGGGTGGACCTAGCAGTGACCACAAGGGTGAGAAGCGGGTGGAAGAAATTCAGGGAACTCATGCCCTTCTTAACATCTAAGGCCCCATCCCTGAAGATGAGAGGCCAAGTGTACTCAGCCTGTGTCAGAAGTAGTATGACGTACGGAAGTGAGGCATGGGCCCTGAAAACAGAACATGAAGACAAACTAAACAGAGCAGAAATGAGGATGATCAGATGGATGTGTGGTGTGTCAATGAGGGAGGAAAAGACCAGTGCAGAGCTGAGACAGAAGATGGGAGTGGAGGCCATAGTGGATGTGGTGAGGAGAGGCAGACTGCGATGGTACGGACATGTAGTGAGGAAGGACGAGAACGACTGGGTGAAGAAAGTTATGTCGTATAACGTAGAGGGAACAAGACCCAATGGCCGACCTAAAAAGACCTGGCAGATGACCGTGGCAGCCGACATGAAGGCACTCGGCATCAACCACGAGATGGCCATGGACCGTTCCCGGTGGAAGAAGGCCATATCGAGAACCCAGTCCAACCCAGCGGAACATGACCCAGACGTCCCCCACACTTCATTATGGTTAAGCGTTTCGCACATGCACCTGTAAGATGTTTCAGCCTCGTGTTCCATGTTTACCTTTGACCCAAAGGTCTTCTGCCAAATGCTTCCTCTTTGTGGTTGGACGCCAACGACACCATGGTTGAAGACGGCAGCAAGCAGCCTGACCAATCCTCACCGAGTTCCGTCCAGTTGGCCGCAAGTGGGTCTAAAACCTGGCCGGAAAATGTTCATTTCCGTGGAGGAACGGAGGAGCGCTGAGCGTCTGTGGTCTCCTTCCAGGTAACCCTGGTGATCCATCCGGCCGACGCTGCAACTCCTTATTCAGTGGCAAGGGCGGCCGGGAAGTTGGCGATTGCGAGAAGAAGCGCGGCTACGTCTGCAAGAGAAGAGGTAAATCAAGATGCTTGACCGATTCTCCCCAACATGTGTCATTAGCCGAGAGGACTGAAGTGGCAATTGTTAGGTTTTTTGTCTGATGTCAGTGCTGATGCAGGTGACGCAATTGGCTGAAACCGAATGAAGGCGTGGTCCGCTTGTTTGTCACATATCCTGATTTCTCCAAATGCTGAAGAATACAAAAAACATGGCGCTGTTACGTCAGAATCATCCCGAAATGTGTCCTCAGTCGTTCAGACGTGAATGGATCAAAGGGTGGCGCCGCTTCGGCTCCAACTGCTACAACTAGATGGAGACCACCAACGGTTGGGTGGGGGCTCGTTACGATTGCGTCTGGGATGGCGGCGACCTGGTTTCCATCACCTTGCCATACGAGGAAATCTTTGTGAAGAAGCAAATGGGCGACAAGCCGTTCTGGATCGGACTCTTCAATCTGGTGAGACGGAAGCGCAAGCAGGCGGCTGTTGGCTTGCTACTGGTAGTTGACTGACAATGGGTTTGGACTGCAGAAGACTCTGGTGTCAGTTTTTTGAAGCGGGAGAAAAGAAGCTGACTTGGTCCAACACCGCTGTGATGCCGACCTACGCCAACTGGTACTCAGGTCAAGACGGAAGGTAAGAAGGTCCCCTCTTTGTGCTCTTTCATTGACAGGTGGGACACACAGCGAGATTATGGAACCCGTCTGCAAAACTTGAGAGAGCGCACACATTGACGAGAAAGGAGGGAAAAGCCTTCAAATTGGCACGTTTGTCGGATGTGTCTCTCGCTTTTCACGACTTCTCCCGACAGTGCCAACGTGGGTTCCTGCGCGTACATCAACCAAGGTGTGCACTACAGTAGTCAGCCTGGAAATTGGAGACATGGCGCGTGCGGATCGTCATTGGCGTACATGTGCGAGCGGTCGCGGTGTATCTTTGCTCCCCCCCCCCCCCCTCGAAAGAAGCCGGCAGTGCGTAGAGCACCAACAAGAATGTTTCAAACTCTTGTTGCACATTTTACCATTTACTTGCAAAGGTCTGTACATTTTTCATCCGAGCGCTCCCTCTCTGTGGTTGGATGTCAACAAAAACAACACGAAAGACGGCAGCGGGTGGACTGACGGATCCCCGTTTGGTTACATCGTCATGGACGGAGGTGGCTCAAAAACCCAACCGATGTTTGTCTGCGACGTTGCGGAGGCACGGAGCTGAGCATCTGTCGTCTCCTTCCAGATGACCCCGGTGACCTCTCTGGTGCGTCCTGTCTTTCCTTACTCACAAGCAACGTCCGCTGGAAGTTTGACGATTGCCGGAAGAAGAGAGGCCACATCTGCAAGAAAAGAGGTAAGACATGGCGACGCTCGGCCGATTCTCACAACGGGCCGACTCGCGTCTTTTGCTTTTGTCTTGCAGGAAACACATTTAAGGAGATCCTTTTTCTGCAAAAAACGTTCTGCTGACCTCGTATGTGAGGCTGAGAGTGAGAAGCAAAGCCACATCAGCATCCAGTCTGCCTTTTACGGTCGGCGGAGTGACGACGTTTGCCAGGAGGACAGCAACTCATCGACGACTACTCATTCGACGACGACTCATTCGACGACAGTAAGAGCTGAGAATCCACCATTTTGATGGTTCCAATTAAGGCCTACCTCTGAAGGCTCATTCAGCGTGTCTCCAAACAATTTCGGCATGCTACGTAATGTAATGAAAATGAAGCAAGGCTTACAAGCCGTTCAGATGCCAGAAGGGCTCTGTATGCAGAAACAGAAAGATGCTAGTTTGGTCAACTATGTCTTGTTGAACTTATTCAAGGTGCATCAATGCTCATTAGGCCCACTTACACTCACTGGTGTCTCGTAACTTGCAGAGGACTGCTCAGTGGAAGGCATCCTCCCTTGCTACAGGGAAATGTGCAACAGCCAGTAAAAATGCCACATTGAGCTTTTGAAGGACCAGTCCTGCCCTGCCACCTACAAATATCTGTAAATGGTCTATAGCTGTGAACAGAAAGGTGGGATTCACGTCTCGTGATCTTCCACTCTGCACTGAATCTAGGACTCTTCAAATTCCCAAAAAACAATGCAAGGAGTCCCACAAGGGGTTTGACGGCCAGATCTTTTTTTTAATCGTCCGTTCCAAATTAAAATGACTTTTGGCTGTCCTCAGTATGTCTCGATAGTCTGGGCATCGCCGACGGCAGCGTTGCAGACTCTTCCTTCAAAGCCTCCTCAATGAAAGACGCCACCCCGGATAAAGCCCGCCTGTCCTGCTGGAAGCCGTCAAGAAATCGTACGTAGAAAATTGACCGCTTGGCACTTTGGTCTCCTGAGCTTTGGAATGTCTGCCTCCTCCAGCCGTCGGCAGCTGGATCCTGGTGAACCTCGGCTACAAGAGAAAGGTGACGGCGATCGTGACCCAGGGGTGTGATAGCAACAATACTCGCTCCTGGGACATCAAACTTGAGATGAGACTGAGCGTTGATAGGAGGAAGTGGACCAAACACCCGGACGGGAAGGTGAGCGCGGGGGGGCCAATCAAGTCGACTGTGACCGCATCCTTCAATATTGTCACAACAAACACGGAAACATTCCATTTCTAGTTCATCGGCGGTGGGACTCATCTGCTTGAGACGCCCGCAATCGCTCAGTACGTCTGCATCCTGCCGCTGGAAAATTGTCCAGAATTTGGCCTCCGCTTCGACATCTTGGGATGCGCACATGAGGGTGAGCAACACAATCTGCCGCTTTGGTTGCCGAAAACAACAATCCCAAAACATGCCACGAACTCTGGCCTTTTGTCCGACAGATGAGACGACCTGTGCCGGAAAGTTCAACAGCCTCCGCTTCACCGATTCGATGACATGAGTCACGCTTGACACAATGTTTCATGACCGCCTGTCGTCAATTTCACAACAATGTGTGTGTCTTCTGCAGGTTCTACTGTCCGCCCGGGTGTGACAAAGAGGAACACTTTGTCTTCGGAACGATGGTCTACTCTGCGGTACGGGATTGCCTGACCCCACCGGTGGACTTCTTGTCTGTGACTGCAACTATGTGTAAATGCAGGACTCGCACATCTGCGCGGCCGCTATTCACGCTGGAGTCATTCAGAACAACATCGGAGGAGATTGCATTGTGATGAGCGCTCCCAAGCAGCACGTTTACTTGGGCTCCACCGGGAACGGGAGCACCTCCAGACAGTGAGTGGCCAACTTTCACAGAGAAGTCCCATGAAGAGCAACCGACTAATTATCACTTTACTATTTCCGGTTTGAACGACCCACTGGGTGTGTCTTTTATGTTTGCGGACAGGGGTGAGTTAAAAAACTTTTTAGGTCATGCCAACTGTCATGACGACTAAAACTGACACAGGGTCTCGCCTGCAGAGCCCAGATGCTCGGCACCTGACTGGGAGGTGTTTGCGGGGTTCTGCTACAAACATTTTGACGACGAAATGAACTGGGCTGATGCTCAACGGGTCTGCCGTGGTATTGGTGCCAAACTGGTGTCCATCCGCACCGAGGTGGAGCAGGCGTGGGTGAAAGTGCCTCTAACGTTGGTGCGCATCCCAACCTTAAATTTCCAACAGTCTCCGTAGAATGACTCGATGGGTGCAATATCTGAGAACCGGATGAGAGCTCTGTTCTCATCCGTTCCTGCAGAAACCAGCGACATGTGGACCGAACTGAACGACCTGGTGCTTCCCGGCACGTTCATGTGGTCGGACCGCCACGAGGTGACCTTCACCCACTGGGTCAGCGTGTCAGCCTCGGCAAACACTCTGTGGCTGTGTTACGGCAGGTGCGTGCTCAAATCAGCATTTGGAAGATGAATAGCTTTGCGCTCCACTGAAATTGATTGTTTTCTTTCAGACTGGAAGATGGAAGCTAATGTCTTGCGCCCAAGTCAACAGCTTCATGTGCAAAATGCCCACAGAGCATTTTCCAATTGCCTCATCGAAGCCACAGGTGGCGTTATAGAGTCCACCTCGCTATGTCAGTTCCAAACATCCCAAGACCAATCGAAGTCCATGGAGAAAATTGACAATGCAAGCAAGACATCGAAGACGAAAATGTAATGCCCTTCCTACTCTGCTCAAAATAAATAGTATCACCATTTTAACAAAAAAAACACAAAAACAAAATAAATGTCACTGACTAAGATCGACAACATAGCTGTACAGCTGCTGCGAGAAGGCCTTGAGAGCGAACTTATCTTATCATAAGTGTTTTTGGCGTTTAGCTTAGCTGTTATTAGCCAACTAGATGTCGTGTCCAGATGCAATGTGAACAAGAGTGCTATGTTCACTAAGACTCGACTCTACTTGGTTTGTCCTTTACTCTTTTTTTGCGTGCTTGACAACTTTGACTGCCTTTTTGTAAAGTTACTGACTCAAAGAGCAAAACACATTGTACAGAAATTCCAGTGCTTTCAAAGAGCCCAATCGTAAGAACGTGAGACAAGAATAGTTTTGAAGCTGGAATGAAAGGTCCAAAGTCAATTATTGCTCTCGTTCATTGTTTTGTTTTTACTCATGTCGTGTTGTCTTGTCCTCATCGCCCTTTAGAAAGCGAGCCCAGACTTGACAGCTTTTTGTTTTACTCTACAAACCGGATTCGGTTGAAGTTGGGAAATTGTGTAAAATGTAAATAAAAACAAAATACAATTTGAAAATCCTTTTCAACCTATATTCAATTGAATACACTACAAAGACAACATATTTAATGCTCAAACTCATAAACTTTATTTTATTTTTCAAATAATAATTAACTTTGAATTTCATGGCTGCAACACGTGCAGTAGAAGTTAGGAAAGAGCATGTTTACCACTACGTTACATCACCTTTCCTTTTGTTAACACTCAATAAACATTTTTGGAAGAGAGGAGACTAATTCTCTTAGCTTCTCATGTGGAATTCTTTCCCATTCTTGCTTGATGAACCGCATCAGTTGTTCAACAGTCCGGGGTCTTCCCTGTCGTAATTTATGCTTCATAATGCGCCACACATATTCAATAGGAGACAGGTCTGGAATGCAAGCGGGCCAGGGAAGAACCTGGACTCTTTTACTTCGAAGCAGCGCTGTTGTAACATGTGCAGAATGTGGCTTGGCATTAAATAAGCAGCGGCGTCCATGAAAATGACGTCGCTTGGACGGCAGCATATGGGCAGCATATGTTGCTCCAAAATCTGCATGTACTTTTCAGCATTTGTGTTGCCTTCACAGAAATTTAAGTCACCCATGCCATGGGAACTAATGCACCCCCATACCATCACAGATGTTGGCTTTTGAACTTTGCGTTGATAACAGTCCGGATGGTCCGCTTCCTCTTTGGTCCGAAGGACACAACATCCAGTGTTTCCAAAACCAATTTGAAAAGTGGACTCATCAGACCACAAAACACTTTTTCATTGTGCATCAGTCCATTTTACATGAGCTCAGGCCCAGAGAACCCGGCGGTGTTTCTGGGTGTTGTTCATAAACGGGTTTTGCTTTGCATGGTAGAGTTTTAACCCGCACTTACTGATGTAGTGAGGAACTGTATTTACTGACCGTGGTTTTCTGAAGTTTTCCTGAGCCCATTTGGTGATATCCTTTACACACTCATGTCAGTTTTTAAGGTAGTGCCGTCCGAAGGACCGAAGGTCACGGTCATTCAGTCTTGGTTTCTGGCCGTGGCACTTACGTGCAGTGATTTCATCAGATTCTCTGAAACTTTTGATGATATTATGGATCGTAGATCAAAGTCAAAGTCAAAGTCAGCTTTATTGTCAATCCCTTCATATGTCAAGACACACAAAGAAACCGAAATTCCGTTTCCTCCATCCCACGGTGACGAGACATACAAGTAGGCGACACAAAACAAAAACAAGAATGCCCAAACCATAAATAACAAATAATAAATAAAATAAAATAAAATGAGCGATGAATAAATAACAGACCCATTAAATATGAGGGGCAAAACCGAGCCAGTGTGCATACAGCAAGAACAGGACGCTACGCTGAAAGGGGGAGCGAGTTCAGGATCCTAACAGCCTGGAGTACGAAGCTGTTGGAAAGTCTGGTAGTGCGGGAGCGCAGGCTCCTGTACCGCCTCCCAGAGGGCAGAAGTTCAAACAAAGAGTGAGCGGGGTGACTCACATCACTCACAATCTTGGTCGCCTTGCGAGTGAGATGGGAGGTGTAAATGTCCTTCAAGGAGGGGAGAGAAGCACCAATAGTCTTGCTAGCCGTTTTCACAATGCGCTGCAGGGCCTTCAAGTCTTGGTCAGTGCAGCTGCCACCCCAGACAGCAATACAGCTGGAGAGGACGCTCTCAATGGTGCCGCGGTAAAAAGTAGTCATGACGGCCGGAGGAGACCCCGCTCGCCTGAGTTTCCGAAGGAAGTACAGGCGGCGCTGGGCCTTCTTCGCCAGCGACGTGGTGTTGGTGGACCAGGAGAGATCCTCACTGATGTGCACCCCCAGGAACCTGGCGCTGCTCACTCTCTCCACCACAGCACCGTCGATGGTCAGCGGCAGGTGTTGGGCGTGACCCTTCCGGAAGTCAACGACAATCTCCTTGGTCTTGTCGACGTTCAGCAGGAGGTTGTTGTCCCTGCACCACGCGGTCAGAAGGTCAACCTCCAGCCTGTATTGAGTCTCGTCTCCCTTGGTGATGAGACCCACCAGAGTCGTGTCGTCAGCAAACTTCACTATGCGGTTGCCGCTGCAGGTGGCAGCGCAGTCATGCGTCAGAAGGGTGAAGAGCAGCGGACTGAGCACGCAGCCTTGGGGGGCCCCTGTGCTCAGCGTGATGCTGGCGGAGATCTTGTCGCCAACACGTACCACCTGTGGCCTCTGACAGAGGAAGTCCAGTAGCCAGTTGCAGAGGCCGGTACTGAGGCCCAGCTTGTCAAGTTTGCTGATGAGACGCTGCGGCACAATGGTGTTGAAGGCAGAACTGAAGTCCACAAACAGCAACCTCACATACGAGTCCTTCCCCTCCAGGTGGGTGAGGGCCGAGTGGAGGGCAGAGCAGATGGCATCCTCAGAGGACCGTTTGGCTCGGTACGCAAACTGGAAGGGGTCAATGGTGGGGGGGAGAACTGACCGGATGTGCTCCAAGACAAGCCGCTCAAAGCACTTCATGACGATGGGCGTAAGTGCCACGGGGCGGTAGTCATTGAAGCAGGACGGAGCAGGCTTCTTCGGCACAGGTACGATGGTGGCTGCTTTGAAACTCGACGGGACGATGGGAAGATGTCCGTGAAGACACCCGCCAGCTCACCAGCGCAGTCCTTCAGCGCTCGACCCGGGATGTTGTCCGGGCCCGCCGCCTTACGGACGTCGATAGCGGCAAGCGTCCTCCTCACGCTGTCGGCGGAGAGGCACAGGGGCAGCTCGTGGGAAGGGGGAGTGGCCTTCAGCGGGCAAGTGCTGTTCTGAGCGTCGAAGCGAGCAAAGAAGCGGTTGAGGTCATCGAGCAGACGGACGTCGCCATCACAGCTCTGCGGCGCGGGCTTGTAGTCCGTGATGGTTTGAATGCCCTGCCAGATGTTGATAACCCGAAATTCCTTGCAATTTTGCTTTGAGAAATGTTGTTCTTAAACTGTTCAACTATTTTCTCACGCAGTGGTGGACAAAGTGGTTGCGCACGGTCGTTCCGATCGGCCATTGCGAGCGGCCATTGCGAGCGGTTATTGCCGTCCTGTTGGAGCGTCGCTGCGGGAATGTCGCCCTCCGGCCAAAGCCCAAAAGTCAATGAATGGGCCTTCGCACTTTGTGCAATTTCAACCGCGAGGAAGTGTGCAGCTTTGGAGCGTCCGTTGCGCGCAGACGTTGCGATCCGCTATAGCACGCGGCAGTTCCAATAGGCCATCGCGCGCGGTCGTTGCGCGCGGCAATTCCGATCGGCCATTGCGGTTTCAACTGAGAGGAAGTGTACGCCTTTGGAGCGGCCGTTGCGCGCGGCCGTTCCGATTGGCCATTGCGCGCGGCCGTTCCGATTGGCCATTGCGTGCGGCCGTAGCAATCGGCCATTTTGCGCGGTCGTTGCACGCGGCCGTTGCGATCGGCCATTGCGCGCGGCCGTTCTTATCGGTCATTATGCGTGGTCGTTCTGCGCCGCCGTTCGGATCGGCCATTGCGTGCAGCCGTTGCGTGCAGCCGTTGCGTGCAGCTGTTGCAATCGGCCATTGCGTGCGGTCGTTGCGCGCTGCCGTTCCGATCCGACCACGCGGTCCGACCACGCAACTGTAACGCGCCGGACTCATTATTGTCATAGCGACGTTGCAGACACTTGTAGAAATAATTAGAAATTTGAGTTGATCTCCAGGCTGGAGAGGCTGATTTTTCGTCATTTCCGTTCCACCGCGCAACCGCAGCACGCCGTACGCATTATTGTGACAGCGCCGTCAAAGACACTTAGAAAATATTTCAAAATTTGAGTGGAACTCTGTGTGCACGAGACTGATTTTTCGTCATTTCTGCCCGACCGGGGAACCGCAGCGCGACGCGACGCCCGAATGCACCTCCACGCGGTTGGCTTGACTTTTTTCGGGTTCATTGGTCGGACTTTGTGCTTTTGCAAGAGGATGGAAGGGGAGGTTTTCAGCGGCCTACCGGCCGACGCCCAAAAGTGAATAAATGGGCCTTCGCACTTTGTGCAGTTTCAACTGAGAGGAAGTGCGCGCGCGGCCGTTGCGATCGGCCATTGTGCGCGGCCGTTCCGATCGGCCATTGTGCGCGGTCGTTGCGCACGGCAAATTCGAGCGGCCATTGCAGTTTCAACCGACAGGAAGTGTGCAGCTTTGGAGCGGCCGTTGCGATCGGCCGTTGCGATCGGCCATTGCGCGCGGCCGTTCCGATCGGCCATTGTGTGCGGCCGTTGTAATCGGCCATTGCGTGCAGTCGCTGCCCGCGGCTGTTTTGATCGACCATTGCGTGCGGACTTTGCAATCGACCATTGCGCGCCGTCGTTGCGTGCGGCCGTTCCGATCCGACCACGCAACTGTAACTCGCCGGACTCATTAATGAGTCTATTATTGTGGACTCATTATTGTGACGGCCGCCGCCTCCCGCCGGCCGTCCGAGGATGCTGCCTCTTCCCCGGACGAGCCATTTACGCACGCCCGCTGTCTTTCTCCGGAGCCTCAGTTCCACTAAGGGGAGGCTAAGTTCCTACCGTGACGGCCGCCGCCTCCCGCCGTCCGTCCGAAGATGCTGCCTCATCATCGGACGAGCCTTTTACGCACGCCCGCTGGCATTCTCCGGAGCCTAAGTTCGGCTCAAGGGAGGCTGCCTCCTCCCGCCGGCCGTCCGAGGATGCTGCCTCTTCCCCGGACGAGCCTTTTACGCACGCCCGCTGTCTTCCCCTGGAGCCTCAGTTCCACTAACGGGAGGCTAAGTTCCTCCCGTGACGGCCGCCGCCTCCTGCCGGCCGTCCGAGGATGCTGCCTCATCCCTGGACGAGCCTTTTACGCACGCCCGCTGTCATTCTCCGGAGCCTAAATTCGGCTCAGGGGAAGCTGCCTCCTTCCGCCGGCCGTCCGAGGATGCTGTCTCTTCCCCGGGCGAGCCTTTTACGCACACCTGCTGTCTTTCTCCGGAGCCTCAGTTCCACTCATCGGCGGCGGGCCGAAGCTCACTAGAGGCTTTTGTTAGTTAAATGATTGATCTGGTTGTAGGGAGGATGTGATCTTTTAATATGACCTACATAGATTTTATATTAACACATTTCTGATTGTTGGGAGCTGTTTTTTGGTCATCGTTTTATGAAAATCAATGTTTGAGTGCAAAACGCAACAGGCACTGCTGCAAAGGGGTCCTTGCTGCGGAACCAATCAAAATTCGGAAAGTCACGTGACTTGATGTCTCCCAATGGCATTCCTCCAACTCAGGAACTAAGAAGTAAATATTGCCTCCTGTCTACCGACAACAATGGATTTTGTTCGCACTTGGTAAGTTCTTATTTAATATAAATTCATATTGAAAATGGCTAAGGATAGCCCCGGGGCTAAGAACGTGCAGTGTGAAAAGCCCTAAAATGTGATAGGATGTTAGGAGTCATCAGCAGTTTATATGCAGTCAATTTTGGCTTCAGATTAGTGATGTGCATTCCAGTTCTTTTAGGTGAACTGAATCTTTAGAATCAGTTCACCGAAAAGATTCGTTCAAACGAATCGTTCAATGAATCCCCCAATCCTACCCCCCCCCCCCCTCACTCACACACACACACACTGATACGTTTTTTGTTTTTTTACATCCAGTGGAAACAACCCATACACATCAAACAATACAACCACACAACCCCGCCAAATTATTATATATAATAATAATTGGCTCGGGTAATTAACACATTTCTTTCCAGTGCCGGCTCTACGCAGGGGCAAGAGGGGGCAACGCCCCCTCAAACAGATGTCCTGCCCCCTCGAATCAAACTTTTAGAAGTGAAAAATCCGCTGATAGAAACACACGTTAATCAGCCCCCTCTCTTCTCTCATGTCGGTGCAGTGTGTGTCCTCACACAGCCTGCTGTCAGGACTCCGCGCCCCTCCGTAAACATCCAATCACTGTGAGTATGCAAATAAGGCAAGACGCAGCCAGAGAGTGTCAAGTTACAGTCATCGCGATAGGAGTTGGAAGAAGCAGTAAAAACTCCACCAAACTCGTCGTAATGACCTGTGATATAACTAATGATTAACGACAACTCAAATAATAGTTAATATAACATTCATATTATATGTTCCCCCCCCCCTGAGAGATTGCCACCTTATTGTGGTCAGGGGTTTTGCGTGCCTCAGTGACCCTAAGAGCAATACCAGCAGAAGCTTTAATCTTCAGGTGGGACACCCAAGCTGGACAGGTCTTAGTGTAGAGGCCTGACAGAGTGCAATCCACTTCTCCAGGTTGAGATCTGGACACACAGCTAACAACTGCCGTGAAGAAAACACTAACAGTGTTAAAAATGTGTAAAAAAATAAATAAATAAAGAACATGCCTCCTTCACATTTTTGACTGCCCCCTCTTCCTGCATTCCTAGAACCGGCCCTGTTTCTTTCTATAATTCAACACTTACACACTGATCCGTTGGCAACAGTCTCTCACCCGGTCGTGAACGGGAAATTGCGTCACTGACTCGTTCATGAACGGGAAATTACGTCACTGACTCGTAAAGTCCCTCCTCCATCTATCGCTCGCTGGCGCTGCTGATTGGTCGTTCGCGAAGATTCACGAGTGAGTGACAGACAGCATTGCCGCTATGCCATTGCCAGCCGACACACTTTATGCCGAAATTGATGTTTTAATTTTGTTTTTGTTGGCTTGTAGTTGATGGTGTTATTATATATCGAATGTGTTTGTGTTTGAATAAAAGGTTGAAAAAAAAACGTTTGTTAATTTTGGGGACACCATCTCATATAACAACGTAAAACACATATTGTCATATAAAGCAGTTAACCAAATGTCTGACTTTTATGTTTTGATTGGCGAATATAAAAACAAGGAATAAAACACCAGACAAGTTATAACTTAAATGTTTATTAAAATAATAATAATAATAATGATAATAATAAAAGTACATCTCAAACCAGCAATCTAATGTGAAACTGCAGTCGATATATTGGATAACAATATTTAGGCATATATATGCATTAGGGGTGTAACGATTCATCGATACACATCGATTAATCGATATAATGCTCTACGATTTATTGGCATCGATGCTAAACGTAAACATCGATTTATATCGCCGTGTTTGACCTCGGACATTAGACGCGACTTTATTTTGAAATCCAGGTCATTGTTGCTTGCTTCCTCTTTCCGGGAGCAGTGCGCGGCGTGTTGTGTTGTGAGCAGAGCAGGCACGTGAAAGGGGAGTCGACAACTAGTACGCGGCTCCTGGGCTGGTGCTATGGCTAGTGTCCAAAAAGACGAGGAAATTTGCTCCCCTTTAGGCTTCAAGTCATTCGTTTGGAAGCACTTTGGATTCCAAAGAAAAGATGGCTCAACGGACAAGACACGTGCAGTTTGTAAATCCTGCCATGCGGTGATCAAATATTCAGGGACCACAAATCTCGCCGCACATTTAAAGAAAAAACACGACATCAAAGTTCAGTGTTAAAATAAGCACTTTGTATACTACAATACTCTTTTAATTTCCTAAATAAAGAGTTTGCAGTACCTTGTTGATTTTGCGTATGAATTGTTATAAATCAGGATATTGTTCTATATTTTTTATTTAAAAAAATATATATATATATCGATCATAGAGCACTATATCGCGATGTATCGTGAATGAATCACAGCAGGCTTTATCGGCAAATATCGTACCGTGGTTCTTTGTATCGATATGATATCGTATCGTGACAAAACCCGCGATTTACACCCCTAATATGCATACATGTTATTTAAAACCTGCTGTAAGTAAATCTCAAATCTACATTCTGGTTTACATAGTTCACGCCAGGAGACGCAACACGTCCACTGACTGATCCGTTGATGCACAGGAAGGCAGTTCACTCATTGACTCGTTAGCAAATGGGAAAGCCAGGATTCGTTCCATCACTGATCCGTTCTCACGGTGAACTGGAAATGCGAATCACTCAGTGAGTGATTCGCTCAGTGAGTGATTCACTTAGTGAGTGATTCACTCAGTGAGTGATTCGTTCACTCACAGATTCGTTCGTTGGTGAACGGGAAATGCAATTCACGACTCGTTCGGGAAGTTACGTCACTGACTCGTAACGTCCCTCCTCCATCTAACGCTCGCTGACGCTGCTGATTGGTCTGCACGAGTGAGTGAGTGAGTGACAGACAGCATTGCTGCTATGCCATTGCCAACCGACACACGTTATGCCGACATTGATGTTTTAATTTTGTATTTGTTGGCTTGTAGTTGATGGTGTTATTATACCGAATGTGTTTGAATAAAAGGTTGAAAAAAAAACCGTTATGCCGACATCTGTTATTTTGGGGGGCACCAACTCATATAACAACGTAAAACACATATACATATTGTCATATAAAGCTGTTAACCAAATGTCTGATTTTTATGTTTTAATAGGCGAGTATAAAAACAAAAAAGTTAAAGTCCCAATGATCGTCACACACACATCTGGGTGTGGTGAAATTTGTCCTCTGCATTTAACCCCTTCCCATGTGATTTTGATCCATCCCCTGGGGGAGAGGGGAGCAGTGAGCAGCAGCGGTGCCGCGCTCGGGAATCATTTGGTGATCTAACCCCCCAATTCCAACCCTTAATGCTGAGTGCCAAGCAGGGAGGCAATGGGTCCCATTTTTATAGTCTTTGGTATGACCCGGCCGGGGTTTGAACCCACAACCTTCCAGTGTCAGGGCGGACACTCTACCACTAGGCCACTGAGCTGGTGGTAGGAATAAAAAACTAGATAAGTTTTAACATAAATGTTTATTAATAATAATAATAAATTCACGACTCGTTCGTGAACGGGAAGTTACGTCACTGACTCGTAAAGTCCCTCCCCCATCTAACGCTAGCTGGCGCTGCTGATTGGTGTTAATAGACCGAATGTGTTTGAATAAAAGGTTGAAAAAAAAAAACGTTATGCCGACATTTGTTAATTTTGGGGACACCAACTCATATAACAACGTAAAACACATAGTACATATTGTCATATAAAGCAGTTAACCAAATGTCTGATTTTTATGTTTTGAATGGCGAATATAAAAACAAGGAATAAAACACCAGACAAGTTATAACATAAATGTTTATAATAATAATAATAATAATAATAATAATAATAATAATAATAATAAAAATACATTTCAAACCAGCAATCTAATGTGGAACTGCAGTCGATATATTGGATAACAACATTTAGGCATATATATGCATACACGTTATTTAAAACCTATTGTAAGTAAATCGTAATTCTACATTCTGGCTTCCATATTTCACGCCAGGAGACGCAACATATTCACTGACTGATCCGTTGATGCACAAGAAGGCATTTCACTCATTGACTCGTTCACGAACGGGAAAGCCAGGATTCGTTCCCTCACTGATCCGTTCTCGCGGTGAACTGGAAATGCGAATCACTCAGTGAGTGATTCACTCAGTGAGTGATTCGTTCACTCACAGATCCGTTCGTTGGTGAACGGGAAATGCAATTCACGACTCGTTCGTGAACGGGAAGTTAAGTCAGTCAGTCAAGTTTATTTGTATAGCCCTAAATCACAAGCAGTCTCAAAGGGCTTCACATAAACAAAAATTGACAATTATTCTCAAAGCATCCCCTGATCTTAAGCTCCCAAAAGGGCTAGGAAAAACTCAAAACCCCTGCCCGGGGAAAATGAGAAACCTTGAGAAGGGACCACAGATGGAAGGATCCCCCTTTCAGGATCACCAGGTTGTAATGGATGCAGAGAGGGCACAAATAATACATAATATGAAAATCAAAAAAGTGGATGTCCAAGTCAGAGCGAAGGGCTGCCGGAGGAGCCCTCTACTATCCTGGCCGTGGAGGTTGAGCTGCAGTTCCCCCAACCTGAATTGGCCCACGAGAATCCAGATAGCCGCTGTCAGCTTGGGTGCCACCTAACCACCTCCCCGGCCGGGGAGGGGGGGGGGGAGAGAAAACACAACAAACTCCGGCCGAATCGGCCACTACAAGTTAGTTAAAGGCCATGTCATAGAAATGTGTCTTTAAACGTGTCTTAAATGTTTCTACTGAGGTAGCAGTCCTAATATCCATTGGGAGGGCATTCCAAAGCTCTGGAGCCCGGATAGAAAATGCTCTAGACCCTGCAGACACTTTCTTGGCCCTCGGTGTCGCTAAAAGGGTAGCGTTTTGCGAACGAAGGTTACGAGACGGAACATAAGGAACAACTAGGTCGACGAGATACGAAGGCGCTAAACCATGCAGTGATTTATAGGTTAATAGAAGAACCTTGAAGTCACATCTTAAATGGACCGGGAGCCAATGTAAGTTGGCTAATATTGGGGTAATGTGATCAAATTTTCTTGTCCGTGAGAGCAGCCTTGCAGCAGCATTTTGTACTAACTGTAGACTTTTGATGCGGGACTTAGGAAGACCAGAGAATAGTACATTACAGTAGTCCAGGCGCGACGTGACGAACGCATGTATAATAGTTTCCGCATCACCGGTCGAGAGGATCGGACGAATCTTTGCAATATTACGAAGGTGAAAGAACGCAATTCTGGTTATATTCTTAATGTGCTTTTGAAAGGAGAGAGTTTGGTCAAACATTACCCCGAGATTAGTTACAGTATCGCTCTGAGTGATAGTACGGTTATCTATAGTTATAGCGGTTTCCTTGAACAAGTGTTGAAAACGAGTTGGACCAATTATCAACATCTCAGTTTTATCTGGGTTAAGACGAAGGAAGTTGAGAGACATCCATTGCTTGATCTCCGCAAGGCATGCCTCAAGATTACAACAATCCCGCGGATCTGTCATCGATAACGGCATATATAATTGGGTGTCATCCGCGTAGCATTGAAAACTAATATTATATTTACGTATTATGTCCCCAAGCGGAATCAAAGAAATATTAAATAAAATTGGTCCGAGAACTGATCCCTGTGGGACACCACACGTAACATTATAGAGCTCAGAGGACGCATTGCCATGGACCACTCGGTGCATCCTATTTGATAGATAGGAATGGAACCAGCCTAGTGCTGACCCTGAAATACCAACACAACTTTTAAGACGCCCTAATAAAATATCAAAGTCTACAGTGTCGAAGGCAGCACTAAGATCGAGTAGTAACAGTACAGATGAAGTGTTTGAATCCATAGCTATGAGGAGATCGTTAGTCACTTTAGCAAGTGCTGTCTCAGTGGAATGATTAGCTCTAAAACCAGACTGAAAAGAGTCATATCGATTATTGGCGACCACGTAATCAATAAGCTGCTGTGCTACTACTTTTTCAAGAAGTTTTGCTATAAATGGGAGGTTTGAAACTGGCCTATAATTACTGAGACAGTCCGGGTCAAGATTTGGTCGCTTAAGCAACGGTTTAATGATAGCGGTTTTAAAGGCTGTTGGCACTATCCCAGAGGAGACAGACAGCTTGATTATATTTAAGACAGACGGTCCTAAAATATGAAATAATTCTTTAAGTAGTTTGGCTGGAAGAGGGTCGAGCAAACATGTTGTTTGTTTAGCCGCACTAACCATTTGTGTAAGCCTTTCAAGGGACACGCTATTAAAAGTTGAGAGGGTTGTTGCATGATCATCAGCGTTGGTAAACGGCGGGCTCGACCGAGCGATTGGAATGGTATTCTTGATCTCGTCCCTAATGGACTCAATCTTTTGAGCAAAAAATTTCATGAACTCGTCAGCTGAGTGGAAGGAATTATCGGGGGTCGGCTGGCGTAGAGTCAGCTTTGCCACTGTATCAAATAGGTGTTTCGGATTGTTTTTATTGAGATTAATAACTTGCGAAAAATACCGAGTTTTTGCTAAGATAAGCGCATCTTTATATTTCAGGAGGCTATCCTGCCATGCCTGATGGAAAACCTCAAGTTTGGTTAGACGCCATCTGCACTCATGCTTTCTACATAATTGCTTAAGCGTACGCGTTTCATCTGTGAACCACGGAGTAGGCAATCTACGGCGAGTTTTCAGACATAACGGCGCCACAGAGTCAATGGCATTTAACAATGTCGCATTGAATTCATTTGTAAGGTTATCAACAGAGCCGGTGTACGCGGGAAATATAGCGGTTGCCGGCGACAGTAACTCAGATAGCGCAGTTGCAGTCATGGAGTTAAAATTACGGCTCCTATAATTCCGATTGCTCTCTTGTCTTTGACAAGAAACTAGAATTTCAAATTTTATTAAGTAATGATCAGACAAAACAGTAGTGTATGGCAGTACTGCTATATTTGAGGTTGCAAGTCCTCGGGATAATACCAGATCTATGGTATTTCCATTCTTATGCGTTGCTGCCTGTACGGCTTGCGTAAAACCAAACATATCAGTTAAAGTCTGAAACGCCGAAGTAAGTGGCTCTGACGGTAAATTCATGTGGATGTTGAAATCACCCATGATAATTATATTATCCGCATTGGTTACGAGATCAGCCACGAATTCTGAAAATTCATCCAGGAAGCCAGAGTAAGCCCCAGGTGGACGGTAAATAACAGCAAGATAAAATGACGGTAAAGCGGTGGATCGGACAGTGAGAACTTCAAATGTTTTAAACACATTGGTCGAACGAGGCCTAAGTCTCAGCTCAGAATTCGAGATGAGGGCGACACCCCCACCCTTTTTTCGAGGACGCGCCACATGCGAGCTCACAAAATTTGGAGGCGAGGCCTCGTTAAGCGGCAGCAGTTCATTAGGTTTTAACCAGGTCTCGCAGAGACCAAAAACGTTTAGATTATGTTCCGTGATGAGGTCATTAACGAGAACTGCTTTTGTATGAAGCGATCTAATATTCATAAAACCGAGTTTAAGCGTAATCGGTCGATCAGGGTGCGTATCTATCGAAGGATATTTAAACGAGATGCGAGTAAGATTGTGTTCTCTAGGCCTGACATCACCTCTCGAATGTTTGTTAGCGCGGCGGGACGATACGACCGTGGGAATCTGATAGTAAATATTTGTTACACATGTAAAATGATCTGAAACAGGCACCGTTTCATCAGCAAAACCGGTCGGGGTGGAGTGATTGGATTTGTCTACTACCCCAGTAGAAAGTGTGTTTATGTGTACTGTGGCACTATTCAAACTGTCACGCTCTAGTCTACACAAGGAGCTATGTGCATGCTGGAAGTCTAGCCTAGCGCTAGTTAACTTTAGCTTAACAGACTCCAAACCCATCCTGACAGGTGGTCTAATCACCTGTGCCCCGGCCTGCTCTAAAGTGACCTGTCATGTGTGGCTCAAACAGTAATCTATATTCCTAGAAAGAGTGAAGGCGCCTTCACGGTTAGGGTGAAGGCCGTCCTTCCTCAGCAGGTCGGGGCGGCCCCAGAAGGAGGGCCAGTTATCTATAAAATACAGTCCCTGCTTATTACAGAACCCAGCCATCCATCGATTAAGGGAGACTAATCTACTAAACCTCTCATCAGTGCCTCTCCCAGGCAGGGGGCCAGAGACAAATACTCGATGCCGACTCATCTTTCTGGCGAGATCACAAGTCCTCGCTATGTTTCTCTTTGTGATCTCCGATTGCCTCATCCTAACATCATTGGAGCCGACGTGTATCACATGTTACGTCATTTTCTTCTTCGTTTTGTTTTACGGCGAGGTAGCACCAGCTTCAATGGGCATTACCGACACCTAGTGGTTGAAGTTATATGGCGGCTGTGGCTCAGGCAGTAGAGTGGGTCGTTTAGTAACCGGAGGGTTGGCAGTTCGATCCCAGCTCTGTCACAGTCACATGTCGTTGTGTCCTTGGGCAAAACACTTCACACACATTGCCTCAATGTCGCCATTGCAAATGAGAAAGTGTTCTCAATTGGCTTACCTGGTAAAACGTTGAATGAAAAATAAATAAACAAAAAAATAAAAAAGAACGAAACACGTTAACACGTGCACTGAAAAGATTCGTTCTTTTTGAACGAATCGTTCACTCACTTGCCAACACTAGTATGAGGAACAACAATCGGGCGCCTTCTTCAAAAAGACTAAAGTATTGAAGGTAAAAACGGTTGTATGTCTTGGTACGTGTACTTTTCGTATGAGAGAACGGGAAATGATCCCATCTCTGTGTTTTATTTGAAAATGTGTAATTTCATTATTTTATTCAACACAAATCGGGAAACAAAATTCGCTCGTAATTTCTCAAATGATTTCTCAAATTTCAGAAATGCTCTATATCTCTCGTGTCCCAAATAATTGAGGCTTTTGACGTTGCTGGCATGGTTTGGAGTGTAA
This sequence comes from Syngnathus acus, assembly GCF_901709675.1. NCBI lineage: Eukaryota > Metazoa > Chordata > Actinopteri > Syngnathiformes > Syngnathidae > Syngnathus > Syngnathus acus. The sequence goes on from NC_051096.1 coordinate 227,952, forward strand.
TTCACCTCCACTGCGATGGTGCCGTTCGATATTTGACATTTGAATATAAATCTGTCATTTTACTTCAGGAAGTAAAAGTTGTTTTCTAGAAATCCATACTTGTGATGTATGAGGAACAACAATCGGGCGCCTTCTTCAAAAAGACAGACCTACAGCCGACAAAAAGGTTTTGATAAGTTCATATCATGTAACGAGTCGGGAACGTGGTAATTACATAGTATTTTGCATTTACTAATTTGTTTAATACAGTTTAGCAAGCAAATGCAGAGTACAGTTAGTAACATGCTCAAAAGCGTTCAGTGTGTCACAGCACCGCAGACCTAAACTCCATGTGCGTACTACTGCGCTTTTTGCTTTAAATGTTTAGTCTTATCAACGAATGTGTTTCAGAGGCTAGATTGAAAACCTGGCTGCTGGTTTTCGTGAACCAAACCCATTAAAAAAAAGTGAAAGAATGAAACAATTTTCAATAGGAGAAGCCTGGTTAGCTCAGTTGGGAGAGCATGAGACTCTTAATCTCATGGTCGTGGGTTCAAGCCCCACGTTGGGCGTCCCTGCTTGTTGGGAGCCGTTGAATTCTTAGTCTTATCAAGGCCACACTTAAAAAATTTCACATGGCGTTGTGGCCTCATGGATGACTTCGGATCAGACGATTGAGCGTTCGAGTCCCTTCATAGTCAATTTAATGTGTCATGCTTTAGAAATCAAAAACTTTACTTCAATCTGAACCAACTCGTGATTGATTGATTGATTGAACTTTATTCATCCCACAGCGGGGAAATTCACTTGTCACAGCATCGCATATGAGTGCAAGAATAATACGAGTGCAAGAATAAAACAAGTGCCAGAATTACAAAAAGGGTAAATAACAGACAAGGATAAACACAAGTGCTGCTAGTAGAGGCGGAACACATTCATTTGATCAGGTGGCATGCATGTTGTAAAGTCTGACAGCAGAGGGAATGAAGGACCTGCGGAACCGTTCCTTCCTACACCGAGGGTGCAAAAGTCTGCCGCTAAAGGAGCTGCTCAGGGACCGCACAATCTCATGGAGGGGGTGAGAGGTGTTGTCCATGATGGATTTAAGCTTAATCAACGTCCTCCTCTCACCCACAACCTCAATGGAGTCCAGGGGACAGCCCAGAACAGAGCTCGCTCTTCTGACCATCTTATTCAGTCTCCCCCTGTCCCAGTCAGTACTGCCCCCACCCCAGCAGACCACAGCGTAGATGATGGCCGAGGCCACGACAGAGTCATAGAAGGTCCGGAGGAGAGCCCTGCACACACCGAAGGACCTCAGTCTCCTTAGCAGGTGGAGGCGACTCTGGCCCTTTTTGTACAGGGCGTGGGTGTGATCAGTCCAGTCCAGTTTGTTGTTAAGGGGAACACCCAGACATTTGTAGTTGTCCACTACCTCAATGCCCGATCCCTGGATGTTCACCGGAGTGAAGATGGGTGCTGTCCTCCCGAAGCTCACAATCAACTCCTTTGTCTTGCTGGTGTTCAGCTGAAGCTGGTTGAGCTCACACTAGCTGACAAAGTCCTTGATGACCAATCGATATTACAGATCGTTCCCCTACGAGACATTTCCAACAATGGCCGTGTCGTCGGAGAACTTCTGGATGTGGCAGTGAGCGGTGTCGTGGGTAAAGTCTGAAGTGAACAGGGTGAAAAGGAAAGGAGAGAGCACCGTACCCTGGGGGACACCAGTGCTGCAGCGCACCACGTCGGACTCACAACGATGTAACCTCACGTACTGCGGCCAGGCGCTGGTCCACACCCGGCTTCTTTATCTTCACCCTAAGCAGTGACGGCTGGATGGTGTTAAAAGCGCTGGAGAAATCGAAGGACATGATCCTCCCAGTGCTCCTATTGTCCTCCAGGTGAAGCAGTGTTCTGTGCAGTAAATAAATCACTGCATCGTCCACCACAACACCAGGCCGGTAAGCAAACTGCAGGGGGTCCAGCTGCGCTCCCACTAATAAACGCAGGTGACCCAGGATGATCTTCTCCATAGTCTTCATCAGGTGGGAAGTCAAGGCAATAGGCCTGAAGTGGTTAGGCTCCTTGGGGCGCGGCACCTTCTGTACAGGGACCACGCAGGAGGTCTTCCACAGTCCTGGGACCTTGTTCAGGCTCAGGTTGAACAGGTACCTGACCACACCACTCAGCTGGTCCGCACAGTCCCTGAGCAGTCTTGGCCAGATGCCATCTGGGCCCGGGGTCTTCCCTGCCTCGATCTTTCTGAGGTGACTCCTCACCTGAAGATCTGTAAAGGAGAGGGGGATGTCGGAAGACCGGGGTGATGGAGTGGAGACAGAAGAGTGACTTCGGGGGGGGTGAGAGGGGGTTGGTGAGCTGGCGGGGGGGCTGGAGTGTCGAAGGTGGCAGAATGAGGTGCGGAGCGAGGTGAAGGGGCGGGAGGGAGGCGGAATCAAATCTGTTGAAGAACAGATTGAGTTCATCCACCCGGTCCTTGTCCCCACAAACTGGTTTCCAATCAGCCCCTTTACCATGGCCCGAGATGGACTGCAGACCCCTCCAATGTCAGTTTTCAGTTCAACAAAAACCAAAAGAGAAAATGCCAAGTTTTCTCTGTTGCAGATGTTTTGGTGTGTTGATCACTAAAACAATGCTAAAATGAGGAGGCCTGAAAGCACTGCTTTTACAATTCAGGAATATACAAACGATTTGTGTGCCAAATCTTCATTACAGCCAATAGCAGAATCCTGATTAAAGGTACAAAAAGACAGGCAATGACTATGTGTGTCCGCTGGTTCTTCTCTGCAACACAGGAAGTTTGCATTAGCAGGGACACTACAGTTGTGCCCATCGGCAAAAGGCAGCCCCCAACTACCACATGGGGCCGCAGGGGGCCAGGGGCAACGGCCCAGAGGGGGCTCAGGGGGAAAAACTCCCTGGAAACTCCTGCATTTTGGCAGTATGGCAACCCCAAAACCATTCATTTCATCACTCGATTTCAACAGTTTTGTTAAAAAAAAAATCCTGCTTGGTGGGCTGCCAAGGTGAATATAATACAGTCAAGCCTCGGTCAACGACCACAATCCGTTCCAGAAGGCGGTTTGAGAAGCGAATCGGTCGAATTCCGAATGTATTTTTCCCATTACAAATAACGGAACATTTTTAATCCGTTCCAAGACTTTTTTAAGCATTTTTTCATTTGCGCATTTTTGTCCGATCGCGCAACTGCAGCGCACCGCCGAACGCGCAACAGTAGCGCGTCGCCGACCGCGCAACTGAACCGCGCTGGTTGCATTATTGTGACAGAGCCGTCACTGAAATTTAGAAAATATTTTTAAACTCCTGATGTACTTTCCAATATTCAAGTGGACCTAAGTGCACAGGGAGCTTATTATAGTCCGATCGCGCAACCGCAGCGCACCGGGCGCTAACTGTCGCATTGCTTTAAGAGCGTCTTTGTGTTCCGAGTTGTAAAATGACGCTGCTCTCGAGCCATGCCCATCTGAAGCAGTTCCTGATCCTGTTCGACTTGTCTATTTCCCTGGCACCATCCTCATCTTTTTTCTCTAAAACCTTCGCCATGCTGGCTAAAACTTTTGCTAATCAGGCAAATGAGTAGGCAAATGATGTGACGAAAGTAGCGCCAAAATGCTGCCGAAAATAATTCAGTTGTTGTCGCAATACTGCTGCCAGCCCCCCCATATAACATTTTTTTTCTCAACGGATCTACATGATTCACAAAAATGATACCTCCGACGGAAAAAAACACGGAAATCCGCGGATCCGCGGAAGATTCTCATCCCTGCTGTGGTATTATCGTATGTTGAAACTATATTATATAGCAGGGGTCTCAAACTCCAGTCCTCGGGGGCCGCATTCCTACAGTTTCCCTCGTTAAACACACCTGATTCAATTATCAGGCTCCTGCAGAACGTGAGGATGAACTGATCATTTGAATCAGGTGTGTTTAACGAGGGAAACTTGGAAAACATGTAGGAATGCGGCCCCCGAGGACTGGAGTTTGAGACCCCTGTTATATAGTGTGTTATTGGAGGTCTCGCATAATTATTGACAGTTGGGGGCGCTGTGGTGCACCAGGGTATTGTACTGCTATGTGAGACACGAGTGGGGAGGAAATAAAAAGTTGCTGAATAAAGAAGTTGCATTAGCCTTCATCTCTACTCCGTATAAACACAACATGGTGTCAGAAGTGCTGTGAAACAGTAACCCACATGAAGAAACGTCCACCGCGGAGGGAAAGGACGAGACGGGTGAGGAAGACAAATGAGTGACGGAGAAGACGAGCGGAGTGGGGAAGGAGCTAGCATGATGGCTAACACAGCCAGCGCTACGTTTAGCATTCAACCACCGGAGCCCTTTGATTTTTCCAAGCCGCACGAGTGGACAAAATGGATAAGGAGTTATGAGAGATTCCGTCAGGCAAGCAACTTAACAGCAAGCTCCGAAGAAAATCAGGTGAATACCTTGATGGGAGACGAAGCAGATGTCGTTTTGAGAGGCTTGAAGGTCACTGAAGCAGACCAGCGTGACTACATTAAAGTGAGAGATGGTTTCCACTCGTTCTTTATAGTGAAAAAGAACATTGTTTATGAACGAGCACGCTTTAATATGCGAAAACAGGAAACAAATGAGACTGTTGATGCATTTATCACCACTCTGTATGCATTAGCTGAACACTGTAATTATGGGACATTGCATGATGAGCTAATCAGGGACAGGATAGTGGTTGGACTGGCTGACACACGGCTCTCAGAACGCATGCAAAGGGAGCGAGATTTGAATCTTGAAAAGGCTATAACATGGCTAGACAATCTGAGGAGATTAAAAAGCAGCAAAACACACTGAGGAGTGACGCCAGTGGTGTAAAGCAGATGGATGTTTGCTCTGCAGACAGAGTATGTAAAGGCCGAAAGCAAAAAGAAAAGCCAAGATTCAATAAGTTCAAAAGTAATGGAGCTAAGCCACTCAGCAACATAAACCAGTGCTACAAATGTGGTGTCGCACCTCACTCTAAGCACGAGTGCCCTGCCAACGATGCCAAGTGCCACACGTGTGGGAAAAAAGGTCACTACCAGCGTGTGTGTCGTGCAGGTAAAGCTGTGCACGGTATAGAGGAAGAGGAGGAAAGCTTCTTTCTGGGCTCAGTGACATCAGATAGCCATACATGGACTGCTGATATAACCATAATAGATAAAAATGTCACCTTCAAACTCGATACTGGTGCGGATGTTACTGCTGTATCACAGACTGAGTTTAAAAACATATTTTCCAACACAAAGCAGCCTGTTCTCAAAAAGCCAGAAAGACCCTTGTTGGGTCCAGGACGGATTCCACTGGACGTGTCAGGGTTCACCAGACTGCAGCTGAGGAAAGGAGCCAAGCAGACCATGGAGAATGTTGTGTTTATGTTGTTCAAAACCTGAGCACGCCATTGCTTGGGTTGCCAGCCATTAAAGCCCTTGGCTTGCTTATCCGCGTCGACAGCATAGACAAGGAGACCCTCAAGGCAAGTTACCCCAAGTTGCGCAGGGGTCTGGGTAAGCTACAACAACCACACACCATAAAGCTCAAGCCAGGTGCCGTGCCATATTCAGTAAAAAAAAACAGGAGGATTCCACTACCTCTGGTGGGTGAAGTCAAGAGAGAGCTCCACCGCATGGAAGCTCTGGGCGTCATCAGCCGGGTGGAGGAGCCAACTGATTGGTGTGCCGGCATGGTGGTCGTGCCCAAAAAGGACAAAAGAAAGGTGCGGTTGTGTGTGGATTTAACCGGCTTGAATGTGTATATGTACCGTGGAAAATACATTCTCCCATCTGTGGAACAAAACCTGGGAACGCTTACTGGAGCAAAACTGTTCAGCAAGTTGGATGCCAACTTGGGCTTTTGGCAGATTCCATTAACGGAGGAGTCAGCCAAGTACACTACATTCATAACGCCCTTCGGACGGTTCCACTTTAACCGCCTTCCATTTGGCATCGCTTCTGCGCCCGAACATTTCCAGTGAAGGATGGCGGAGATCACAGAGGGGCTCAAACAGTGTGGTTTGTCACATCGATGATCTGTTGGTGTGGGGGCGGGACAAGGAAGAGCATGACACTCGACTTAATGCCGTGCTACAAAGACTAGAAAAAGCAGGCATCACACTGAATGTGGACAAGTGTGAAATCTCCAAGAGCGAAGTAGTCTTCCTGGGCCATATCATCACAGCCGCAGGCATCCGCCCTGACCCAAGAAAGACAGAGGCCATCACAGACATGACAGAGACCACAAATGCTAGTGAATTAAGGAGTTTTCTCGGCATGGTCAACCAGCTGGGAAGGTTTATTCCTCAGCTAGCTGAAAAAGATAAACCGCTCCGTGACCTCTTCTCAAAGAAAAACTGCTGGGTCTGGGACGTGGACCAGGCAGCAGCGTTTGAAGACCTAAAGAAAGCTCTGTCCTCTCCTCCGGTGCTGGCTATGTATGACCCGGGTGTTAGGGTAGTGTTCACTCTAACTTATTTTGCAAGAACCACACTGGAGACAAGTTAGTCGTTTCAGACACCTGCAGGCGGAGAGTTCACTCGTCGCTGTGCTTACAGCGATGGTCGAATGAAGTCTGAAGTCAGGCCTCATCAGGTGCATATTTATTGAGAAGAAACACAGTGTGAGAACCCAGGATGGGGTGAAGCCGGTCCCCTGCTGATCAAAGCATAGCAGGGGGCCTTTTACGACTTTGTGGAAACAAAGCAACTTTGATTGCTTCCTCTGCAGCTAGTCAATCAGGTGAAAATATCTTAGCACTTTGGTCTACTACTTTTGGTAAAACAGGACAAGCTAGGTAAATTATTACAGGCTACATTCCAACATAATCATACGATGAAGATATTCTGCAAACCCTAACATATCCCCCCTGTTTTATCATATGAGTATGCCAAACCCGATCAATCAAACATAAGAAAGAAAATACAATGACAGCAATAATTTCCAGTGAAGACGAGGCATTTCCCTCAATGCTCCAGTCCAAATTTTGTGTGCAACTGAAAAACCTGCGGCCAGATTAAATGCAGGAAAAGAGTTACACGGCCCCTTTGCCTTAGGCGACCAGAATGTTATCAATAAAAAAAAGAAAAAGAAAAACACAGAAACAGTACATCATTGTACCCATCACTTGCAAGGCATTTTCGATGGTCAAATCATCAAGTTTCTTTAGAATAATGCTGAGCTAAACAGCATCTACGCAATCCACGTCTCGCAGCACATCATAGTCATCACATCCGTCATCTCTAAGAAGTTGTATATGTACTTGTGCCACGGTAGAAGACACAAGCCTTGTCACAGCAGACTTCAAACATAGGATAACACAGGTCGTAAACAAGCACAACAATACCAGCACAGCAAGCACAGGAGTCACAAGTTTCAACAGTAACTGCCATCACGCGCCAGAGAATAGCCATGAAAAGAAATCCCATTGATGTGGGATGTTATCCTCCGACGTGGCCTGCTGTAAATTCCTCAGTGAGTTCATGGCTTCCTTGATGTGCGTGTCGTTATCTCCTGGAATGTATGTGCAACAGGAAGTCCCAATGATGTGGCACACACCACCTTGTGCTGCCGTCAACAAGTCCAGAACCATCCTGTTTTGCAAGACCATTAGTCTAATAGCCTGGATCTCTCTATTTTGTCCATCATCGACTTGCAGTGAGAGGTTCACAAAGGATTGAAAACGATAGTTCAGTGTCTCGATGAAGAGAGATTGTTTTCCAACTCCGATCCAAGGAAAAAGCGCATGAACAACTTTGTTTCCGACAGGCCATATTTTATGGTCGTCCGGAACATTTGCACCCCAGACAGGGTCATGGGGGTCAAAGGTTGTAATCGCCCTGCGGCGACGTCCAGAAGAGTTGTGTGCTGTCGTCAGCTGACGATGTTGTATCCTGTAGGTGTGGTCTGTCACCCACACTGGTGCACACACTCCTGTCCAGTTGGCGGGCAGCATCGGATAAACCTTGTGACCACAAAGCCACCAGCCATTCTGTATGAAGTATGTTCCGTTTGATGGTGCAGCCATGTTGGTCGGAGAGCCCTCACCACCTGAAATGGCTCTCTTATCCTGACACTCAGTGGCGATGTCCAAAGCTCCCATCCAGTTCCCTCCTGGAGAGCAGTCTCTGTCAATGCATTTGTGGGTCTCACTTCCTTGGACGTAACACGTATAGTTCACTCCAGGTGGCCGGTCTGTGAAGGCCACCTGCGGCAGTGTTCGTCCTTTAACAGTCACATTGAGATTTGTCCAGAAAAGCTGATCACAGGTACCTTCCGCAAGTCCAGGGCGGGACGGGTCGGCATCACTGACTGTGACAGCACGGTGTTGATATCCAACTCCTCCCATGGATGCCATGCATTTCGCTTCAGTGACATTCATTGCTCTGGCCTCCAAGTGAACTTGTGTGGAGGACGGAGGGAGTTTGGAACACACATAGCAGCCCTCCTGTGTGTGCGATCTCACAGTGAATTTGACGTATCGGTACCAAGTGTTGGTTTCGTATGGGTTTCTGGGGTCCCATGACCAGTCCTCAAAGTTCTCATCATGTGACCATCGTTTTCCACGGTCAACATTGTCACTTGGTCTGTTCAGTTGAGTCCATAGACCATAGCACGCTCCAACCACAACGCAGCAGAGGATCCATCTGGCATATGGAGCCCCGTTGCTACTAGGATGGCAGAGACGCCGGGACATCCCCTCGCCTAGCGGAGTGGGGATCATTGTTTTCTTCACCAACATTGAGACGTCCCACCCTAAACGATAGGACTCCTTTGAAGTCAGACTTCCCCCCACTCCGAATTAGGGGTCCAGCACTCTCTGCAACTTGCAGTGGCTGAGGTGAATCCAGCTTGGCCGTTCAGCTATCTTTACTGCGGTGGGGGTAGTCAGCAGGACTTGGAATGGTCCTCCTTACTGCGGTGGGGGTAGTCAGCAGGACTTGGAATGGTCCCTCCCACCGTGGGCTGGCCCAGCTCTTTCTTTTGATGACTTTGATGTAGACCCAGTCTCCTGGTATGACGGCGTTGTCGACCTGTGAGGATGAAAGATCAGGCGGCAGTAAATTTGCATTGACACCTCTGTCAGTCTGAGCGTTCTAATCATGTAATCTGCCAGGGACTGTTCTTCGTCTGCTTCTTGCATATATTGTATCATTCACCAGTTAATTTTATTGCCCTTCTGAATTGGGCAAATAAGAGTGTTTGCGAGAAGTGTTTGAGCACTTCCGAATGACTCCTCCTGACCAAAGACCATTTATGACAGAGGCTATCCCATTTATTGCCTCCTGTGTTAAAGGAGATTCTCTGATCTTGGTTACTGGAGGAACGGACCTTAAGTCCTGTAGCAGATGGTTCCTTTGCCCATCCCCTTATCAGTTAAATAATGTTGATTAGCCAGGGAAACGCATAAGCGCGTGCCCTTCCAAACAGCTACACCACTTCCTCATAGCTTCTTCAGTTACTTTTCAATCATCTTCCAATCGTTTACAGCAAACGTTTGAGAAAAAAATCTAACTCAATGGCACAACGCCATATGTATTAGAGATTCTATATGTAGTAAAGTGTTGTATATATATATTTATTATTTTTATTTTTTATTTTATTTTTTATCTCCCACTCTCTATACAACATTCTCCCTCCTTCTGAGGCATGGCGACGCCCATGTCTCACACCTTGACAAACTGTCTGGGAGGATGTGTTCTTTACCACATATGACTCTATCATCATTTAATTTGATTTTCCTTCCAAAACGCTTCTCAGTTTCCCAGTTCACACATCTTCTGCATGTGTTACTGGTTCTCCAGTTTTTTTTTTTTTTCCTAGTTAATTAGCAATCCAAAAGCAACCTTTTTATTTCCTTTATGTATTTATTTCTTCCTTAGCATTTAACGTACTCAAAATCACTCTTTCTTCAAAGTCGCTCTACTAATTTTCAATAGTAGTGTCCAACAACGTCAACCATTCAACCTGTATTTTCCCTTCATTCAGGCAATCAGTCATCAATGCTCATTTGCATCTCACACACAGTCTCCAAGAAGGAGACTTTCTATCACATCGGTCCCAATTCATCCAAGCTCACCACACAACATTCACATACCGTTTTCATCCCAAGGTTCTTGATAGAACAATCCACCAATCCAAACAAAACTCAACACGCAAAAAAAACTGCTGGCAAATCAACCAGAAGTTTTTCTTTGTTTTTAAATTTGAAGAACCCAATCTCTCAGAATCAGCTCGCATATAGAAGTTTGTATAATCTTATAACACAACCAGTCAATTATTTCTATTAAATGTGAACGTCTTAAATTCACAATTTTGATTCTTCCAATTCCTGAAAGCATGTTCTGTCGTTTCTTACTTAACATGCACTAGTGTGGATCAGTTTCTGCTCGCAAACAGATTTCTCTCTTTTCCTCTCATTTTTATCTTTCAATAGCGTTTCTGTTCTGCGGTGCAAATTGGATAGACCACAGTCTAGTAAATTTCTGTACACTAAAAGTTTAGCCAATTTTCATAATTTTAACACGCATGCACAGCTCTCGCGCGCGTAAGGTAGATCCCAGCACCAATGATTCGTCACAGGCTGGCCATTTCCTGCGGTCGATCATGAGCTGGTCCCTCCCACGCACACGAGGACAGCACATTCTAAGTTTTATTTAACTTCTAGAAGCCAGTTGCATTCATTTACCACTTGATTTGCAAATTTTAACTTTAGTGTACATACACAATTTGATCTCTGGTCATACAACAGCATTGTCATACTCCTTGCATGGACAGGAGCTCTAACAATCTAAAAACGTTCTAATAATCTGACAATGACATGTCTTGCTTTCATATGGACATCTGTTATTTCTTCCTCTGTAGGAGCACAAGAGATCACAGGGGAGGAATCTAGTCACGCTGACAATTTGGCTTTTCCTCTGCCCCTTCCTCCACCCTTTGATAGGTGTCGTTTTGCCTGACGACACTCTCTTGCGAAGTGTCCCCGTCTCCCACAGTTCCAACAGGTCTCTGAATCTGATGGGGGTTTTGAATTATACGGAGGCCTGCGACCTTGTTGGCCTCTACCTCTTCCTCTGGCCTGCTGGGACCCATGAAAGAAGACTGTTGTATCTTCATCTAGGTCAACATCATCATCATCGCCTAGATGAAACACGTCGGAACTTTTGGCCCATTGCATAGTTGTTGTCACACTTGCAATATCTACTTCCACCAAATGTTTCCTCACCCAGTTGCCGAAGTCGGGGGGGGAAACAGTGATGAGCGCGTTTTTAAGACGTTGCTGATTGAAGCACTCTCAGCCGCATCATCGAATGGGGTGCCACTGTGCACCCAGAATTCTTTTTCAAATCTTAATTGAATGGCGGTCTCGTCACTTTTTATCTGTCCAGGTTTTTGTCTCCTGAATTTGTTCTCTTTTCTCTTGTGAAGCTTTCAACCACATTCTAGCACAATTCAACTCTCTCTCTTTTCTTTTCTTTTTCAGTCCCTTTGTCGTTCTATCTACACTCTCCTCCAAAACATCAACCACCATCTTCCACACTTCAACTTTCAACGTCCCTTCTACTCCATACTTTTTCTTCCACTTTGGCATGTATTGCATACAATTAAGAAATTTACATGCCATGTACTTCTCATCTCCTTCAAGAGCTAGGGATTTACCGGTTTTGTTTCCCATCTTAATTAGGTATTATAGGTTTATACAATTTTTTTTATTTTTATTTTCTTTGAGGATCCTCAATGCAGGTTTAAATTGACCTTCCACCAAATTCTCTTTGCGGTCAATTTATCCTACCAGTCGCACTCTCAACCACACAAACACCAGCGCTTTTTATTTTTAGGCCTATCCAGGATGGGTGTAAAACCCTCCCAAACAGCTTGGAAGAACTGACAAAAAAAAGAAAGAATCTACGCCCTTCTTCAATTAGGAAAAAAAGACTCTGTCTTTTCTTAGCCCGTTCCTTCCACTGGGACTAGAATCCCAACTGTTTCATAGCTTGGAAAAACCAAAGCCGTATCTCATAGCCCGGACAAACCAAAGCCGTATCTCATAGCTAGGACAAACCAAAGCCGTATCTCATAGCTAGGACAAACCAAAGCCGTATCAGCGCTTTTTTCTTTGACTTACTTGTCCCCTGGTTCGTTGCACTGCCGGGTCCCGTCAATCCACCTCTGTCAGACGAAGGCAGACCTAAGACGCTGGCCCAGCGAAGGATTTCCTTCCCAGGTCTTTCTTTACCAGGTCCTCCTAATGGACGCTGGCCCGTCGACGGTGTACAGCGCCTCGTCCTCCGTCAGCCAGATGGCGGGTATGAGGGTCCCGGGTTTCGGCACCAAAATGTTAGGGTAGTGTTCACTCTAACTTATTTTGCAAGAACCACACTGGAGACAAGTTAGTCGTTTCAGACACCTGCAGGCGGAGAGTTCAGTCGTCGCTGTGCTTACAGCGATGGTCGAATGAAGTCTGAAGTCAGGCCTCATCAGGTGCATATTTATTGAGAAGAAACACAGTGTGAGAACCCAGGATGGGGTGAAGCCGGTCCCCTGCTTATCAAAGCATAGCAGGGGGCCTTTTACGACTTTGTGGAAACAAAGCAACTTTGATTGCTTCCTCTGCAGCTAGTCAATCAGGTGAAAATATCTTAGCACTTTGGTCTACTACTTTTGGTAAGACAGGACAAGCTAGGTAAATTATTACAGGCTACATTCCAACATAATCATACGATGAAGATATTCTGCAAACCCTAACACCGGGCAGAGACACCAAAGTATCTGCTGATGCATCATCGTATAGTTTGGGGGGTGTAATTCTCCAGAAATGGGGGGAAGGATGGAAGCCTGTGGCTTACACATCACGGTCACTCACTCCAACTGAGCAACGATACGCACAGGTGGAGAAGGAGGCTCTGGGCCTCACATGGGCCTCACATGGGCCTCACATTGGCCTGTGAACGGTTTCGGGATTTCCTCATCGGAAAGGAGTTTTGCCTGGAGACCGACCATAAACCCCTTCTCAGCACTGGATCTTTTGCCACAGAGGATCCAGGGTTTCAGTATGAGGCTGATGCGCTACTCATACTCCATCGTGCACGTACCAGGAAAGTCGCTTTGGACAGCAGACACACTTTCACGTGCACCTGTAAAATCACGCATGTCCACTGATGACCAGGAGCTGATGGAGAGCACAAACATATTTGTGGTCTGTGTCACTGAGAGTCTACCTGTCAGCTCATCATATACAGAAAACCTGAAAGAGCAGTTGAAAGCCGACAGTGTCTGCTCGCGTGTCATGACCATGTGCATGGAAGGATGGCCAGCACATGCAAAACAGCGCTGAAAAACTACTGGCTGGAGCGAGCTACATTAACAGTGAAAGATGGCTTACTGCTAAAGGACACACGACTGGTAATACCTTCTGCAATGAGGAACGACGTGCTATTCAAATTACACGAAGGACACTTAGGTGTCGTGAAATGTAAAGCACGTGCACGTCAATCTGTGTGGTGGCCAGGACACAGCCAGCAAGTGAACGAAATAATACTGAACTGCAGGACATGCATACAAGAGCGACACAACCCAAAAGAGTCACTCATGCCATCAGGGTGCCCTGAAAGACCTTGGCAAAGGTTAGGAACAGACCTTTCTACACAATAGGCAGAATAATCCTCTAAGGTTTGACGAGACAAAGGCAGTCTACCCTATGATCTCTGGAAAAAGGGAGATATGGTATTATCGTATGTTGAAACTATAATATTATATAGTGTGTTATTGGAGGTCTCGCATAATGTTGACAGTTGGGGGCTCTGTAGTGCGCCAGGGGCATTGTACTGCTATGTGAGACACGAGTGGGGAGAAAATAAAAAGTTGCTGAAAAAAGAAGTTGCATTAGCGTTCATCTCTACTCCGTATAAACACAACAGTGGTGGGCTGCGTTCGCACTCTCCCCTGGTCTTTCTGATTAAAACAAAAATCACGCTCAGTAGTACGCACATGGAGTTTAGGTCTGCGGTGCTGTGACACACTGAACGCTTTTGAGCATGTTACTAACTGTACTCTGGAACTGTGCATTTGCTTGCTAAACTGTATTAACCAAATTAGTCAATGCAAAATAATATGTAATTACCACATTCCTGACTCGTTACATGATATGAACGTATCAAAACCTTTTTGTCGGCTGTAGGTCGGTCTTTTTGAAGAATGCGCCTGATTGTTGTTCCTCATACATCAAAAGTATGGATTTCTAGAAAACAACTTTTACTTCCTAAAGTAAAATGACAGATTTATATTCAAATGTCAAATATCAAACGCCACCATCGCAATGGAGGTGAATTACACTCCAAACCATGCCAGCAACGTCAAAAGCCTCAATTATTTGCGACACAAGAGAGATATAGAGCATTTCTGAAATTTGAGAAATCATTTGAGAAATTACGATCGTATTTTGTTTCCGGATTTGTGTTGAGTAAAATAATGAAATTACACATTTTGAAATAAAACACAGAGATGGGATCATTTCCCGTTCTCTCATACCAAAAGTACACGTACCAAGACATACAACTGTTTTTACCTTCAATACTCAAAATAGACGCCCAATCAATAGGTGACGCTGCTTGAAAGAACGAGCGCCGTCAGTGTTCGATCCAGTACCTACAATCCTGTGCGCCAACAAGGTTTAAAGTAAGTGAGACATTAATGAACACAAAATACTCGTTTAAACCTTCTATTTAGGTTGAGTCCTTCTAATTATAGTAAATCTATGAGCGTCTATTGTTTGTATTAGAAGGAATGGTTGCTGCAATTTGAGTGTGAGACCGCCTGTGAATTTGGTGAGACCAGCAGTGGGGTGGCCCGTTTTGACTCAGATTTTCAGATCACTCGTTTCTCTTCAGATCGAATAAATCTTTCGCCTTTTACTAAAGATTTCCGTGGGGAGGAACAACAAGAGTCTATCTCAAATTTTTTTATGCTCTGCGAAAGCGGAGCATCCTTTCTCTGTGAAAATATCAATATTGCAACGGATAGCCGCCTATATCATACTCCGTGCAACAGTCATACGTTCACATAATTCATACCGACATATATGTGAACATGTTCACATAAACAGAGAAATTATGCCGAGTGCAGACAGACAATCACATTTAAGCCCTCGTTTATCAATGCAGTTTAATTTCTGGTGGTACCCATTTGAACGGGCACATGTCAGTCCATTGTAATTTGGCAAAATATATTGTTTTTGAAAAAAAAACAATAACCACCCCCCTCAATTGCACAAGCACTCCTGCTCCTCACTTCAAGGAACACGGACTTGAGCAGATCCACCGCGCTGTGCTTCGTTGAAACGTGGCTTGATGGACGCACCCCCCACCACGCCGTGGAGTTAGCTGGGTTTCGGCCAATGCGTGCAGATCGCAGCGCGGAGCTCACCGGAAAATCAAAGGGAGGTGGTCTCTGTTTCTATATTAATAAACGTTGGTGTACTGATGTCACGGTGTTGAAAGAGTCTTCCAGCCCTCTCCTAGAAACACTTTTCATCGACTGCCGGCCGTTGTATTCACCACGGGAGTTCTCCTCAATCGTCATGGCGGCAGTTTACAGTCCACCACACGCACGTGCGAGTGAAGCCACGCAGATGCTGGCTGACCAGGTGACAGACATGGAGAAACCTCTACCAAATTCACTAATCATTGTTCTGGGTGATTTTAACAGGGCGAACCTCGCACACGAACTCCCCAAATACAGACAGCACATAACGTGTCCCACCAGAGGGGCACAGACACTGGACCACTGCTACACCGTAATTAATTAAATACCACTCTGTGGCTCGTGCAGCTTTAGGACTCTCGGACCACTGTCTAGTTCAGGGGTGGGCAAACTTTTTGACTCGCGGGCCGAACTGGGTTCTAAATTTGGACCGGAGGGCCGAACCAGGAGCAGATGGACGTAATGTTTGTGTGAAGCAATATAAGCGACCTGTAAAGGTCATTGCATGAAAGATTTTGGCCTTTAGTAGGTAGTAAAGCATGGATATTCCAAACAGGTTTTTTGAAAACAAATGCATTTATTAACAGCATTAAAAAAAAAAAAAAAAAAATCACTAAAAAACTGTTATCAGTGATTCTCATAAAATACGACACTGTTATTATGAATAACAGTCTCCATCACTTCAGTGCCTGCAGGTCAGATTAATGAAAGATGTTTATCTTATGAGATCACATCAAACGGTAAACATTCTGACCAAATATATCATCTTGAAGAATCGGTGAAAGCATACATCCAAATAAAGTAATCAAAACGGCAACACGGGGAGGGGTATCTGAAAATCAGAGCAGGTTTAACTCACAAACACCTGATAACAGAGGTGAGGAAACGGGAAACACTTCCTTAAAGTAAGCCTTAAGAACTTTACAGGTTAAGATTAGTCGCAAACAGGTGGTGCATCAATGTCCTTGAGCATCCTGCATTGTTTGAAAATGAGAATGGTCGCTAGTTTCAATCCCTGCTATGTGTACAAATCATATTCAAAATGCATTTTTTTACAACAAACTTGAGAGCCTCCCCTTCATTTTCAGTGGGAACAGTGTTGTTGGTCTCCCTTTTTTGCTAGTGCGTTATAGTCTGGAGTAAAATTTGTTGTGGCAATTCTTAGGAGAGATCCGAGATGTTGGTCCGTTTACCTCGATCTGTGACGGGTTGATGTTGATGTGGCTGAACGTCACGTCGCGTACGTCGAGCCAAATTGGCCACTCTTTTTTAAACACTCGGCACTGTGTCCACCTTGCTTTTCCTTGGGCGACTCATTTTAATAGAAGGATTCCAGGGGAAGATTTGTGGGTGGCTTTAGCGTAAAACTGTATCTGAAAGCTCAGCGCGCGAATTACAAGAATGCTGTCGTCACAGCCCACGCTCTAAATTCGGGACTGATACAAATAGAGCGCGAGTGCGCCATGTCCGTACTACTGAGTACGTACACGCACTTGTGAGTGTGCACCGAGCTTTCTGACACGGCTTCCGGTAGTAAATGCGCAGGCGAGCGGTTCCCCATCTACTGGGGAAACGCAGTCATTGCAGGCAAAATGACAAAAAAAAAGTTTAATAATACAAATAATTCAGGGTTGGCGGGCCGGATTAAACGGTCCCGTGGGCCGGATGTGGCCCGCGGGCCGTAGTTTGCCCATCCCTGGTCTAGTTCATCTGATCCTGGCCTACAGGCAGAAATTAAAGACTTCTAAGCCTGTGGTGAGGACTGTGAGGAAGTGGACAGTGGAGTCAAGGCAGGACCTCCAAGCCTGCTTTGACCGCACCGATTGGGGAGTTTTTGAAGCTGCAACTTCAGACTTGCATGAACTCACTGACACTGTCACATCATACATCAGTTTTTGTGAGGATCTGTGTGTGCAGACCAAGACCTTCTGCACGTACAACAACGACAAACCTTGGTTTACACCGAACCTCAGGAGGCTGCGCAAAGTCAAGGAGGAGGCCTACAGGAGCGGCGACCGGGACCTGTTCAAGCAGACCAGAAACACACTGAACCGAGAGGTCAGGAAAGCCAGCAAGTGTTACGGGGAGAGCCTGGAGAAACACCTCTCTGCCAATCCTGATCCCTCAACAGTGTGAAAAGGTCTGCAGAGCATCACGGGCTTCAAGAAACAAACCCCCTGTCCTGTGGAGAACCCAAGGCTTGCAAACCAGCTAAACAGGTTCTACTCTAGGTTTGATCGGTCCTCCCACACTACAGGAGTTCCTGCAGCACAATCAACATACTCACCTCCCCCCACAACCGCTCTGTCCTCCATCACCGTTGTCACCTACTCTCTCTCTTGCAGAGGCCAAAAGATCAGGAAGGCACCGGGCCCAGACGGCGTGTCACCTTCCTGCTTGAAAGTCTGTGCCGAACAGCTGGCACCCACCTTTGCACGGATCTTCAACCGTTCCCTGGAGCTGTGTGAGGTGCCCTCGTGCTTCAAGAGCTCCACCATCGTTCCGGTGGCCAAGAAGCCCGCCATCACAGGTTTGAATGACTATAGACCTGTCGCTCTGACATCTGTGGTCATGAAATCTTTGGAGAGGTTAGTGTTGAACCACCTGAAGGATGTCACGGGCCCCCTGCTTGACCCCCAATACTGGCGCCCCTCAGGGGTGCGTCCTCTCCCCACTGCTCTTCTCTCTCTACACCAACAATTTCTCCTCAGGTGACTCTCCTGTGAAGCTCTTGAAGTATGCGGACGACACCACTCTCATCGGACTGATCCGGGACGGTGACGAGACTGCGTACAGACAGGAGGTGGAGCGGCTGGTCCACTAGCGCAGCCAAAACCACCTGGAGCTGAACCCGCTCAAGACCGTGGAGATGACAGTGGACTTCAGACGAGACCCTTCACCACTTTCACCCCTCACTATCCGCAGTAATACTATTCTCTCCACAGACACCTTCAAGTTCCTGGGAACCACAATCTCTCGGGACCTGAAATGGACCGGCCACATAGACTCTGTCCGGAAGAAGGCCCAGCAGAGGCTGTACTTCCCGAGACAGCTCAAGAAGTTCAACCTGCTGCGGGAAGACCTTCTACACTGCCATGATCCAGTCTGTCCTCTGCACCTCCATCACTGTCTGGTTTGGATCGGCCTCCTAACAAGACAAGCACAGACTGCAACAGACAGTCAGGACTGCAGAAAAGATCATTGGAATCAACCTCCCATCTATCCAAGACTTGTACCTGTCCAGGACCAGGAAACGTGCAAGTAACATCTCTAAAGAACCCTTCTCACCCAGGTTGCAGTCTGTTTGAACTACTCCCCTCCAGATGGCGTTATAGAGCTCTGTACGCCCAAACCAGCAGACACAGAGACAGCTTCTTCCCCCAGGCTGTTGCTCTGATGAACTCACACCACTCTTAGAGTCTCAGAGTCATTGCTGTGCAACAACATCCCGCTCTCCACACTTTTTTTTGAATTGTCTACACTATTTGTACTACTATGTGTCCTCTCTGCATCCATTGCAGCCTGGTCATCCTGGAAGAGGGACCCTCCCATCTGTGGTCTCTTCTCAAGGTTTCTCATTTGCCCTAGTTGGAGTTTTGAGTTTTTCGTTGCCCTCCTGGGAGAATATTTGTCATTTTTCACACGTCCTGAGTGTTGTTAGTTACCTAAATGTTGAACAGAGGCTGTGATGTACCGAAGTCAAATTCCTTGTTTGACACGCTCAAACATGGCAAATAAAAATCCTTGAATCTTTACTGTTCACAAGCACAATCACAAGTACAAGTCATCTTCATCCATAAGCACATCAGTACATCAGTCTTTCCTTGTTAAAACACAGCAGCCCTTCAAAACAAAATGTGTTCCATCAACTTTTAGTTTCTTAATAGACAATGATGTTATTTATTTACATATTGCAACACACGTCCACCTCCTTCAATGTTACACGTGAATGCACATACAGAGAGACGTTTTATTCATTTTGATCAGGCTACATGAAGCAAAATATAAAGGTGAATGTAATTCTCATTAATTGAATAAATTACTCCTTTTGACCAGCGGGGGTTGGGGGGTGGGTGCACATGAAGCCTCGAGAAATGAACCTACCGTATTTTCCGCCCTAAAAGGCGCACCGGGTTATAAGGCGCACCTTCAATGAACGGCCCATTTTAAAACTTTGTCCATATATAAGGCGCACCGGATTATAAGGCGCATAAAATAGAAGCTATACTGCATCAAACTGAGGTTGACTAGGGTTGCGGTATGCATCCACTAGCCAATAACCAATGAGCCCTCTGTAAACAATCGCGTTTCTCAAACGATCTCCTATAAAATGATCAGAACTGACTAAAGTTCGATCTAACGCATTGGTACTACTTACCTATGTTTCCCTTCCATATCGATCCGTAGATTTACTCGAAACATTAACAGAGCAGCCTATTTTGACATGAAATAGCCTGGTACGTATAGCAGCTATCGCAATAGCATTAGCCATCCGCAAAGTCTCACGAGTCTCAGCTCGCAATCTCCCATGAGCCTCAGCAAAGTGTAAACAATCGCGTTTCTCAAACGATCTCCTATAAAATGATCGGAACTGACTAAAGTTCGATCTAACGCATTGGTACTACTTACCTATGTTTCCCTTCCATATCGATCCGTAGATTTACTCGAAACATTAACAGAGCAGCCTATTTTGACATGAAATAGCCTGGTACGTATAGCAGCTATCGCAATAGCATTAGCCATCCGCAAAGTCTCACGAGCCTCAGCTCGCAATCTCCCATGAGCCTCAGCAAAGTGTAAACAATCGCGTTTCTCAAACGATCTCCTATAAAATGATCGGAACTGACTAAAGTTCGATCTAACGCATTGGTACTACTTACCTATGTTTCCCTTCCATATCGATCCGTAGATTTACTCGAAACATTAACAGAGCAGCCTATTCTGACATGAAATAGTCTGGTACGTATAGCAGCTATCGCAATAGCATTAGCCATCCGCAAAGTCTCACGAGCCTCAGCTCGCAATCTCCCATGAGCCTCAGCAAAGTGTAAACAATCGCGTTTCTCAAACAATCTCCTATAAAATGATCGGAACTGACTAAAGTTCGATCTAACGCATTGGTACTACTTACCTATGTTTCCCTTCCATATCGATCCGTAGATTTACTCGAAACATTAACAGAGCAGCCTATTTTGACATGAAATAGCCTGGTACGTATAGCAGCTATCGCAATAGCATTAGCCATCCGCAAAGTCTCACGAGCCTCAGCTCGCAATCTCCCATGAGCCTCAGCAAAGTGTAAACAATCGCGTTTCTCAAACGATCTCCTATAAAATGATCGGAACTGACTAAAGTTCGATCTAAAGCATTGGTACTACTTACCTATGTTTCCCTTCCATATCGATCCGTAGATTTACTCGAAACATTAACAGAGCAGCCTATTTTGACATGAAATAGCCTCGCGGGTACAACAGCTATTCGGTGACGCCCCCTGACTACAGTTGCCGTAATGCTGGGAAGCGATGCGACCTTGTAATTTACTAGTCGTACTAAAACGTACTGAAACATTTTGGCAGAGCACTGTGTACAACCAGTATGGATCAACAAATTCATCAGTTGATCCATATATAAGGCGCACTGGCCTATAAGGCGCACTGTCGGCTTTTGAGAAAACTTTAGGTTTTTAGGTGCGCCTTTTAGGGCGGAAAATACGGTATTTGCAAACCGTTTGGTGGGAAAGCCTCAAATCCCAAGTGTGCCAGTTTCTTCACTAAAGAGACGAGAGTTCTTTGTTACAGAGGTTTACTGTGATCTTAATTCGTTGACATCACAGCCACACCGTAGAACTGGTGACAACACATATTTTGGCCTGCCAGTGAACAACCGGGTACTTTACTGTTTTGACTTAGTAGCTTCGCGATGACGCATCCTAGGTCGGCCGTTAACTATTGCGCTGTTGCGTCACGTCACCTTCCCGCTTCTTTCCCGGAAACGGGAAGTGCCCTCGAAGTCTAACTTACCACCGGTTTCTATCGCAACTTAATATCAACAAGACAGTGCTACAAACTATATACAAATAACAAGGAACAAAAATAAATTCACACAAAAATAATTTGCACACCATGCAAAACTTGAAGCTTCGCCAGAGCCACAACAGCTCCGCCCAGCGGCGAAAGACACAACTGCTTCGACTTCGGCAGTTACACCAAGGAAGCCTCATGTGTCCATCATTACTCAAAAGCGTTCAGTGTGTCACAGCACGTAGACCTAAACTCCGTGTGCGTACTACTGCGCAAAAGTTTTGTTTTAAACAGAAAGAACGCAATCCCCCACTAGCAGAAATTATGCAGTCGAGATTCCCACATTTGGGGAATTCACAGGGGTCAGTATGTGGCATTAGCATCATTTGATACATGTCACCGTAACTTGAATTGGTAGTCTCTTTATTTAAATCGTTGCCTCAGAGCCATTTCGGGTCATCGCTTCTCGGCCTTTTGGCTAAGATCAAGTGTAGTATCTGTTCTTATCAGTTTAATATCTGATACGTCCCCCATCATATTAAATTGATTTTTGGAATAGTGAGTTGGAAAAGGGGCTTGCCCCGTTCACTCCACGCATCAACCTGATATAGCAGTACCTCCAGGCACGGTGCACTCCCTCTCCTGGTCAAATCAACAGTTCAATAAGTAAGAAAACCATTTCAATCCATTCACTTCATTCTTCCAGGGTTAAGCAGTCATTTATGACTTGATGGGCTCTGATCTAAATGTAAGACGTTTCGGCTTGAGAGGCAGCAAGAATTTACGTAACCGTTCTAAAATATAATTAAAATGTGTTTCTTTGCTTGAGATTTTCCTATCATCGTTGCAAGAATTTTTATTACATTTCTTATTCTCAAATTTTCAAGGAAATGTCGTTTTCAAAACTTGTTCAGAAAAAAAAAAATATTATTCAGTGGTAATGTTGGAGGTTTTCAATAAATACAAATTCATAGTTTTAGGGTTCTCAGGTTAAAAGAGGCAATGCGTGATGGGCATGTTTTTGCAGATATATTATTTCCCTTTATTTTTTTGGGTTGCTGCCATCACCACTAGATGGCGACTCTAAGAAAAAGGAGGTGAACAAAGGCGCGGGTGTAGGGGCAATTAAACAGTAAAACCAGGGGAGAGCGCGGACGCAGTCCCCCACTACCAGAAATTATGCAGTCGAGATTCCCACATTCGGGGAATTCGCAGAGGTCAGCGCAACCGGAGTGCAATGGTTGAGCCTCTCCCTGGGTGAACCACCTTCTTGATCACGGTGTCTCCCCTGCCAGGTAAGTATGTATTGGACCAGTTGCCGGGCCGCCGTCTTTACCGCACACGCCATCTTCAGTCACGGGCTTAATTGCGACAAACGTGTGGCACACATACACACTCAGTGGCTGAAACAGGATTTGTAGAACTGTTTATATAGTAACTTTAGTCATTACGAAACCAAAGCATGATAAATTAAGTAAAAAATAGATTAAAAAACACTACCATCATGCTTTGCTTCTTTTTCTACCCTTAAAGCAGGGGTGTCAAGATCCTTTCCTCGGGGGCCGAATCCCTACATGTTTTCCAAGTTTCCCTCGTTAAACACACCTGATTCAATTAATCAGGCTCCTGCTGAAAGTGAGGACGAACTGGTCATTTGAATCAGGTGTGTTTAACAAGGGAAACTTGGAAAACATGTAGGGATTCGGCCCCCGAGGAAAGGAGTTTGACACCCCTGCCTTAAAGGTTCCCAACAAGTGGCAGCTGTCCAATGTTGTCTCTAGTTGGAAACCCCAGCCCAAGTTGGAAACGCTAATTGGAAACCCTTGCCCCAGTTGGAATTCCTAGTTTGAAACCCTACCCGGAGTTGGAACCCTAGTTGGAAACCCTAGCCCTAGTTGGAAACGCTGGCCCTAGTGTGTAATAGAGAAAGCATTTTTTCTTTTGGTTTTTGTCACTTTGTTGCACTGAAAACGGAGATTGGGGGGAGTCAGCACAACAAAAAAAGAAATCAGAAACCAAAACCCTTTCTGACAGTATACAAGAGTTGGTTCAGACTGAAATAAAGTCATTGATTTCATATGAATTATATTAAACTGACCATGAAGGGATTTGAACACTCAATCTTCTGATGCAAAGTCAGACGCTTTATCCATTAGGCCACATAGCCATGTGAAAGACTGTACCAAGTGAAACATGGCAGCGACTTCTGATGACTGCAGCCTTTTGTGGCAAGTGAAGTTCACAATTGTTACAGACATACCGTTTTTTTCCATGTATAATGCGCCCCCATGTATAATACGCACCCTAAAAATGGCATGTCGATGCTGGAAAAAAGCCTGTACCCATGTATAATACGCACCCAAATTTTGACTTTTTTTTTTTTTTTTTTTAATTTTCCTTTTTTTTTTTTAAAGTCCCAATGATCGTCACACACGTGTCTGGGTGTGGTGAAATTTGTCCTCTGCATTTGACCCATCCCCGTGTGATTTTGATCCATCCCCTGGGGGAGAGGGGAGCAGTGAGCAGCAGCGGCGCCGCGCTCGGGAATCATTTGGTGATCTAACCCCCCAATTCCAACCCTTAATGCTGAGTGCCAAGCAGGGAGGCAATGGGTCCCATTTTTATAGTCTTTGGTATGACCCGGCCGGGTTACTTAAGTCCGTAAACATAAAATTATTTCAGAAAAAATATCATCTTTGGGAACAACCGGATGTTATTCTGCCGGTCAGTATCACTGCGCATGCAGTAGCAAACTCGATAGCGAAGAAATATGTGAGACTCTCAACGGGATCACCAATATTTGAGTGATGTTCCAGTTATTTATCACAATTATTTATTATTATAATAATAATATATATAATATATATAATAATTACCGTTTTTTCCGTGTATAATGCGCCCCCATGTATAATACGCACCCTAAAAATGGCATGTTGATGCTGGAAAAAAGCCTGTACCCATGTATAATACGCACCCAATTTTTTTCTTCTTTTTTTTTTTTTTTTTTTTTTTTTTAAGTCCCAATGATCGTCACACACGCAGGGAGGCAATGGGTCCCATTTTTATAGTCTTTGGTATGGTCTTAACTAGGCTGGATGTATTTTTTTTTGTTGGCGTTGATTTCTCCGACTGCCCGTAAAGGCACCACCGCGATCAGATGAAAAGAGAGGAAAGTGACGTGCGGACATGTGAAAAAGGCGGCTCTGTATGGGAGAGACGTTGAAGAGGAATAAAAACACCCTTGGAAACCAAAATTTGCCCCTCGTCGTGACTCGGAGCCGCAACAAATGTTTCGGATTTGTGTAGGGTACATTGTGACAGCAAACGAGCAGGTGATCGAGCAAGCGTCTGATACGAGAGCATTGCGTTCGTATGGAGCGTGTTTGAAGTGAACAGCAGAGACGAAAGGAACAAGGCAAAGTGTTGTGAAATAAAATATTACCTGTAATACGCATTTTGTTATTTGCTGATTGTATGTATTAAACTATCACATTCATTGTCAGTCAAGAAGAGAAGAGGACTATTATCCCTTCTTTGACGAAATGACCAGAGCACAGTACAAACACACTATTGTTCTTGTAACGTGTTTTGTATTTAAGTCCTGTCTGCCCCTCGCTCACCGTCGGATCATTGCATGTGTTACTGTCATGATGTCTGTTTGGTTTCTGTTCCTGTCTTTGGTAATGTCACCCTGTCTTTTTGTTCCACGTCTTTGTCGGTCAGTCCTGTTGTTGGTTTTGTTGTACCATGATTTTCTTAAAAAAAAAAAAAAAAAAAAAAGAAAAAAAAAAAAAATGTCAAAAAATTTGTACCCATGTATAATGCGCACCCCAGATTTTAGGACAATAAATTAGTTACATTTTGCGTATTATACACGGAAAAAAACGGTATTTATTTATTATTCACAATTGTCATGGTGATCTTTCTGGTGATTTCTTAACTAGGCTGGATGTATTTTTTTTGTTGGCGTTGATTTCTCCGACTGCCCAGAAAGGCACCACCGCGATCAGTTAGGTTAAAATGAAAAGAGAGGAAAGTGACGTTGTAAAGAACCATCCGTGACAAGATTTTCTTCAAAAATTGTTGTACCATGATTTTCTTCACAAAAAAAAAAAAAAATTTAAAAAAATATGTTTCCATGTATAATGCGCACCCCAGATTTTAGGACAATAAATTAGTTAAATTTTGCGCATTATACATGGAAGAAAACGGTAAATGGCCTGTGGATTAATCAATTTACAGTAAAAGAGAATTGTAATGCAATTGACATATTACCTTGTTAGTGCAAGTGGTCGTGCATCAGTCTCAAAATCTGAAGGTTGTGAGCGCGGCCCTCACACGGGGCGCTGTTTTCCATAGTCCACAGTAAAATCATTGTCAATTTCAGAAGATAACAGGTTGCTCAGAATAGAATAAAGTTTTCTGTCTGTGAAGTTGAGTTTAATTGAAATGGCCGGTGGTTGAATCCATTTTACAGTAAAATATCTTTGTAAAACCAACTATTTACGGCCTCGTTAGCGCAGGCGGTAGCGCGTCAGTCTAGTAAACTGAAGGTCGTGAGTTCAACCCTCACACGGGGCTCTGTTTTATTTAGTCCTAACCCTAACTCTAGCCCTTGTTGGAAACCCTAGCCCCAGTTGGAAACCTTAGTTGGAAACCCAAGTTTGAGAATGCTCAGACAAAAGTAACTTTTTCTTTCGATGAAGTTCAGTTTGATCGAAATGGCCGGTGGTTGAATCTTTTTTACAGTAAAATAGAATTTTAAGACAGGTGACACAAAGTCTCGTTGGCGCAGGCGGTAGCGCGTCAGTGTCGTAATCTGGAAGTCGAGAGTTCGGTCCTCACACGGCGCACGATTTATATATAGTCCAACCCTAACTCTAGCCCTTCCTGGAAACCCTAGTCCTAGTTGGAAATCCTAGCCCTAGCCTAGTTAAGTTTGATCAAAATGGGCGATGGTTGAATCACTTTTACAGTAAAAAACAATTGCACAAAATGCCAATACATAGCGTCGTTGGCGCAGGTGGTAGCGTGTCAGTCTCATATATTGAAGGTCGTGAGTTCGACCCTCACACGGAGCATACTTTCATATAGTCCTCACTCTAGCCCTAGTGGGAAACCCTCATCCTCGTTGGAAACCCTGGCCACAGTTAGAAACCTTAGTTGGCTTCCCTAACCCCAGTTGGAAACCCTAGTTTCAGAATGCTCAGACTTAAAGTCAGTTTTTCTTTCCGTGAAGTTCAGTTTGATTGAAATGGCCGGTGGTTGGATCAATTTTACAGTAAAAAATAATTGTAAAACTGCAAATGCACAGCCTCATTAGTGCAGGTGCTAGCATGTCAGTCTCACAATCTGAAGGTCAACAGTTCGGTCCTCAGGTGGGGCAGACTTTTTATATACCTAGTCCAAACTAGCCCTAACCCTAACTCTAGCCCTAGTTGGAAACCCTAGTCCTAGTTGGAAACCTTAGTTGGAAACCCTATTTTCAGTAGGGAGCAGGTTGCTCAGACTAAAATAACTTTTTCTTCTTTTAAGGGGTAGGGCAGCAAAGTAAGCAGGGATTGTGAATATCAGCAAGCACAGGTTGCTCGACTGGTGTCAAGAGAAACAAATTAAAAATTGTACATAAGATGAAAAATTTGCCTCTTTCTTTTGGCTTTTGTCACTGACATTCGGGGTCACCACAACAAAGATCAAAACAGCACACAAACAGTTTACCTATATTTTCCTCTTTCAATTTGATGATACACTAGACATGAAGACATGTTTAGATTTAGACACGCCTGGAAGTCGATGCCGGTGCTTGGGGCCGTGTGACGGTGAACTATTTCTGTTATAGTTATTTGATATATTTTATTTTGTGTAGCAACTTGTATATGTTTTTATCGTTACAGTTCAGTAGTTGTTGGCTCGTTGAACTCTTTTTATGTTAAATAAAGAGCCGTTTACCAAACCCACGTCTTTCCTGGTACTTTGTTAACGCTAAACGATATTGTTATATAGTAATCTGTGGAATAATGACAAGGCTGACATCAGCGGCGCACGCGCGGCGTTGTTGACAAAGGACGAGGAATTTGATCGATGGATTTAATGATTTGGAGTGACACAGATGGTTTGATAATATTGTTGTTTATATGATAGTTATTTGATATATACTTTATATATCGTTATATGGGTCTGTGGAATATTTAGAATATTTAGACGTCAGCGGCGTGGCACATACGTGGCATCGTTTCCATAAAGGACGATCGATGGATTTAATGAATTGGAGTGACACAGATAGTTTGATAAACGTGTTATTTATGTAATAGTTATTTGAATAACTCTGAATGTTACATCAGGCCCGTCCTCAGCTCTTCGTTTGTGTTTATGTCACATTAGTATACCTATCGTTTAGCCTGTTGTTGCTCGTTCATGTCTGTTCTTGGTGTTGGATTTTTCGGATACATTTCCCCCAAATGCGACTTATACTCCGGAGTGACTTATATATATATATTTTCTTTCACTTTATTGTGCATTTTATGGCTAATGCGCCGTATATTCCGGAGCGACTTTTAGTCTGAAAAATACGGTAGTTATATATACACTTAATCTGTCAAGAAGTAATTTTTCTAAATCTTTGGAGAGTATACTAGCTAGAGCTATTGTTCTACAGTTAGCAATACATCCTACTTTACCAGCCTTGTCTTTTATAACAGGGACCAGAACTACAGACTTCATGGAGTCAGGTAGAGTACCGTGAGTCAGCAAGCCATGAGAAACAGAGAGACAGCAGCGCTGTCAATCGGGGGCCAGCTAACTTTAAATGCTCTGCTGTGATGTTATCCAGACCACTGGCTTTTCTGTCAGAAAGTTGTCCTCCGGCAATAGACACCTCATGACAATTAAAACAAATACTTTCCTCTTCAATTATGCCTACATGATAGGGCTCGCTTTTCACACTGTTAAATAGTGCTGAATAATGCTGCCTCCAGAGGTCAGCCATGCTCACACGATCTGTTACCCCCTCTATGTTACATGGGAGAGCTGCTTTAGCCCTGTTCAGGGATTTTACCTCTTTCCAAAAATTAATTACATCATTATTAAACAGATTATCAGCCATAGAGTGAGCACTTAGGGCGTGCTCTTGCTTATTTATGTACCGTAATGGATGTTTGTACTTGGCATTCATTTTCTTTTTATATTCAAGGACAGGTCCCTGTCTGGGCCTACCAGCTATTACCCAAGCCTTGTGGGCCTCATTGGCCTCTGCATGGTGGCCAGCTACCCATTTATTCCACCCGGGCTTGATGTTCTTAGCCTTTCTAGGGCGAGAGAATAAAGACCTGCTAGCAACCAGAAGGGCTCTCACTATATCATGATACATTAAACATAAACTTTTCCCCATATTATCAGCTCACTCTTATTTCTCTTCAGATCGAATAAATCTTTGGCCTTTTACTCAAGATTTCCGTGGGGAGGAACAATAAGAATCTATCTAAATGTTTTGATGCTCTGCGAAAGCGGAGCTTTCTTTCTCTGTTAAAATATCAAAATCGCAACGGATAACTGCCTATATCATACTCCGTGCAACAGTCATACTGTCAAGTAATTCATACTGACACATATGTGAACATGTTCACATAAACAGTGAAATTATGCTGAGTGCAGACAGACAATCACGTTTAAGACCTCGTTTATCAATACAGTTTAATTTCTGGTGGTACCCATTTGAATGGGCACATGTCAATCTATTGTAATTTGGCAAAAAATATTGTTTTTGAATAAAAACCAATAACCATCCCCCTCAATTGCATAAGCACTCCTCTTTACTGTTCACAAGCACAATCACAAGTACAAGTCATCTTCATCCATAAGCACATCAGTCTCAAAACAAAATGTGTTCCATCAACTTTTAGTGTCTTAATAGACAATGATGGTATTTATTTACATATTGAAACACAATATCCACCTCCTTCAATGTTACACGTGAATGCACATACAGAGAGAAGTTTTATTCATTTTGATCAGGCTACATGAAGCAAAATATAAAGGTCAATGTAATTCTCATTAATGGAATAAATTACTTCTTCTGGCAAGGCTGTAACGAAGGGACTGGTGGTGTTGAAGTACTTATCGCTGAAAAGTGGATAGATCAAGTGCTAAGCATTAGCCGGGTAAATGAGCGGATCATCTTTGTGAAGTTGATCGTTGGGAAGCGCCTGACAAACGTAATTTCAATCTATGCCCCTCAAGTTGGCAGAAGTCAGGACGAGAAGGATGCGTTCTGGGACAAGGCCATCATGGTGCTGTCAGGGATCCCCCAGAATGAGGTTATAATTCTGGGAGGTGATCTGAATGGACACGTGGGGAGGGAGTCAGATGGCTTTGGGGGGGTACATGGGGGACAGGGGTACGGCATGCGGAACACAGAGGGAGAGAGGATCCTGGAGTTCGGCGACGCACTGGAGCGGGTGCTGTGCAACACGCTTTTCAAGAAGGACGAAGCCAAATTAGTAACATACAGTTCGGGTGGCTGCAAGAGCACAATAGATTACATCATGGTCAGAAAGGAGGACCGCGTCCTGGTCAGGGATGCCAAGGCAATCCCCGGAGAAGAGTGTGTGTCTCAGCATCGCCTAGTCATTGGAGACCTAACTCTGCGGATCAAGAAGGTGGGGGCTAAGAAACATCCTCCCAAGTTGAAGGTGTGGAAGCTACATAGCGGAGGGAATAAAAACGAGTTTCGGGAGAAGATTGAGCATATAGCAGAAGAAGTGGAGGAGATGATGGAGTCGGGTGGTGTGGATGGCAAGTGGCAGGCAATGAAGAAGGCTCTGCTTGAAGCTACAGAGGAGGTGTGCGGATGGTCAAAGGGTAAGAGAAAGAGAGACATGGTGGTGGAATGAAAGCGTCGAAAGAGCGGTGAATGAGAAGAGGAGGTGCCATAAAGTATGGAAGAAATCTAAAAGGGAGGCAGACCGAGCGCGGTATGTAGAGGCAAGGAGGGCGTCACGGACAGCAGTGAGGGAGGCCCAAGAGACCAAGAGGAAAGAATTTGCAAGTGAATTGGAGAGTGAGAGAGGACAAAAGAGCTTCTTCAAGATAGCGAAGCAAATGGTTAAGGAGAGGCGTGATGTGACCGGTGCAAACTGTGTGAAGGATGAGGATGGCAACATTGTGACAGACAACAGAGGAGTGAAGGAAGTATGGTGAAGGTACATGGAGAAGCTGCTGAATGTGGAGAATGACTGGGATGGAGAGGTGGGATGCGATTAAGTGGAGGGTGAATGTGGCCCGATCACGCGAACAGAAGTGGGGAAAGCCATGAAGGCCATGAAGGATGGAAAGGCAGCTGGACCATCTGGAGTGGTGGCAAAGATGCTAAAGGCAGCGGGAGACGTCGGTGTGCAGTGGATGACCGACCTGTGTAACAGTGTCATCGCTGAGGGGCACATTCCGGGGGACTGGACAAGAAGCGTCCTGGTGCCTCTATTCAAAGGGAAGGGGGACCCACTCGCATGCGGGTCATACAGG
This sequence comes from Syngnathus acus, assembly GCF_901709675.1. Classification (NCBI taxonomy): domain Eukaryota; kingdom Metazoa; phylum Chordata; class Actinopteri; order Syngnathiformes; family Syngnathidae; genus Syngnathus; species Syngnathus acus. Next base: position 258,994 of record NC_051096.1, read on the forward strand.
GCCATAAAGCTGCTGGAGCATGGAATGAAGCTATTAGAGAGGGTGTTGGAAAGGAGGGTGAGGTCACGGGTAAAGGTGGACGAGATGCAGTATGGCTTCATGCCTGGTAAAGGTACAACAGACGCAATTTTTGTCATCCGACAGATGCAAGAGAAACACCAGGAGAAGAGGAAGAGGTTGTACTTCGCTTTTGTTGACCTGGAAAAAGCGTTCGACAGGGTGCCAAGGGAGGTGGTGAGGTGGGCCCTAAGGAAGTTGGGCGTGGAAGAGGGACTGGTTAAGGCTGTGATGGCGCTCTACTGCAGAGCCTGCACAGCTGTTAGGACAGGAGTTGGCGACAGTAATGGGTTTGAAGTAAGGGTAGGGGTGCACCAGGGATCAGTGCTCAGCCCATTACTGTTTGCTATCGTGATGGATGTGGTATCGAGGGAAGTGAGGGGTGGACTACCATGGGAGCTGCTCTACGCGGATGACCTGGTATTGATGGCTCACAGTCGAGAAGACCTAGCTAGGAAGCTAGCGGCCTGGAAGACATGCCTGGAAGTGAAAGGAATGAAGGTGAATGCGGCAAAATCAAAGGTCATGGTCGGTGGTGCTGGCCTGGGAGTGATATCGCAGTCAGGAGCATGGCCATGTGGAGTTTGCGGGAAGGGAGTGCAAGCTAACTCTATCCGGTGCAAGGGTTGTCAGAGATGGGTACACCGAAGATGCAGCGGAGTAAAAGGCAGCCTACTAGCTGCAAGTGAGACCTTCCAATGCAAGCGGTGTAGGGGAGAAGTCGCCCAAGCAGACCCAGCTGAGCAAGAGGGGCTTGTGGTAGATGGGGAAATGTACGAGGTGGTGGACAGCTTCTGCTACCTTGGAGACATGCTTAACTCTGATGGGGGGGGTGAGAAGCGGGTGGAAGAAATTCAGGGAACTCATGCCCTTCTTAACATCTAAAGCCCCATCCCTGAAGATGAGAGGCCAAGTGTACTCAGCCTGTGTCAGAAGCAGTATGACGTACGGAAATGAGGCATGGGCCCTGAAAACAGAACACGAAGACAAACTAAACAGAGCAGAAATGAGGATGAAGATGTGTGGTGTGTCAATGAGGGAGGAAAAGACCAGTGCAGAGCTGAGAAAGAAGATGGGAGTGGAGGCCATAGTGGATGTGGTGAGGAGAGGCAGACTGCGATGGTACGGACATGTAGTGAGGAAGGACGAGAACGACTGGGTGAAGAAAGTTATGTCGTATAACGTAGAGGGAACAAGACCCAGTGGCCGACCTAAAAAGACCTGGCAGATGACCGTGGCAGCCGACATGAAGGCACTCGGCATCAACCACAAGATGGCCATGGACCGTTCCCGGTGGAAGACAGCCATATCGAGAACCCAGTCCAACCCAGCGCCGCCTGGAAAGCGGACTTTAAACCGATGATGATGGAATAAATTACTCCTTTTGACCAGCAGGGGGGTTTGTGTGCACATGAAGCCTCGAGAAATGAACCTATTTGCAAACCGTTTGGTGGGAAAGCCTCAAATCCTAACATCTTACATTTAGATCAGACCCCATCAAGTCATAATTGACTGCTTAATCCTGTAAGAATGAAGCGAACGGATTGAAATGGTTTTCTAACATATGAACTATTGATTTGACCAGTCGAGGGGGTGCACCGTTCCTGGAAGTACTGCACAGGTCCATGTCTTCTAGGCTTGCAATGTGCAGCTGTGAGAGTTGCTGCAGCCATTTGGAGCACAGCCACGGGCTGGGGGGGGATCTGTCTGTGCTTCCTTACCAGCAAGTTTCTGGAAGTCCACATGGCGTCTTTGATGGTGGCAAAGGTCAGCGACTGCTTTGTAAAGTCTTCTTGCTTGGTTTTCAACGGGCTCACCCCATAGAGTACAAGGTCTGCATTCAGCGCTTCCCTTGCTGGGAATTGCAGGTCGCCCACAGGTCTACGGCAGCCCTGCACTACCAGAGTGCCACACCGACTCCTGGGCGCCACAGCCAGGTCAGGGGCACGTTGAGAGCGCTCACATGCCCCGAGAGTGCATAACGGACCTGACTGGGAGGACATCATGGGCCACCATCCATGACAGGTCCCGAAGTTTGTTTCGAGAGGGCGGGGTGGTTGACGTTATGCCAAACTGTTGTGGGCTCGCCGAATGCAAGCCCGCGCACTGGACACACCGCTTCCCGCTCCTGTATGACAGAGATCATAGATCTGTGATTTGTTAAAATTTCACTATTTTCTTGCTCTAATTTAAAGTTCTTCAAAAACTTCTTGATTAAGGAATAAGAAGGTGGCAGGTTAAAAGACACAGGAATTCTTTGGTCGGTGGTTGTTAGCTTTAGTTTCCGGAGGTATGAGCGTATCCAGAATCGTGTCATTGCTTGGCTTTTCGGTGCATTTGGTGTAACGAGCGCGCTTCGCAGGTGCAGGGCAACATATCTGCTTCAGAGGAAGAGCTTTAAGTCCGGCACTCCTTTTCCTCCCTTTTTTTTTGTTTTTCTTCTTGGTGTCCCTCTTCAGTCTCTCCAACTTGGATTTCCAGATGAAGTAAAAAATGTCTCGTTCCAACTCTAAAATCACCTTCCTTGTTGGGATGAAAACAGAACTGATTAGTAAAAGCAAGGGTAAAATCACCACTTTTATGGTTAAAATTCTCTCTTCCATGGTCAGCTCTCTTAATCCCCCAAACCCAAGAACAGATACTACACTTGATCTTAGCCAAAAGGCCGAGAAGCGATGGAGTATACGAGTGACGGACTCAATTACAGGCTTCCCTGTCTACCACCCTGTCTTCTCACCAACGGTTTGTTAGAATAGGCCTCTTTGGCACATGTAGTAGCTAGTAGGTAGCTGGAGCTATGCCGTTATATCGCTGTAACCCTTCTCTTGCTTTATTAGCTTTCTCTACTCTATGACACCCTTTGCACATATGTAGAAGTCGCTCTCAGTTAAGACTACAAGGTCACACATTATCACACAGGCTAGGCAGAGTCGCCTCCTGGCAGGAAGGCAGCCCAGAGTAGTATAAGAGCAGGAACCTTGGCGCTGGGAGAGGGACCGTCTTCCGCATCTCGCAGAAAGGGCTCCACAGCTGTGCATCGATCATTTTGGCATACATTAAATAGTTAAATTGTGAAGGCTGCCTCTTGGTAATTACTGTTAGCATATCGAGCATTAAGGATAAAGAACTGGGAACAAACCTAACAGGTTACAGTACGGAACAGAGTGCTGCTCTTCTGGGCACTAATAAATCGGCAAACTTGTCTGCCGACTTATTTTTTCACTCTTGTTCACTCGCAGTAATGCATGTAGTTCACGAGGCATATATTTGTCCCCTTTCAGCAGTCTCTATCCAACTACACAGTGTAGGTACCTATTAAAAGGGTAGTCCCGATGAACTTTCCAGGGTCATCATATGTACAACAGCTGCGCCGAAAAGAGTTGGGCCAGAAGAGCGAAACTGACTCAGGACTTGAACCCACGCCTTAGGAAAGACTGGAGCCAAGTGCCTTAGACCTCTCAGCCACACTACCTACCAACTGCAGTTTCAACATTGAATTTTGTTGACAATCTATTAAAACGTGAAAATGGATAAGTTGGTTTCTCCACCAGCATCCAGGTTAGCGCTGCCCGACTGAGCTTTGTTCATAATGTAATGAACAATATGAGTGACAATCAGAATCCAGTTGCGAGTTGGAACCGAAACTTGTTTGCCGATTAGAGGACTTGATGAATCTCTAGCACTGAGCAGCAGAGTGGCGCAGCGGGAGCGTGCTGGGCCCATAACCCAGAGGTCGATGGATCGAAACCATCCTCTGCTATTTGGAGGGTGTCTGCTTTGGACCTTCTTTCAAGTCATGCTTTTGAGAAGAAATGTCGTGCGCATAATATTTTCCACACGTTGGTTGTGCTGCATCCTCAATGCATACAGTTTATGAGGCATATATGTGCCTTCTTTCACCATTCTCAGTCGAAATACACAGTGTAGTTACCTATTGAATGGGTACTCCAGGTTAGAATAAAAGGCAAAGATTGATATTTCGCAAAAACCTTTGAAGGGTCTTGATACTTTACGGCTGCACTGACAGGATTTGGGCAAAAAGACCAGACCTGAATTGATGCAGAAGTGGCTGTGGTGGGATTTGAACCCACAAGTCAGGAGTGACTGGAGCTTAAATAAACGACCGCTTAGACCGCTCGGCCACACTACCTAATTCCTGGGGTACTGTATGGTGTTTTCTTGACAATTATATTAAAACTTAGAAGGATAGCTGGTTTCCCCATCAGCAACCAGGTTACTGCTGTCCGACACCGCCTTGTTTATAATGTAACAAAGAAGAAACAACTCGCAGAAGGCCTGGCAATCATCGACAAGAGCCAGCTACCCGGAAAGCAAAAATTGTGGTGCTACAACTTCACATTGTACCAAAGGGCCATGTGGCCACTGAAGATGACCAACATCAACAGCGAACGGGCTGGACAGACTAACCCATCTCCTACATTCGGAAATGACTAGGTCTACCGAAAGGTTTCTCTGACACAGGCTTGTTCGGGGCAACCGTGCTGCAACTGCCGATCCAGTCCATACCTTGGAAGGAGAAGGCCAGGTTCGTTCTTGAGCTAAAAGGATCCTTGGATCCTACTGTGAGAAATGCACTTGTGGCGCTATAGGCAGGCTTCAACATCAGGAAAGAATTGGCAAGGTGAAAGAAGGGAGAGCGGGGATTGGCTGGGGATTGGCTGGGGAGAGCCTCCACGATTCTGGTCCAAGGCCACAAAGAGGGGGACCCCTGTGCAGCGCACCTAACGCCAGCCTACAGCACCTATTGGCAGGCTGCACTGACACAGGCACGCTACAGATGGCGCCACGATCCAGTCCTGACGAAGCTGGCCGAAGTTCTCTAGACCGGCAGAAAAGAGGCCAAAAACCAGTCTGCAGCCATACAGCTCCCTGTCAGGTTTGTGAGGGCAAGGGAGAACAGTCGAGACACCAGCCGACGAGGCAGTTTTCCGACAGCTGAAGTTCAATCGAATCAGGGAGAGCACGGACGCAGTTCCGCACTCTCACAAGTTACGCAGTCGAGATTAAATTGAATTCCTTTATTGTCACGTTAACGCAGTGTTAACTGTGAAAATTAGTTCATACTAGGCATTCCATATCAATGAGGACAGGAAAAGGGTTCTCCCTCACCAGTACGCTGGCACTGCGTGCCCGGAGCCAAGAACGCCTTAAAATGAGGATGGATTTTTCATTCTTTTTGAGATTGGACCAAAATCTACTGAAATGAATTTCTACAGTCTTCGAATTGGATTTTGTCAAATTTTAAGCTGATAGATAGGCTAGGAGAGAGGACTTCGGGCCAGCAGAAAAGGGAGATGCCATTTTGAAGGCGTGGTCCTCCTCCAGAAGGCCGCCTATCTATTCAAACAGAATTCGGATTTTGGAACAAAGGAGAACTGATTACTCCAACCAAATAGTATTTTAGACCCTTTGTCTCCTGTTTTGCTCTGAGTTTGGCGAGTGGAATTGTTGTCGTTCGAACTATTGAGACTTTTTCTTGCCTATTCATCAAGTTTCTTCTTAATCCTTAATTCGGTTATCGATTATTTCGTATTAACTATGTTGAGCATGGTTTTATATGCAGTAATTAGAACTTTAAATTTTCTTTATTTCCCTATCGTAGTCATTCTTTAAATCCGTTCAATTCTTCTTAACGTGAAGACAGCTTTAATCCGTAACATCAGGACTTTTCAGATCTGGTTCGAAGTAGTTATCTTGAGCTCAGCTACGACTCTGAATCCAGTGATCTCAGTTCAAGTCTCGGTTGGACCTCAAATCTTGGTCATATACAGTCGTATGCAAAAGTTTGGGCACCCCTCATCATTTTCAAGATTTTCATTTATAAATCATTGGCTGTTCGCATCAGCAATTTCAGTTAAATATATCATATAGCAAACAGACACAGTGATATTTGAGAAGTGAAATTAAGTTTATAGGATTTGCAGATTTGTCAAGAAGAATGGTGAAATATACCTTCAACCAGAATCCAGACTCTCATTGGAAGCTATAGGAAGTTTCTAGAGCAGTGGTTCTTAACCTTGTTGGAGGTACCGAATCCCACCAGTTTCTTATGCGCAATAACCAAACCCCTCTTTAGTGAATTTTTTTTTTTTTTCCAAATTCAAGACATAGATGTTTTTTACTGGCGCACAACATGAGCCGTGCACGAACACCACCTTGTTCAAAGAATAAAACCAACACAATGCATGAATTCACGACAAATGACATACCAGCAAATCAGTGTGACTTCTGCTGTTGCCTTTGTGAGACCTGTTCAGATATGCGTTATCACAAATTTATAAATCACGTGTGTTCGGACCTCCGTAGTGGAGACTCTGCTGAACCCCTGAGACCGACTCACCGAACCCCTAGAGCAGGGGTGGCCAACCAGTCAGAGACTAAGAGCCACATTTTTTACTGTCATCGCAAAGAGCCACATCATACACATGAGCACACATGAACACCCCCCCACACACACACGCACACAAACACGCACGCGCACGCACGCGCACACGCACACACCCCTCTGCTCAGCCAAATTTATTGTGTGACATTATTATGTCACGCACCAACATGATAATGACAAATTGACTCCTACAGTACTAAAACCACAGACCAAAGACCACATTTTCAACAATGAACATTGTGTGCATTGTCTCACACAGACAAACTCTCAGTTCAACAAATTCCACAAACAAAAACATAATAAGTTTTTTCACTTACTATGTGTGGCGGGACAGACCATTCGTTTGAGTTCGTCGTTTTCAGGAGACAAGATTTCAATAACGTCACTGAGGCATATTTTAACGAACTCCACTTCATTGTATGGCTTTGTAGCCCGTGCAATGTTCCAAGCCAGTTGAAACAATGCAAGTGTGACAGTCTCTGAGTGCTTCGTAATTTTTTTGAAAAACTGTACCTATTTTTCTGCCTGACTTTTCAAAGTCTCCAAACTTGTGCTTGCGAAATTCAGTCCCTTTTGCAAAGTCCTTATCGATATTGGCATGAAGTGAGCTGAAGTGGCGCTGACCATTTGAAGCTTTTAAATGCGCCAATGACGTCCGACATATCAGGCAGAATGGCTTGCCATAGCGTTCAACAAAAAACAACTTTAACTCTGTTAAAAACGTCCTGTGTTCATCGTCATATATTCGTTTAGCTGTGCATTTTTTCCTTGCCATTTTGGCAAGCGTCTTGTCAGCTTTTCTGGACCTAATGGGCCCCCGTAGTCACAGTCGCCATTCATTAAAAAGCCAGCAAAACCAATCGCTCTGTTTGTCCCTCCTCCTTTGCGGGATTTCACCTCACGCGCATGCGCGTTTGACCAAAATACCATATTGAACTCAAGCGAAGCAAATACGCACGAAAAATAAACACAAATGTTGATATGAACGTAAAAGAGCCGCATGAAACTAGCCAAAGAGCCGCATGCGGCTCGCGAGCCGCGGGTTGGCCACCGCTGCCCTAGAGTTTGACCGAACCCAGGTTAAGAACCACTGGTTTAGAGGTTGTTATTTCTTCAAAAGGAGGATCTACTAAATATTAGTCATTTTTCTGTTGGGGTTTCCAAATGTATGCACCTGCCTACTTTTGTTTAAATAATGATTGCACACTGTCTGCAAATCCTATAAACTTCATTTCACTTCTCAAGTATCACTGTGTTGATCACTGCCGTCATTCCCCATGCATGGATTCGGGCCATCTGATTGGTTCCTTTGCCAACCCCCAAACACACACAGGAATTGGTTAGGACTTGATTAGTAAGTGTTGGGAATCAATTTGGCTGTCCGTTCAGAGCAAGGAACGAGCCAATAGCCCCACTGGAAGGTGTCATTTTCTGTAAGCTTGTGTGTATGTAAATTTGTCATGGTCCAACGTAAGACTGTTCAGGGTGAATAAAAAATTGTTCTTCAACAAGTTTATTCTGCTTTTAACAGATTGAAACCGGGGTTGCAGCGGCCTCAATGCTGTATTATGGCCAATATGCAGTTGCATGTTTCGGGTCTTTTCTCTAGGATCTTCAGCCACGACACCCAGGCAGACCATGAAAGAATGTTGATGTTAAAATGCTACTCACATCCGATGATCCGTAAGACTTGAGATGAGACAAAATTGGAAAGACTTTTTTGTTGACAGTGTCTCTGAGTTACTTCAACCCAAAAGTTCACATAAAGTACACATAGCTAATGTTGACCACAAAATGGCATGTGAGCAAGCCAGGAGTCCTGGAATCTTCTGATCTGTAGACAGATGCGTTATCCATTGCTCCACTCGCCCCACGGGCATATGTGGCTTGTAAACTTGTGTGTAACACTTTTGCAATAATGAAAAAAAAAAAAAAAAGGGTGACATAATTTGAATACGCCGCGATGCTTTATCCATTGCGCCACTCGCCCTACAAGTTACGGCTATTGACCGTAAACTTGTGTGGAAAATCGTCATTGTCCAAAATATGGCAGTTTAGCAATAGTGAGCAAGGGACAAATTCCACAAAGTAATTTGATTATGCCATGACCTGGATTCGAACCAAAGTTGCAGCAGCCACAACGCAGAGTACTAACCACTATACGATCATGGCCAATATGCACACTTGATTTAATGGTACTACATATAGGCCATGATCGTGTACTGGTTAATTCTGTTGTGTTTGATTCAAATCCGAGTTATGGCATAATCAAATTACCTCGTTGGTATGCAAGCACTGCTCGCCACTGGCGGAGTTTGTGATCATTAAGTGCCGTCCTTTTTACCTGCCGAGGGAATTTACTGCGATTCTGCTAGTCGCGGTATACATCCCGCCTTCCAACATCGAAGGCGACAGGATCGCGGCTCTTAGTGAACTGTACCAGTCTGTCAGTGAACAACAGACGGCGCACCCTGACGGTTTCACCATCTTCGCTGGGGATTTTAATCACACTAACCTGAAGTCTGTTTTTCCGAGGCTTCACCAACATGTTAATTTTCCAACACGTGGTGACAGCTTCCTGGACGTGGTCTACTCTTCACATAAAGGAGCTTTCAAAGCCGCCCCCCTCCCCCATCTTGGACTTTCTGACCATATCACTGTCATGCTTTTGCCCGCATACAGACAAATGGTGAAAGCATCCAGGCCGGTTCGCAAGCGGGTTAGAGTGTGGCCTGAGGGTGCCTCTGATGTGCTTCGAGACTGCTTTGGCTCTACTGACTGGGAAATGTTTAAGCAGGCGGCCACTTGCAATGATCGGACGGATATAGAGGAGTATACTGACTCTGTTTCCTCTTACGTCGCGAAGTGCATTGATGATGTGACCCACTCGAAATACATCGTCACTCGGACTAACTGGAAGCCGTGGCTTACTGGGGCTGTCCTCAGGCTGCTGAGGGCCAGGGACTAAGCCTTCAGAGCGGGGGATGAGGCTGGCTTGAGGACAGCGAGGGCCGACCTGTCCCGGGGCATCAAGGAGGCGAAAAGGGCGTTCTCTTGCAGGATTACCGCCCACTTCAAGGACAGCAAGGACGCACGGGGCCTTTGGCAGGGCATTCAGACCATCACGGACTACAAGCCCGCGCCGCAGAGCTGTGAGGGCGACATCCGTCTGCTCAACGATCTCAATCGCTTCTTTGCTCGCTTCGACACTCAGAACAGCACTTGCCCGCTGAAGGCCCCTCCTCCTCCACAAGAGCAGCCCCTATGCCTCTCTGCTGATAGCGTGAGGAGGGCGCTTGCCGCTATCAACACTCGTAAGGCGGCGGGCCCTGACAACATCCCGGGTCGAGCGCTGAAGGACTGCGCTGGGGAGCTGACGGGTGTCTTCACGGACATCTTCAACATTTCCCTGCAGCAAGCCGTCGTCCCTTCGTGTTTCAAGGCTGCCACCATCGTACCTGTGCCGAAGAAACCTGCCCCGTCCTGCTTCAATGACTAGTGCCCCGTGGCACTGACGCCCATCATCATGAAGTGCTTTGAGCGGCTTGTCATGGAGCACATCAGATCCATTCTACCCCCCACCATAGGCCCCTTCCAGTTTGCGTACCGAGCCAAACGGTCCTCTGAGGATGCCATCTGCTCGGCCCTCCACTCGGCCCTCACCCACCTGGAGTGTAGGGACTCGTATGTGAGACTGCTGTTTGTGGACTTCGGTTCTGCCTTCAACACCATTGTGCCACAACGACTCATCTGCAAACTCGCCAAGCTGGGCCTCAGTACCTACCTCTGCAACTGGCTACTAGACTTCCTCAGTCAGAGACCTCAGGTGGTACGTGTTGGCGACAAGATCTCCGCCAGCATCACGCTGAGCACGGGGGCCCCCCAAGGTTGCATGCTCAGTCCGCTGCTCTTCACCCTGCTGACGCATGACTGCGCTGCAACCTACAGCGCCAACCGCATGGTGAAATTTGCTGACGACACGACTCTGGTGGGTCTCATCACCAAGGGCGACGAGACTCAATACAGGTTGGAGGTTGACCTTCTGACCACGTGGTGCAAGGACAACAACCTCCTGCTGAACGTCAACAAGACCAAGGAGATTGTTGTTGACTTCCAGAAGGGTCACACCCGACACCTGCCGCTGACCATCGACGGTGCTGTGGTGGAGAGAGTGAGCAGCACCAGGTTCCTGGGGGTGCACATCAGTGAGGATCTCTCCTGGTCCACCAACACCGCATCACTGGCGAAGAAGGCCCAGCGCCGCCTGTACTTCCTGCGGAAACTCAGGCGAGCGTGTGCTCCTCCGGCCGTCATGACTACATTTTACCGTGGCACCATTGAGAGCGTCCTCTCCAGTTGTATTGCTGTTTGGGGTGGTAGCTGCACTGACTACAACATGAAGGCCCTCCAGCGCATAGTGAACACGGCTGGTAAGATTATTGGTGCTTCACTCCCCTCCTTGAAGGACATTTACACCTCCCATCTCACCCGCAAGGCGACCACGATTGTGAGTGATGTGAGTCACCCCGCTCACTCTTTGTTCGATCTTCTGCCCTCTGGGACTGTCTGCTGTATGCACACTTGCTCCGTTTTGCTCCTCTTATTTATTTATTTATTTATTGTGTTATTTGTTTATTTATTATTTATTCATCACTCTTATTATTCATTGTTTGTGCCTTCTTGTTTTTATTTTGTGTTGTTTGCTTGTATGTATGTCGTGTACTATGTCTTGTCACCGTGGGATAGTGGAAACGTAATTTCGATTTCTTTGTGTGTCTTGGCATGTGAAGAGGTTGACAATAAAGCAGACTTTGACTTTGACTTTGACTTTGAATTTGTCTGCTGGTCACTGTTGCTAAACAGCCTTCCTTTGGACAATGACAGTTTTCCACACAAGTTTACAGTCGATACAGTCTTGTAGGGCGAGTGGCGCAATGGATGACACATGCCGGCAGATTCAACAGACTTAAGAGACCCAAGGTAAATTAACTCAACCCGTTTCGTTTCAATTGACAGCCCATGTGACATGCACCTCAGATGAAATGGGGTTAGTTGATCAACAGAAATATTTTAACGAAGGGCTCATCTGGGTGATGAAACACACAATATAAGAAGGTACAAGACTTTGATGTCTATTGTATGCAAATGTATATGCAAATGAGCTAGGCGCCAGTCTGGCGGGCGCCAAGATAGCGCCAGTCAAGAGGGGGGCGCTGTCGCCATTTTGGTTTGGTGGCGCCATTTTGGATGGGGACATGTATGGGCATGTATGGGGCCTGTATTATATCAGCCGGATGCGGAGTCAGAGTTTCTAACAAACATTGATGAAATAGATTTGCATCCATTTTTTTTAAACAAACCAAAGTGATACATCTGAGCTACATTTGCTATCAACCAGTGCGTCTAGGGGTCAAGGGGGGAGTTTTGTTTTACAAAAAAAAGGCATCTGAAGGAGCTAGTCAAGGTGTTGCTGCACCTAATTTGACATACAATAGCTTGTGGAGCCTCCGCTAGTAGAGTCAGGAAAGTCAACATTTATTGGCTCCGAGTTGTCTGCGTGTAACTTTGTTGAAAAAGACATCTGAAGGAGAAAGACAAGGTGTTGGTACACCTAATTTAACATACAATAGTTTGAGCTGAGGTCAAGTCATTAAAGCGTTGTCAATATGCTGACGAAGTTATCTGAAAGTAAGAGACTAGGTGTTGGGAGCATTTAATTTTGGAGGGAGACAGATGAAGGCCTCTGAAGGCCTTATATTTTAGTATATTTGATGTGCCTCCAGCATATTTCGTATGTTACAATTTGTTTGGATAGTTTTATGAAAGTTGCCCAAGTTAAAAACATGTCCTGACTAAAAACACGTGATACACAGAGGTGTGGTTTGAGAGAGGGGCTGGACCTGCTGCAGCTACGTATATTACGGCAGAGTATCGAGCGGCGAGTTCACAGAAAAGAGCTAAGCTAAAGCTTTGGTGTTAAACTGCAAACCTGAAGCTCAAATCATGATAGCGGAAACACCGGTCAGTATTCATCTTTGGCGTAAAGGCCCTGATGGCTTGTTAAACGCTCCTAAGAAGAGGCATATGTATCTAAAACGTATGCAACAGCCTCCTATAGAAAAACTTGAGCAGAACTGGTATCTAACAGCGGAGACTCTGTGGGGATTTAAATTTTTTTATGAGGTCGGTGAGCTATCTTTTTTCATGAGAAGTGGCCTAGTGGTAGAGTGTCCGCCCTGAGACTGGAAGGTTGTGGGTTCAAACCCCGGCCGGGTCATACCAAAGACTATAAAAATGGGACCCATTGCCTCCCTGCTTGGCACTCAGCATTAAGGGTTGGAATTGGGGGGTTAGATCACCAAATGATTCCCGAGCGCGGCACCACTGCTGCTCACTGCTCCCCTCTCCCCCAGGGGATGGATCAAAATCACACGGGGATGGGTTAAATGCAGAGGACAAATTTCACCACACCCAGATGTGTGTGTGACGATCATTGGGACTTTAATCTTTAATCTTTAATGAGAAAGCAAGGGGGCTTTGGACCATCCAACGACTGTGAGCCAGCCAGCACATATGGTTCGTTGAACTCAAATGACTGGGGTGTTTTAAATCAACTCCTGCCCGAGGTTTTGACTGAATATCTCGATGAATACGGATTACAAGGTGAGCTGAACATAACATGGGTTTCAAGAATTACAGCGAGCGGGAGATGTTTTTAAAGTTTCTCCTCAAGCTGCTGCTGGGACAGAAGATGGAGAGCTAATCGATCTACTGTATCTGACGCTAGAAGTCTTTAATAGCGAATGTGGAGTTTTTCAAACAATAGTGAACGTACCACTAACAGAATGATATAAATGGATGCAAGCATTTGGTGACAGTATTACGGGGCTCTTTCTATCTAGCCGTGTCTGGACAAATATCATCGGAGTGAAACGTAAATTAACTTTAGATTAACCTTACTAAAAAATAACTTTAAACTCCCCACCCTTGCACTCCTCACACCTCTTCAGTACAGACGTCCCTTGCCCCCCCCCCCCCCTCTTTTTACCTACTGTCACAGAAAGGTTGGGCTGTAGTCATTAGCATACCTATGTATCTAAACTGTATAAGAGCGGGGTTTCGGACTCAGCCTTCACACCTACCACCAAGAGAGAGACCGCTCTACACGTCAGAGAAATAAGAAGAAGATGGCTCAAAAAAGACCCGCCAGACGACTTTTACCAAGTTTTGCACCTGTGGAGAACGGGCCAGGAGAAAAGCTTTCCAGAGGTGTGCAAACCGTACCACGTTGTACGATCACACTCTGGTCCAGCCCTGACAACTCTGGCACAGAGACAAACCAGGCCGACACAGCTTTCATCGCATCTCCACGACCAAACGCGCCGGCTGAGGGGTCGCGATCCGCTTTATCGCCGGCTGCAGCGTGGTCAGCACCAGAGGGGTTTGACATCCTGCCGATGCCTACACCCGAACCTAGCGTCACGACGTCACAGACAGCTGAGAGGGTGAACGACCTCTTATCGCCGCTCTGCTACGACGATCAGCGGTTCGATCGTCTCTTTGGAGCTTCGTCATCAACCTTCGAGGTGTTTGAGAGTCCGGCAACCTGTCAGGTTTAAATCGCTGACTGAACAACTATTAAGAGAAGAGCATCAGCAAACAAATCACAAGTGAGACAGAATATCAAGTCTTTTCTCGCGAGGAGTGCAGTACAGATAGTTTACAACAATCTCACAACACTCAATATCTGTGTACACTCCCGCTCTTTTTATTTGGATTTGCCCTACCCACAATTGTGAGGCAAAAGCCCCTAAAGGAAGGGGGGGGAGCACGTGGGCTTTGCCTCGTAAGCAAAATAATAAGAACGTGAGAAAAAGGAGTTTGAGTTGAGAAGAGAAAGTCCTTGAGCTCTAGCAAGGGAGGTTTTACGACCTTGAGTAGGATGAGACAAGCTAGGTTATTAATTACTGGATACGCACAAACATAATCTAACGATCAAGATAGCTTGGAAAACCCAGACTTTGATGGTCACTTGTAGGTTCATCTGAAGTGCAAGACAGCAATGAGGCATGTTGTCTAACAAAGCGGTCTTTGTTAAGAAGGAACTGTCTCGGTAGATGTCTTCTTTTTGCTGAGTTATCAGCTGCGTCCTGTCTGACCTCTCTCCTGGCCCAGCCGTACCTTTTCTCTTCTGTGGTACATCATAAAAACAGCAAGGCCAAACAGCAAGCATATATTGCAGTAATATTGCGGTAAAGCATTGATTAGAGAACGCATGATAACATATATATACATTTTTCTAACAATTCCCCCCTGAGTATCATAAGTTCTCAGAGACCATCTTATCACCGAAAACCGGCCACTTCAAAAAGATTTTCAGCCGTAGGATCACAAGTATGAGCACAAATAAGTTTACACCAAGAAAGGATAAACGTTGCGATACTATCATTCGGAAACACCCAGATCTGGGAAGAAGTCTGTAGACCCAAGTGCAAAAATTCCATCATCATCATCGTTATCATCAACATGCTGGCGTTCAGACATTAGAGGCATACCCCGGCCATCTTGTCTTCCATGGGCGATATTGCTGTAGTGATGAGACGATTAAACAGAGCACGGAGACATGGAATACAACAACAACCACACAAGGTGAGTATAGCAGTAATTGAGGACACAAGGGCTTTATACTTCCCAAAAGCAGTCATCCACTTGTTGTGCTCTTTCATCCTCGTTTTGAGGGATTGCAAGCTTGCAATCGCCTTCGTCAGGCTCCCATCAGGGGCGGTGTCATTCTGGATGAAGGTGCAGCATTGTTCCCTGAACATTGCGTAGACCCTTCCTTTCTCAGACAACAACATAACAAGAGCATTGCGGTTCTGGATTGACATTAGGGAAGGCGTGGCTAGCTGTTCGTGCACTGCCTCAAGTCCCGCTTGTGTCCTTTGCCCAATTTCTGCATGTTGCAATGGTTGTAATGTATCATGTCGACGTTCTTGTTCATCGTACACCACCAGCAAATGGAAGACTCCCATCCCTCTACAATTTGGTCAATTAATTCTTATTAATCAGGAACTCCTCTGGGGACTCTGATTGCATCAATTTCAGTCAGATCATTGTCGCCTCTCAAATTTAAAGACATTTTGTTTGTTTGTTTTTCCAGCTTTTTCCCAGATCTTGGCATGTTGATACATATACAATTTAGCTTGACTACATTCTCTGAAAGCAATGGCTTCTTTTTTCTTTTTTCAATGGATATTACTATATAGAATGCTCTGTCACACATTTCACAATCAGTAGATGTGACAGATTTCACACAATCTTTGGTCAATGGCAACGATACAACATAAAGAATCGGTTGCAAATCCATACATATGACATATTCAATTTTTGCTTCTTGTCTTTACAGCTTGTTTTGCCATTAGCAATCAATTGTTTCGTTTTTCAGTAACTCTTATAGTTACCTGAAACAAAATATCCACATTAATTTTAGATATAATCATCCCATTCTTTAACATCTACAGTGGTTGTTGACAAAGTACACATATAAACATCATATTTTCATTGCAGTCCAGATCCGACACAGCAGATCATCCTGCAAAGGTCAAATTGATCTTTTAAACAACATTGTTTCCTTTTTCTTTTTTATTTCTACCAAATTTTAATCATCCTTAGTTTCCCACTTGGTTCCAAAACATGGTAATCTATATTGTCGCCCAAACAATTTTATACGGGGTTAAACCCACAGTAATTGTAATATTTATGAACAGTTTGACCGGGTCTAAACATTTTGTCCATGATCTTCCAGTTTTTTCCATGCACATTTTCACACTTTATGTCCTGTCATGAGAATTAATTTCTGAAATCTCATATCTCGGCATTATTTCTTTACATAACGTTTTTTGCCACTGTTAAGGCATTCAGTGTTTTTGTTGAAGCCAATTCAAACCATTTTGAGAATGCATCTATTATGACCAGGCATTATAACCCTGTGGATTGTGATTAGCACATGTTAAACTCTACAAAAATTTAGTTTTATAAATGTTTTGAATATGAATCAATTCATATGTTGTATAAAGCTGACTGAACTGCCCCATTATCCCCCCTCTTGAGCCATGCGACACACAACCATGGCTCAACATCGCTGCCCACTTGTATAGGTTTTTTGTAGGATAGGTCAGTCTTCTGGTCATTTATAGATACCATTCCCCACTCTGGCCCCCTTTTCGTCCATAATCGAATTTCAGCCTATGGACTTTGTCGCTGCACATCTTTAAAAACGTTTCAGTAATTTAATCTGCTTCTTGTGTGTACAAAATTTGAAGCGTCTTTTGCACTACCGCTATGCGGTTCCGTCCGCAAGCTTGTTACCTCTTGGCACCTTATCAGTCTCATGTGTGCCCTGCACACGTGCATATAGCTATTTTTCGTGGCAATTGGACTGCTTCCACAACTAGCGTAGTTGTAGTTTCTTGTAGTTTTTTGCAGTTTCTTTTCAATCATTCTCTCATCGTTTATCACAAGAATCTTAGCAATTCGAATGAAAATCAAAATGTATGTTTTATTTTACTCAATTGTATGATTTAGAGCATCCATATGTAGTAAAGTGTTGTATTACTACATATGATTTCATCTTCATTTAATTTGACACACCTTTCAAAATGCTTCTCAGTGTCCCAGTTCACACATGCTTTGCGTGTGTAACTGGTTGTCTCAACCCGTGTTCCACATCCTAATCTTTTCTCCCTCAAGGTGTCAAACCAATCAAGATAAAAAGATAAAAACCAACAAAATAACCGCCAGTAAATTAATATAATAGTCAATTGTTGTTGTTTCTTAACTTTAACTAACTCAATCACTCTCTTATTCTGAAATGTAAAAACTTGTGTAGTCTTGACACAACCAATCGACTATTTCTTCCAAATTTAGTTTTGAAATGTTGTTATTTAATAATTTTGCTTCATCCAATTCCAGAAAGCAAGTTCTTTCCATCTCTCAAATTTTGTTTCATCAGGGCTAGGCATTAATGCATTGTGGACCAGTTTCTGCCCACAAAAAATTGCTCGCCTTTCTTTTCTTCTTATTTTCACAAAATTGCTTTTGTTTTGCGGTGCAAATCAGATAGACTACAGTCTAGCAAATTCTTTTGTGCACCTACATTAGCCAATTTTAACACATAACACTGACAGCACACAGACAACACAAAAACAGCAGCCACAGCTCACAAACAATACCAACAAACAACGCTGCGCCAACATCATCCTCTGTTTTGACGTTTTTGGTTATACTTTTTTCTCATCAGTGTCTATTATCCTTCATGCAAATATTGTCACATCTTCCTTAAGCATCACCCTGTTACAAATATTCAAACATACTCTGAGAAACTCACACTTTCCCTGCTTCGCCCGCAGCCATAGCACCCCTCGTGCGAGGGGGGGGGCGCAGCATCAATGTTGATTGGTCACAGGCTGGCCATTTCCTGCAACAACCATGATGCCGGCCCACCGCCCACACGAGCATAGCAAAGGCCCACGTGCACAGCCCCGCCCCGAGACTACGCGCGAACGCAGGCACGCTTATCAGTCTCGCCTTCTCAAAGGGCAGGCCAACTTTGCTGTTGCCCCCTTCATCATGTTCACATTCGACATCTTTCACTGTCTTCTACACAACATTTGCTGTCTCTTATTCTCATCCTATCAAACCACCGTTCTAGTCACTTTCTGCCACACACGTCTTATTCTCTCTACTTCCACACACTGCTCATCTTAGTTTCTCCAACCAACTTAAACACATCATCGTCTACTTCTCAATTTCCCTATTATCGCTCAACAGCCTCCTGAACATTCTCCATTACTGATTTCTTCCATAGGACCCACATCGCACTCACACTCATACACACAACATTCATGAGGATCCTCTGCGCGCACACGCACACACACCAACACAAAAGGATGACGCACAACATACGTATAAGACCACATAGATCCCACTAAGAACAACTTTTTGCTCGTCTTACTTGTCAGATTTATTCTTTATTTTACTTTTAGAAGCTATTTGTAATTCTTTTCCATTTATTTAGCCAATTTTAACTTCAGTGTTTCTTTATCTTACTTTATCCTTTTAACACAAATATCTCCTGTATATTTAAGCTAATTTCTCTTTAATTTTGGCAGCCAGGTTCCCACTTCATTACATGGAAACCTGATTTGATTTGGTTTTGGCCTAGCCATAACTGTCTTTGTTAATTTGTGCAGTCACGTGCCATGTGACCGTTTTCTCCGCAATTCCAGCATTCTATTGGAGGTTGCACAACTCCTCTTCCTCGGCCTCTAAAGCCTCCTCTGTTAGACATTGCTCGCCCTCTCTGGCCTTTCTGTCCTCTGCCTGCATTTTGGTAAAAAGTGTCACTATCCTGGTCTACCAGAAAAGTGTCTTTTGTAGCTTTCATTCGTTTTCGTTTTTGTTTGTCTATTACTACTTTTTCCGCATGGAGGGCATGATTTATGTATTCCTCCAAAGTTCCGGTGTTCATGCCTATATAATGTTTGATCACCCAGCCTTGTATTGCTGGTCTGGACCCTGCGTGGATGGCATTTTTTAATTGCTGTTGATAAGCACCTTGAGGCGCATTATCTTCCACCAGTCCACTGTGTGTTTTAAACACTTTTGTCATTCGCACTCGATACTCATCAAAGGTTTCATTATCATTTTGCTTTGTTCTCCCTATTTCTGTATAATTTGCTCTGATTTCCTTTGACCAATCCATTTCTAGCGGGCTTTTCTGCCTAGTGGCTCTGTCCATCAACCCATAAGGAGGAGGTGATTCCTCAATTTTGTGTGTGTCATGTATTTGCGGATACAACTTCGCTATGATCTTTAGTTTTGAATTTGTAGCATGTGTTTTCTCTTCCCGCTCTTGTACTTCTTCTAGTTCTCCCTCAAATTTATATTTTTTAACCCATTTATCGAAATCTTTTTTTTTTTTTTTTTTTTTTTTTTTAAGTCGGTCGGGATCCTGCCTTTCAATTATTTTCCAATCTTTGCATTTTAGTTCATGTCGGGGTAGGGACTTTCGCTTACTATTTAAGTTTCCCATGGTTTATTTTTCTAAATTTTGGAGTTGGTAGTTTGAATGGCACCTACAGTGTCCTAAAACCAACTTTATTCACAGGACAGTGGTTAAAAGTTCGATGTGTGGTAAGTCTCCTTTCACCTCCCCGAAGGGAGCGGAGAGTTCTTGCCTCTGCCCCCACACAAAGCCACTGTTTACAATCCTGTGTGTTTATATAGAGGAGCGCTCAAATGAGATCACTCTCAGTCAAACCGTACACAAACACAAACACACCACGCGCGTTTTTTTTTTTTTTAGGAATAACAGAGGAGTCCGCCCCTCCCACTGCGGAATTTAACTAACGTACAAGTTAGGGGGCTCCACAACGCCCCCGCGGAATTTAACTGCTCCTATTGCACTTGATAGGGTCTAGAATTCTCAAGGTCTTTAAGTGACGTCTTGTCACTGCTCGTTTTAAGTGACCTCGTCACCGCTCATTCATTAGGTGACCTCTTGTCACCGCTCAACCATTTCTTTTTAGTAGAATTAATATTCCTACTCACGGTCTGCTGATTCTCCTCCTCGGATAGCCTCGTCAACCCTCCCGGTGTCCAGCCGGACTGATCGAGACAGTCCCGTCAAAGGGCTTTTGTTTACCTCGGCCGAGGATTTTCGCCTGTGTCGAAGAGTCCGCTGGAACCGTTCAAGGTGTGTCGAGGTCCCGGAACGAGCCCCCAATTTCTGTCAGGTTTAAATCGCTGACTGAACAACTATTAAGAGAAGAGCATCAGCAAACAAATCACAAGTGAGACAGAATATCAAGTCTTTTCTCGCGAGGAGTGCAGTACAGATAGTTTACAACAATCTCACAACACTCAATATCTGTGTACACTCCCGCTCTTTTTATTTGGATTTGCCCTACCCACAATTGTGAGGCAAAAGCCCCTAAAGGAAGGGGGGGGAGCACGTGGGCTTTGCCTCGTAAGCAAAATAATAAGAACGTGAGAAAAAGGAGTTTGAGTTGAGAAGAGAAAGTCCTTGAGCTCTAGCAAGGGAGGTTTTACGACCTTGAGTAGGATGAGACAAGCTAGGTTATTAATTACTGGATACGCACAAACATAATCTAACGATCAAGATAGCTTGGAAAACCCAGGCTTTGATGGTCACTTGTAGGTTCATCTGAAGTGCAAGACAGCAATGAGGCATGTTGTCTAACAAAGCGGTCTTTGTTAAGAAGGAACTGTCTCGGTAGATGTCTTCTTTTTGCTGAGTTATCAGCTGCGTCCTGTCTGACCTCTCTCCTGGCCCAGCCGTACCTTTTCTCTTCTGTGGTACATCATAAAAACAGCAAGGCCAAACAGCAAGCATATATTGCAGTAATATTGCGGTAAAGCATTGATTAGAGAACGCATGATAACATATATATACATTTTTCTAACACAACCCTACCTGCGACCCCAGGGTACGGCGGCGAAAGTCGCTTAGCAAACGGGGTGGAGCAGCATGAACACTGGTCCTCGTCTCCTGCCATCAACCTGTTTGACGACGCATGCGCGCGTTACCCTGAAAACGGTATGGACTTGCCACGCTTATCTGCCGCTGACATTGCTCACATGCTCAATCCGGAGCCAGAGGTCATGGTACCCGGTGATTTTGCTTTTAGTCCCTTTCGTGGCTGGTGGTGGAAGATTACATACGTGTGAAACTAATGGTAGCTCATCTTTTGTACGATGCATTAATTAAACATGCAAAAATGACGTAGGACGGGTGTACCCTTGACGACCTTAGCCAGTTGCATCACACATGCTTGTTTATTAAGGATCGCTGCTTTTATTTCTATGCAAATTATGAAACAGTGACGGCTGAGTTGTGCAATGTAACTTCCTCCACACTTTATCGACCATGCTTTTCTATTTTAGGACATCTGCCTCTCTTAAAAACATCCGCATGCCACGAGAGTTTTCTAAACAAACGCAAACATGGAGCGAACGAAAGAGTCAGCTGTGTGGAGGTACTTTAAACTGAACACGCCAACTAGCTTGACGGCAGTTTGTAATGTCTGCAAAGCTAATGTTGCCAGGGGTGGTGGTAGTACTACCAGTTATAGTACTAGTACTAAGCGGAGCTTGTTTTCAGGGAGCACTTCTCATTGCTGCTTAAATGAGCATTTCAACAGGTCATGAGTGATGTGGAACGGCACCTAATGTTTACATGTTTACTATTTATTTTAATATTTGGTTACTGTGTGCTTGATCACCCTTTCTATATTTGCCCAGTGCAGTTTCAGCTGCAACATTTGTATTTTTTTTTTAAGAAGTTTGTATCCTAATTTACTTGAATTTAAATGCTAATACACTTTATTGCTGCTGTTGCACAATTTTTGTTGCAAATAAATAGTTCATTGCATTAATCTGCTTTATCTTGTTACATTTTGTCTTAGGAATGAACTGTGTAGTCATGCCTGATGCCATTGCCTTTAGTCTTTTCTGTTCCACATGTAGAGGTATGTAGCTTGTTAAGTCAACCATAATATCGGATCGGTATCGGGTATCGACCGATACGCAAACTCACGGCATCGGTATCGGTATCGAAACTGAAAAAGTCGGATCGGTGCATCTCTAGGGAGAGATGTCTTGAAAAGCTCTATTATAATGCTAAAAATCCAGCTAGTTTTGGGGGAGAGGCACGCTTACACAAAGCAGCGACTGTTAGCTGTAAAAACACTAATATTAAAAAAGTGAAGGAGTTTCTGTCAGATAGAGATGCTTATACTTTACACAAACCAGCCAGAATAACTTTTCCTAGAAATAATGTTTTTGTTCGAGGTCCTATGAGACAATTTCAAGCAGATTTGAATACGGGAAAGTTATTCTCATTCTGCATTTTAGATCAAAATAATAAAAATAATGGTGACGTCAACCACGCATCCCGACCTGTATCGTTTTGTCGATTATTACGAAACACAAGTAGGGGGGTCATTTCTGGGGTTCCAAGGAAGCCCCGTTCAATACGGGCGCGGTCTGGGCTCTATTTTTGCAAAACTGTTCCGCTTCGTGGTGCCGATGTTCAAAAACGGCTTTAACTTGGCGAAGCCACACCTTCAAGCCGCTGCTAAAAACATAGCAACGGATGTAGCAGGGCGGGTCATAGAGAGGATTCACCGGAAACCCGAAAACACTCAAGAAGGTTCTGGACTTGCAGCTTTATCACGCCGAGGGCTGCACCCTGGTGGGCGGAGAAAAAGGAGCGTTAAAAGAAAAAGGCGCTCGGCCGATCTCAGATCAGTTGTCAAGAAAAGGCGGAGGAGACGGAGGACAGATATTTTCTCTTAAAATGGCCCTTCTACATTTTAAAAGTCAAGAGGCGATGCTATCAAG
This sequence comes from Syngnathus acus, assembly GCF_901709675.1. Taxonomy (NCBI): domain Eukaryota; kingdom Metazoa; phylum Chordata; class Actinopteri; order Syngnathiformes; family Syngnathidae; genus Syngnathus; species Syngnathus acus. The sequence goes on from NC_051096.1 coordinate 281,882, forward strand.
TTTGGATTTGTTTTGTCCTCCAACAACAACCACATAAAATCATTATTGCAGTAAAAATAGCCACAGCAACAAGCACAGACATGATGAGGCCTTTCCAGCTTCCGAACATTTTCATCCAATCAGACCAAATATCGATGCGTACGCCTGAATGATCTTTCATCTTTTTGTTCAGTGTCCTTAGTCCTTCCAACGCCCTGGTCAGTCGGCCCCCTGGTGCCGTGTTGTTTGGGATGAAAGTACAACATGCATCACCAAACATTCCACACACACCATGTTCCTTAGCCAATAGCATGTCCAACGCAATTCTAATTTGGAACGCCATCAACGACGTCGCAGCCAATTGTTCATGAACTGCTGCAAATGATTCAGCTGTATAGTTACCCAGCCGTTAGACATTGTAATGAACGTAATTAATACGGTCTACATTTTTATTGGGGGTGATCCATAGGAAAATACTTTCGAATCCTGAGGACACTTGATTAACGAGTTTATACTTATCTGGCACACCCCGGGGCACTCCTATAGCGTCAATATATGTCGGATCGTTGTCGCTCAACCATGGGGGCAAAACGTCTCTTTTGGCTCTTCAGGAGCCCCACCATTGGGGACTTCAGGTTCCAATTGAGATTCTGTATTTCAATGGGGACAACCACCACAGGCATTATCAAAGACACGAGGGCACAGATACCTGATGCATTCTTCGGCAAGCGATCATATAATTTGTTGTCACCACACCACAACCAGATGTCTGCACGAGAGAGAGGAGAGGTTATATTCAGTGACATATTTAATTTGCACCATGTGGGATCTATTGTCCCAATACTTATGCCGGTTCCCTTTAACTTTAAACATGTCATATTTTGTTGAGTCACATGGCTATCAAAAATGGGCTTTCTTTTTTCCAAGCCTACGACTGGGAAAATATCATCATAAATCAAACAGTTACCACTGGTACTGGACTGGGTCAACACCTGTAAGATACAAGCTGATTCTACTGCAGCTGGAACGACTTTTAACACTACTCTTGCTTTGAGACAGACCACACAATCTTCATCAGTAGTATTAGCAGCTTGTTCCGCCATCAAAAGCCAATTATTGTTTATAGCGGTGACTCCCGTGGTGATCCTAAACCAATCATCTGTGCTCCTGACTGCTTTCGCGAGGATTCGAGGGTCTGTCGAGGGACTCAAGGATACTTCTTGTTTGGCATCCTCACCTTGACATAGGAACACCTGCCAATACGGGTATCCATACATATACATTGACGTCATGATGGCGCCGCGGATGGCAGCCACGGTGAGTCGCTCTCTGTTTATTTGTCTTATTTCGTGTGTTTTCTGTGTCCTCTGCTGTCCATCCCGGATCACTTTTACTAGAGAAGCGCTGTTAAACATCGGACAGTCTTCTTCTGGTATTTTCTCTCCTGTTCTCTTCGATTCAGACTGTTTGTCGGAGATTCTAGCCGGAGCGGCGGTGCTGTACAAGCTAGCACGACGACGGCGGCGCGGAAAACGAGCGGGAGCACTCGTAAGGCTGAGGCAGAGAGGGTTCCGTTCTGCCCTACCGTCAATTCATCTGGCGAATGTCCGCTCCCTGGCGAACAAGATGGACGAACTGCTGCTCCTCACTTCAAGGAACACGGACTTCAGCAGATCCGCCGCGCTGTGCTTTGTGGAAACGTGGCTCAGCGAACGAACGCCCCACCACGCCGTGGAGCTAGCGGGCTTCAGGCTAACGCGAGCAGATCGCAGCGCGGAGCTCTCCGGAAAATCAAAGGGAGGTGGTCTCTGTTTCTACATTAATGAACGTTGGTGTACTGATGTCACGGTGTTGAAAGAGTTTTGCAGCCCTCTCCTAGAAACACTTTTCATAAACTGCCGGCCGTTCTATTCACCACGGGAGTTCTCCTCGATCGTCATGGCGGCTGTTTACATCCCACCACACGCACGTGCGAGTGAAGCCACGCAGATGCTGGCTGACCAGGTAACAGACATGGAGAAACTTCTACCAAACTCACTAATCATTGTTCTGGGTGATCTTAACAGGGCGAACCTCGCACACGAACTCCCCAGATACAAACAGCACGTAACGTGTCCCACCAGAGGGGCACAGACTCTGGACCACTGCTACACCGTGATCAAGGATGCATACCACTCTGCGGCTCGTGCAGCTTTAGGACTCTCGGACCACTGTCTAGTTCATCTGATCCCGGCCTACAGGCAGAAACTAAAAACTTCTAAGCCTGTGGTGAGGACTGTGAGGAAGTGGACAGTGGAGTCAAGGCAGGACCTCCAAGCCTGCTTTGACTGCACCGATTGGGGAGCTTTCGAAGCTGCAACTTCAGACTTGCATGAACTCACTGACACTGTCACATCATACATCAGTTTTTGTGAGGATCTGTGTGTGCAGACTAAGACCTTCTGCACGTACAACAACGACAAACCTTGGTTTACACCGAACCTCAGGAGGTTGCGCAAAGTCAAGGAGGAGGCCTTCAGGAGCGGCGACCGCGACCTGTTCAGGCAGACCAGAAACACACTGAACCGAGAGGTCAGGAAAGCCAAGAGGTGTTACGGGGAGAACCTGAAGAGACACCTCTCTGCCAATCCTGATCCCTCAACAGTGTGGAAAGGTCTGCAGAGCATCACGGGCTACAAGAAACGAACCCCCCGTCCTGTGGAGAGCCCAAGGCTTGCTAACCAGCTGAATAAGTTCTACTGCAGGTTTGATCGGTCCTCCCACACAACGGGACTTCCTGCAGCACAATCTACATACTCACCTCTCCCCACAACTGCTCTGTCCACACCTCTATCATCGTTGTCACCCACTCTCTCTCTTGCAGAGGCTGCGCCCGCACTCCAGGTCCGCGAGGAGGAAGTGCGCCAGATGTTCCGGAGACAAAAGACCAGGAAGGCACCGGGCCCAGACGGCGTGTCACCTTCCTGCTTGAAAGTCTGCGCTGAACAGCTGGCGCCCACCTTTGCACGGATCTTCAACCGTTCTCTGGAGCTGTGTGAGGTGCCCTCGTGCTTCAAGAGCTCCACCATCGTTCCAGTGGCCAAGAAGCCCGCCATCACAGGTTTGAATGACTATAGACCCGTCGCACTGACATCTGTGGTCATGAAATCTTTCGAGAGGTTAGTGCTGAACCACCTGAAGGAGGTCACGGGCCCCCTGCTTGACCCCCTCCAGTTTGCCTACCGGGCAAACAGGTCAGTGGATGATGCGGTCAACATGGGACTGCACTACATCCTGCACCACCTGGACACTCCAGGAACGTACGCCAGGATCCTGTTCGTGGACTTCAGCTCGGCGTTCAACACCATCGCTCCTGACATCCTCCAACAGAAGCTCATCCAGCTTGCGGTGCCTGCCCCCACCTGTCAGTGGATCACCAGCTTCCTGACCAACAGGAGACAGCGTGTGAGGCTGGGGGGCATCACATCTGACACCCGGACCACCAATACTGGAGCCCCTCAGGGGTGCGTCCTCTCCCCACTGCTCTTCTCTCTCTACACCAACGATTTCTCCTCAGATGACTCTCCTGTGAAGCTCCTGAAGTATGCAGACGACACCACTCTCATCGGACTGATCCAGGACGGTGATGAGACTGCGTACAGACAGGAGGTGGAGCGGCTGGTCCACTGGTGCAACCAAAACCATCTGGAGCTGAACCCGCTCAAGACCGTGGAGATGACAGTGGATTTCAGGCGAGACCCTTCACCACTTTTACCCCTCACTATCCGCAGTAATACTATTCTCTCCACAGACACCTTCAAGTTCCTGGGAACCACAATCTCTCGGGACCTGAAATGGACCGGCCACATAGACTCTGTCCGGAAGAAGGCCCAGCAGAGGCTGTACTTCCTGAGACAGCTCAAGAAGTTCAACCTGCCGCGAGAGCTTCTGAAGACCTTCTACACTGCCATCATCCAGTCTGTCCTCTGCACCTCCATCACTGTCTGGTTTGGATCAGCCTCCAAACAAGACAAGCACAGACTGCAACGGACAATCAGGACTGCAGAAAAGATCATTGGAATCAACCTCCCTTCTATCCAAGACTTGTACCTGTCCAGGACCAGGAAACGTGCAAGGAACATCTCTACAGACCCTTCTCACCCAGGTTGCAGTCTGTTTGAACTACTCCCCTCCGGACGGCGTTATAGAGCTCGGTACGCCAAAACCAGCAGACACCGAGACAGCTTCTTCCCCCAGGCTGTTGCTCTGATGAACTCACACCACTCATAGAGTCTCAGAGGCATTACTGTGCAATAACATCCTGCTCTTCACACCTTTTGAATTTGTCTACACTGTTTTTGCCATTATTCACATGTCCTGAGTGTTGTTAGTCACCTATATGTTGAACAGAGGGTGTGTTTTACCGAAGTCAAATTCCTTGTTTGGCACGCTCAAACATGGCGAATAAAAACTCTTGAATCTTGAATCTTGAATCTACGTATATGTTTAACTGGAACATACCAGCACCCTATTGTGCGGCTTCCTAAATGTAAATCGTGTGAAGTATTAACCCACAGGGACCACGCAGGAGGTCTTCCACAGTACTGGGACCTTGTTCAGGCTCAGGTTGAACAGGTACCTGACCACACCACTCAGCTGGTCCGCACAGTCCCTGAGCAGTCTCGGCCAGATGCCGTCTGGGCCCGGGGTCTTCCCTGCTTTGATCTTTCTGAGGTGACTCCTCACCTGGAGATCTGTAAAGGAGAGGGGCATGTCGGAAGACCGGGGTGATGGAGTGGAGACAGAAGAGTGACGCCGGGGGGGGTGAGAGGGGGTTGGTGAGCTGGCGGGGGGGCTGGAGTGTCGAATGTGGCAGAATGAGATGCGGAGCGAGGTGAAGGGGTGAGGGGGAGGCGGAATCAAATCTGTTGAAGAACAGATTGAATTCATGCACCCAGTCCTTGTCCCCATAAGCTGGTTTCCGATCAGCCCTTTTACCATGGCCCGAGATGGACTGCAGACCCCTCCAATGTCAGTTTACAGTTCAACAAAAACCAAAAGAAAAAATGCCAAGTTTTCTCTGTTGCAGATGTTTTGGTGTGTTGATCACTAAAACAATGTTAAACTGAGGAGGCCTGAAAGCACTGCTTTAACAATTCAGGAATATACGTACGTTTTGTGTGCCAAATCTTCATTACAGCCAAGAGCAGAATCCTGATTAAAGGTACAAAAATACAGGCAATGACTCTGTGTGTCCACTGGTTCTTCTCTGCACGTTTGCATTAGCAGGGACACTACAGTTGTGCCCATCGGCAAAAGGCAGCCCCCAACTACCACATGAGTAGCCGACAGGCCTGTTCTAAAACTGCTCACCGATGAGGACATATTATTTTCAAGGAATGTTCTCGAAGTAATCGTTAAACAAAAAACACATGATGGTGGTACTTGGAGATCACTGTTTATATATACACACACAAATATATATATTGAGTCTCGGGAGACAAATATACCGCAAACAATGGGGGCCGCAGTGGGCCGGGGGCCACATGCTCCAATTGGGGGCTGCAGGGGCCACAGGCTCGATTTCAACAGTTTTGTTAAAAAAATATTCCTGCTTGGTGGGCTACCAAGATGAATATAATACAGTCAAGCCTCGGTTTTTGACCACAATCCGTTCCAGAAGGCGGTTTGCGAAGCGAATCGGTCAAATTCCATTAACGGAGGAGTCAGCCAAGTACACTACATTCATAACGCCCTTCGGACGGTTCCACTTTAACCGCCTTCCATTTGGCATCGCTTCTGCGCCCGAACATTTCCAGTGCAGCATGGTGGACATCACAGAGGGGCTCAACGGTGTGGTTTGTCACATCGATGATCTGTTGGTGTGGGGGCGGGACCAGGAAGAGCATGACACTCGACTTAATGCCGTGCTACAAAGACTGGAAAAAGCAGGCATCACACTGAATGTGGACAAGTGTGAAATCTCCAAGAGCGATGTAGTCTTCCTGGGCCATATCATCACAGCCGCAGGCATCCGCCCTGACCCAAGAAAGACAGAGGCCATCACAGACATGACAGAGCCCACACATGTGAGTGAATTAAGGAGTTTTCTCGGCATGGTCAACCAGCTGGGAAGGTTTATTCCCCAGCTAGCTGAAAAAGATAAACTGCTCCGTGACGTCTTCTCAAAGAAAAACTGCTGGGTCTGGGACGTGGACCAGGCAGCAGCGTTTGAAGACCTAAGGAAAGCTCTGTCCTCTCCTCCGGTGTTGGCTATGTATGACCCGGGCAGAGACACCAAAGTATCTGCTGATGGATCATCGTATGGGTTGGGGGGCGTAATTCTCCAGAAATGAGGGGAAGGATGGAAGCCTGTGGCTTACGCATCACGGTCACTCACTCCAACTGAGCAACGATACGCACAGGTGGAGAAGGAGGGTCTGGGCCTCACATGGGCCTCACATGGAACTCACATGGGCCTGTGAACGGTTTTGGGATTTCCTCATCGGAAAGGAGTTTTGCCTGGAGACCGACCATAAACCCCTTCTCAGCCTGCTCGGAGCCCAAGCACTGGATCTTTTGCCACAGAGAATCCAGGGTTTCAGGATGAGGCTGATGCGCTATTCATACTCCATCGTGCACGTACCAGGAAAGTCGCTTTGGACAGCAGACACACTTTCACGTGCACCTGTAAAATCACGCATGTCCACTGATGACCAGGAGCTGATGGAGAGCACAAACATATTTGTGGACTGTGTCACTGAGAGTCTACCTGTCAGCTCATCATATACAGAAAACCTGAAAGAGCAATTGAAAGCCGACAGTGTCTGCTCGCGTGTCATGACCATGTGCATGGAAGGATGGCCAGCATAAGCAAAACAGAAACCAGCGCTGAAAAACTACTGGCCGGAGCGAGCTACATTAACAGTGAAAGATGGCTTACTGCTAAAGGACACACGACTGGTAATACCTTCTGCAATGAGGAACGACGTGCTATTCAAATTACACGAAGGACACTTAGGTGTCGTGAAATGTAAAGCACGTGCACGTCAATCTGTGTGGTGGCTGGGACTCAGCCAGCAAGTGAACGAAATGGTACTGAACTGCAGGACATGCATACAAGAGCGACACATCCCAAAAGAGTCACTCATGCCATCAGGGTGCCCTGAAAGACCTTGGCAAAAGTTAGGAACAGACCTTTCTACACAAGAGGCAGAATAATCCTCTAAGGTCTGACGAGACAAAGGCAGTCTACCCTATGAGCTCTGGAAAAAGGGAGGTGGTATTATCGTATGTTGAAACTATAATATTATATAGTGTGTTATTGGAGGTCTCGCATAATGTTGACAGTTGGGGGCTCTGTGGTGCGCCAGGGGCATTGTACTGCTATGTGAGACACGAGTGGGGAGAAAATAAAAAGTTGCTGAATAAAGAAGTTGCATTAGCGTTCATCTCTACTCCGTATAAACACAACAGTGGTGGACTGCGTTCACGCTCTCCCCTGGTCTTTCTGATTAAAACAAAAATCACGCGCAGTAATACGCACATGGAGTTGAGTTCTGCGGTGCTGTGACACACTGAACGCTTTTGAGCAAGTTATTAACTGTACTCTGGAACTGTGCATTTGCTTGCTAAACTGTATTAACCAAATTAGTCAATGCAGAATAATATGTAATTACCACGTTCCTGACTCGTTACATGATATGAACGTATCAAAACCTTTTTGTCGGCTGTAGGGCTGTCTTTTTGAAGAATGCGCCTGATTGTTGTTCCTCATACATCAAAAGTATGGATTTCTAGAAAGAAACTTTTACTTCCTAAAGTAAAATGACAGATTTATATTCAAATGTCAAATATCGAACCCCACCATCGCAGTGGAGGTGAATTACACTCCAAACCATGCCAGCAACGGCAAAAGACTCAATTATTTGCGACACGAGAGATATAGAGCACTTCTGAAATTTGAGCAATTATTTGAGAAATTACGATCGTATATTGTTTCCCGATTTGTGTTGAATAAATTTATGAAATCACACGTTTTCAAATAAAACACAGAGATGGGATCATTTCCCGTTCTCTCATACCAAAAGTACACGTACCAAGACATACAACTGTTTTTACCTTCAATACTCAAAATAGGTGACGCTGTTTGAAAGAATGAGTCAGTGTTCGATCAGGTACCCACAATCCTGTGCGCCAACAATGTTTAAAGTAAAAAAGACATTAATGAACACAAAATACTTGTTTAAACCTTCTATTTAGGTTGAGTCCTTCTAATTATAAAATCTATGAACGTCTATTGTTTGTATTAGAAGGAATGGTTGCTGCAATTTGAGTGTGAGACCGCCTGTGAATTTGGTGAGACCAGCAGTGGGGTGGCCCGTTTTGACTCAGATTTTCAGATCACTCGTTTCTCTTCAGATCGAATAAATCTTTCGCCTTTTACTAAAGATTTCCGTGGGGAGGAACAATAAGAGTCTATCTCTACCCATTCTCACCAACGGTTTGTTAGAATAGGCCTCTTTGGCACATGTGATTAGCTAGGTAGCTTGAGCTATGCCGTTATATCGCTGTAACCCTTCTCTTGCTTTATTATCTTTCTCTTCTCTATGACACCCTTTGCACATATGTAGAAGTCGCTCTCAGTTAAGACTACAAGGTCAGACGTTATCACACAGGCTAGGCCTGGGGTGGGCAAACTTTTTGACTTGCGGGCCGAACTGGGTTCTAAATTTGGCCGAACCAGGAGCAGATGGATGTAGTGTTTGTGTGAAGTAATATAAACGACTTGTAAAGGTCATTGCATAAAAGGTTTTGGCCTTTAGTAGGTAGTAAATCATGGATATTCAAAAAAAGTTTTTGGAAAACAAATGCATTTATTAACAGCATTAAAAAAAAAAAAATAATACACGAAAAAACTGCTATCAGTGATTCTCATAAAATACGACACTGTTATTATGAATAACAGTCTCCATCACTTCAGTGCCTGCAGGTCAGATTAATGAAAGCTGTTTATCTTATGAGATCACATCAAACGGCAAACATTCTGACCAAATATATCATCTTGAAGAATCAGTGAAAGCATACATCCAAATAAAGTAATCAAAACGGCAACACGGTGAGGGGTATCTGAAAATCAGAGCAGAGTTTTAACTCACAAACACCTGGTAACAGAGGTGAGGAAACGGGAAACACTTCCTTAAAGTAAGCCTTAAGAACTTTACAGGTTAAGATTAGTCGCAAACAAGTGGTGCATCAATGTCCTTGAGCATCCTGCATTGTTTGAAAATGAGAATGGTCACTAGTTTCAATGCCTGCTATTTGTACAAATCATATTCAAAATGCATTTTTTTACAACAAACTTGAGAGCCTCCCCTTCATTTTCAGTGGGAACAGTGTTGTTGGTCTCCCTTTTTTGCTAGTGCGTCATAGTCTGGAGTAAAATTTGTTGCGGCAATTCTTAGGAGAGATCCGAGGTGTTGGTCCGTTTACCTAGATCTGTGACGGGTTGATGTTGATGTTCATGTGGCTGAACGTCACGTCGCGTACGTCGAGCCAAATTGGCCACTCTTTTTTAAACACTCGGCACTCAGTGTCCACCTTGCTTTTCCTTGGGCGACTCATTTTAATGGAGGGATTCCAGGGGAAGGTTTGTGGGTGGCTTTAGCGTAAAACTGTATCTGAAAGCTCAGCGCGCGAATTACAAGAATGCTGTCGTCACAGCCCACGCTCTAAATTCGGCACTGATACAGAGCGCGAGTGCGCCATGTCCGTACTACTGAGTACGTACACGCACTTGTGAGTGTGCACCGAGCTTTCTGACACGGCTTCCGGTAGTAAATGCGCAGGCGAGCGGTTCCCCATCTACTGGAGAAACGCAGTCATTGCAGGCAAAATGACCAAAAAAAATGTTTAATAATACAATTTATTCAGGGTTGGCGGGTCGGATTAAACGGTCCCGTGGGCCGGATGTGGCCCGCGGGCCGTAGTTTGCCCATACCTGGGCTAGGCAGAGTCGCCTCCTTGCAGGAAGGCGGCCCAGAGTAGTATAAGAGCAGGAACCTTGGCGCTGGGAGAGGGGCCTTCTTCCGCATCTCGCAGAAAGGGCTCCACAGCTGTGTATCGATCATTCTAGCATACATTAGATAGTTAAACTGAGAAGGCTGCCTCTTGGTAATTACTGTTAGGGTAGTGCTCACTCTAACTTAATTTGCAAGAACCACACTGGAGACAAGTTAGTCGTTTCAGACACCTGCAGGCGGAGAGTTCACTCGTCGCTGTGCTTACAGCGATGGTCGAATGAAGTCTGACTCAGTCCTCATCAGGTGCATATTTATTGAGAAGAAACACAGTGGGGTTGAAAGTGGGGGTGTGGGAACAAGGGATGGGGTGAAGCCGCTCCCCTGCTGATCAAAGCATAGCAGGGGGCCTTTTACGACTTTGTGGAAACAAAGCAACTTTGATTGCTTCCTCTGCAGCCAGTCAATCAGGTGAAAAGATCTTAGCACTTTGGTCTACTACTTTTGTTAAGACAGGACAAGCTAGGTAAATTATTACAGGTTACATTCCAACATAATCATACAATGAAGATATTCTGCAAACCCTAACATATCCCTCCTGTTTTATCATATGAGTATGTCAATCCCGATCAATCAAACATAAGAAAGAAAATACAATGACAGCAATAATCTCCAGTGAAGACGAGGTATTTCCCTCAATACCCCAGTCCAAATTTTGTGTGCAACTGAAAAACCTGCGGCCAGATTAAATGCAGGAAAAGAGTTCCACGGTCCCTCTGCCTTAGGCGACCAGAATGTTATCAATAAAAAAGAAAAAAAGAAAAACACAGAAACAGTACATCATTGTACCCATCACTTGCAAGGCATTTTCGATGATCAAATCATCAAGTTTCTGTAAAATAATGCTGAGCTAAACAGCATCTACGCAATCCACGTCTCGCAGCACATCATAGTCATCACATCCGTCATCTCTGAGAAGTTGTATATGTACTTGTGCCACGGTAGAAGACACAAACCTTGTCACAGCAGACTTCAAACATGGGATAACACAGGTCGTAAACAAGCACAACAATACCAGTACAGCAAGCACAGGAGTCACAAGTTTCAACAGCAACTGCCACCAAGCGCCAGAGAATAGCCATGAAAAGAAATCCCATTGATGTGGGATGTTATCCTCCGACATGGCCTGCTGTAAATTCCTCAGTGAGTTCATGGCTTCCTTGATGTGCGTGTCGTTATCTCCTGGGATGTATGTGCAACAGGAAGTCCCAATGATGTGGCACACACCACCTTGTGCTGCCGTCAACAAGTCCAGAACCATCCTGTTTTGCAAGACCATTAGTCTAATAGCCTGGATCTCTCTATTTTGTCCATCATCGACTTGCAGTGAGAGGTTCACAAAGGATTGAAAGCGATAGTTCAGTGTCTCGATGAAGAGAGATTGTTTTCCAACTCCGATCCAAGGAAAAAGCGCATGAACAACTTTGTTTCCGACAGGCCATATTTTATGGTCGTCCGGAACATTCGCACCCCAGACAGGGTCATGGGGGTCAAAGGTTGTAATCGCCCTGCGTCGACGTCCAGAAGAGTTGTGTGCTGTCGTCAGCTGACGATGTTGTATCCTGTATTTACGGATTTCAGGCGAGACCCTTCACCACTTTTACCCCTCACTATCCGCAGTAATACTATTCTCTCCACAGACACCTTCAAGTTCCTGGGAACCACAATCTCTCGGGACCTGAAATGGACCGGCCACATCGACTCTGTCCGGAAGAAGGCCCAGCAGAGGCTGTACTTCCTGAGACAGCTCAAGAAGTTCAACCTGCCGCGAGAGCTTCTGAAGACCTTCTACACTGCCATCATCCAGTCTGTCCTCTGCACCTCCATCACTGTCTGGTTTGGATCAGCCTCCAAACAAGACAAGCACAGACTGCAACGGACAATCAGGACTGCAGAAAATATCATTGGAATCAACCTCCCATCTATCCAAGACTTGTACCTGTCCAGGACCAGGAAATGTGCAAGGAACATCTCTACAGACCCTTCTCACCCAGGTTGCAGTCTGTTTGAACTACTCCCCTCCGGACGGCGTTATAGAGCTCGGTACGCCAAAACCAGAAGACACCGAGACAGCTTCTTCCCCCAGGCTGTTGCTCTGATGAACTCACACCACTCATAGAGTCTCAGAGGCATTACTGTGCAATAACATCCTGCTCTTCACACCTTTTGAATTTGTCTACACTGTTTTTGCCATTATTCACATGTCCTGAGTGTTGTTAGTCACCTATATGTTGAACAGAGGGTGTGTTTTACCGAAGTCAAATTCCTTGTTTGGCACGCTCAAACATGGCGAATAAAAACTCTTGAATCTTGAATCTTGTAGGTGTGGTCTGTCACCCACACTGGTGCACACACTCCTGTCCAGTTGGCGGGCAGCATCGGATAAACCTTGTGACCACAAAGCCACCAGCCATTCTGTATGAAGTATGTTCCGTTTGATGGTGCAGCCATGTTGGTCGGAGAGCCCTCACCACCTGCAATGGCTCTCTTATCCTGACACTCAGTGGCGATGTCCAAAGCTCCCATCCAGTTCCCTCCTGGAGAGCAGTCTCTGTCAATGCATTTGTGGGTCTCACTTCCTTGGATGTAACATGTATAGTTCACTCCAGGTGGCCGCTCTGTGAAGGCCACCTGCGGCAATGTTCGCCCTTTAACAGTCACATTGAGATTTGTCCAGAAAAGCTGATCACAGGTACCTTCCGCAAGTCCAGGGCGGGAAGGGTCGGCATCACTGACTGTGACAGCACGGTGTTGATATCCAACTCCTCCCATGGATGCCATACATTTTGCTTCAGTGACATTCATTGCTCTGGCCTCCAAGTGAACTTGTGTAGAGGAAGGAGGGAGTTTGGAACACACATAGCAACCCTCCTGTGTGTGCGATCTCACAGTGAATTTGACGTAGCGGTACCAAGTGTTGGTTTCGTATGGGTTTCTGGGGTCCCATGACCAGTCCTCAAAGTTCTCATCGTGTGACCATCGTTTTCCACGGTCAACATTGTCACTTGGTCTGTTCAGTTGAGTCCATAGACCATAGCACGCTCCAACCACAACGCAGCAGAGGATCCATCTGGCATATGGAGCCCCGTTGCTACTAGGATGGCAGAGACACCGGGACATCCCCTCGCCTAGCGGAGTGGGGATCGTTGTTTTCTTCACCAACATTGAGACGTCCCACCCTAAACGATAGGACCCCTTTGAAGTTAGCCTTCCCCACCACTCCGAATTAGGGGTCCAGCACTCTCTGCAACTTGCAGTGGCTGAGGTGAATCCAGCTGGGCCGTTCAGCGATCTTCACTGCGGTGGGGGTAGTCAGCAGGACTTGGAATGGTCCCTCCCACCGTGGGCTGGCCCAGTTCTTTCTTTTGATGACTTTGATGTAGACCCAGTCTCCTGGCTTGATGGCGTTGTCGACCTGTGAGGATTAAAGATCAGGCGGCAGTAAATTTGCATTTGACACCTCTGTCAGTCTGAGCGTTCTGATCATGTAATCTGCCAAGGTCTGTTCTTTGTCTGCTTTTTGCACATATTGTATCATTCACCAGTCAATTTTATTGCCCTTTTGAATTGGGCAAATAAGAGTGTTTGCGAGAAGTGTTTGAGCACTTCCGAATGACTCCTCCTGACCAAAGACCATTTATGACAGAGGCTATCCCATTTATTGCCTCCTGTTTTAAAGGAGATTCTCTGATCTTGGTTACTGGAGGAATGGACCGTAAGTCCTGTAGCAGATGGTTCCTTTGCCCATCCCCTTATCAGTTAAATAATGTTGATTAGCCAGGGAAACGCATAAGCGCGTGCCCTTCCAAACAGCTACACCACTTCCTCATAGCTTCTTCAGTTACTTTTCAATCATCTTCCGATTGTTTACAGCAAAAGATTGAGAAAAAAAACCTAACTCAATGGTACAATGCCATATGTATTAGAGAATCTATATGTAGTAAAGTGTTGTACATATATATTTTTTTTTATCTTCCACTCTCTGTACAACATTCTCCCTCCTTCTGAGGCTTGGCGACGCCCATGTCTCATACCTTGACAAACTTTTTGGGAGGATGTGTTCTTTACCACATATGACTCTATCATCATTTAATTTGACTTTCTTTCCAAAACGCTTCTCAGTTTCCCAGTTCACACATCTTCTGCATGTGTTACTGGTTCTCCAGTTTTTCTTTCCTAGTTAATTAGCAATCCAAAAGCAACCTTTTTATTTCCTTTATGTATTTATTTCTTCCTTAGCATTTAACGTACTCAAAATCACTCTTTCTTCAAAGTCGCTCCACTAATTTTCGATAGTAGTGTCCAACAACGCCAACCATTCAACCTGTATTTTCCCTTCATTCAGGCAATCAGTCATCAATGCTCATTTGCATCTCACACGCAGTCTCCAAGAAGGAGTCTTTCTATCACATCGGTCCCAATTCATCCAAGCTCACCACAACATTTTCAACTCAAGGTTCCTGATAGAACAATCCACCAATCCCAAAAAAAAAAACTCAACACACAAAAAAACTGCTGGCAAATTAATCAGAAGTTTTTCTTTGTTTTTAAATTTGAAGAACCCAATCTCTCAGATTCAGCTCGCATATAGAAGTTTGTATAATCTTATAACACAACCAGTCAATTATTTCTATTAAATGTGAATGTCTTAAATTCACAATTTTGATTCTTCCAATTCCTGAAAGCATGTTCTGTCGTTTCTTACTTAACATGCACTAGTGTGGATCAGTTTCTGCTCGCAAACAGATTTCTCTCTTTTCCTCTCATTTTTATCTTTCAAAAGCGTTTCTGTTCTGCGGTGCAAATCGGATAGACCACAGTCTAGCAAATTTCTGTACACTAAAAGTTCAGCCAATTTTCATCATTTTAACACACATGCACAGCTCTCGCGCGCGTAAGGTAGATCCCAGCACCAATGATTCGTCACAGGCTGGCCATTTCCTGTGGTCGATCATGAGCTGGTCCCTCCCACGCACACGAGGACAGCACATTCTAAGTTTTATTTATCTTCTAGAAGCCAGTTGCATTCATTTACCACTTGATTTGCAAATTTTAACTTTAGTGTACATACACAATTTGATCTCTGGTCATTTGTCGTTGGGCATACAACAGCATTGTCATACTCCTTGCATGGACAGGAGCTCTAACAATCTAAAAAACGTTCTAATAATCTGACAATGACATGTCTTGCTTTCATATGGACATCTGTTATTTCTTTCTCTGTATGAGCTTGAGCGGTCAAAGGGGAGGGGGAAGCTTGTCATGCTGAAAATTTAACTCTTCCTCTGTCCCTTTGGGAACTTTGGAAGAAGATCGTCGTATCTTCATTTAGATCATTATCATCCTCATCTAGATGAAATACATCAGAACATTTGCTTTTCTCAATCGTCGCAACACAAGCAGTGTCTGCTTCCACCAAGTGTTTCCTCACCCAGTTGCCGAAGTCGGGGGGGGAAACAGTGATGAGCGCGTTTTTAAGACGTTGCTGATAAGCACTCTCAGCTGCATCATTGAATGGGGTGCCACTATGCACCCTGAATTCTTTTTCAAATCTTAAGCGAAAATCATCAGTATCTTCCCCAGGCTTCTGTTTTATTCCTGCCAAATGACCATAATTCGCTCGTCTTCGAAATATAGTTCGCACTCTTTGCACAAGATCTCTCTTTTGAAGCCTTCAACCACAGTCTAGCACAATTCAACTCTCTCTCTTTTCTTTTCTTTTTCAGTCCCTTTGTTTTCCTATCTACACTCTCCTCCAAAACATCAACCACTATCTTCCACACTTCCCTTCTACTCCATACTTTTTCTTCCACTTTGGCATGTATTGCGTACAATTAGGAAATTTACTCGCCATGTACTTCTCATCTCCTTCAAGAGCTAGGGATTTACCGGTTTTGTTTCCCATCTTAATTTGGTAGTTTAGGTTTATACAATTTTTTTATTTTTATTTTCTTTGAGGATCCTCAATGCAGGTTTAAATTGACCTTCCACCAAATTCTCTTTGCAGTCAATTTATCCTACCAGTCGCACTCTCAACCACACAAACTCCAGCGCTTTTTATTTTTAGGCCTATCCAGGATGGGTGTAAAACCCGCCCAAACAGCTTGGAAGAACGGACAAAAAAAAAAAAAAGAATCTACGCCCTTCTTCAATTAGGAAAAAGAGACTCTGTCTTTTCTTAGCCCGTTCCTTCCACTGGGACTAGAATCCCAGCTGTTTCATAGCTTGGAAAAACCAAAGCCGTATCTCATAGCCCGGACAAACCAAAGCCGTATCTCATAGCTCGGACAAACCAAAGCCGTATCAGCGCTTTTTTCTTTAACTTACTTGTCCCCTGGTTCGTTGCACTGCCGGACCCCGTCAATCCACCTCTGTCAGACGAAGGCAGACCTAAGATGCTGGCACAGCGAAGGATTTCCTTCCCAGGTCTTTCTTTACCAGGTCCTCCTAATGGACGCTGGCCCGTCGACGGTGTACAGCGTGTCGTCCTCCGTCAGCCAGATGGCGGGTATGAGGGTCCCGGGTTTCGGCACCAAAATGTTAGGGTAGTGCTCACTCTAACTTATTTTGCAAGAACCACACTGGAGACAAGTTAGTCGTTTCAGACACCTGCAGGTGGAGAGTTCACTCGTCGCTGTGCTTACAGCGATGGTCGAATGAAGTCTGACTCAGATGGGGTGAAGCCGCTTCCCTGCTGATCAAAGCATAGCAGGGGGCCTTTTACGACTTTGTGTAAACAAAGCAACTTTGATTGCTTCCTCTGCAGCTAGTCAATCAGGTGAAAAGATCTTAGCACTTTGGTCTACTACTTTTGTCAAGACAGGACAAGCTAGGTAAATTATTACAGGTTACATTCCAACATAATCATACGATGAAGATATTCTGCAAACCCTAAGAGTGTCAAACTCAAGGCCCGGGGGCCAGTTATGGCCCACCGTATCATTTTCTGTGGCCCGCGACGACAAATTGTGCATTCAATTTATGTCATACTAAAATTGCAAATTGGCGTAACTTTTAAAAATCTTCTTAAAATTATTTTTGAAATATTTGAAAAGTTTCCACTAGTCTGATTTGAAAAAACAATTATTTGTCAGTTTGTTTTGTAGCTTATACTGTATATAATATGAGGCGTTTATTTATTTGGGTTGACAGTCATAATGGCCCGTCGAGGGAAACTTTGACTACAATGTGGCCCGTGACAAAAATGAGTTTGATACCCCTGCCCTAGACCAACGAGCCTCAAAGAAAGCTCGCAGACCATGTTACATTCTGTGTAACATTGGCCTGTCAAACAGTCCACACAACGATAGACAACAGTGTTTCAAAGAAGAGCTCGTCCGGGAGTTTAACCCGGGTAATCAAAGAACCCTAGGCGAGAATCATTCCCCTGCACCAATGAGCCCCATAGTAGACCAGCTGACCCCGTTACATTTCGATTGGAAGCCCATGTGACATGGACCTGAAGACTGAATGTCAGTGATTTATGGAATAAATGGAATCTGGTTGGCCTAAGGCTCCCAATTCCCCAACTTCAAGCCCTAACGCTAACCCTAAAACCCTAACAATTACCAAACCCTAATAATTAAACCTTAACCTGCTAACCCGCCTACCATAACCCCCTCACCTTTAATCTCTAATGCTCCCCCTAAAGGTAGTGCTCTCTAAACTTGAAGGCAGGCATATGCGAACTGGACCAGCAGATGGCCCCATTTCAGAACTGTTTTAGAAACCTTTACAGACGGTTAAAATCCACATAATAGTTACGCGCGCATGTGTTCCGTGAGCGCTCGCCCCCCCCACCTTTCCTTTCTCCCGCCAAGTAGCAAATTGCCCCTCTACACAGCACAGTCCTCGTTAGTATAGTGAAGAGTATCTCCGCCTGTCATGCTGAAGAATGTGGTTCGATTCCCTGACGGGGAGTTTATTTCTTTGTGCGAAATTGAATTTAAGCAGGTTTTCGACCCATGTGCGTTAACCTGTGTTTGCAGCAGAGTTATTATATAGCTGCATTGGTTTATATCATTTCATCATAAGATGGCACCGCGGATGGCCACCTCGGTTACTCGCTCTCTCCTACTTTTCGTTATTTTCTATCTTTTTAATCTCACTTTGAA
Organism: Syngnathus acus; assembly: GCF_901709675.1. NCBI lineage: Eukaryota > Metazoa > Chordata > Actinopteri > Syngnathiformes > Syngnathidae > Syngnathus > Syngnathus acus. The sequence continues at coordinate 300,033 of NC_051096.1, forward strand.
TCATACTTCCGGTTTGCCACATAGAGCGCCGCAGCGTCACTGGAGAGACGATCTACATTCCAACATTTCTATATGCTTTTCTAGTTCTTTCTGGCTTTTTACATTTTTTACTCCACTTTTGGGAGTTTACTATTGTTGAAAGTCGCGGACCGTCAATCCCTGAAATCAACCACGTCACGGTTTGGCTCTTAGCGGAGGCTTCGTGGCTGTTTGTCTACCGTCGATCATCGGACACGTAAGCATGGCTGCGGATCAAGAGGTTTGTACGGCTTTGTGCACCAATTGCACCCTTCTCTTAGATAGGTTGTCCCTGCTAGAGGGACGTGTCCGCCAGCTAGAGCAGAATAGTGCGATAACACTAGATGTGGCGGACACAGATGCGGACTGTAGTCAGTCTACTGGCTTTCGCGCCTTGGTGATGCGTAAACTATTATACATGCGTTTATTATGTCGCGCCTGGACTACTGTAACGCATTATCAAAGTCAAAGTCTGCTTTATTGTCAATTTCTTCACATGTCGAGACATACAAAGAGATCGAAATTGCGTTTCCTACTATCCCACCGTGGAGACAAGACATATTACACCCAATTGGTCCACAGACAAACAAAACATTCAAGGAAACAATACACAAAGTAAAAATAAGAAGGCACATTCCGTATTTTTCGGACTAAAAGTCGCTCCGGAATATACGTCGCATCAGACATAAAATGCACAATAAAGTGAAAATAAAAACATATATAAGACGCTCCGGACTATTAGTCATATTTTGGGGGAAATTTATTTGACAAAACCCAACACCAAGAACAGACATGAACGAGCAACAACAGGCTAAACGATACGGTAGGCTACGGAGGCCGTGAATAGTATAGCTAAAACGGCCTGTTGCGTTTTGTTCAAGATGTCCATCGTTAAGCAAGGAAAACAAAAAATGTGGAGTAACAGATATTAGGTTTTTTAATGGCAGTCAGTGCACAAGGCACTTCAGCAGATGAAACAACGTCACACTCCAGATCAGAAGGCTTTATACTGACCAAAAGCAGGAACTAGGAAGGGAATGGGAGGGAAGGATAAGGTCTGTTCTGTTATCACCTGAATGTCCTGTTATTTACTGAATGTAAATCATCCATTCCGTCCATTATCTGTACCGCGGGGGGTCGCAGGCGTGCTGGAGCCTATCCCAGCAGTCATCGGACAGTAGGCGGGGGACACGTTGTTACTGGTTGCCAGACAATCGCAGGGCACACAGAGACAAACAATCATTCGCACTTGCACTCACACCTATGGGCAGTTTGGATTACTAAATCGGCTGACCAAGCATGTTTTTGTGATGTGGGAGGAAAACCCGGGGAAAACCTACGCAGGCACGGGGAGAACCTACAAACTCCACACAGGGAGCACCAGATCATACGTCAAAAGTCCTTATATTATACAAATGGATTTGCTTTCATGTCGAATCGTATGCTTTGCATGTTTGAGTGGGGATTTGAGGAGGTTTTACCGAACATGTGAATGAATGAGGGAGTAACCGTAAAGATCTAAAATAGTGATGGTTCGGGTGCGCTTGGTGCCCAGTAGCACTCTCCTTTGGTCCAGTAAGTAAGGTGCACCACTGTAGCAGATGTTTCCATAGTGTAGTGATTATCACGTTTGCCTAACACACGGAAAGTCCCCAGTTCGTGACTGGGTAGAAACAGCTTCGTTACATTCCAATTGGTAGCAAATATGACATTAATGACATTATGATTAATGAATTCTGAGTCATAATTGTGTGTCTACCGCTGCCTCGTGGCAGCCAGGCCTAAAAAAAGATGGGAACGCCTGAGGGAGTTTTGCCAAGATGAATTAGGAAGAACTTTATGAAATAAAGTTGATGTTAAAACGTAAGTGGACGTAATGTCTGGAAGCTTGTGTTCAACAGAAGGCTGTTTGGTAACAGTGAACAACGGACAAACTCAGCAAGGTAATTTAATTACGCCATGACCCAGATTCGTTCCGGGGATGCTACGGCCACAACGCTATACGATCATGCAATAGCATACAAGAAATTTAGAGTATTTTCTTTAGGATCTTCAGCCGAGATACCCAGGCAGACCATGAAAGAATGTTGTTAAAATGTTGGTGGAACTATCCAACTGCGCAGATCCGATGATCGCAAAGATTTGGGGTGAGACAACATTGAAAAAACGTTTTTCTTTGTTGACAGTGTCACTTCTTTTGTGGCTTAGCTCTTCTTCGTTTCACATTTTAAGTATCAGTTTACCTTGTAGCTTATACTACACCCTACATGCCATATCATTCAAGAGCAGTGGGGAGAGGACGCACCCCCAATACTGGAGCCCCTCAGGGGTGCGTCCTCTCCCCACTGCTCTTCTCTCTCTACACCAATGATTTCTCCTCAGATGACTCTCCTGTAAAGCTCCTGAAGTATGCAGACGACACCACTCTCATCGGACTGATCCAGGACGGTGATGAGACTGCGTACAGACAGGAGGTGGAGCGGCTGGTCCACTGGTGCAACCAAAACCATCTGGAGCTGAACCCGCTCAAGACCGTGGAGATGACAGTGGATTTCAGGCGAGACCCTTCACCACTTTTACCCCTCACTATCCGCAGTAATACTATTCTCTCCACAGACACCTTCAAGTTCCTGGGAACCACAATCTCTCGGGACCTGAAATGGACCGGCCACATAGACTCTGTCCGGAAGAAGGCCCAGCAGAGGCTGTACTTCCTGAGACAGCTCAAGAAGTTCAACCTGCCGCGAGAGCTTCTGAAGACCTTCTACACTGCCATCATCCAGTCTGTCCTCTGCACCTCCATCACTGTCTGGTTTGGATCAGCCTCCAAACAAGACAAGCACAGACTGCAACGGACAATCAGGACTGCAGAAAAGATCATTGGAATCAACCTCCCATCTATCCAAGACTTGTACCTGTCCAGGACCAGGAAACGTGCAAGGAACATCTCTACAGACCCTTCTCACCCAGGTTGCAGTCTGTTTGAACTACTCCCCTCCGGACGGCGTTATAGAGCTCGGTACGCCAAAACCAGCAGACACCGAGACAGCTTCTTCCCCCAGGCTGTTGCTCTGATGAACTCACACCACTCATAGAGTCTCAGAGGCATTATTGTGCAATAACATCCTGCTCTTCACACCTTTTGAATTTGTCTACACTGTTTTTGCCATTATTCACATGTCCTGAGTGTTGTTAGTCACCTGTATGTTGAACAGAGGGTGTGTTTTACCGAAGTCAAATTCCTTGTTTGGCACGCTCAAACATGGCGAATAAAAACTCTTGAATCTTGAATCTTGAATATCATGTCGCCCATACAACTCATGCATGAGATGCGATGGCTGAGATATTTAGGCGATGGGTTGCTACTCCATTGTGCTCTCCACTCATCATTTCATATCACATCCTCGTCGGATTTTCATTTTCACAAAGTGTCTTGGCACAACGTACATAACGTGACTTGTCATCGCCAGATTAACAAAACAAGTTGGCCGAGAGGTTAAGGCAATGGATTGCTAATCCATTGTGCTCTGCACGTATGGGTTCAAATCCCATCCTCGCCGAAAGATGATGTTAAATTGTTGTGCAGTGGAGCCTCAGTTTTCGAACCTCCCGGTTCTCAAACAAATCATTATTTGAACAAAAAATCCGAGGATGTTTTGCTTCGGATGTCGAACGAAATTCGATTGTTGAACCTCGCGAGATGAGCCAAGAGGACCCGCATGCCAACTGACTCCGTTCGTTATTACATTCTCGTTACTCTGAGGATTGCAACAACTCTAATCATGCCTCCAAAGGAAGCAAGTGGGAGCAGTAAAGCCATCCTAAAACACAAAGACGCGCCTAAAGCAATGCAACAGTGAGCGCCCGGCGCGCTGCGGTTGCGCGATCGGACCAAATTAAGCTCTCTGCGCACTGAGGTCCACTTAAATTTTGGAAAGTACATCAGGACTTTAAAACTATTTTCAAAATTTTAGCGACCGCTCTGTCACAATAATGCGACCAGCAGTTGCACGGTCGGCGAAGCACTGCAGTTGCGCGATCGGACAAAAAAGCGCAAATGAAAAAATACTTTAAAAAGGCGGGGGTTTTTTGCTTGGAACAGATTATTATTTTTTTCCATTATTTGTAATGGGAAAACATGATTCGGAATTTGAACGATTCACTTCAACAGCCTTCTGGAACGGATTGTGGTCGAAAACCGAGGCTCCACTGTATCTGTAATCTGGTTTGTATTTGACTCAATATAGTAATATTTACACTCTTTGGCAGCTCGGTGGTGAACTGGTTAGCATGTCCGCTTCACAGTTAAGAAAGTGCGGGTTCGATTCCATCAACGACTGTTGCGTGTTGTTGATGATGTCCGTTGTTTGGTCAGGAAAACTAAGATGTGGGGTAACGGTTGGTTCTTTATTGGCAAGATCTTGGGTTGTTTAATGGCGGTCAGTACACATGGCACTTCAGCAGATGTAACAACACCCCCCATCTCCAGATCAGAAGGTTTTATACTGTCCGGAAAAGGCGGGAAAGCGTCACCTGACCATTTGGTATCTATGTGTATTGGAGAGTCACTGCCCTGTGTGTGCGTGTGTGTGTGTGTGTGTGTGTGCGTGTGTGTGTGGGTGTGTATACGTGCGTGTGTGTGTATGTTGTATTAAGGCGGACGTAGTTAAGAGCGCCATGAGAACGTTAAAGGGGCAAGTGTGGGCGTGGATTGTATATATAAAACCCGCGCCCTATGACGCGGTGCGCCCTATGTGTGTTAAACACAGTCATGGCACACATAACTGAGACTGTGCCTTTTATTACGGTGCGCATTTTAATCGTGAAAATACGGTAACTCGTCAGCACTGGTTTACTGCAATTTGACGACAAACCGCAAAACTATTGGGCATAGAAAGCATCATTTATTGGCGCGACTAAAGACTTAAATTCATCAGAAAGAGAGGAGTTACACCTACTAACAAGGTGGCTAGGTCCAAGATCTGCAGAACAGGTGAAAAGGGTTCATGCAGTACCCGCTGGAGGCATAAAGATGATTTGGGAACGGGTTGAAGAGTGTCACCGTTCCTCAGAAGCAATTGAGGACACACTGCTAAACAAGATAGAGGAGTTTCCAAGGCTAACAAACAAAGATACGAGCCAGCTAAGAGACCCGGGAGACATCTTGTAGGAGCTATTGTGGGCCAAGTCAGATGATTGATTGATTGATTGATTGATTGATTGATTGATTGATTGATTGATTGATTGATTGATTGATTGATTGAAACTTTATAGATCCCCGGGGGTGGGGAAATTCAGGCCCCAGCAGTATTCATACTGAAAAGGGAGCAACAGCAATGTCTAAATATTTTATATTAATTTTATATTAATTTATGAAAACATAGTTGCTCCATCAGAGCACAGACACGGCACACACAGCTTGGTAACTTTTCCATTACACATAAGGCAGAGCTTATTAACGTCATGACACATTGATACAAAACATTCAGTAGACAACAAAACATGAGGATATGTTTTTCCTTCTTTTCCCCTCCCTTTTCTTCCCTTCCGTATTCCTGCTTGCGGAGAATATAAAACCTTCTGATCTGGAGTCTGACGTGGTTGTTCTCCTCTGCTGAAGTGCACTTGTACTGACTGCCGTGAAGCAACCCAAGATCTTGCAAATAAAGAACCAACTATTACTCCACATCTTTGTTTTCTTTGCTCAACGACGGACATCTTGAACAAAACGCAACATAACCCTGCCTGATAGTAGTGTGTTTGAATTTTTGATTAGCGGTAGGTGCTAAAGCCTCATTGCTAGCAAGAGAACTGGTCTTGCAAAAAAGGATTCACTCGCTGTGTCCAAATTCACAGGCTGCATCCTCAGAAAGTCTTTTTTTTTTGCCAATTATAGGGCTGCATAACGTGACTTCCGGTGCGACGCGAACGCACGTCACATGACACACGAATTCAGCCTTGAAACTGGCATTCGTTAAATGGTGACGGATGCTGAGCGGAGACTACATATATTTTAAAGTCATTTCCCATATTACTCTTTCAAATATCTATTCAGAAACTCTGAACATATAAGGACATATTGATTGAGAGAAAACAGGGGGGGGGGCTGAGAGTGGACAGGTTTGGTGAACCCCCGACATCTGGTCAAATCAGAGCAGGGGGTGTTTTATGATGTTGGGGGAAACAGAACAACTTGATTGCTTCCTCTGCAGCTGGTTAACCAGCGCAGAGGTCTTAGCACTTTGTTTACGATGTTGTGGGAACAAACAGAATATTTTTTTCCCCTCAGCAACTGTATCAATATAGTCTCCATTCCAACATAATCATACAATCAAGATAATTTGTCAACCCTAACAATCTTGGGCCAGGAACTGAGCAGGAAAAAGGTTTCTCACCTGTGTGTGTTCTTGTGTTTATTTTTAAGTGACTGTTCTGAGAGATTCTTTGACCACAAACTGAGCAGGAAAAAGGTTTCTCACCTGTGTGTGTTCTTGCATGTGTTTTTAAATGTCGCTTCTGAGAGAATCTTTGGCCACATCTTTTTTGATGAAAAGACACACCTTGTCCTTTTGCTCGTTAGGCATGACTGTTGTCACATTCAAACTTGTACATAAAGGAGAATCAAAATCAGGACTCGACCCTGCTTTCCAAGACCAGCGCTTCAACCAGCTATGAGGTTCGAGAACACTAACTGGTTCTCAAACTTGGCCCAGCTATCTTGCTTTGCTTGCTCGCAAAATAGTAGCATGGTAGTTAAACGTGCCTATTGATTTGTGACACATCCTAATTTCGCAATATTGTACATGAATAATTTATAGTTTATTAGTAACGGCTGTAGATGAGACCTTGTAGCTCAGTAGTTAGGGTACTGGTTTAGTAAACAAGGGGTTATGAGTTCAATTCTCACTGAGCCCTGATAATATGCTTAACAATTGCAGTGCAAGCTGAATTTATAATAGTTGAGGGTGTAATTACACGTATCTTGTCCATGGTACTGGTGACCAGCAGTTGTGTGATGAGTTGTTGTTGTCTTTGGGGACATGAAGGGAAATTTTATAGTTTCTCATGGCACACAAATGTGTCCACACTGGTTGTAATTCACTGGCCTAGAGTCCTGGTTAGACTACATTTTCAAGAGTTTCTTTTGGTTCATCTTCTAAAAGGTTGACACAGTTTAGCCAAGCAAGGCCGCGTAGCTTAGTGATAAGAGCACTAGAATTGTAAATCAGAGGGTGTGAGTTAAATTCCCACTAGGGTCTGACAGACAGCTACATCTGCTAACCTTGCTTGTTTGTTTGTTTTTTGTTTGTTTGTTTGTTTATTTTCACATACAAAAACAATTTAAAATGTACATCGATTAAATAAATGTGATGGAGAATGTCTAAAAAACCCTCCAGGGGTTTGCGAAGTGGCATTCTCCAGATATATGAATACATTCGATCTCTTTGTGTGTCTTGGCATGTGAAGAAATTGACAATAAAGCAGACTTTGACTTTGATTTAAGATAAAATTTCAATGGATAGAGAAATATGCATCCTAATACATGTCATACAGATGAAAAAAATATATATAACAGTGATAAGGCATACAACATACAACAATAAGGAAAAATACACCAAAACTATAACTAAAGAGAATAATGAATGGATCCAGGTTCATTTAGCATACCATTTGGAAAGTATTTAGTGTCTAAGAGAAGTGATTTCAGAGCCTTCTTAAATTGGTCCCATAAAAATAGTGGCAGCGAATTGTAAATCTTTGACCCTCTGTAGCCTATGTTAAACTGAGTTTGGGCTGTACGGGCTATTGGTGGTCTGAGGTCATTTGAGATGCGTGTGGGGTAATTATGGACCTGAGAATTATGTCTAAATAAGTTATGAAAAAATAGGGGAAGGGTTCTCCCCAATGAGCCATGAACAAAGAGACCAATTTGAAGACGATTGACTTGAAAAACAGTGAGGACACCTAGCCGAGTAAAAAGAAGCTGAGATGAATGTTTCGTATGTACACAACATATTACTCTTAGAGCTCGTTTCTGCAGACGATATATAGGCTCAAGTTTGGCCTGGTGAGTACTAGGTCAAGCGATACTACAATAGTAAATATACGGCTCGATCATTGAATAGTATAGCATATGGCTACCTCGGAGCTTATTAGATGAAGGGTTTTACGCACAATACCAATGCTCTTGGCCATTTTTGTGGAAATAGTCATGATATGACATTTCCAGGACAATGATCCATCAATCATAATGCCAAGGAATTGTGTAGAACACACGTTAGTTATAAGGATGTTATCAATATATATTGCTGGTGATTTGTTAAATATATGAGATTTGAGACCAAAACATATGAAGTTTGATTTTTTTAATATTAAGTGATCATTTGAATGTGCTTGATATATGTAACTATTGAATGTAACTGTATGCTGATACATAGTATGCTTAATTTGAATGTGCCTCATATTGGTTCAACAGTTCATTTTTTCTGACATTTTTCTCAGTTGTCATTGTCATCCCAGTGTCAAAGTTCAATGTGGCTTAATATAATATTGAATGTTTCGTGACTTGGAAGAAATTCAAGAGGCAGTGGCATAGTGGTTCTCTCAACTTCAGGTTTTAAACATGACCACGGCCAAGATCTTGAGGTATGGCGTCACAGATGACGATGGTGGACGAACTGCAGAAGAGAATTGCAGACGAAACCAGCATCCCTGCAGCCCAGCCGGAGTTGCTGCTGGAGGCCGGCTCAGCCTTGGAGCCTCACGGGCCGGCCACGCAGTGCACCATCGATTACACCATAACTCATATTGAATCGTTCTCGCATGAAAAAAATGTCAATGGTACATCATCATCATCATCATCGGTTTAAAGTCCGCTTTCCAGGCGCCGCTAGGTTGGACTGGGTTCTCGATATGGCTTTCTTCCATACTGAGAATATTTTTGGAGCAAAACTTTTTACAGTCGGATGCCCTTCCTGACACCAACCCAAGGGGAAATTGATTTTCTGTAGGGGTTGACTCCCTTAGCCCATTCCTCTCCCGAGGAGCCCACTGGGCAGTGGTATTATTTAACCCATAGTTGGGGGCTGGTTCGTGGGCACCAGGGCGTGTCCACACACCGGTGGGCCTGCGTGCCGCACGTCTAAGGGCCAAACCTCCTCCGAGTCCCTTGTAGTTTAGCCTGGGTCCGTGTTGTACCCACTTACCATGTGTCGCCGCATGGAGGCACTACATAAGGCTTGCTGTTAAAGAGGCTATGTACTGGCAGGGAGAGACTTACGCACTCGGCTCTCCCGTTTGCATACTGCTAGCCAGCGGTGAGGGTTGACAGTGAGAAGTGACATGCACTGGGCACTCCACCAACACACTAGACGCATCACAACAACCCGACTTGGTCTTATGAAGTCAGACACACCTCATTATGTCTCAAATCTCACATTATGTGCAGGAGATAGATGGGCGGCGGACAGACTTCCCTCTCATTTTCCCGCTCATCTTGTAGTTCCGAACCACCGTTGACTCCTCGCGTCCTCCCTGAAAACATCAGTTTTCTCCATGAGTCTTCCTCCTCCTTTTGTTGGAATTAAAATGTATTTTATTCTTAGTGTGTGCCATAGAATAGTGGAACTCTCTAAACATTCTTAGAATTAGAATTACCAACATAGAAAATAAGGCAGAAATTGTATTACTGAAAAATATGCTTCATCGCGTGAGCCAATGTAACATTATTCAGTTTGAACATTAAAAAAGGGCTAATGGGAAAATAAAAAAAACATTAATATCAATTATATTGTAAAAATACTGTGTACGAAACACAAATATTGAATTTGTCACCATTTAACTATCGATTTTAAATTAAATTTACAAAATTACTCTTTTTTTCCACACTTTGATTTATTTTAACCCCCTGATTATCATATTATTTTTTGATATACAGATATACATAAAGCTAGATTTTATGATAGTTATTAATGGTAAAATTATTGTAGTCTTCTTCTTTACCAGAAAAGGATCCAAAGCGCGTTCTGCCTTACAGCCCTCTGAGGAGGACTTGTGGCCAGGCGTGGCACACCATCCGTTCCCTGAAGGAGGAATGGCAGAGACTGAGACTGCAGAAGGGACAGAAAGCAGCCAAGTAGGAAACACACACACGCACGCACACACATGAATGTGTGAACTGTATCCAAAAATGACAATATTTTCCTCCCAGCATGAGCTTGCTGAGACAAAACTTAGCCCTGTCCAAGCAGAAGAATGAGATGGTGTCCATGCACCAGAGACTCATGGCCAAGCTGGACTTCTTCAACACCACCCTTCATATAGACATGGACAAATGCCAGGAGCAAGACCGCTACTGGAATTGGTATCATGTTAACTCTGTTTCTTTGAATGGGAACAGATCATTGGATTAATTGAATTTGAATGCAATTTGATGGTGGACCTTACCAGAAATGGACTGAAGTACAATCAGCGGCGAAGATAGTATTAGAAGTTCCGATGGATTTCAAGTCCATCGCCTTATCCACCATGTATTTGGACGGGGTGTATTACATAGTGTGCTTGTGGCCGAGTGGTTAAGAAGATGCACTAAAAATACATTGGGGTCTCACCTCGTAGGTCCGGGTCCTGCCGACAACGATCCAAATTTATTCTCATGGTGTAATATGAGATACTTACCACATTTGTACGGTGTGTATTGCACAGTGTGTTGTTGTGGCCGAGTGGTTAAGGCGATGGACTAGAAATCCATTGGGGTCTCCCCTCGCAGGTTCGAATCCTGCCGACAATGATTTAAAATCCTGTTAGAATCTCGTGTTGTATTATGAGATACTCACCACATGCATTTGAACATTGTGTGTCACAGTGTGTTGTTGTGGCCGAGTGGTTTAGGCGATGGACTAGAGATCCATTGGGTCTCCCCTCGCAGGTTTGGTTCCTGCTGACATTTCAGATTTTGAATTAGAATCTTGCTAGCTCCTCGCAATATGCATTTTGACAATGTGAAGACCTCGCCAGTGTGTGTTGTTGTGGCCGACTGGTTAAGGCGATAGACTTGAAATCCGTTGGGGTCTCACCTGGCAGGTTCAGGTCCTGCAGACAATGATCCATAATCTTTATTAGAATCTCGTGGTGTATTATGAGATACTCACCACATGCATTTTAACAGTGGGTATTACAGTTTGTGTTGTTGTGGCCGAGTGGTTAAGGCGATGTACTAGAAATCCATAGGGGGTTTCCCCTCTTCGGTTCAAATCCTGCTGACAACATTTCCATCCATCCATCCATCTTCTTCCGCTTATCCGGGGTCGGGTCGGGGGGGCAGCAGCTTTAGGAGGGACTCCCAGACTTCCCTCTCCCCAGCCACTTCATCCAGCTCATCCCGGGAGATCCTAAGGCGTTCCTAGGCCAGCTGACATAGTCTCTCCAGCGCGTCCGGGGTCGTCCCCGGGGTCTCCTACCGGTGGGACATGCCCAGGGAGGTGTCCAGGAGGCATCCTGATGAGATGCCCGAGCCACCTCATCTGGCTCCTCTCAACGTGGAGGAGTAGCGACTCTACTCCGAGTCTCTCCCGGATGACCGAGCTTCTCACCCTATCTCTATGGGAGAGCCCGGACATCCTGCGGAGAAAACTCATTTTGGCCGCTTGTATCCGGGATCTCGTTCTTTCGGTCACGACCCATAGCTCGTGACCATAGGTGAGGGTAGGAGCGTAAATCGACCGGTAAATTGAGAGCTTTGCCTTTTGGCTCAGCTCTTTCTTTACCACGACGGACCGGTACAGAGTCCGCATTACTGCCGACGCTGCACCAATCCGCCTGTCGATCTCGCACTCCATCCTCCCCTCACTCGTGAACAAGACCCCAAGATACTTAAACTCCTCCACTTGGGGCAGGATCTCATCCCCGATCCGGAGAGGGCATTCCACCCTTTTCCGATCGAGGACCATGGACTCGGATTTGGAGGTGCTGACCCTCATCCCAACCGCTTCACACTCGGCTGCGAACCGCTCCAGTGAGAGCTGGAGATCACGGCCTGAAGAAGCCAACAGCACCACGTCGTCTGCAAAAAGAAGAGACGCGATGCTGAGGTTCCCAAACCGGACCCCCTCGATGCCTCGGCTGCGCCTAGAAATTCTGTCCATAAAAATTATTAACAGAATCGATGACAAAGGGCAGCCTTGGCGTAGTCCAACTCTCACTGGGAACGAATCCGACTTACTGCCGGAAATGCGGACCAAACTCTGGCATCAGTGATACAGGGACTGAACCGCCCTTATCAGTTGGCTCGGTACCCCGTACTCCCGAAGCACCCCCCACAGAACCTCGCAAGGGACACGGTCGAACGCCTTCTCCAAGTCCACAAAACACATGTGGACTGGTTGGGCGAACTCCCATGCACCCTTGAGGATCCTGCTGAGGGTGAAGAGCTGGCCCACTGTTCCACGGCCACGACGAAAGCCACACTGTTCCTCCTGAATCCGAGGTTCAACCTCCTGACGGACCCTCCTCTCCAGCACCCCTGAATAGGGAGGCTGAGGAGTGTAGTCCCGCTGTAATTGGAACACACCCTCCGGTCCCCCTTCTTAAAGAGGGGAACCACCACCCCAGTCTGCCAATCCAGAGGCACTGTCCCTGATGTCCACGCAATGTTGTAGAGGCGTGTCAGCCATGACAGCCCCACAACATGCAGAGCCCTTAAGAACTCCGGGCGGATCTCATCCACCTCGCCACCGAGGAGTTTTTTAACTACCTCAGTGACTTCGACCCCAGAGATTGGAGAGTCCGCCTCAGAGTCCCCAGGCCCTGCTTCCACAATGGAAGGCGTGTAGGTGGAATTGAGGAGGTCTTCGAAGTATTCTCCCCACCGACACACGACGTCCCGAGTCGAGGTCAGCAGCACGCCATCCCCACTGTAAACAGTGTTGACGTTGCACTGCTTCCCCCTCCTGAGACGCCGGATGGTGGACCAGAATTTCCTCGAAGCCGTCCGGAAGTCATTCTCCATGGCCTCGCCAAACTCCTCCCACGCCCGGGTTTTTGCCTCAGCAACCGCCGAAGCCGCGATCCGCTTGGCCATCCGGTACCTGTCAGCTGCCTCCGGAGTCCCGCAGGCCAAAACGGCCCGATAGGACTCCTTCTTCAGCTTGACGGCATCTCTTACCGCCGGTGTCCACCAGCGGGTTCGGGGATTGCCGCCACGACAGGCACCAATGACCTTACGGCCACAGCTCCGGTCGGCCGCCTCAACAATGGAGGCGCGGAACAAGGTCCACTCGGACTCAATGTCCCCCGCCTCCCCCGGGACGTGGGAAAAGCTCTGCCGGAGGTGGGAGTTGAAGCTCTTCCTGACAGGGGATTCTGCCAGACGTTCCCAGCAGACCCTCACAGAGCGTTTGGGTCTGCCAGGTCAGATGGGCATCTTCCCCCACCATCGGAGCCAACCCACCACCAGGTGGTGATCAGTTGACAGCTCCGCCCCTCTCTTCGCCCGAGTGTCCAAAACATGCGGCCGCAAGTCCGATGACACGACTACAAAGTCGATCATCGAACTGCGGCCTAGGGTGTCCTGGTGCTAAGTGCACAAATGGACACCCTTATGTTTGGACATGGTGTTCATTATAGAAAATCCGTGTCGAGCACAGCAGTCCAATAATAGAACACCGCTCGGATTCAGATCGGGGGGTGGCGTTCCTCCCAATCACGCCCTTCCAGGTCTCACTGTCATTGCCCACGTGAGCATTGAAGTCACCCAGTAGAACGATGGAGTACCCAGAAGGAGCGCTCTCCAGCACTTCCTCCAGGGACTCCAAGAAGGGTGGGTACTCTGAGCTGCCGTTTGGTGCATAGACACAAACAACAGTCAGGACCCGTCCCCCCACCCGAAGGCGGAGGGCGGCTACCCTCTTGTTCACCGGGGTGAACCCCAATGTGCAGGCGCCCAGCCGGGGGGCAATAAGTATACCCACACCTGCTCGACGCCTCTCACCGTGGGCAACTCCAGAGTGGAAGAGAGTCCAGCCCCTCTCGAGAGGGCTTGTACCGGAACCCAAACTGTGCGTGGAGGCAAGTCCGACTATGTCTAGTCGGAACTTTTCTGCCTCGCACACCAGCTCGGGCTCCTTTCCAGCCAGAGAGGTGACATTCCATGTCCCAAGAGCCAGCTTCTGCAGCCGGGGATCAGACCGCCAAGGTCCCTGCCTTTGGCCGCCGCCCAGGTTACACTGCACCCGACCCCTTTGGCCCCTCCCACCGGTGGTGAGCCCATGGGAAGGGGGACCCACGTTTCCTTTTCGGGCTGCGCCCAGCCGGGCCCCATGGGCGAAGGCCCGGCCACCAGATGCTCACCTTCGAGCCCCGCCTCCAGGCCTGGCTCCAGAGGGGGGCCCCGGTGACCCGCGTCCGGGCGAGGGAAAATGAAATCCATTTGTGGTTTTCATTATAAGGGGCTAGTGTGAGCCGTGCTTTGTCTGGCCCTTCACCTAGGACCCGTTTGCCATGGGTGACCCTACCAGGGGCATGAAGCCCCAGACAACATGGCTCCTAGGATCATCAGGGCACGCAAACCCCTCCACCACGATAAGGTGACGACTCACGGAGGGGGCTGACAACATTTCAGTTTGAATTTAGATTCTTGCAATATGTGTTTTGACAATGTGAGGACATCGCCATTGTGTGTTGTTGTGGCCGAGTGGTTAAGGCGACTTGAAATCCATTGGGGTCTCCCCTCGCAGGTTCGAATCCTGCCGACAACGATATAGCTTTTGTATTAGAATCTGATTGTTGCCAGACCCTCGCCATATGCATTTTGACAATGTGAAGACCTCGCCAGTGTGTTGTTGTGGCCGAGTGGTTAAGGTGATAGACTTGAAATCCATTGGGTCTCAACTCGCAGGTTCAGGTCCTGCCGACAATGATCCACAATTTTTATTAGAATCTCGTGGTGTCTTATCAGATACTCACCACATGCATATTAACAGTGGGTATCACAGTTTGTGGCCGAGTGATAATATGAGATACTCACCACATTTGTACGGGGTGCATTACACAGTGCGTTGTTGTGGCAGAGTGGTTAAGGCGATGGACTAGGCCAGGGGTGGTCAACCAGTCAGAGACTAAGAGCCACATTTTTTACTGTGTCATCGCAAAGAGCCACATCATACACATGAGCACACATGAACACCCCCCCCCACACACACACACACACGCACACGCACGCACACACGCACACACAGACACGCACACACACACACACACACCCCCTCTGCTCAGCCAAATTTATTGTGTGACATTATTATGTCACGCACCAACATGATAATGACAAATTGACTCCTACAGTACTAAAACCACAGACCAAAGACCACATTTTCAACAATGAACATTGTGTGCATTGTCACACACAGACAAACTCTCAGTTCAACAAATTCCACAAACAAAAACATAAGTTTTTTCACTTACTATGTGTGGCGGGACATTTCGGGACCATTCGTTTTAGTTTGTCGTTTTCAGGAGACAAGATTTCAATAACGTCACTGAGGCATATTTTAACGAACTCCACTTCATTGTATGGCTTTTTAGCCCGTGCAATGTTCCAAGCCAGTTGAAACAATGCAAGTGTGACAGTCTCTGAGTGCTTCCTAATTCTTTTTGAAAAACTGTACCTATTTTTCTGCCTGACTTTTCAAAGTGTCCAAACTTGTGCTTGCGAAATTCAGTCCCTTTTGCAAAGTCCTTATCGATATTGGCATGAAGTGAGCTGAAGTGGCGCTGAACATTTGAAGCTTTTAAATGCGCTAATGACGTCCGACATATCAGGCAGAATGGCTTGCCATTACGTTCAACAAAAAACAACTTTAACTCTGTTAAAAACGTCCTGTGGTCATCGTCATATATTCGTTTAGCTGTGCATTTTTCCTTGCCATCCACACCTTTTTTTGAACGGTCTACACCAGGGGTGGGCAAACTTTTTGACTTGCGGGCCGAATTGGGTTCTAAATTTTGACCGGGGGGCCGAACCAGGAGCAGATGGATGTAGTGTTTGTGTGAAGTAATATAAATGACATGTAAAGGTCATTGCATAAAAGGTTTTTACTTTTAGTAGATACTAAAGCATGGATATTAAAAAAAGCTTTTTGAAAACAAATGCATTTATTAACAGCATTAAAAAAACATTTCACCAAAAAACTACTATCAGTGATTCTTATTAAATACGACACTGTTATGATGAATAGCATTTTCCATCACTTCAGCGCCTGCAGGTCAGATTTATGAAATATGTTTATCTAATGAGGCGAAATCACATCCAACGGCAAACATTCTGACCAAATACATCATCTTGAAGAATCAGTGAAAGAATACATCTAAATAAAGTAATAAAGAAATCAATAGTATTGTTGGTTTCCCTTTTTTGCTAGCGCATCATAGTCTGGAGTAAAATTTGTTGTGGTAATTCTTAGGATAGAGCCGAGGTGTCGGTCCGTTAACCTAGATTTGTGACAGGCTTTGTTGACGTTCATGCGGCTGAACGTCTTCTCACACACGTAGGTCGAGCCAAATTGTCCACTCTTTTTTAACATTCGGCACTCAGTGTCCACCTTTCTTTTCTTCGGGCCCCTCATTTTAATGGAAGGATTCCAGGGGAAGGTTTGTGGGTGGCATTTGCATAAAACTGTATCTGAAAGCTCAGCGCGCGAATTACGAGAATACTGACGTCACAGCCTACACTCGAAATTTGGCACTGATAGATGAAATTACTACGTACTACTGAGTACGCACAACTTTTCATTCCTTAATAGACAATGATGGTGTTTATTTACAGATTGAAGCACACGTCCACCTCCTTCAATTTTACACGTGAATACACATACAGAGAGAAGTTTTATTCATTTTGATTAGGCTACATGAAGCAAAATATAAAGGCGAATGTAATTCTCATTAATGGAATAAACTACTCCTTTTGACTAGCAGGGGGCTTTGTGTGCACATGAAACCTCGAGAAATGAACCTATTTGCAAACCGTTTGGTGGGAAAGCCTTGTTAGGGTTTACAGATTATTTTGATCGTATGATTATGCTGGAATGTAGACTAGAATTATTAACTTTGTTTAAACCTTCTGCCTTTCCTTGACTCTGAAAAGTTTAACCATTCAGTTGTTGAAACTTTCCAAATGGTGTGGAAACATTCTTGCTTAGTTAGTCATCTAAAATGCTCCACTAGTTTCTGTTTCCACGACCTTGTAAAACAATGAGCTGGGACCCTCCGCACTGATTAACCAGTTGCTGAGGTGACCACCAAACATGTCCAATGTCACCCCCACCCTGCTTTCTCTCAATAAATGCTCTCTTGCAAGAATCCAAAGTCAGACCTCATTCGATCATCGCTGTACGCACATCGACAAATGACTCTCCACTTGCAAGTGCTCAAAAAGGGCATACTGTCTCCCGGGTGGTTCTTGCAAAAATAAGTTAGAGTGAGCACCACTCTAACAGTAAGAGGATTGAAGGTAAAAACAGTTGTATGTTTTAGTCCGTGTACTTTTGGTATGAGAGAACGGGAAATGATCCCATCTTTGTGTTTCATTTTAAAATTTGTAATTTCATAACTTTATTCAACACAAATCAGGAAACAAAATACGACCGTAATTTCTCAAATGAGTGTTCAGAAATGCTCTATATCTCTCTTGTGTCGCAAATAATTAAGACTTTTGACATTGCTGGCATGGTTTGGAGTGTAATTCACCTCCCCTGCGATGGTGGCGTTCGATATTTGACATTTGAATATAAATCTGTCATTTTACTTTCGGAAGTAAAAGTTGTTTTCTAGAAATCCATACTTGTGATGTATGAGGAAAAACAATCGGGAGCATTCTTCAAAAAGATAGACCTACAGCCAACAAAAAGGTTTTGATACGTTCTGTTGGGTTTGCAGCTTCGTAGTCCATTTCCCTTCAGACACAACTCGATGGATGGTGGCGTTTTGTATTCACTTCTTTATTGTTCCTCGCACACTCTCATTTGTTTTCGCCTGCACTTCTTGGCGCGCTTCCTTTTATTTACTTCCTACTTCCCATTGCCGCAAACAAGGTAAAAACCAACGTAAAGTGTCCTCAGTACATCCATCCATCCATCCATTTTCTGTACCGCTGTATCCCCACGGGGGTCGCGGGCTTGCTGGAGCCTATCCCAGCTGTCATCGGGCAGTAGGCGGGGGACACCCTGAACCGGTTGCCAGCCAATCGCAGGGCACACAGAGACAAACAACCATCCGCACACGCAGTCACACCTAGGGGCAATTTGGAGCGCTCAATCGGCCTACCAAGCATGTTTTTGGGGATGTGGGAGGAAACCGGAGTGCCCGGAGAAAACCCACGCGGACACGGGGAGAACATGCAAACTCCACACAGGGAGGGCCGGAGGTGGAATCGAACCCGCACCCTCCTTACTGTGAGGCGGACGTGCTAGCCAGCGCGCCACCGAGCCGCCTCCTCAGTACATAAAAGAGAAAACGTCATGTCACTGCGGTAAACACAAAATACGGCATAAGACACCGAACAAATGACAGTGACGGACGTCATATGATGGCGCCGCGGATGGCAGCCACGGTGAATCGCTCTTTGTTTCTTTGTCTTATTTTGTGTGTTTTCTGTGTCCTCTGCTATCCATCCCGGATCACGGAGAAGCGCTGTTAAACATCGGACAGTCTTCTTATGGTATTTTCTCTCCTGTTCGCTCTGATTCAGACTGTTTGTCGGAGATTCTAGCCGGAGCGGCGGTGCTATACAAGCTAGCGCGACGACGGCGGCGCGGAAAACGAGCCGGAGCCCTCGTAAAGCTGAGGCAGAGAGGGTTCCGTTCTGCCCTACCGTCAATTCATCTGGCGAATGTCCGCTCCCTGGCGAACAAGATGGACGAACTGCTGCTCCGCACTTCAAGGAACACGGACTTCAGCAGATCCGCCGCGCTGTGCTTTGTTGAAACGTGGCTCAGCGAACGAACCCCCCACCACGCCGTGGAGCTAGTGGGGTTTCGGCTAACGCGTGCAGATCGCAGCGCGGAGCTCTCCGGAAAATCAAAGGGTGGTGGTCCCTGTTTCTACATTAATGAACGTTGGTGTACTGATGTCACGGTGTTGAAAGAGTTTTGCAGCCCTCTCCTAGAAACACTTTTCATAAACTGCCGGCCGTTCTATTCACCACGGGAGTTCTCCTCGATCGTCATGGCGGCTGTTTACATTCCACCACACGCACGTGCGAGTGAAGCCACGCAGATGCTGGCTGACCAGGTAACAGACATGGAGAAACTTCTTCCAAATTCACTAATCATTGTTCTGGGTGATCTTAACAGGGCGAACCTCGCACACGAACTCCCCAGATACAGACAGCACGTAACGTGTCCCACCAGAGGGGCACAGACTCTGGACCACTGCTACACCATGATTAAGGATGCATACCACTCTGCGGCTCGTGCAGCTTTAGGACTCTCGGACCACTGTCTAGTTCATCTGATCCCGGCCTACAGGCAGAAACTAAAAACTTTTAAGCCTGTGGTGAGGACTGTGAGGAAGTGGACAGTGGAGTCAAGGCAGGACCTCCAAGCCTGCTTTGACTGCACCGATTGGGGAGTTTTCGAAGCTGCAACTTCAGACTTGCATGAACTCACTGACACTGTCACATCATACATCAGTTTTTGTGAGGATCTGTGTGTGCAGACTAAGATCTTCTGCACGTACAACAACGACAAACCTTGGTTTACACCGAACCTCAGGAGGCTGCGCAAAGTCAAGGAGGAGGCCTACAGGAGCGGCGACCGCGACCTGTTTAAGCAGACCAGAAACACACTGAACCGAGAGGTCAGGAAAGCCAGGAGGTGTTACGGGGAGAACCTGAAGAGACACCTCTCTGCCAATCCTGATCCCTCAACAGTGTGGAAAGGTCTGCAGAGCATCACGGGCTTCAAGAAACGAACCCCCCCGTCCTGTGGAGAGCCCAAGGCGCCCACCTTTGCACGGATCTTCAACCGTTCTCTGGAGCTGTGTGAGGTGCCCTCGTGCTTCAAGAGCTCCACCATCGTTCCAGTGGCCAAGAAGCCCGCCATCACAGGTTTGAATGACTATAGACCTGTCGCACTGACATCTGTAGTCATGAAATCTTTCGAGAGTTTAGTGCTGAACCACCTGAAGGATGTCACGGGCCCCCTGCTTGACCCCCTCCAGTTTGCCTACCGGGCAAACAGGTCGGTGGATGATGCGGACCACCTGGACACTCCAGGAACGTACGCCAGGATCCTGTTCGTGGACTTCAGCTCGGCGTTCAACACCATCACTCCTGACATCCTCCAACAGAAGCTCATCCAGCTTGCGGTGCCTGCCTCCACCTGTCAGTGGATCACCAGCTTCCTGACCAACAGGAGACAGCGTGTGAGGCTGGGGGGCATCACATCTGACACCCGGACCACCAATACTGGAGCCCCTCAGGGGTGCGTTCTCTCCCCACTGCTCTTCTCTCTCTACACCAACGATTTCTCCTCAGGTGACTCTCCTGTGAAGCTCCTGAAGTATGCTGACGACACCACTCTCATCGGACTGATCCAGGACGGTGATGAGACTGCGTACAGACAGGAGGTGGAGCGGCTGGTCCACTGGTGCAGCCAAAACCACCTGGAGCTGAACCCGCTCAAGACCGTGGAGATGACAGTGGATTTCAGGAGAGACCCTTCACCACCTTTAACCCTCACTATCCGCAGTAATACTATTCTCTCCACGGACACCTTCAAGTTCCTGGGAACCACAATCTCTCGGGACCTGAAATGGACCGGCCACATAGACTCTGTCCGGAAGAAGGCCCAGCAGAGGCTGTACTTCCTGAGACAGCTCAAGAAGTTCAACCTGCCGCGAGAGCTTCTGAAGACCTTCTACACTGCCATCATCCAGTCTGTCCTCTGCACCTCCATCACTGTCTGGTTTGGATCGGCCTCCAAACAAGACAAGCACAGACTGCAACGGACAATCAGGACTGCAGAAAAGATAATTGGAATCAACCTCCCATCTATCCAAGACTTGTACCTCTCCAGGACCAGGAAACGTGCAAGGAACATCTCTACAGACCCTTCTCACCCAGGTTGCAGTCTGTTTGAACTACTCCCCTCCGGACGGCGTTATAGAGCTCGGTACGCCAAAACCAGCAGACACAGAGACAGCTTCTTCCCCCAGGCTGTTGCTTTGATGAACTCACACCACTCTTAGAGTCTCAGAGTCATTACTGTGCAATAACACCCTGCTCTCCACACCTTTTTTGAATTTGTCTACACTGTTTGTACTTTGTGTCCTCTCTGCATCCATTGCAGCCTGGTCATCCTGGAAGAGGGACCTTCCCATCTGTGGTCTCTTCTCAAGGTTTCTCAGTTCCCCTAGCTGGAGTTTTGAGTTCTTCCTTGCCCTCTTGGGAGTTTAAGATCAGGGGATGTTTGAGAATATTTGCCATTTTTCACATGTCCTGAGTGTTGTTAGTCACCTAAATGTTGAACAGAGGCTGTGATTTACCGAAGTCAAATTCCTTGTTTGGCACGCTCAAACATGGTGAATAAAAAACTCTTAAATCTTGAATCATCCACAGTAAGTAACACGTGTGCAACAGATCAAGGTCCAAAAAGTTGTCAATTGGCCAGAATGAAGCCGTCATGCGTGATAGCAAAAGCTAAAAAGTGTCATTTTAGCAGAACAAAGTTGTATTGAATTAGTAGGAAAAATCTGACAAGAATGCTCTCCCTGTCAAATTGTCACGGATCGGAGTGTCCCACAAGGGACGGCTCCCGACGCCCCAAAAACCCAACCCCCCACGGCGGCACGCAGGGGGGCAGCGCACCAGTCCAGACGACCCTACTGGTCTCTGAAATAGCCTGAACCGCGCACGACGGCGACTCGGGGCACAGAACCGCACTCGGGTGGCGACTTGGGGCACAGAACCGCACTCGGGCGGCGACTTGGGGCACAGAACCGCACTCGGGCGGCGACTTGGGGCACAGAACCGCAATCGGGCGGCGACGAGGGAAACCGAACCGCACTCGGGCGGCGACGAGGGGAACAAAACCGCACCGCACTCGGGCGGCGACGAGAGGAACCGAACCGCACCGCACTCGGGCGGCGACTTGGGGAACCGAACCGCACCGCACTCGGGCGGCGACTTGGGGAACCGAACCGCACCGCACTCGGGCGGCGACGAGGGGAACCGAATCGCACTCGGGCGGCGACGAGGGGAACCGAACCGCACTCGGGCGGCGACGAGGGGAACCGAACCGCACTCGGGCGGCGACGAGGGGAACCGAACCGCACTCGGGCGGCAACTAGGGGAACCGAACCGCACTCGGGCGGCCACTTGGGGAACAGAACTGCACGCAGCGGCGGTCAGGGGCCCAGGGCCACAGTCGCGGCACACACTGGGGGCCTGACGCGCAATCGGCAGCAACTTGGGGGACAGAACTGCACGCAGCAGCGGTCAGGGGCCCAGGGCCACACTCGCGGCACACACTGGGGGCCTGACACGCAATCGGCAGCAACTTGGGGAACAGAACTGCACGCAGCGGCGGTCAGGGGCCCAGGGCCACAATCGCGGCACACACTGGGGGCCTGACGCGCAATCGGCAGCAACTTGGGGGACAGAACTGCACGCAGCGGCGGTCAGGGGCCCAGGGCCACACTCGCGGCACACACTGGGGGCCTGACACGCAATCTGCAGCAACTTGGGGAACAGAACTGCACGCAGCGGCGATCAGGGGCCCAGGGCCACAATCGCGGCACACACTGGGGGCAACTCGGGGAAACAGAACCGCTGACGGCGGCCACTCAGGGACAGAACCGCAAACGGCGGCAACCTGGGGCACAGAACCGCTCTCTGGCGGCGACTTGGGGCACAGAACCGCACTCGGGCGGCGACGAGGGGAACCGAACCGCACCGCACTCGGGCGGCGACTTGGGAAACAGAACCGCACCGCACTCGGGCGGCGACTTGGGGAACCGCACCGCACTCGGGCGGCGACTTGGGGAACCGAACCGCACCGCACTCGGGCGGCGACTTGGGGAACCGAACCGCACTCGGGCGGCGACGAGGGGAACCGAACCGCACTCGGGCGGCAACTCACACAAAACCCGCACTCGGGCGGCTAAAAAAAAGTCCTCACCGCAATCAGTGGCACTCGAAAGTCCGGACCGTGGCAGCAGCAAGAGCCACCACGCGCCGCAGCAGTGGGAGTGGGGCCAGGGACGATCGCGGGTCCGGCGCAGCTGGCTTGAAGTCGGGCGACGTCAAAGGGCCCTGCGACTCTGGGGTGGAGCCCGATGGCGACCGCGAGTCTGATGACGCTGGGAGGCACTCCGATGGCGGCCGCGGGTCCGGCGTCGCGGCTGTAGAGTCCGATCGCGGCCGCGAAGCTGCTGTCGCCAGAAGCACTCCGATGGCGGCCGCGGGTCCGCGTCGCGGCAGTGGAGTCCGATCGCGGCCGCGGAGCCGATCGCGCTGGAACCTGCTCGGACGATGGACGTGGATCGGGCGTCGCAGTGGGAGCTGATGGTGGAGGGAGGTCCAAGCGCTGGTCGCTGTGATGGTCGGAGCATTCTGTCACGGATCGGAGTGTGGAAATGGAGCTGGGCGACCAAGTGCAGCTTGGACCAGGGTTTATTGACGAACTCAAAAGACATACTCGGCAAACTGACATAACTTACTGACAAAATCAACAACAGGAACCAAACAGAGACGTGAGACAAAACAGACAGGGTGGCATTACCATGACAGCAGCAAATGCATGCAATGCTCCGACAGGGAGTGACACACAAACAGAACTTAAATACAAGACAGGTAACAAGAGGCAGGTGAGTATGATCACACTAATCTGCAAACAATCACATCGTGAAGTTTGCAGACGACACAACGGTGGTGGGCCTCATCAGGGACAACAACGACCTGGACTACAGAGAGGAGGTGGAGCAGTTGGTGGGCTGGTGCAGAGAAAATAGCCTGATCCTGAATGTGGAGAAGACGAAGGAGATCATCGTCGACTTCAGGAAGAACCAGCCTCACCACGCTCCACTGATCATCAACAGCTCAGCTGTTGAGGTGGTCAGCAGCACTAAATTCCTGGGAGTCCACATCACAGACGACCTCACCTGGACTGTGAACACCACAACACTGGTCAAGAGGGCACAGAAGCGCTTGTACTTCCTGCGGAGGATGAGGAGAGCCCACCTGCCCCCACCCATCATGAGGACGTTCTACCGAAGCACCATAGAGAGCATTCTGACAAGCTGTCTCTCGGTGTGGTGTGGAGGTTGCAGCGCCTCCGATTGGAAGAACCTGAGGAGAGTGGTGAGGACAGCAGAGAGGATCATCGGTGCTCCTCTTCCCTCCATTCAGGACTTGTCATCCCAGCGCTGCGTGTCCCGAGCCCGAAATATTATCAGTGACCCATCACACCCCCACCATGGACTGTTCTCCCTGCTGCCCTCTGGGAAGAGGTTTCGCAGCATCCGCTGCAGGTCCACCAGGTTCTGCAATAGTTTTTTCCCTGCTGTCGTCAGACTGTTGAACATTCAAACGTAGCATTCCTCTGCACACTTGTAAATACTGCTTTTGTCTCCTGCACTGTTCACATACTTTATCACTGCTGCACTTTGTACTTTATAATTATCTTATTTCATATTTTTATATAGAATGTCACTTTTTTTTTTAACCAGCCGAAATACCTCTACATTGCTGAAAGCCGTATGCAACGAAATTTCGTTTTGTACACACCTAGTGTTGACAAAATGACAATAAAGTTCTGTCTAAGTCTAAGTCTAAGTCTAATCATGGGCACACAGGAAGGGCGGGGCGAGCAGACAGACGGAGACGATTACAACCTACACACATATCAAAACTGGGGACGAGACATGACAAATAGATTTGAATTTGACTTGCCTTGAGTCATGTTACAAGACAAACAGGTGTTTTCCTTTTATGAAGATTCAAATTGTGATCAGTAGAATCAAAATGCACCGTTCATTTTACAGGGATAAATTTTTTCATTGAAAAGTTTCAATCTGAAAATGGGAAGGAGGTTGGAATATGGCAACAATTCTGATTGTGAGAAAGAGGTTATGAAAATGAATTGGAGGAATTTGAATCAATAAAGTGACTTTGAAGGAATTTGGTGGGAGGCCATTTGAACAACTGCAACACCTAACACGCGTCACGTCCGCTGTATCCTCCACAGGATGACTTCCCGTGGTATCTTCCTAAAACACCATATAAATGCTCCAAATTGACGAGTGATGGTTTAAGTTTACATGGACATTTGCAAAACCCTTCGTCCATCCATCTGTCAAAAAAAGTCAGAAAGTCACGACCTCTCATTTGCCCTTTGTCTTCTGGTTGCGCTCTCATATTTGATCCCTCTCACGTCCTTACAGGCAAGGCCAGAGATCAGCATCAGGTGAGCGTCCCACCCTGCAGTCCACAAGCAAAATCCTGTTTGCTCTCAAGTGACACGAGTCTTGCTTGCAGGCAAGAGTGCCAAGTGCGGCTGGTGGGAGGAAAACCCCGTCAACGTCTTCTGTTACCTGATCAACTCCAAGCCCACCAAAACCTGGAAGGAGGCGTGAGACAAATGCTCCCGCCTCAGCAGCAACCTGCTCGGCAACACCGACTCGCAGGAACACACGTTCATACAAGGTAGGCTGTCCACCGTGTAATGTGCTTGATGAAAGAATCCATGCAGAAGAAAGTGAAATTGAGAGACCACCGACTCACATCAACCTTTTGCCAAGTTTCTTTCATTCCAAAGAAAAGACCAAAAATAAGCTTGTGGCCCCCACCGACAAGAACATGACCCAGACGTCCCCCACACTTCATTATGGTTAAGCGTTTCGCACATGCACCTTTAAGATGTTTCAGCCTCGTGTTCCATGTTTACCTTTGACCCAAAGGTCTTCTGCCAAATGCTTCCTCTTTGTGGTTGGACGCCAACGACACCATGTTTGAAGACGGCAGCAAGCAGCCTGACCAATCCTCACCGAGTTCCGTCCAGTTGGCCGCAAGTGGGTCTAAAACCTGGCCGGAAAATGTTCATTTCCGTGGAGGAACGGAGGAGCGCTGAGCGTCTGTGGTCTCCTTCCAGGTAACCCTGGTGATCCATCCGGCCGACGCTGCAACTCCTTATTCAGTGGCAAGTGCGGCCGGGAAGTTGGCGATTGCGAGAAGAAGCGCGGCTACGTCTGCAAGAGAAGAGGTAAATCAAGATGCTTGACCGATTCTCCCCAACATGTGTCGTTAGCTGAGAGGACTGAAGTGGCAATTGTTAGGTTTTTTTGTCTGATGTCAGTGCTGATGCAGGTGACGCAATTGGCTGAAACCGAATGAAGGCGTGGTCCGCTTGTTTGTCACATATCCTGATTTCTCCAAATGCTGAAGAATACAAAAAACATGGCGCTGTTACATCAGAATCATCCCGAAATGTGTCCTCAGTCGTTCAGACATGTGAATGGATCAAAGGGTGGCGCCGCTTCAGCTCCAACTGCTACAAGAAGATGGAGACCACCAACGGTTGGGTGGGGGCTCATTACGATTGCGTCTGGGATGGCGGCGACCTGGTTTCCATCACCTTGCCATACGAGGAAATCTTTGTGAAGAAGCAAATGGGCGACAAGCCGTTCCGGATCGGACTCTTCAATCTGGTGAGACGGAAGCGCAAGCAGGCGGCTGTTGGCTTGCTACTGGTAGTTGACTGACAATGGGTTTGGACTCGGCAGAAGACTCTGGTGTCAGTTTTTTGAAGCGGGAGAAAAGAAGCTGACTTGGTCCAACACCGCTGTGATGCCGACCTACGCCAACTGGTACTCAGGTCAAGACGGAAGGTAAGAAGGTCCCTTCTTTGTGCTCTTTCATTGACAGGTGGGACACACAGCGAGATTATGGAACCCGTCTGCAAAACTTGAGAGAGCGCACACATCGACGAGAAAGGAGGGAAAAGCCTTCAAATTGGCACGTTTGTCGGATGTGTCTCTCGCTTTTCACGACTTCTCCCGACAGTGCCAACGTGGGTTCCTGCGCGTACATCAACCAAGGTGTGCACTACAGCAGTCAGCCTAGAAATTGGAGACATGGCTCTTGCGGATCGTCATTGGCGTACATGTGTGAGCGGTCGCGGTGTATCTTTCCTCCCCCCCCCCTCGAAAGAAGCCGGCAGTGCGTAGAGCACCAACAAGAATGTTTCAAACTCTTGTTGCACATTTTACCATTTACTTGCAAAGGTCTGTACATTTTTCATCCGAGCGCTCCCTCTCTGTGGTTGGGCGTCAACAAAAACAACACGAAAGACGGCAGCGGGTGGACTGACGGATCCCCGTTTGGTTACATCGTCATGGACGGAGGTGGCTCAAAAACCCAACCGATGTTTGTCTGCGACGTTGCGGAGGCACGGAGCTGAGCATCTGTCGTCTCCTTCCAGATGACCCCGGTGACCTCTCTGGTGCGTCCTGTCTTTCCTTACTCACAAGCAACGTCCGCTGGAAGTTTGACGATTGCCGGAAGAAGAGAGGCTACATCTGCAAGAAAAGAGGTAAGACATGGCGACGCTCGGCCGATTCTCACAACGGGCCGACTCGCGTCTTTTGCTTTTGTCTTGCAGGAAACACATTTAAGGAGATCCTTTTTCTGCAAAAAACGTTCTGTTGACCTCGTATGTGAGGCTGAGAGTGAGAAGCAAAGCCACATCAGCATCCAGTCCGCCTTTTACGGTCGGCGGAGTGACGACGTTTGCCAGGAGGACAGCGACTCATACGACGAATACTCATTCGACGACGACTCATTCAACGACAGTTTGAGCTGAGAATCCACCATTTTGATGGTTCCAATTAAGGCCTACCTCTGAAGGCTCATTCAGCGTGTCTCCAAACAGCCAGCAAAAATGCCACATTGAGCTTTTGAAGGACCAGTCCTGCCCTGCCACCTACAAATATCTGCAGATGGTCTATAGCTGTGAACAGAAAGGTGGGATTCACGTCTCGTGATCTTCCACTCTGCACTGAATCTAGGACTCTTCAAATTCCCAAAAAACAATGCAAGGAGTCCCACAAGGGGTTTGACGGCCAGATTTTTTTTTTAATCGTCCGTTCCAAATTAAAATGACTTTTGGCTGTCCTCAGTATGTCTCGATAGTCTGGGCATCGCCGACGGCAGCGTTGCAGACTCTTCCTTCAAAGCCTCCTCAATGAAAGACGCCACCCCAGAAAAAGCCCGCCTCAACGGGGAGTCCTGCTGGAAGCCGTCAAGAAATCGTACGTAGAAAATTGACCGCTTGGCACTTTGGTCTCCTGAGGTTTGGAATGTCTGCCTCCTCCAGCCGTCGGCAGCTGGATCCTGGTGAACCTCGGCTACAATAGAAAGGTGACGGCGATCGTGACCCAGGGGTGTGATAGCAACAATACTCGCTCCTGGGACATCAAACTTGAGATGAGACTGAGCGTTGATAGGAGGAAGTGGACCAAACACCCGGACGGAAAGGTGAGCGCGGGGGGGCCAATCAAGTCGACTGTGACCGCATCCTTCAATATTGTCACAACAAACAAGGAAACATTCCATTTCTAGTTCATCGGCGGTGGGACTCATCTGCTTGAGACGCCCGCAATTGCTCAGTACGTCTGCATCCTGCCGCTGGAAAATTGTCCAGAATTTGGCCTCCGCTTCGACATCTTGGGATGCGCACATGAGGGTGAGCAACACAATCTGCCGCTTTGGTTGCCGAAAACAACAATCCCAAAACATGCCACGAACTCTCGCCTTTTGTCCGACAGATGAGACGACCTGTGCCGGAAAGTTCAACAGCCTCCGCTTCACCGATTCGATGACATGAGTCACGCTTGACACAATGTTTCATGACCGCCTGTCGTCAATTTCACAACATGTGTGTGTCTTCTGCAGGTTCTACTGTCCGCCCGGGTGTGACAAAGAGGAACACTTTGTCTTCGGAACGATGGTCTACTCTGCGGTACGGGATTGCCTGACCCCACCGGTGGACTTCTTGTCTGTGACTGCAACTATGTGTAAATGCAGGACTCGCACATCTGCGCGGCCGCTATTCACGCTGGAGTCATTCAGAACAACATCGGAGGAGATTGCATTGTGATGAGCGCTCCCAAGCAGCACGTTTACTTGGGCTCCACCGGGAACGGGAGCACCTCCAGACAGTGAGTGGCCAACTTTCACAGAGAAGTCCCATGAAGAGCAACCGACTAATTATCACTTTACTATTTCCAGTTTGAACGACCCACTGGGTGTGTCTTTTATGTTTGCGTACAGGGGTGAGTTAAAAAACGTTTTAGGTCACGCCAACTGTCATGACGACTAAAACTGACACAGGGTCTCGCCTGCAGAGCCCAGATGCTCGGCACCTGACTGGGAGGAGTTTGCGGGGTTCTGCTACAAACATTTTGACGATGAAATGAACTGGGCTGATGCTCAACGGGTCTGCCGTGGTATTGGTGCCAAACTGGTGTCCATCCGCACCGAGGTGGAGCAGGCGTGGGTGAAAGTGCCTCTAACATTGGTGCGCATCCCAACCTTAAATTTCCAACAGTCTCCGTAGAACGACTCGATGGGTGCAATATCTGAGAACCGGATGAGAGCTCTGTTCCCATCCGTTCCTGCAGAAACCAGCGACATGTGGACCGAACTGAACGACCTGGTGCTTCCCGGCACGTTCGTGTGGTCTTTTCAACCTATATTCAATTGAATACACGACAAAGACAACATATTTAATGCTCAAACTCATAAACTTTATTTTATTTTTCAAATAATAATTAACTTTGAATTTCATGGCTGCAACACGTGCAGTAGAAGTTAGGAAAGAGCATGTTTACCACTACGTTACATCACCTTTCCTTTTGATAACACTCAATAAACATTTTTGGAAGAGAGGAGACTAATTCTCTTAGCTTCTCATGTGGAATTCTTTCCCATTCTTGCTTGATGAACCGCATCAGTTGTTCAACAGTCCGGGGTCTTCCCTGTCGTAATTTATGCTTCATAATGCACCACACATATTCAATAGGAGACAGGTCTGGACTGCAAGCGGGCCAGGGAAGAACCTGGACTCTTTTACTTCGAAGCAGCGCTGTTGTAACACGTGCAGAATGTGGCTTGGCATTAAATAAGCAGCGGCGTCCATGAAAAAGACGTCGCTTGGACGGCAGCATATGGGCAGCATATGTTGCTCCAAAATCTGTATGTACTTTTCAGCATTTGTGTTGCGTTCACAGGAATGTAAGTCACCCATGCCATGGGAACTAATGCACCCCCATACCATCACAGATGTTGGCTTTTGAACTTTGCGTTGATAACAGTCCGGATGGTCCGCTTCCTCTTTGGTCCGAAGGACACAACATCCAGTGTTTCCAAAAACAATTTGAAAAGTGGACTCATCAGACCACAAGACACTTTTTCATTGTGCATCAGTCCATTTTACATGAGCTCAGGCCCAGAGAACCCGGTGGTGTTTCTGGGTGTTGTTCATAAACGGGTTTTGCTTTGCATGGTAGAGTTTTAACCCGCACTTACTGATGTAGTGAGGAACTGTATTTACTGACAGTGGTTTTCTGAAGTTTTCCTGAGCCCATTTGGTGATATCCTTTACACACTCATGTCAGTTTTTAAGGTAGTGCCGTCTGAGGGACCGAAGGTCACGGTCATTCAGTCTTGGTTTCTGGCCGTGGCACTTACGTGCAGTGATTTCACCAGATTCTCTGAAACATTTGATGATATTATAGATCGTAGATGTTGAAAACCCTAAATTCCTTGCAATTTCGCTTTGAGAAATGTTGTTCTTAAACTGTTCAACTATTTTCTCACGCAGTGGTGGACAAAGTGGTTGCGCGCGGTCGTTCCGATCGGCCATTGCGAGCGGTTATTGCCGTCCTGTTGGAGCGTCGCTGCGGGAATGTCACCCTCCGGCCAAAGCCCAAAAGTCAATGAATGGGCCTTCGCACTTTGTGCAATTTCAACCGAGAGGAAGTGTGCAGCTTTGGAGCGTCCGTTGCGCGCAGCCGTTGCGATCCGCGACAGCACGCGGCAGTTCCAATCGGCCATCGCGCACGGTCGTTGCGCGCGGCAATTCCGATCGGCCATTGCGGTTTCAACTGAGAGGAAGTGTACGCCTTTGGAGCGGCCGTTGCGCGCGGCCGTTCCGATTGGCCATTGCGCGCGGCCGTTCCGATCGGCCGTTCCGATCGGCCATTGCGCGCGGTCGTTGCGTGCGGCCGTTCCGATTGGCCATTGCGTGCAGCCGTAGCAATCGGCCATTTTGCGCGGTCGTTGCACGCGGCCGTTGCGATCGGCCATTGCGCGCGGCCGTTCTCATCGGTCATTATGCGTGGTCGTTCTGCGCCGCCGTTTGGATCGGCCATTGCGTGCAGCCGTTGCGTGCAGCCGTTGCAATCGGCCATTGCGTACGGTCGTTGCGCGCGGCCGTTCCGATCCGACCATGCGGTCCGACCACGCAACTGTAACGCGCCGGACTCATTATTGTCATAGCGACGTTGCAGACACTTGTAGAAATAATTAGAAATTTAGGTTGATCTCCAGGCTGGAGAGGCTGATTTTTCGTCATTTCCGTCCCACCGCGCAACCGCAGCATGTCGTACGCATTATTGTGACAGCGCCGTCAAAGACACGAGACTGATTTTTCGTCATTTCTGCCCGACCGGGGAACCGCAGCGCGACGCGACGCCCGAATGCACCTCCACGCGGTTGGCTTGACTTTTTTCAGCTTCATTGGTCGGACTTTGTGCATTTTGCAAGAGGATGGAAGGGGAGGTTTTCAGCGGCCTACCGGCCAACGCCCAAAAGTGAATAAATGGGCCTTCGCACTTTGTGCAGTTTCAACTGAGAGGAAGTGTGCGCGCGGCCGTTGCGATCGGCCATTGTGCGCGGCCGTTCCGATCGGCCATTGTGCGCGGTCGTTGCGCACGGCAAATTCGAGCGGCCATTGCAGTTTCAACCGACAGGAAGTGTGCAGCTTTGGAGCGGCCGTTGCGTGCGGCCGTTGCGATCGGCCATTGCGCGCGGCCGTTCCGATCGGCCATTGCGCACGGTCGTTGCGCGCGGCCGTTCTGATCGGCCATTGTTTGCGGCCGTTGTAATCGGCCATTGCGTGCAGTCGCTGCCCGCGGCTGTTTTGATCGACCATTGCGTGCGGACTTTGCAATCGAACATTGCGCGCCGTCGTTGCGTGCGGCCGTTCCGATCCGACCACGCGGTCCGTCCACGCAACTGTAACTCACCGGACTCATTAATGAGTCTATTATTGTGGACTCATTATTGTGACGGCCGCCGCCTCCCACCGGCCGTCCGAGGATGCTGCCTCTTCCCCGGACGAGCCATTTACGCACGCCCGCTGTCTTTCTCCGGAGCCTAAGTTCGGCTCAGGGTAGGCTGCCTCCTCCCGCCGGCCGTCCGAGGATGCTGCCTCTTCCCCGGACGAGCGTTTTACGCACGCCCGCTATCTTGCCCTGGAGCCTCAGTTCCACTAACGGGAGGCTAAGTTCCTCCCGTGACGGCCGCCGCCTCCCGCCGGCCGTCCGAGGATGCTGCCTCATCCCTGGACGAGCCTTTTACGCACGCCCGCTGTCATTCTCCGGAGCCTAAATTCGGCTCAGGGGAAGCTGCCTCCTCCCGCCGGCCGTCTGAGAATGCTGCCTCTTCCCCGGGCGAGCCTTTTACGCACGCCTGCTGTCTTTCTCCGGAGCCTCAGTTCCACTCATCGGCGGCGGGCCGAAGCTCGCTAGAGGCTTTTGTTAGTTAAATGATTGATCTGGTTGTAGGGAGGATGTGATCTTTTAATATGACCTACATAGATTTTATATTAACACATTTCTGATTGTTGGGTTCACCCAAAAGATTCGTTCAAACGAATCGTTCAATGAATCCCCCCAATCCTACCCCCCCCTCACACACACACACACACACACATCAAACAATACAACCACACAACCCCGCCAAATTATTATATATAATAATAATTGGCTCGGGTAATTTACACATTTC
Source organism: Syngnathus acus (assembly GCF_901709675.1). NCBI lineage: Eukaryota > Metazoa > Chordata > Actinopteri > Syngnathiformes > Syngnathidae > Syngnathus > Syngnathus acus. Next base: position 333,109 of record NC_051096.1, read on the forward strand.
TTTCTATAATTCAACACTTACACACTGATCCGTTGGCAACAGTCTCTCACCCGGTCGTGAACGGGAAATTGCGTCACTGACTCGTTCATGAACGGGAAATTACGTCACTGACTCGTAAAGTCCCTCCTGCATCTATCGCTCGCTGGCGCTGCTGATTGGTCGTTCGCGAAGATTCACGAGTGAGTGACAGACAGCATTGCCGCTATGCCATTGCCAGCCGACACACTTTATGCCGACATTGATGTTTTAATTTTGTTTTTGTTGGCTTGTAGTTGATGGTGTTATTATATATCGAATGTGTTTGTGTTTGATTAAAAGGTTGAAAAAAAAAACGTTATGCCAACATTTGTTAATTTTGGGGACACCAACTCATATAACAACGTAAAACACATATACATATTGTCATATAAAGCAGTTAACCAAATGTCTGATTTTTATGTTTTGATTGGCGAATATAAAAACAAGGAATAAAACACCAGACACGTTATAACTTAAATGTTTATTAAAATGATAATAATAATAATAATACTAAAAATAATAATAATAATAATAATAAAAGTATATCTCAAACCAGCAATCTAATGTGAAACTGCAGTCGAAATCTACATTCTGGTTTACATAGTTCACGCCAGGAGACGCAACACGTCCACTGACTGATCCGTTGATGCACAGGAAGGCAGTTCACTCATTGACTCGTTAGCGAATGGGAAAGCCAGGATTCGTTCCCTCACTGATCCGTTCTCACGGTGAACTGGAAATGCGATTTACTCAGTGAGTGATTCGCTCAGTGAGTGATTCACTTAGTGAGTGATGCACTCAGTGAGTGATTCGTTCACTCACAGATTCGTTCGTTGGTGAACGGGAAGGTACGTCACTGACTCGTAAAGTCCCTCCTCCATCTAACGCTCGCTGACGCTGCTGATTGGTCTGCACGAGTGAGTGAGTGAGTGAGTGAGTGAGTGAGTGAGTGAGTGAGTGAGTGAGTGAGTGAGTGAGTGAGTGAGTGAGTGAGTGAGTGAGTGAGTGAGTGAGTGAGTGAGTGACAGACAGCATTGCTGCTATGCCATTGCCACCCGACACACGTTATGCCGACATTGATGTTTTAATTTTGTATTTGTTGGCTTGTAGTTGATGGTGTTATTATACCGAATGTGTTTGAATAAAAGGTTGAAAAAAAAACGTTACGTTATTTTTTAATATATTTGTTATTTATTTATACGCTTTATTTGACAAAACCTTTGGTCACCTGATCAGTCACCTGATCAGGGAAATAAATAGGCTGCTCCCACTTGGTAGTCAGTCTCAGTTAGACAAGGAAGGAAGACAGTAGTGACATAGTTTTGTACCGCTAAAAAGCCCGCTTCAAGCTACTTCAAGTCTGCTCCAAGCTTGTAGTTTTTGGAACTTGAAACTTGGAATTTAGAAAACAAACTTTAGTTTACTTCTTTGAACCCTTTATGTTGAAACCTTAGTTGAATTACAAACAATTTGGATTTGTACCTGTGTGCCACCTGTTTGCCTGCCTGCCATTGCCTCACTCCCTCGGCCTGCATGCCTGCCTGCCATTGCCTCTCTACCTCGGCCTGCATGCCTGCTTGCCTCCACCTTCGAAAGGGTATGAGCAACAGCTGTACACAGTGTTTTAAGATAAGCGTGTGACAAGAACTATACAACATCTAGCCTTTGAAATTTAAACTGAACTGAAACTGACACATTAAGTACAAAAATTTCATGAAGTGCTTAAAACATGGAAACTCAACTTGATATATGATTTGTTTGGCAATGGAATGTGGATTTATTTGAATTGTGTGTAGCCACACACTTGGATATACTGGATTTTGGAACACATCCTTGCATTTAAGTGGAATTTCCGGTGTTGTCATCACTTTAATTGAAATTGTTGGAAGATGTCTCGGTCTGAGTCACCTGAGGCTGAAGTTGCTGGTTCTCACACAGATGCTGTTAATGTGCAAATCATGGCTGAACAGCTGTTGAGGCGGCACATTGCAACCCGAAAGGGAAAACTGAGTTTTTGCACAAGAAAACAAAATGAGTTAGGGCAATTTATGGATAATGCCAGCGTTGCTGATATGGACAAAGGCATTAAAGATCTTCTTGGTGCACTGGATGAATTTGACAAAGCTCATGTGTTGGTGCAAGACATGTTGGCTGGTTACGAAAGGCAAGAAGATCATGTACAATGGTATGAACCAAAAAAGAAGTCTTTCTTATATTTTCTTGAAAATGCACAGACATTCAAAGGCAGTCTGTCTCAGCCATTACCTGTTATCACCCCTATGGACAGTGCTTCTAACACATCCAGAAAGTCAGGGAGTTCTTCTAAGTCAGGGGCGTCATCACTGTCATCAGCTCGTGTAAAGATTGAAGCAGAAAAGGCAGCTCTTCTGGAACGTGCTGCTGGGCTAAAGAAAAAACACGCTCTTGAGCTGCAAAGGATGCAGCTGCAAGGTGAAATAGAACAGAGCGCCATAGAAATTGACATTGCTGCAGCAAATGCAAAAGTGAACGTTTTGGAGAATTATGAAAAACAAATAGAAATAAAAGGAGGCTCTGTTTGTCGATCAGAACCCATGGATAGCATGAATTCTTACCTGGAGGCGCATGGAAAGGAAACTTATATAGAACCGGAGATTTCAATTGAATATGCAAATATACATACTGTCCCCAAGACTCCTCTTCAAATGCTTACAGCACAAAGACAAACCCAATTCCCCTACCAATTACCTTCTAAGCAACCTCAGACTACAGCTGCCACCTCCATAACAGCCGGTGTAGCAGCCCCTTCCATTCCTACGGCTGCTGCTTCCACTCCCAATATAGTAGCAGCTACCTCTGCTCCCACTGTGGTAGTAGCCACCCCTGCCCTCATGACAGCAACAGCTGATCTAACCTCACACTCTGCACAGCCAATTACGAATAGCGGTTTAAGTGACATTGCAAACGTCTTTATGCAGCAACAGCGGTTATCTTTGCTTCCCACTAGGGATATACCTGTTTTTGATGGGGAACCTTTGAACTTTAGGCCTTTTATGCAAGCATTCGTGCATGGAATTGAAAATAAGGCTATAAGTAATCAAGACCGCTTGTATTACCTAGAGCAGTGGTTCCCAAAGTGGGCGGTACCGCCCCCCTGGGGGCGGTGGAAAGATCTGGGGGGGCGGTGAGGAAGAAAGGGGCGGTAGGGGGGCGGTAGGGGGGCGGCAGTCGATTTGTACACAACACGCCGCTCTGGCCCAGTCAGATCCGACAGCATAGACTACAAAAGCAAAAGCTCAGGTTTGTAATTTCAAGCTTGTAATGTTCAGAATTTTATCTTATAATAAAAACCGCATTCTGGCGGTCAACATCATCTTGAGTTCAAGTCAACATGAAATTGGGGACTCGCCAGAACGCGTTGTGTTGTGTTGAGCTGGTTAGGGCAGTGGTCCCCAACCACCGGGCCGCGGACCGGTACCGGTCCGCGGGTCACTTGGTACCGGGCCGCCAAGCCGCACAGAATTTTTTTTTTTATCGATGATCAATTAATTCAGGTCAAGACACTCGTCCCGGTCACGTGACATGTTTCCCCAGTCGAGCCCGCAAAGCTAATATGTGGCGACAGGCTAACTAACCAGGCAGTGAAGCATTCAAAACTGCTTCAACACATGGAGACCAAGCATCCTGCAATAAAAGACAAACCTTAAATCACTTCGGGTGTCATTGTCTCCGATTACGTCTAGATGGGACCGGCTCGTTTCTGAGAAACAAACTCAGTGCTCCCACTAATTCAACGTAATGGTAATGATATTATAAATGTATTATTTATTTATTTATTTATATAAATGCCGGTCCTTGGGGGGGGGGGGGCGCTAGGAATTCACTGGGGAGCCAAAGGGGGCGCCAGCCTGCAAAAGTTTGGGAACCACTGACCTAGAGCAATACACTTCTGGCCAATCAAAGGAACTGGTGAGAAGCTGTTTGCATATGAGTGCAGGTGATGGGTATGCAGAGGCCAAACGACTGCTGGAGTACCATTATGGTGACAAGATAAAGCTTACTAATGCATACATGGAGAAAGCCATGAACTGGAGCACCATTAAGGCAGAAGACGGAAAGGCATTGTACAGTTATGCACTCTTCCTTCGAGCATGCTGCAACCTGTCTCGAAGTCTGCAGGATATGGAGGAGCTTAGTCTACCCTCTAACCTGAGGCTCTTGTCTCAAAGCTTTCTATTAAGTTGAGGGAAAGATGGCGGTCAAGAGCATTTGACATCATGGAGCAGAGACAAACCAAGGCTACCTTTTCTGACCTGGTTATCTTTATTGAAAGACACGCCAGGATCATGCAAGATCCTCTCTTTGGTGACATCCAACAGCCACTTTCCACAAAGAAGTTTCTGCAACCTAAACTCACATCAGATTCCAAGCTTCCGTTTAAAACCAAAGGTAGTTTTGTAACTGCTGTGGCAAATACTTCCGCCTCTGCCAGAAATGATGTCCCCAAGCAACAATCTGCTAATAACAAGTCTCCTGTTATGCGATTTGTAATGAAACGCATTCATTGACTTCATGTAAAGAGTTGCCCTCTAAGACACATGAAGAGCGTGTTGAAATATTAAAGAGAAAAGGTGTCTGTTTTGGCTGTTTGGTAAAGGGCCACTTGAGCAAAGATTGTAAACGGCGCCTTACTTGTTCTGTGTGTTCTAAAAGGCATCCAGACATACTGCATATTCAAAGGACAGCTGAGGGAATCACAGACCACAAGGGGAACCCCAGTGGATCTGAAATGGCAATAAATAGTGGATTGGTCTCACTGGAAAATGGAAGCATTGGATCTAGTGACGATCACTGCACATTAGCTATTGTACCCGTTCAAGTGAAGCTGAGTAAGTCCAACCATGTTGTCCAGACGTATGCATTCCTTGATCCAGGCAGCTCCGCCACATTTTGCACTGAGAGTCTCCGACGACGACTAAATGCAAGAGAAGAAATCACAGGATCCTTTTGCGAACTATGGGTCAAGAAAAACCCACCGACAGCATCGTCGTCAGCGGCTTAGAAGTAAGCAGTCTGGAAGGGAAATTTTTCTATGGATTGCCCGATGTTTACACACAGAAAGAAATTCCAGTCAGCAAAGACCACATACCAAAGCAGAAGGATGTGAAGAAATGGCCACACTTGAAGGATGTATTTCTGCCTACCATTGATGCTGACATCGATCTCTTGATTGGAACAAATGTGCCCAAACTCATGGAGCCATGGAGGGTGATTAATAGTAACGGCAATGGACCTTTTGCAACCAAAACCCTGCTGGGCTGGGTTGTCAGTGGTCTCCTCCATGATGAGCACACAAGTCTGAGTAAGCAAGGCAAGCCATATGTTTACACCAATCGGATTTCTGTGGGAATTGTACGTGACCTTCTGGTGCAGCAACTCAACCATGACTTTCCGGAGAGTGCATATGAAAAGGAAGAAATGTCTCAAGAGGATCTGAGATTTCTAAACATAATGAACACCTCAGTCAAAGTACAAGATGGACACTATCAATTGCCGCTGCCATTTAAAGGACATCCCAGAATGCCCAACAACCGTATGATGGCAGCGCAGCGGGCTGAGCCTTTGAGGCGCAAGTTTGGAAGGAACACTATTTTTAGGGAAGAATACGCATTGTTCATGAACACCATGGTGAAATGTGGACATGCTGAACTCGTACCAAACCAGGAAGAGTCAATACAGAATGGCAAAGGCTGGTACATACCCCACCATGGAGTACGTCATCCCAAAAAAGGAAACTTGCCAGTGGTTTTTGATTGCTCCGCATCTTACCAAGGAACATCTCTCAACAATGAACTCTTGAAGGGCCCAAATCTTACAAACTCCTTAATTGGTGTCCTGCTACGTTTCTGTCATGGGAATGTAGCCATACTGGCAGATGTAGAGAAGATGTATTATCAGGTAAAGATACCACCAGAGCATGTTGACTTTTTGCGCTTCTTGTGGTGGGAGGATGGCAACACGTCTCAGCCTCTCATGGAATACAGGAGGACAGTGCATATCTTCGGAGCAACATCATCAGCCAGTTGTGCCAGTTATGCCTTAAAGAGGACAGCTGAGGATAACAAAGGCAGCTTTTCAGCTGAAGCAGTGAACACAGTCCTCAACAACTTTTATGTTGATGATTTGCTGAAGTCCGTGGATACAGCGACCGATGCCATTCAACTGTGCAAGGAGTTGAAAGCTCTGTGTGCAGCAGGAGGTTTCAATCTCACCAAGTGGTCCAGTAACAGCCGAAACGTCCTGGTCCACATTCCTGAATGCGAGAGGGCTAAGGGAGTGAAGGACTTGGACATAGACCTGGACGACCTGCCACTAGAAAGGGCCCTTGGTGTGCACTGGAGTGCAGAAGATGACGTCTTCAAATTCCACGTTGTTTGTAATTCAACTAAGGTTTCAACATAAAGGGTTCAAAGAAGTAAACTAAAGTTTGTTTTCTAAATTCCAAGTTTCAAGTTCCAAAAACTACAAGCTTGGAGCAGACTTGAAGTAGCTTGAAGCGGGCTTTTTAGCGGTACAAAACTATGTCACTACTATCTTCCTTCCTTGTCTAACTGAGACTGACTACCAAGTGGGAGCAGCCTATTTATTTCCCTGATCAGGTGACTGATCAGGTGACCAAAGGCTTTGTCAAATAAAGGTCCATGGCCCAAGGCCAGCGAATCTTAAACAAAAATAAGAATTTAAGCTAAGGAAACTAAATTGGCTCCAACATATCCGGCCCCTTATAGCTACCACGTGTAGCTATAACAAAAAATTCACAATGGGGGCAATTTTAGAAAACTAAAAAATGTTAATTTCTTAATTCTAATTTTAAGTTTTACTTCCAATTATACTACAAATGTGTGCAAGTATCAGTGTATGAATGTAATGCAAATGTAAGCACATGCGCAGTCTTTGTTCAATGTTGGTTGTTGGCTTTTACCAACAGGTAGATCTTGCTGATGGGCCGTAAGAGCTGGTTGGTTCTAGTTTGCAATCTCACAGAACGAACAAGGCCCTTGGAATCTGCTATAGCTTCGATTACTCTTCCGATCACCCATGAGCCTCGCGGTGCTGTAGGATCAGCTATCACAACAATGTCTCCCACACCAAAGTTGGGCCTGATGCGGGACCATTTGGATCGTTCTTGCATGAGTGGAACATATTCCCGTATCCACCGTGTCCAGAAAAGATCTGCGATATACTGTGTTTGCCGCCATCGCCTTCGGGCATACAAGTCTTCCTGTTTGAATGTTCCTGGTGGAAGCACGGGCTGGACCTTTAGCTGCAGTAGGTGATTAGGCGTCAGTGGTTCCAAGTCATTAGGGTCACTGGAAACGGTTGTCAAAGGACGGCTGTTCAGGATGGATTCAACCTCGCACATTACTGTTACTAAACCTTCATCATCCAAAGACTGCTGGTTTGTGATGGAGGATAATATCCTTTTCACCATTCTTATTATGCGCTCCCAGATGCCTCCATGGTGGGCACCGGCTGGAGGATTGAACGTCCACTTGACACCTTTCTGGATAAGACTACGCTCAATTTGATCCATGTTCCATCGTTTCAGTGTTTCCCGTAGCTCCTTTTCAGCAGAGATCAAATTAGTTCCATTGTCCGACCTTAATTCTTTCACTTGGCCTCTTCTGGCTATGAAGCGCCTAAACGCATTCACGCAAGAGTCTGTATCCATTGAGTGTGCTACTTCCAAATGGACTGCTCTAGTAGTCAGGCAAGTAAATAGCACGCCATAACGTTTTGCCATGCCACGCCCTCTTCTCACCTCTATTGGTCCAAAGTAATCCACTCCAACATGTGAGAATGGAGGGAGGTCAGGAGTCAAACGATCAATTGGCAGATCGGCCATCTTTTGTTCACCTGCACGTGCAAAGTTCCGCCTGCAGGGGACACAATTGTTCACAACTTCCCTTGCAAGAGAATTTGCACAAGGAATCCAATATTTTTGCCTTAAACTTGCCAAGATGTGATTTCTGCCACAATGGCCAACTTGCTGATGAATGTGTTGAAGCAGAAGCTCTGAAACGTGATGCCTTTTAGGCAAGATAGCTGGATGTTTCGGTACCTCTGGCATAGCCATCTTGCTCAGGCGACCACCAACCCTCAATAAGCCATGGTCAAGGACTGGGTCCAGTCTGAAGATGGAGCTTTTCCGGTTAACATTCCTTCCGTTGTGCAAGCATGCCATCTCCTGTGGAAACCCTTGATTTTGGCAGAACTTCACAATGGCTTCTTTTCCAGGTCTTGAACAGAGAGTGTCTTAGGGCCACCCATGTCTGCCTTTAAGGCCCCCTTTCTTTTGAGAACACATTGTGTGAGCAAACTCTTCAGCTTCAGGAACCAGGCAACGGCTCTTCTGAGTTTATTCCAAGTGGAGAAGTAATTCAGCAACACACTAGTTGGATCATGGGTACTGGCTAACGTGGCATGTACTTGAACTTCTCTTCTCAATTCTGAGTCATCTGGAGGAATAGCAAGGTCGACAGGTACGTCAGAGTCAGAGTCAGAGTCAGCTTTATTGTAAATTCCTTCATGCTAAGACACACAAAGAAACCGAAATACCGTTCCCCCTATCCCACGGTGAGACACAGTACACGATTAACACACAAGTAAAACAACGGGGAGAGAGTTCAGGACCCCAACAGCCTGGAGATCACAAACTTCGCCAGTGGCGAGCAGTGCTGGCATCCCACAACAGAGTCCCGGCACCATTCGTCACGGATGTAGACGCACAGTCCACCTCCTCGCGATGTTCCCCCTCGTACAATGGCCCGGTCCGCCCGATAGCACGCCATCCGCTCCAGATGCACAGCAGCTACGCACTGTCCGGTCCGCAGAACTCAGCAGGCATGTTGATGTCCAGCGATCGAACGTTCGCCAGAAGAATGGAAGGCACGGCCGGGCGAGCTGGGTTGGCCGCCAGCCAGGCCCGGACGCCCAACCGGGGGAGGAATAGCAGGCGAGTCCGGCAACGCTCCAGGACGGAGCAGACCGAGCGCCTTTAATGTCCCCGCTTCAAAGTCCAGATCGCCACAAAACTCGCTTTCGCCGATGTCGAGCAGAAGCAGCCCGCCGCACTTGTAGCACAACCCGGCACGATGAGACGAACACACAAAACTGGCGGACAAACCCACATTAAACGACAAAACAAAACACCGTTCGGGACAGAGAGAGGCCGCTGCGTGTGCACGCGCCGCCATCTTACTTCCGTTGGGCCAGTGCTGGGTTAAGTCTTTCAGGAATTTGGGACCAATGATCCAGTTGTTGCCTTTCAGAAAGTCTGCAGTGTTTAATCCGCGGGATGCATAGTCTGCTGGGTTCAATTTTCCAGGAATGTGTTTCCACTGTAATACATCAGACCTGCTTCTGATTGCATTTACACGATTCGCAACAAATGTGTGAAATCGTCTATTGTCATTCTTTATGTATTTCAACACTGTCGTACTGTCTGTCCAAAACACGGATGGTTCCAAGTCCATTTTTAATTCATCTACGAGCATCCCTTCTACACGAACTGCCAGCACTGCAGCAGTCAGCTCCAGACGTGGGATTGTCATAAATTTCAACGGTGCCACTCTTGATTTCCCCATCACAAACTTCACATGTACCTGCTCCTTACTGCTGACCAACCTCAGATACGTCACCATGCCATATCCTACTTCACTTGCATCGCAAAAGTGGTGCAATTGTGCATGTTCAACTTTTCCAAAGTTCTTTGGTTTGAAACTGCGGGTGATGTTGAAGGCTGTGAGAGTCCGAAGGCTATGCAGCCAACGTTTCCAGGATTGTGCATGAGTGTTCGGTATGTCTTCGTCCCAGGTAAGGTTCAGCCTGCAAAGTTCCTGCAGCAGATGTTTTGCTGGAAAAGTCACTGGGGCAAGAAATCCTAGCGGGTCATAGATTGAACTAACCGTGGACAGGATGCCTCGCCTGGTGCATGGTTGCTCTTTGAGAGCCACGTGGAATTTGAAGAAGTCATCTTCTGCACTCCAGTGCACACCAAGGGCCCTTTCTAGTGGCAGGTCGTCCAGGTCTAGGTCCAAGTCCTTCACTCCCTTAGCCCTTTCGCATTCAGGAATGTGGACCAGGACGTTTCGGCTGTTACTGGATCACTTGGTGAGATTGAAACCTCCTGCTGCACACAGAGCTTTCAACTCCTTGCACAGTTGAATGGCATCGGTCTCTGTATCCACGGACTTCAGCAAATCATCAACATAAAAGTTGTTGAGGACTGTGTTCACTGCTTCAGCTGAAAAGCTGCCTTTGTTATCCTCAGCTGTCCTCTTTAAGGCATAACTGGCACAACTGGCTGATGATGTTGCTCCGAAGATATGCACTGTCATCCTGTATTCCATGAGAGGCTGAGACGTGTTGCCATCCTCCCACCACAAGAAGCGCAAAAAGTCAACATGCTCTGGTGCTATCTTTACCTGATAATACATCTTCTCTACATCTGCCAGTATGGCTACATGACAGAAACGTAGCAGGACACCAATTAAGGAGTTTGTAAGATTTGAGAGGTAGGACTGAAGCCAGGTTAGAGCAGTGCCAGAGAATCCAGTGGAGTGAAGTTGGTTAAGGAGGATATTGTGGTGGACAGTGTCAAATGCAGCGGACAGATCCAACAGAATGAGAAGTGACGGGGAGCCTGCATCGGCAGCCATGAGAAGGTCGTTGGTGACCCTAACAAGTGCTGTTAGTGCGTAGCGTCCTGTTCTTTGCGCTATGCTTACTGTCTGCTGTATGCGCACTGGCTCAGTTTTGCTCCTCTTATTTATTGGGTTATTGGTTTATTATTTATTCATCGCTCATTTTGTTTATTTATTATTTTTTATTTATTATTTATTGTTTGTGCCTTCTTGTTTTTATTTTGTGTCGTCTACTTGTATGTCTCGTCACCGTGGGATAGAGGAAACGGAATTTCGGTTTCTTTGTGTGTCTTGACATATGAAGGATTGACAATAAAGCTGACTTTGACTTTTGTTTCAGTGCTGTGGCCAGAGCGAAAACCAGATTGAAATTTCTCAGCGATGTTATTGCGGGTGAGATGAGTGTGAAGTTGGGCAGCTAGCACTTTTTCCAGAACCTTGGAGAGGAACGGGAGGTTAGATATCGGTCTGTAGTTGGCAAGGTTGTCCGGGTCAAGTGAGGGTTTTTTGAGCAGGGGGGTAATAATGGCAGTCTTCAATCCAGGGGGTACAGAGCCAGACTGGAGTGAGAGGTTGATGACATTGGTTATTAGGGGACTAATGGCTGAGGTTTGTTGTTTAATGAGGGCTGTGGGGAAAGGGTCCAGGGCACATGTGGAGGGTTTCATCTTTTTGATGATGTCCTCTACCTCCGACTGCAAGATAGGGGAGAAGCAGCGGAGAGGCTGGACTGTCCCGGGTGGAAGGAAGGGGGGAGGAGGTGAAGTGGTGGGGCCAGAAGAGGAGAGGAGCTGGGTGCGGATGTTGTCAACCTTAGCGGTAAAGAAGGTCATAAAGGTATTGGACACTACCTCTGAGGATTCTGTTGGAGTGGTGGGTTGGGGTTTGAGAAAGTGGTTGATGGTTGAAAAGAGCTGTTTTGAATTTCATGGGGTATTGTTTATGATATTGGAGTAGAACTGGGCACGTGCAGTCCCAAGGGCTTTTGAGTAGGCCTTCTGATGTTCTTTGTAGGCCTGTTTGTGCACGGTCAGTCCTGAGGCTTTGAGACTACGCTCCAGGATGCGTCCAGTTGACTTCATCAGACGCAGCTCACTGGTGTACCAGGGGGCTGAGCGTGAAAAAGTGACTGTTTTGGTTTTTTGGGGGGCGTGGATACTTAGAAGTTTGGCCAAAGAGTTATTGTAATGGTCCACTCCCTTGCTGACTAATGGAAAGGTTGCAGAGGAGGAGGAGAGAAGCTGGAGGTCCTGTGCTATAGTGTCTTGGTTGATGTTTTTGAAATTTCTGAATGAGATTTGCCGCTTGGGTTTGGAGTGGGGGCGTGGGAAAGGCAGTTCCATTTGAATAAGTTTGTGGTCAGACACACCGACCTCGTGAACTTGTAGGTTGCTTATGGCCGATGAGGAGATGACAAGGTCAAGTGTATGCCCTTTGTCATGTGTGGGGACATTTACATGTTGGGTGAGGTGTAAACAGTCCAATAGTTGCAACAGGTCAGAGGCAGGGGGGCGGGAGGGGGTGTCGACATGGATGTTAACATCACCTAGTATGGTTAGATTAGAGGAAGTGGAGGTACAGAGGGTAGTGAGTAGATCGTGTAGTTCTGGAATGAAAGAGGAGTTTGGTTTAGGAGGGCGGTAAATAAGTAAAACTGTGATAGGATATGGAGGTTTACATTTGAATGCAAGGGATTCGAATGAGGAGTGATCAGGTAGAGGGAGGGGGGACAGCTCTAGATCAAGACGGTGGAGTACAGCCAGGCCACCGCCACGGCGAGTGCTGCGAGGTTTACTTATGTATTTATAACCAGAGGGACAGGCTTCATTGTGGGATTGATAGACATCCGGTGGTTGCCAGGTCTCAGTCAGGCACATTATGTCTAAGCCTTTGTCCAGGATGAGGTCGTGAATAAATGATGATTTACGGGTGAGTGCTTGGATGTTGAGGAGATCCATTTTGATTGTGGCTGTGGGGCTGTGTTTAGGTAGGGGGCGAAGTAGAGAGAAATCCACTCGATGTTTTCTGTGCCACATGCAGTGCAGTCCACTCTGTGTTGGAGTGAAATCCACTCCGTGTTGGTGTCCGTTCCGTGCTGGAGAAATGAACACTCCGTGTTTTCCCGGCAACCCGGTGTCCGTCTTGTGTCGGAGTCCACTCCGTGTAGGAGTGAAGGGCGCACCATGTTTTCCAGGCCACCTGGAGTACTGCAGCCCCGCATGGTTGCTACAATAAGATCCAAGTGCGCCAGGTCTCTGATGACGAGTTGGACATGCGACGGGGTGTCGGGCGGAGGAGGAGCAGATGGATGGTACAGTGTTATGGACGGGTTGGGAGAAAACAAAGTTACGACGGGTGCTTCTGTGGATGTAACGTGGTCTGCGGAGAAGTCCGAGTTGTTTGATGACTGAGACACACCCTGGAATGGTGTGATTACTCAGCTCCAGCAAGCGGGGGATGGAGTAAGTTAACATAGTGCCGGTTGGAGAACACTGAACTTGAGTGTTAGCCATTGGCTAGGCTAGCCAGGATGCCTTGGCGGGGGGGGGGGGGGGGGGGGGGGCGCCGTAGTAGGCAGCCGGCTCTGTGGAGGTTCGCCGCGGTCCAGGCGACCGTGGGCCGACCGCGCCAGCCTCACCAACACCGTCCTCTCCTTCCTCGCCAGCTCCGCCCGACAGGGCCTCTCCGCTCAACCAATGGCCCGATGCGGTCCCGGCAACTGCGGCCCGACCGCTCCAGCCTGCACACTAAAACTAGATGCTAAAAACTAAACTTTAATAATGGCTAAAAAATAAATAAATAAAAACACTAAAACTAAACTAATTCTGGTGGAGAAGCGGCGAACAATCAGCGCCAGCGTCCTCTCCCCAGATTACTTCCGCCTTGGTCCACACGCTGACTATGAACCAACCTTAGATGAGCTCAGCAAGGCCATTGATGCTCTAGCACAGGGGTGGGCAAACTTTTTGACTCGCGGGCCGAACTGGGTTCTAAATTTGGACCGGAGGGCCGAACCAGGAGCAGATGGACGTAGTGTTTGTGTGAAGTAATATAAGCGACCTGTAAAGGTCATTGCATAAAAGATTTTGACCTTTAGTAGGTAGTAAAGCATGGATATTCCAAACAAGTTTTTTGAAAACAAATGCATTTATTAACAGCATTAAAAAAAAATCACTAAAAAACTGCTATCAGTGATTCTCATAAAATACGACACTATTATTATGAATAACAGTCTCCATCACTTCAGTGCCTGCAGGTCAGATTAATGAAAAATTTTATCTTATGAGATCACATCAAACAGCAAACATTCTGACCAAATATATCATCTTGAAGAATCGGTGAAAGCATACATCCGAATAAAGTAATCAAAACGGCAACACGGTGAGGGGTATCTGAACATCAGAGCAGAGTTTTAACTCACAAACACCTGGTAACAGAGGTGAGGAAACGGGAAACACTTCCTTAAAGTAAGCCTTAAGAACTTTACAGGTTAAGATTAGTCGCAAACAGGTGGTGCATCAATGTCCTTGAGCATCCTGCATTGTTTGAAAATGAGAATGGTCGCTAGTTTCAATCCCTGCTATGTGTACAAATCATATTCAAAATGCATTTTTTTACAACAAACTTGAGAGCCTCCCCTTCATTTTCAGTGGGAACAGTGTTGTTGGTCTCCCTTTTTTGCTAGTGCATCATAGTCTGGAGTAAAATTTGTTGTGGCAATTCTTAGGAGAGATCCGTTTACCTCGATCTGTGACGGGTTGATGTGGCTGAACGTCACGTCGCGTACGTCGAGCCAAATTGGCCACTCTTTTAACATTCGGCACTCACTTCTTTTCTTCGGGCCACTCATTTTAATGGAAGGATTCCAGGGGAAGGTTTGTGGGTGGCTTTAGCGTAAAACTGTATCTGAAAGCTCAGCGAGCGAATTACAAGAATGCTGTCGTCACAGCCCACGCTGTAAATTCGGGACTGATACAAATAGAGCGCGAGTGCGCCATGTCCGTACTACTGAGTACGTACGTACACGCACTTGTGAGTGTGCACCGAGCTTTCTGACACGGCTTCCGGTAGTAAATGCGCAGGCGAGCGGTTCCCCATCTACTGGGGAAACGCAGTCATTGCAGGCAAAATGACAAAAAAAAAAGTTTAATAATACAATTAATTCAGGGTTGGCGGGCCGGATTAAACGGTCCCGTGGGCCGGATGTGGCCCGCGGGCCGTAGTTTGCCCACCCCTGCTCTAGCATGTCGGAAGTCTCCTGGTGCGGATGGAATACCTCCCGAGCTAATCAAGTGCGGAAAACCAGCGCTTCTGAAACCACTCCACGAACTCCTGTGTTGGTGTTGGAGAGACGGCAAAGTACCACAGGATATGAAGGACGCCGAGATTGTTACACTGTACAAGAACAAGGGAGATCGTAGTAGTTGTGATAGTTGCCGTGGTATCTCTCTACTGAACGTAGTTGGCAAGGTCTTTATCCGTGTTATCCTTGCCCGCCTACAGGTCCTAGCTGACCGTGTGTATCCGGAGTCGCAGTGTGGATTCAGAAAAGAAAGATCTACAGTCGACATGATCTTCTCATTGCGCCAGCTACAGGAAAAATGTCGAGAACAACGAGCTCCACTTCATATTGCATTCATTGATCTTACTAAAGCTTTTGATTCGGTGAGCCGAAGTGGTTTATTCCAAATACTGAAGAAGATTGGCTGTCCTCCGCAGTTGCTCAACATCACAACCTCCTTCCATGAAAATACGCAGTGCACCGTTAACTTCGACGGCACATCATCGGAACCATTCACCACAAAGAATGGGGTGAAACAGGGGTGTACTCTGGCTCCAACATTATTTGGAATATTCTTTTCACAAATGCTCAAGTTGGCATTCAGTCATTCTGAAGAAGGTGTCTATCTTCATACTAGGAGCGACGGAAAGTTGTTCAACCTATCTCGCCTAAAGAGTAAATCCAAGGTCCGCACCTTTTTAGTACGGGAACTGTTGTTTGCAGACGATGCAGCCTTAGTCGCACACACAGAGAGTGATCTTCAACAATTGATGGACAGTTTTACTAATGCTTGTAAAGCATTTGGATTGTCGATGAACATCACCAAGACCAAAGTCATGGGTCAGAACATACAGGTACCACCGTCAATCAGTGTCGAAAACAATCAGCTTGAGGTTGTGGATGAATATGTCTACCTGGGCTCAACAGTCGCCAGCAATTTGTCACTGGATGCTGAAATCTCAAAGCGCATAGGCAAAGCCTCAGCCGTTATGGCTAAGCTTCACAAGCGAGTATGGGGTAACCAAAAACTCACAGTGAACACCAAGCTCAAAGTGTACCAGGCTTGTGTCCTCGGAACGTTGCTGTACGGTAGTGAGTCATGGACCACCTATGCTCGCCAAGAGGACCGACTGGAAAAGTTTCACATCCGGTGTCTACGTCGGATTCTGGACATCACTTGGCAAGAGCGCGTCACGAACACTTCGGTGCTGGAAAAGGCTGGTTCCCTCAGTATGCATCTCCTGCTTTGTCAACGTCGAATGAGATGGCTTGGACATGTGCGCCGCATGAATGATTGAAGGATCCCAAAAGATTTACTCTACGCTGAGCTCGCTTCAGGACATCGTCTGAGGGGTCGTCCAATGCTGCGCTTTAAGGATGTGTGTAAAAGAGACATGGTCCTCACAGGTATCGACACGAAAAATTGGGAACTTCAAGCGATGGATCGTAAGTCTTGGCGCCAAGTCATTCATGAAGGAGTCAGGAAAGGCGAGGAAAAAAGAATCCAGCATTTGGAAAGCTAGCGTGAACGCAGGAAACAGAGACAGGAAGCTCAGGCCCAAGAGCGACCAACTCAATTCGTATGTCCGGCTTGTGGGAGAGACTGTCATGCTAGAATCGGACTGCTGAGCCACTCAAGACGCTGTACTTTACTCCAGTGATTCCATGCTCCATGGCGCTACCATTGTCTCTCGAGACAGACGGATGCCATAGGTAGAGATATAGGTCCACACGCAGCCGTCAAATCAATCAACCACCCAACCCATTAAATCGACTTTCCCACAACCCACCGATTTGGCCCCCACTATGTTTCCTTATGATGCGAAAATGTCACCAGCACAACATTATGTATAACGTGTGGAGAGTTGGATTGAAACCACAGTTCGCCATCCGGCTCTCTCGCCCGAGGCAGAGGTGCTCTTCCGGACGGCGCTGGTGGGTGGGCTGCCGCCAGATGTGAAGAAGCAGCTAATGTCAGACCCTGACATTCTGGTTTGTGCCGAAGCACGATTTAAACGTCATCTTTTGCATCACTGCAGAACGTTCACTGAGTCACAAGCTAAAGTTGAGAACGAGACAGATGCTTTATCAAAACAGTTGTTGAAATTACAATTGGCAAAAATGCATGGTGAAGCTAAACAGTCCAAATCACAGAAAAAGGAAACGCAAATGACACAGGCTCCTCAGGTGGTGGGGCGCGGAAGGAGCCAGTTCCGGGGCGGATACAGAGGCCGGGTAGGGAGTGCACACGCCTACCCGTGTAGGGCGACATAAAAAACCCTACCCGCCCAACGCATGCTTCATCTGCGGCGAAACCGATCACTGGGCAAGAGGATGCCCACAATATCGGCCGCGTGGAGCCGCCCGCCCAGCCGGAGGCCCGCCACACCAACAGCTCCATCTGGTGGACGACCCTGGCAACAGCCACAAACACACGGAGGTCAGTACTACCAACATGATGATCTCTGGAGTGGACAATTTGAATAGGGCCGCCCGGGGAGCCAGGTAAGCAGCGGCCCGGCGGAGCCAATGCTTCATGTGACAGTGGAGGGGACACCTGTGCAGATGCTGGTGGACACAGGAGCAACTTATTCATCAATAAACACTGCCTTACCCGTATCCTCACTTTCAAATAAAACAACAACTTTAGTCGGCTTCTCGGGACAACCACGAACTCTGCCTTTTACCAAGTCACTTGAGATGGTGATCACCCGGACGGGGTGTAGACTGTGGCACAAATACATTCATTCCACAGACACTCCAATCAATTTGGTGGGAAGGGATTTGCTGTCTGCCGTCAAGGCCAGAATCTTGTGTGGGCCAGAAGGGGTGATTATTCAATTTCCAGATGGCGTCAGCATCCCGTGCTCACAGCAGCTACAACAACATGGCCAGTGGCTGATGAGGCCCCTACCAGCATAAGCAGAAACTGCAACCACTTACTGGGCCAGGCTGGAGCCAAAGACCCCTGCTGGTGGCGGTGTGTTCTCAACCTACCTGCTGTGGAAACCCTGGATCTGCTCACTGGCGCCATACCACCCACCTGTTGATCCTTTGCATTGCACTCTATATTATGACCGAAAATGTGATGATGTACGTATATCGGGATTTGTTTGAAGAAATTGAAGGGCGCATGTGGGATTTAACTTCATCAAGCATTTTAATTGGCAAAGAGGGAGTCGCAGCAACAACTGAATTGACATCTGAACAAATGCAGTGGTTCAAAATGACAGAAAAAGGGGCACCACACATTTCGCTGGCTCTTGCCCCGGGACACGAGGCCAGACAGTTGGGCTCAATGGTCAAGCGATTGTTGCGACAGACCGATTGGCGGAAAACTCACATTCCTAATTTATACTGGTCCGAGTCTCAGAACGCTTACCAAATTAAACAACCCATGACAGACACAGGATTCCTGGAGATGAGGTTGGTATCTCGCACACATGGCAGGGAATTAACTGATCATGAGGACGCTGAAGTAATGCTTGTGGCCTTGCCCGACACCCTGTGGTCCCAGGGTCCATTTGATGTCGGGTTTTGTCACTCGGTGGCCCCTATTGATCTCCAAATGGATGAGACTCAGCCTATCAAACGGCCTCAATATCGTTGGCCGAAAGAGGCGGACCAAGGCATGGAAGACACTCTGTGCGGCCTCTGGGACGCAGGGGTGTTGGAAGTGTCGTGTTCAGAATGGAACACCCCGTTGAGGCCAGTCTCGCAACTCCGTCCGGCCCCAGAGTTTGTTCCGACAGGATGAAGGTGTCCCTGTTTCACGGACCCGGCCAAGAGAGGGAGGTCAGGTGGAGTAGGAGTAGCAGAACGGAGGAAGAAAGAGGAGGGCCCGAAGGGGTTTTCGGAATTGCTTTTAGTAAGAGTATTAATCATAAGCTGTGTTTTTGTGTGGACATTGATGACAATTGATGAGACCATCCAGCTGAAAACGTCCCGGATTCAAATTTCACGACATCGCTGCGGAGAGAGAGTGGTTTGTGAAGCTGAAGTAAATACAACAGAAGAATTATCACGAGAAGAGCGGTGGATCTTGAGACAGAAATGCGACAACGGCAATTGGCAAAGGTGTTGTCAAAGTCCCAGGCCACAGGTAATTGTAGCATGTATGATGATGTGTTCCCAGTCGTAGGGAAGGAAAAAAGCAAACCCATTTTTGACAATCAAGTCACAAAGCAAAATTTGTCATGTTTGGTCCTCAATGGAACGGGTACAAGCATCGGCCAAGTTGATCAAACATGGTGTCAGGTGAATTTGAAACTAAACACGACACATCCTCTCTCTCGCGCCGATGTGTGGTTGTGGTGTGGTGATAATAAATTGTACGACCGCCTCCCGGCAAGCGCCTCGGGGGTGTGTGCGCTTGTCTCACTGATTCTGCCTGTGTTAGTTGTCCCCGTTGATTTCCAGAGCATCAACTGGAACGCGGAGCTCCCGTTGACAGGGCTGTTGCGACGGGCACGGCGCGACCTACAGGGCTGAGCGAAAACGACCCAACATATATAGACGCCATCGGTGTGCCTAGGGGTGTCCCAGATAAGTACAAACCCGCCAATCAGGTATCCTCGGGATTCGAAAGCATTTTGATATGGGTCATCCCGAACAAAAATGTGGACCGAATCAATTATGTCCACTATAATGCACAGAGATTGGGAAATTATACCGCTGAATCATTTGCGGCGGTCCATGAGCAACTTGCGGCTATTTCGCTGATGGCCTTTCAGAATCGTATCGCATTGGACATGTTATTAGCAAAAGAACAAGGCGTGTGCGGCATGTTCGGCGAATCTTGTTGCACTTTCGTTCCAAACAATAGATTGCCCCATTTCAGTACTGTTTTAGAAACCTTTACAGATGGTTAAAATCCACATACCGTTTTTTTCCGTGTATAATGCGCAAAATTTAACTAATTTATTGTCCTAAAATCTGGGGTGCGCATTATACATGGGTACAAATTTTTTACAATTTATTTTTTTTTTAAATCTTTTTTTTTTTAAGAAAATCATGGTACAACAAAACCAACAACAGGACTGACCGACAATAGTGTGTTTGTACTGTGCTCTGGTCATTTCGTCAAAGAAGGGATAATAGTCCTCTTCTCTTCTTGACTGACAATGAATGTGATAGTTTAATACAATCAGCAAATAACAAAATGCGTATTACAGGTAATATTTTATTTCACAACACTTTGCCTTGTTCCTTTCGTCTCTGCTGTTCACTTCAAACACGCTCCATACGAACGCAATGCTCTCGTATCAGACGCTTGCTCGATCACCTGCTCGTTTGCTGTCACAATGTACCCTACACAAATCCGAAACATTTGTTGCGGCTCCGAGTCACGACGAGGGGCAAATTTTGGTTTCCAAGGGTGTTTTTATTCCTCTTCAACGTCTCTCCCATACAGAGCCGCCTTTTTCACATGTCCGCACGTCACTTTCCTCTCTTTTCATCTGATCGCGGTGGTGCCTTTACGGGCAGTCGGAGAAATCAACGCCAACAAAAAAAATACATCCAGCCTAGTTAAGACCATACCAAAGACTATAAAAATGGGACCCATTGCCTCCCTGCGTGTGTGACGATCATTGGGACTTAAAAAAAAATAAAAAAATAAAAATAAAAATTGGGTGCGTATTATACATGGGTACAGGCTTTTTTCCAGCATCAACATGCCATTTTTAGGGTGCGTATTATACATGGGGGCGCATTATACACGGAAAAAAACGGTAATAGTTATACGCGCATGTGTTCCGTGAGCGTTCCCCTTTCTGCCCCCTCCCTTTTCTTTCTCCCGCCAAGCAGTCCATCGTGCCCCAACACAGGGCATGTTCCTCGTTAGTATCGTGGATAGTATCTCTACTTGTCGTGTGAAAGACCAGGGTTCAGTTATCAACCCAAGTGCGTTAACCTATGTTTGCAGCAGAGTTATTATATAGCTGCATTGGTTGTGCGTGCGTTTGAACTTAAGTGAGTGACCTGTAAGTTTTTCAAAATAAACTCAAACTTTTATCTGTAGCCAACTTCTACTAAATCAGTGGTCCCCAACCTGTTTTGCACCACGGACCGGTTACGTGTCAGAAATATTTTCGTGGCCGGTGCCTTTATATAAATAAATAATATTTATATACCGTATTTTTCGGAATATAAGTTGCGTTCTTTTTTCATACTTTGGGTGGGGGGGCGACTTATACTCAGGAGCGACTTATATGTGAATTTTTTCACAACTTTTTACTTGATCATTAACACTTTACTTACTAGTATAGTTGATTCCTTCACATGTAATTTTCATTTCAAACCGCATGAGGGCGAACTATGGCTGTGGAATAATTGGAGCCTCACTGACAATGAGTTCCATTCACTGACTTCCAAAGTCGGGAGATTTAGTGATTTGGAGTGACACAGATTATTGGATAAACTTGTTATTTATGTTATAGTTATTTGATATGTAGTTTATTTAGAGTAGCAACGTGTATGTTGTTAGACTTCAGTAGTTTCCGATTTTGTAGGGAGGCCGTGAAGGCCGTGTGGGGGCGGAACGAGCGATCCTGGGCGCTTGCGTGTGTTGGCTCACATGTTGAGCTCTTGATTTGTGAAATAAAGAGCCGGCCTGTTACCAAACCCACGTCTTGCTTGGTACTTCGGTAACGCTACAATATAGTTATATACGTAGATCTGTGGAATAATTGGAGCCGCCAACTGACAACGAGGCTGACATCAGCGCCGCACGTATGTCCGGAATCGACAGCTGTTTATTTTTGGGGGGGTTTGACACAGGGGATGAATATTCCGGTGGATTTAATGATTTGGAGTGACACGGATGGTTTGTTAAAATTGTTGTTTATATTACATTTATTTAATATGTCTAGTCTGACGTCTGTGGCACACGTAGTCTTTCCGGCGTCAACTTTTTTTTTCTTTTTCTTTTTTTTTTTCTCAAGTGACACGGAAGACGAAGATTCTGATGGATTTATTGATTTGGAGTGACACGGATGGTTCGATAAAATTGTTGTTTATATTATTGTCATTTCATACATAGTTTATATATTGTTATATGGGCCTGTAGAAAATTTTTAACTGTAACGCGCCGCTGATGTCGGACTTGTATACATGAAGGAGAACCAACTCGATCGATAGCTTTAATGATTTGGAGTGACACAGATGGTTTGATAAAGGTGTTATTTATGTTATAGTTATTTGAATAACTGTTATTGTTACATCAGGCCCGTTCTCAGCTTCTCGTTTGTGTTTATGTCACGTTAGCATACCGTATCGTTTAGCCTGTTGTTGCTCGTTCATGTCTGTTCTTGGTGTTGGGTTTTGTCAAATAAATTTCCCCCAAAATACGACTAATACTCCGGAGCGACTTATATATGAGAGAACGCTCACGGAACACATGCGCGCGTAACTATTATGTGAGTTTTAACCGTCTGTAAAGGTGTCTAAAACAGTTCTGAAATGGGGCAATCTGCTGGTCCAGTTCGTATATGCCTGCCTTCATGTTTAGAGAGCACTACCTTTAGGGGGAGCATTAGAGATTAAAGGTGAGGGGGTTATGGTAGGCGGGTTAGCAGGTTAAGGGTTAATTATTAGGGTTTGGTAATTGTTAGGGTTTTAGGGTTAGCGTTAGGGCTTGAAGTTGGGGAATTGGGAGCCTTAGGCCAACCAGATTCCATTTATTCCATAAATCACTGACATTCAGTCTTCAGGTCCATGTCACATGGGCTTCCAATCGGAATGTAACGGGGTCAGCTGGTCTACTATGGGGCTCATTGGTGCAGGGGAATGATTCTCGCCTAGGGTTCTTTGATTACCCAGGTTAAACTCCCGGACGAGCTCTTCTTTGAAACACTGTTGTCTATCGTTGTGTGGACTGTTTGACAGGCCAATGTTACACAGAATGTAACATGGTCTGCGAGCTTTCTTTGAGGCTCGTTGGTCTAGGGCAGGGGTGTCAAACTAATTTTTGTCGCGGGCCACATTGTAGTCAAAGTTTCCCTCGACGGGCCATTATGACTGTCAACCCAAATAAATAAACGCCTCATATTATATACAGTATAAGCTACAAAACAAACTGACAAATAATTGTTTTTTCAAATCAGACTAGTGGAATCTTTTCAAATATTTCAAAAATAATTTTAAGAAGATTCTTAAAAGTTACGACAATTTGCAATTTTAGTATGACATAAATTTAATGCACAATTTGTCGTCGCAGGCCACAGAAAATGATACGGTGGGCCATAACTGGCCCCCGGGCCTCGAGTTTGACACCGGTGGTCTCGGGGTATGAATCTTGCTTTGGGTGTGAGAGGTCCGGGGTTCAACTCCCAGATGATCCCTTTGTTAAAACATTGCTGTTGAACAACTAGCCCCATTTCATCTGAGGTGCATGTCACATGGGCTGTCAATTGAAACGAAACGGGTTGAGTTAATTTACCTTGGGTCTCTTAAATCTGTTGTTTTGATTCTCATCACTTGAATCTGCCGTCATGTGTCATCCATTGCGCCACTCACCCTACAAGACTGTATCGACTGTAAACTTGTGTGGAAAACTGTCATTGTCCAAAGGAAGGCTGTTTAGCAACAGTGACCAGCAGACAAATTCAACAAGGTAATTTGATTATACCATAATCCGGATTTGAATCGAACACAACCATTAGCCACTACACGATCATGGCCGGTATGTAGTAGCGTTAAAAAAGTTGTGCATATTGGCCATGATCGTATAGTGGTTAGTACTCTGCGTTGTGGCCGCAGCAGCCCCGGTTCGAATCCGGGTCATGGCATAATCAAATTACTGTGTGGGATTTGTCCCTTGCTCACTATTGCTAAGCAGCTATCTTTTGGACAATGACGATTTTCCACACGTTTGCGGTCAATAGCCTTAACTTGTAGGGCGAGTGGCGCAATGAATAAAGCATCATGGCATATTCAAGTAATGTTACCCATTTTTTTTTTTTTTTCATTTTTGCAAAAGTGTTACACACCAGCTTACAAGCCACATATTCCCGTGGGGCTGGATAACGCATCTGTCTACAGATCAGAAGATTCCAGGACTCCTGGCCAGCTCACATGCCATTTTGTGGTCAACATTAGCTATGTTTAATTTATGTGAACTTTTGGGTTGAAGTAACTCACAGACAGTCAACAAATAGTCTTTTCAATTTTGTCTCATCTCAAGTCTTAGGGATCATCGGATCTGCGTAGTTATTGGATAGTTCCACCAACATTTTAACATCAACATTCTTTCATGGTCTGCCTGGGTGTCGTGGCTGAAGATCCTAGAGAAAAGACCCTAAACATGCAACTGCATATTGGCCATAATATAGCATTGAGGCGGCTGCAACCCCAGTTTGAATCTGGTTAATAGCAGAATAAACTTGTTGCAGTTATTTTTTATTCACCCTAAACAGTCTTACGTTGGACCATTTACATACACACAAGCTTACAGAAAATGACAACTTCCCGTGGGGCTAGTGGGTTGTTCCTTGCTCTGAACGGACAGCCAAAACGATTCCTAACACTTACTAATCAAGTCCTAACCAATTCCTGTGTGTGTATGGGGGTGGGGGGGTGGTTGGGTCAAAGAAACCAATCAGATGGCCCGAATCCATGCATGGCGGATGACGGCAGTGATCAACACAGTGATATTTGAGAAGTGAAATGAAGTTTATAGGATTTGCAGACAGTGTGCAATCATTATTTAAACAAAAGTAGGCAGATGCATACAATTGGAAACCCCAACAGAAAAATGACATCAATATTTAGTAGATCCTCCTTTTGCAGAAATGACAGCCTCTAAACCAGTGGTTCTTAACCTGGATTCGGTCAAACTCTAGGGGTTCGGTGAGTCGGTCTCAGGGGTTCAGCAGAGCCTCCACTGCGGAGGTCCGAACACACCTGATTTATAAATTTGTGATAACGCATATCTGAACTGGTCTCGCAAAGGCAACAGCAGAAGTCACACTGATTTGCTGGTATGTCATTTGTCGTGAATTCATGCATTGTGTTGGTTTTAATCTTTGAACAAGGTGGTGTTCATGCACGGCTCATGTTGTGCGCCAGTAAAAAACATCTATGTATATATAAAATTCACTAAAGAGGGGTTCGTTTATTGCACATAAGAAACTGGTGGGATTCGGTACCTCCAACAAGGTTAAGAACCACTGCTCTAGACACTTCCTATAGTTTCCAATGGGAGTCTGGATTCTGGTTGAAGGTATATTTGACCATTATTCTTGACAAATTTGCAAATCCTATAAACTTAATTTCACTTCTCAAATATCACAGTGTCTGTTTGATATATGATATATTTAACTGAAATTGCTGATGCGATCAGCCAATGATTTATAAATGAAAATCTTGAAAATGGTGAGGGGTGCCCAAACTTTTGCATACGACTGTATATGACCAAAGATTTGAGGTCCAACCGAGACTTGAACTGAGATCACTGGATTCAGAGCCCTAGCTGAGCTCAAGATAACTACTTCGAACCAGATCTGATAATTCATGATGTTATGGATTAAAGCTGTCTTCACGTTAAGAAGAATTGAACGGATTTAAAGAATGACTACGATAGGGAAATAAAGAACAATTAAAGTTCTAATTACTGCAAATAAAACCATGCTCAACATAGTTAATACGAAATAATTGATAACCGAATTAAGGATTAAGAAGAAATTTAATGAATAGGCAAGAAAAAGAATGACAAGTCTCAATAGTTCAAACGCCAACAATTCCACTCGCCAAACTCAGAGCAAAAAAGGAGACAAAGGGTCTAAAATGCTCTTTGGTTGGAGTGATCAGTTCTCCTTTGTTCCAAAATTCGAATTCTGTTTTAATAGATAGGCAGCCTTCTGGAGGAGGACCACGCCTTGAAAATGGCATCTCCCTTTCCTGCTGGCCCGAAGTCCTCTCTCCTAGCCTATCTATCAGCTTAAAATTTGACAAAGTCCAATTCGAAGACTGTAGAAATTCATTTTAGTAGATTTTGGTCAAATCTCAAAAAGAATGAAAAAAACATCTTCATTTTAAGGCGTTCTTGACTCCGGGCACGCAGTGCCAGCGTACCGGCGAGGGAGAACCCTTTTCCTGTCCTCATTGATATGGAATGCCTAGTATGAACTAATTTTCACAGTTAACACTGCGTTAACGTGACAATAAAGGAATTCATTTCAATCTCGACTGCGTAATTTGTGAGAGTGCGGAACTGGGTCCGTGCTCTCCCTGATTCGATTGAACTTCAGCTGTCGGAAAACTGCCTCGTCGGCTGGTGTCTCGACTGCTTTCCCTTGCCCTCACAAACCTGACAGGGAGCTGTATGGCTGCAGACTGGTTGTTGGTCTCTTTTCTGCTGGTCTCGAGAACTTCGGCCAGCTTCGTCAGGACTGGGTCGTGGCGCCATCTGTAGCGTGCCTGTGTCAGTGCAGCCTGCCAGTAGGTGCTGTAGGCTGGCGTTAGGTGCGCTGCACAGGGTACCCCTCTTTGTGGCCTTGGACCAGAATCGTGGAGGCTCTCCCCAGCCAAGCCCCGCTCTCCCTTCTTTCACCTTGTCAATTCTTTCCTGATGTTGAAGCCTGCCGATAGCGCCACGAGTGCATTTCGCACAGTAGGATCCAAGGATCCTTTTAGCTCAAGAACGAACCTGGTCTTCTGCTCATAGCCCAAGGTATGGACTGGATCGGCAGTTGTAGCGCGGTTGCCCCGAACAAGCCTGTGTCAGAGAAACCTTTCTGTAGACCTAGCCATTTCCGAATGTAGGAGTTGGCTTAGTCTGTCCAGCCCGTTCGCTGTTGATGTTGCTCATCTTCAGTGGCCACATGGCCCTTTGGTACAATGTGAAGTTGTAGCATCACAATTTTTGCTTTCCGGGTAGCTGGCTCTTGTCGATGATTGCAAGGCCTTCTGCGTGTTGTTTCTTCTTTGTTACATTATAAACAAGGCGGTGTCGGACAGCACTAACCTGGTTGCTGGTGGGGAAACCAGCTATGTAGCCTCCGATTCCAAAGTTTTAATATAATTCCATGCAGTAGCCCAGGAATTAGGTAGTGTGGCCGAGCGGTCTAAGCCAAGGGTGGCCAACCAGTCAGCCAACATTTTTGACTGTGTCATCCCAAAGAGCCACATCACCCCCCCCCCCCCCCCCCCCCCCCCCCCGCAAAGAGCCACATCAACCCCCCCCGCAGACAGAGAGAGCCAGACACACACAGGCCTCTGCTCAGCCAGATTTATTGAATATGTCCCACATCAAGATAATGACAGTTATTTAACAATTAACATTGTGTGCACTGTCTCACACACACATAAACTCTCAGTTCAAGCAAGTCCACAAACAGAAATATAACAATTTTCAATAACCTTAACCCTTTAATGAAGTCGCCTTCGTTGTATGGCTTTTTAGCCTGTGCAATGTTCCAAGCCAGTTGATATGATGCAAGCGTTACGGTCTCTGAGTGGTTTGTAAATTTTTGGAAAAAATGCATCTGCTTTTCTGCCTGACTTTTCAAAGTGACCAACCTGTGCTTGCGAAGTTCAGTCCCTTTTGGAAATTCTTGGTCGATATTAGGATGGACTGAGCTGAAGTGACGCTGAAGATTTGAAGCTTTGAAATGCGCTAATGATGCCTGACATATAAGGCAGAATGGCTTGCCATTACGTTCAACAAAAAAATATAAACTCTCCCACTCTGTTAAAAACGTCCTGTGTTCTTCTTCATATTTTCGTTTGGCTGTGCTTTTTTTCCCTGCCATTTTGAGAGCGAACTTGAAACAAATTATTTACAACTCAAATGAACGCGCGCATTTGTCATCAGTACGTCATTCTTCTTCTTCTTTTCAACTCAAACCGATTCAACTGGTCAGCGCACCACCGCCACCTAGGGGGAATAAATGGCAGCGCCAGCCAAGCATTTTGACGCTTGTCATGTGAAATCTCCTGAAGAGCCGCATGAAACCAGCCAAAGAGCCGCATGCGGCTCGCGAGCCGCGGGTTGGCTACTGCTGGTCTAAGCGGTCGTTTATTTAAGCTCCAGTCACTCCTGACTTGTGGGTTCAAATCCCACCACAGCCACTTCTGCATCAATTCAGGTCTGGTCTTTTTGCCCAAATCCTGTCAGTGCAGCCGTAAAGTATCAAGACCCTTCAAAGGTTTTTGCGAAATATCAATCTTTGCCTTTTATTCTAACCTGGAGTACCCATTTAATAGGAAGGCACATATATGCCTCACAAACTGTATGCATTGAGGATGGGTGGTCGACTTCCATGCAGCACAACCAACGTGTGGAAAATATTATGCGCACGACATTTCTTCTCAAAAGCATGACTTGAAAGAAGGTCCAAAGCAGACAAACTCCAAATAGCAGAGGATGGTTTCGATCCATCGACCTCTGGGTTATGGGCCCAGCACGCTCCCGCTGCGCAGTGCTAGAAATTCATCAAGTCCTCTAATCAGCAAACAAGCATTCGGGTCCAACTCGCAACTGGATTCTGATTGTCACTCATATTGTTCATTACATTATGAACAAAGCTCAGTCGGGCAGCGCTAACCTGGATGCTGGTGCTCTTTTTGGCGCAGCTGTTGTACATATGATGACCCTGGAAAGTTCATCTGGACTACCCTTTTAATAGGTACCTACATGTGTAGTTGGATAGAGACTGCTGAAAGGGGACACATATAGTATGCCTCGTGGACTACATGCATTACTGCGAGTGAAGGAGAGTGAACAAATAAGTCGGCAGACAAGTTTGCCGATTTATTAGTGCCCAGAAGAGCAGCACTCTGTTCCGTACTGTAACCTGTTAGGTTTGTTCCCAGTTCTTTATCCTTAATGCTCGATATGCTAACAGTAATTACCAAGAGGCAGCCTTCACAGTTTAACTATTTAATGTATGCCAAAATGATCGATGCACAGCTGTGGAGCCCTTTCTGCGAGATGCGGAACTCATGTACAAAATAAAAAATAATCAATTACCAAACAGTATCCAGAGGTTGTTCGAGTGGAGGGAAAGTACCCATTATTTAAGAGGAACACGTATGTTTAAAAGAGATTTGGTGAGAACAAACTTAAAGTTACATTGTATAACAGTTAGAGGTGTGGAATTATGGAACACCAGCAGTGACGAATTAAAGAACTGTAGTACCTTACCTAAGTTTAAAAAAATGTATAAGGACAAAATATTGACGGGATACCGTAACATGCTGTGAAGTTGTTTAAGTTGCTTTTGTATTTTAATGAGAAAATATATAGTATATATATATATGTGTATATATATATATATATATAAATATATATATGTATAAAATGTATATATGTTTTTTTTTCTTTAATATATTGACTATGGACAAATTCTTGACAGAATTAAATAGAAACATGTAGTTACATGGGGTAGAGTCAGATAAGCTTAGGCTTCCTTCTACTCCCTTTTTGAACAAATATGATTTTACGATAAAGGAAAATTATAATGCAATATCTTTTTTCTTTTATATTCTATTGTACTATGGAGTTATCATTTTTCTGTATTTTTATTTTTTTTCTTGTATTTCTTTAATGTTCGAAATAAACGGCCCAGCGCCAAGGTTCCTGCTCTTCTACTACTCTGGTCCGCGACTCTGCCTAGCCTGTGTGATAATGTGTGACCTTGTAGTCTTAACTGAGAGCGACTTCTACATATGTGCAAAGGGTGTCATAGAGTAGAGAAAGCTAATAAAGCAAGAGAAGGGTTACAGCGATATAACGGCATAGCTCAAGCTACCTAGCTAATCACATGTGCCAAAGAGGCCTATTCTAACAAACCGTTGGTGAGAATGGGTAGACAGGGAAGCCTGTAAGCGAGTCCGTCACTCGTATACTCAATCGCTTCTCGGCCTTTTGGCTAAGATCAAGTGTAGTATCTGTTCTTGGATTTGGGGGATTAAGAGAGCTGACCATAGAAGAGAGCATTTTAACCATAAAAGTGGTGATTTTACCCTTGCTTTTACTAATCAGTTCTGTTTTCATCCCAACAATGAAGGTGCTTTTAGAGTTGGACCGAGCCATTTTTTACTTCATCTGGAAATCCAAGTTGGAGAGACTGAAGAGGGACACCATGAAGAAAAACAAAAAAAAGGGAGGAAAAGGAGTGCCGGACTTAAAGCTCTTCCTCGGAAGCAGATATGTTGCCCTGCACCTGCGAAGTGCGCTCGTTACACCAAATGCACCGAAAAGCCAAGCAATGACACGATTCTGGATGGGCTCATACTTCTGGAAACTAAAGCTAATAACCACCGACCAAAGAATTCCTGTGTCTTTTAACCTGCCACCTTCTTATTCCTTAATCAAGAAGTTTTTGAAGAACTTTAAATTAGAGCAAGAAAATAGTGAAATTTTAACAAATCACAGATCTATGATCTCTGTCGTACAGACTTAGACTTAGAGACTTAGACAAACTTTATTGTCATTTTGTCAACACTGGGTGTACACGAAACGAAATTTCGTTGCATACGGCTTTCAACAAAGTAGTGATATTGCGGCTGGTTAAAAAGTGACATTCTATATAAAAATATGAAATAAGATAAGTATAAAGTACAAAGTGCAGCAGTGATAAAGTATGTAAACAGTGCAGGAGACAAAAACAGTATTTACAAGTGTGCAGAGGAATGCTAAGTTTGAATGTTCAATAGTCTGACGACAGCAGGGAAAAAACTATTGCAGAACCTGGTGGACCTGCAGCGGATGCTGCGAAACCTCTTCCCAGAGGGCAGCAGGGAGAACAGTCCATGGTGGGGGTGTGATGGGTCACTGATAATATTACGGGCTCGGGACACGCAGCGCTGGGATGACAAGTCCTGAATGGAGGGGAGAGGAGCCCCGATGATCCTCTCTGCTGTCCTCACCACTCTCCTCAGGTTCTTCCAATCGGAGGCGCTGCAACCTCCACACCACACTGAGAGACAGCTTGTCAGAATGCTCTCTATGGTGCTTCGGTAGAACGTCCTCATGATGGGTGGGGGCAGGTGGGCTCTCCTCATCCTCCGCAGGAAGTACAAGCGCTTCTGTGCCCTCTTGACCAGTGTTGTGGTGTTCACAGTCCAGGTGAGGTCGTCTGTGATGTGGACCCCCAGGAATTTAGTGCTGCTGACCACCTCCACAGCTGAGCTGTCGATGATCAGTGGAGCGTGGTGAGGCTGGTTCTTCCTGAAGTCGACGATGATCTCCTTCGTCTTCTCCACATTCAGGATCAGGCTATTGCAGGGGTGGGCAAACTACGGCCCACGGGACCGTTTAATCCGGCCCGCCAACCCTGAATTAATTGTATTATTAAACTTTTTTTTTGTCATTTTGCCTGCAATGACTGCGTTTCCCCAGTAGATGGGGAACCGCTCGCCTGCGCATTTACTACCGGAAGCCGTGTCAGAAAGCTCGGTGCACACTCACAAGTGCGTGTACGTACGTACTCAGTAGTACGGACATGGCGCACTCGCGCTCTATTTGTATCAGTCCCGAATTTAGAGCGTGGGCTGTGACGACAGCATTCTTGTAATTCGCTCGCTGAGCTTTCAGATACAGTTTTACGCTAAAGCCACCCACAAAACTTCCCCTGGAATCCTTCCATTAAAATGAGTGGCCCGAAGAAAAGAAGTGAGTGCCGAATGTTAAAAGAGTGGCCAATTTGGCTCGACGTACGCGACGTGACGTTCAGCCACATCAACCCGTCACAGATCGAGGTAAACGGATCTCTCCTAAGAATTGCCACAACAAATTTTACTCCAGACTATGATGCACTAGCAAAAAAGGGAGACCAACAACACTGTTCCCACTGAAAATGAAGGGGAGGCTCTCAAGTTTGTTGTAAAAAAATGCATTTTGAATATGATTTGTACACATAGCAGGGATTGAAACTAGCGACCATTCTCATTTTCAAACAATGCAGGATGCTCAAGGACATTGATGCACCACCTGTTTGCGACTAATCTTAACCTGTAAAGTTCTTAAGGCTTACTTTAAGGAAGTGTTTCCCGTTTCCTCACCTATGTTACCAGGTGTTTGTGAGTTAAAACTCTGCTCTGATGTTCAGATACCCCTCACCGTGTTGCCGTTTTGATTACTTTATTTGGATGTATGCTTTCACCGATTCTTCAAGATGATATATTTGGTCAGAATGTTTGCTGTTTCATGTGATCTCATAAGATAAACATTTTTCATTAATCTGACCTGCAGGCACTGAAGTGATGGAGACTGTTATTCATAATAATAGTGTCGTATTTTATGAGAATCACTGATAGCAGTTTTTTAGTGATTTTTTTTTTTTAATGCTGTTAATAAATGCATTTGTTTTCAAAAAACTTGTTTGGAATATCCATGCTTTACTACCTACTAAAGGCCAAAATCTTTTATGCAATGACCTTTACAGGTCGCTTATATTACTTCACACAAACACTACGTCCATCTGCTCCTGGTTCGGCCCTCCGGTCCAAATTTAGAACCCAGTTCGGCCCGCGAGTCAAAAAGTTTGCCCACCCGTGGGCTATTGTCTCTGCACCAGCCCACCAACTGCTCCACCTCCTCTCTGTAGTCCAGGTCGTTGTTGTCACTGATGAGGCCCACCACCGTTGTGTCGTCTGCAAACTTCACGATGTGATTGGTGGTGAACCTGGGGGCGCAGTCGTGTGTCATCAGGGTGAACAGCAGGGGGCTCAGGACGCAGCCCTGAGGGGAGCCTGTGCTGAGGGTGATGACATCTGAGGTGTTCTGTCCGACCCGGACTGACTGAGTTCTGTTGGTGAGGAAGTCTAGCAGCCAGTTTCGAAGGGGGGTGCTGAAGCCCAGGTGTTCCAGTTTTTCCACCAGATGCTGTGGAATGATGGTGTTAAACACTGAGCTGAAGTCCAGGAACAGCAACCGCACGTGGGTCTTCTCCAGGTGAGCCAGGCTCAGGTGAAGAACGGAGGAGATGGCACCCTCAGTAGAGCGGTTCTGCCGGTAGGCAAACTGGAACGGGTCGAATGTTGGGGGGAGTCTGGAGACGATGTGTTCTTTGAGCAGCCTTTCGAAGCACTTCATCATGATGGGAGTCAGTGCCACAGGTCTGTAGTCATTCAGTGAGGTGATTTGAGGTTTCTTCGGCACCGGAATGATGGAGGCAGCCTTGAAGCATACTGGCACTGTGGCTTGGCCCAGCGAGATGTTAAAAATGTCTGTGATGACACCAGCCAGCTGACCTGCACATTCCTTGAACACCCGCCCAGGTATGTTGTCGGGGCCTGGGGCCTTACGTGGGTCGACTCTTCTCAGAGTCTTCCACACGTCGGCTGAGTCAAGGCAGAGTGCCTCCTCTTCCTGAAGGGGAACAGATTTAACTGCAGGAGTGCTGTTTAGTGCCTCAAACCGCCCAAAGAAGTTATTTAGACCATTTAGGAAGTCAGCATCATCCTCACCCACCGGGGGGGAGGGTAAGTTGTAGTCCGTGATCGCCCGTATGCCTTGCCACATACTCCTGGTGTTATTGCCGTCGTGGAAAAAATCCTGAATTTTTCGACTGTGGCTTCGCTTCGCTAACCTGATGGCACGGTTCAAGTTGGCTCTCGCTGTCCTCAGTGCCTCCTTGTCGCCAGACTTGAAGGCTGAGTTCCGTGCTCGTAGCGTATGACGTACCTCCTCAGTCATCCAGGGTCGTTGGTTGGCTCGGGTGATGATGTTCTTAGTGGTGCTGACGTCCTCGGTGCATTTGTTGATGTAGGCTGACACAGTCATGGCGTACTCATCAATGTCGATCTGATTGTCATATGTTGCTGCTGATTTGAACATGTCCCAGTCAGAGCACTCAAAGCAGTCCTGGAGTGCCTCCATGGCCCCCTCAGACCACACCCTCACCTGCTTCACTGTGGGTTTTGCTCTGATCAGCAGGGGCCTGTATGCAGGGATTAGCATAACAGATAGGTGGTCTGAAGAGCCGAGGTGGGGGCGGGGGGCTGCTCTGAATGCATCCTTTATATTGGTGTAAACCAAGTCCAGAGTGTTCTCTCCCCGAGTTGGAAAATCCACGTGTTGGTAAAAATGAGGGAGAATAGTCTTCATGTTAGCCTGGTTGAAGTCCCCAGCAATGATGAAAACACCCTCTGTGTGCGTGGATTGCAGCGCACCGATTGTCCGATAGAGAACGCTCATGGCCTCTTTAGTATTAGCGCTAGGAGGCACATACACAGCCGTGATGCTAACAACAGTAAACTCCCCGGGCAGGTAGAAGGGTCTGCAGTTAACAGTCAAAAGCTCGATGTCCAAAGAGCAGAAGCTGGCGACAGATCTAGCATTTTTGCACCAGTTGTTGTTGATGTAGACACACAGCCCACCTCCTCGGGCTTTACCGCTTAGTTCGCTGTTTCTGTCGGCGCGGAATGTAGCGAGCCCCTCCAGGCTAACGGCGTTGTCCGGTATTGATGAGTTCAGCCATGTCTCCGTCAGGATGAGAGCGCAGCAGTTTCTAACCTCCCTCTTTGAAGAGAGTTCCAGTTGTA
Organism: Syngnathus acus; assembly: GCF_901709675.1. Classification (NCBI taxonomy): domain Eukaryota; kingdom Metazoa; phylum Chordata; class Actinopteri; order Syngnathiformes; family Syngnathidae; genus Syngnathus; species Syngnathus acus. Next base: position 367,585 of record NC_051096.1, read on the forward strand.
GATGGTCCATTTTATTATCCAGTGAGCGGACGTTGGAGAGGAAGATGGATGGAAGCGGCGGTTTGTAGGGGTTAGCTTTTAGCTTAGCCGTTAGCCCACCTCGACAGCCGCGCTTCCGCCGCCGGTCACACCGCCTACGCTTACTCCTCCTCCGGCGTGTGCTGCCCGGCGAGCCCGCTGCATCGTGAGCTTCTGGGGCTAGTGCCCGAAGCACTCCAAGGCTACGTAAACAGACTAGGGTAGTTGTGGCTACGAGTCCGAAAACACTTGATGACCGTACCTCCAGCAGGCGCTGGCGATCATATACTAACCTACTGGATGGATAAATAATAATAATAAATTATATTTATAACGCACTTTATATTCGGGGGAATCTCAGAGTGCTACATGGCAGATAAAAAACAAGAAAACAAAACAAGGACAAGTATAAAACAACTGGACGACAACCAAGATATGAGAGAAATTACGGAAATGCTAAGGTAAAGAGGTGAGTTTTAAGTCCAGTTTTGAAAGAGTCAGTGGATTGGGGTGCTCTTAGGTGGTCGGGGAGGGAGTTCCACAGTGTAGGGGCTGTATGGCAGAAGGCCCGGTCGCCCATGGTGAGCAGCTTGGTTTTCGGAACGTGGAGAAGGTGTGAATTGGATGAGCAGAGGCTTCGGGTGGCAGGTTTTGGGGCAAGGAGTTCTTTGAGGTATGGGGGAGCATGTCCGAGGATACAATGGTGAGTGAGGAGGGCGATCTTATAATCAATTCGGAATTTGATGGGGAGCCAGTGCAGAGAACGGAGGATGGGTGTGATGTGATTGCTTTTCCGCACCCTCATCAGGATCCTAGCAGCGCTGTTTTGAATGTACTGAAGCCTCTGGAGGCTCTTGCTAGGGATCCCGATGAGGAGTGCGTTACAATAGTCTAGCCTTGAGGAGACAAAGGCGTGGACAAGTTTTTCAGCATCCGTCAGGGTAAGTGTGGGGCGGAGTTTGGAAATATTTCTGAGGTGGAAGAAGGAGGTTTTGCAGATGTGTTTTATGTGTGACTCAAGGTTGAGTTGAGGGTCCAGTTTCACACCCAGGTTGGTGACAGTGGCTGAGAGGGGAATAGTGAGACCGGCGAATAAGATGCTTGTTATTGGGCAGATATGGATCTGATGGGGAGTGCCAATTAACATGGCTTGGGTTTTGTCACTGTTAACTTGCAGGAAGCTGAGATTCATCCACGCCTTTATCTCCTCCAGACACAGGGAGAGGATGGATGAGGGAGATGGAGAAGGCTGGGTTATGGAGGGCGGGGGGTCAAGTTTGAGGTATAGCTGGGTGTCGTCCGCATAACAATGATATGAGATGCCGAACTTCCTGATTATATTGCCGAGGGGTAGTATGTAGAGAGTGAAGAGGGTAGGACCGAGTACAGATCCCTGGGGGACACCGGAGGTGACAGTGTGAGTGTCGGATTTTTTCCCCCCCAGGGAAACGTACTCGGTCCGGTTCGAGAGGTAGGACTGAAGCCAGGTTAGAGCAGTGCCAGAGAATCCAGTGGAGTGAAGTTGGTTAAGGAGGATATTGTGGTGGACAGTGTCAAATGCGGCGGACAGATCCAACAGGATGAGAAGTGACGGGAAGCCTGCATCGGCAGCCATGAGAAGGTCGTTGGTGACCCTAACAAGTGCTGTTTCAGTGCTGTGGCCAGAGCGAAACCCGGATTGAAATTTCTCAGCGATGTTATTGCGGGTGAGATGAGTGTGAAGTTGGGCAGCTACCACGTTTTCCAGAACCTTGGAGAGGAACGGGAGGTTAGATATTGGTCTGTAGTTGGCAAGGTTGTCCGGGTCAAGTGAGGGTTTTTTGAGCAGGGGGGTAATAGTGGCAGTCTTCAATGCAGTGGGTACAGAGCCAGACTGGAGTGAGAGGTTGATGACATTGGTTATTAGGGGACTAATGGCTGAAGTTTGTTGTTTAATGAGGGCTGTGGGGAAAGGGTCCAGGGCACATGTGGAGGGTTTCATCTTTTTGATGATGTCCTCTACCTCCGACTGCAAGATAGGGGAGAAGCAGCGGAGAGGCTGGACTGTCCCGGGTGGAAGGAAGGGGGGAGGAGGTGAAATGGTGGGGCCAGAAGAGGAGAGAAGCTGGGTGCGGATGTTGTCAACCTTAGCGGTAAAGAAGGTCATAAAGTTATTGGACACTACCTCTGAGGATTCTGTTGGAGTGGTGGGTTGGGGTTTGAGAAAGTGGTTGATGGTTGAAAAGAGCTGTTTTGAATTTCCAGGGGTATTGTTTATGATATTGGAATAGAACTGGGCACGTGCAGTCCCAAGGGCTTTTGAGTAGGCCTTCTGATGTTCTTTGTAGGCCTGTTTGTGCACGGTCAGTCCAGAGGCTTTAAGACGACGCTCCAGGATGCGTCCAGTTGACTTCATCAGACGCAGCTCACTGGTGTACCAGGGGGCTGAGCGTGAAAAAGTGACTGTTTTGTTTTTTTGGGGGGCGTGGATACTTAGAGGTTTGGCCAAAGACTTATTGTAATGGTCCACTGCCTTGCTGACTGATGTAAAGGTTGCAGAGGAGGAGGAGAGAAGCTGGAGGTCCTGTGCTACAGTGTCTTGGTTGATGTTTTTGAAATTTCTGAATGAGATTTGCCGCTTGAGTTTGGAGTGGGGGCGTGGGAAAGGAAGTACCATTTGAATAAGTTTGTGGTCAGACACACCGACCTCGTGAACTTGCAGGTTGCTTATGGCCGATGAGGAGATGACAAGGTCAAGTGTATGCCCTTTGTCATGTGTGGGGACATTTACATGTTGGGTGAGGTGTAAACAGTCCAATAGTTGCAACAGGTCAGAGGCAGGGGGGCGGGAGGGGGTGTCGACATGGATGTTAACATCACCTAGTATGGTTAGATTAGAGGAAGTGGAGGTACAGAGGGTAGTGAGTAGATCGTGTAGTTCTGGAATGAAAGAGGAGTTTGGTTTAGGAGGGCGGTAAATAAGTAAAACTGTGATAGGATATGGAGGTTTACATTTGAATGCAAGGGATTCGAATGAGGAGTGATCAGGTAGAGGGAGGGGGGACAGCTCTAGATCAAGACGGTGGAGTACAGCCAGGCCACCGCCACGGCGAGTGCTGCGAGGTTTACTTATGTATTTATAACCAGAGGGACAGGCTTCATTGTGGGATTGATAGACATCCGGTGGTTGCCAGGTCTCAGTCAGGCACATTATGTCTAAGCCTTTGTCCAGGATGAGGTCGTGAATAAATGATGATTTACGGGTGAGTGCTTGGATGTTGAGGAGATCCATTTTGATTGTGGCTGTGGGGCTGTGTTTAGGTAGGGGGCGAAGTAGAGAGAAATCCACTCCACGTTTTCTGTGCCACATGCAGTGCAGTCCACTTTGTGTTGGAGTGAAATCCACTCCGTGTTGGTGTCCGTTCCGTGCTGGAGAAATTAACACTCCGTGTTTTCCCGGCAACCCGGTGTCCGTCTTGTGTCGGAGTCCGCTCCGTGTAGGAGTGAATTCCGCACCATGTATTCCAGGCCACCTGGAGTACTGCAGCCCCGCATGGTTGCTACAATAAGATCCAAGTGCGCCAGGTAACTGATGACGTGTTGTACATGCGACGGGGTGTCGGGCGGAGGAGGAGCAGATGAATGGTACAGTGTTATGGACGGGTTGGGAGAAAACAAAGTTACGACGGGTGCTTCTGTGGCTGTAACGTGGTCTGCGGAGAAGTCCGAGTTGTTTGATGACTGAGACACACCCTGGAATGGTGTGATTACTCAGCTCCAGCAAGCGGGGGATGGAGTAAGTTAACATAGTGCCGGTTGGAGAACACTGAACTTGAGTGTTAGCCATTGGCTAGGCTAGCCAGGATGCCTTGGCGGGAGGTGGTGGGGTGGGCGCGCCGTAGTAGGCAGCCGGCTCTGTGGAGGTTCGCCGCGGTTCGCCGCGGTCCAGGCGCACTGCACACTAAAACTAGAAGCTAAAAACTAAACTTTAATAATGGCTAAAATAAATAAATAAATAAATAAAAACACTAAAACTAAACTAATTCTGGTGGAGAAGCGGCGAACAATCAGCGCCAGCGTCCTCTCCCCAGATTACTTCCGCCTTGGTCCACACCAAACTAATAAACTAAACTTTGTGTTGTTTATAGTGTCCTAGGCGACATATTTTGTGAAAATGCTCGTCGGTTGTCGAGATTCGTGGCAGCCGCAGCCGACTGGGGCGCCGCCATCTTGACCCTAACAAGGCTTTCCCACTAAACGGTTTGCAAATAGGTTCATTTCTCGAGGTTTCATGTGCACACCCTGCTGGTCAAAAGGAGTAATTTATTCCATTAATGAGAATTACATTCACCTTTATATTTTGCTTCATGTAGCCTGATCAAAATGAATAAAACGTCTCTCTGTAGGTGCATTCGCGTGTAACATTGAAGGAGGTGGACGTGTGCTTCCATCTGTAAATAAATACCATCATTGTCTATTAAGGAACTAAAGTTGATGGAACACATTTAGTTTTAGTTGTGAACAGTAAAGATTCAAGAATTTTTATTCGCCATGTTTGAGCGTGCCAAACAAAGAATTTGACTTCGGTACATCACAGCCTCTGTTCAACATTTAGGTCACTAACAACACTCAGGACGTGTGAAAAATGACAAATATTCTCCCAGAAGGGCAAGGAAAAACTCAAAACTCCAACTAGGGGAAATGAGAAACCTTGAGAAGAGACCACAGATGGGAGGGTCCCTCTTCCAGGATGACCAGGCAGCAATGGATGCAGAAAAGACACATAGTACAAATAGTGTGGACCAGACATGGGCAAACTACGGCACGGGGCCGTTTAATCCAGCCCGCCAAACCTGAATAAATTGCATTGTTAATTTTTTTTGGGGTCATTTTCCCTGCAATTACTATGTTTCCCCAGTAGATGGGGAAGCGCATTTACTCCCGGGAGCCGTGTCAGAAAGCTCGGTGCACACTCACAAGTGCGTGTGCGTACTCAGTAGTACGTAGTAATTTCATCTATCAGTGCCAAATTTCGAGTGTAGGCTGTGACGTCAGTATTCTCGTAATTCGCGCGCTGAGCTTTCAGATACAGTTTTATGCTAATGCCACCCACAAACCTTCCCCTGGAATCCTTCCATTAAAATGAGGGGCCCGAAGAAAAGAAAGGTGGACACTGAGTGCCGAATGTTAAAAAAGAGTGGACAATTTGGCTCGACCTACGTGTGTGAGAAGACGTTCAGCCACATGAACGTCAACAAAGCCCGTCACAGATTTAGTTTAACGGACCGACACCTCGGCTCTATCCTAAGCATTACCGCAACAAATTGTACTCCAGACTATGATGCACTAGCAAAAAAGGGAAACCAACAATACTATTGATTTCTTTATTACTTTATTTAGATGTATTCTTTCACTGATTCTTCAAGATGATGTATTTGGTCAGAATGTTTGCCGTTGGATGTGATTTCGCCTCATTAGATAAACATATTTCATAAATCTGACCTGCAGGCGCTGAAGTGATGGAAAATGCTATTCATCATAACAGTGTCGTATTTAATAGGAATCACTGATAGTAGTTTTTTGGTGAGATATTTTTTTAATGCTGTTAATAAATGCATTTGTTTTCAAAAAGCTTTTTTTTAATATCCATGCTTTAGTATCTACTAAAAGTAAAAACCTTTTATGCAATGACCTTTACATGTCATTTATATTACTTCACACAAACACTACATCCATCTGCTCCTGGTTCGGCGCCCCGGTCAAAATTTAGAACCCAATTCGGCCCGCAAGTCAAAAAGTTTGCCCACCCCTGTTGTAGACCGTTCAAAAAAAGGTGTGAGCAGGATGTTGTTGCACAACAATGACTCTGAGACTCTAAGAGTGGTGTGAGTTCATCAGAGCAACAGCCTGGGGGAAGAAGCTGTCTCTGTGTCTGCTGGTTTTGGCATACAGAGCTCTATAACGCCGTTCGGAGGGGAGTAGTTCAAACAGACTGCAACCTGGGTGAGAAGGGTCTGTAGAGATGTTACTTGCACGTTTCCCTGTCCTGGACAGGTACAAGTCTTGGATAGATGGGAGGTTGATTCCAATTATCTTTTCCGCAGTCTTGATTGTCCGCTGCAGTCTGTGCTTGTCTTGTTTGGAGGCCGATCCAAAGCAGACAGTGATGGAGGTGCAGAGGACAGACTGGATGATGGCAGTGTAGAAGGTTTTCAGCAGCTCCCGCGGCAGGTTGAACTTCTTGAGATGTCTCAGGAAGTACAGCTGCTGCTGGGCCTTCTTTCGGACAGAGTCTATGTGGTCGGTCCGGGAATCTAATACAAAAGGTGTCATTGGTGTCAGGATTCGAACCTGCAAGGGGGAATCACCATGGATTTCAAGTCCATCACCTTTGCCACTCGGCCTCAACAACACACGATGCCGTACACACTGTTCAAATGCATGTGGTGAGTATCTCCTAATACACCACGAGATTCTAATTAAAAGGTTGGATTGTAGTCTGCAGGTCCCAACGGATTTCAAGGCCATCGCCTTAACCACTCGGCCACAACAACACACATTGGCGATGTCCTCACATTGTCAAAACACATCTTGCAAGAATCTAAATTCAAACTGAAATGTTGTCAGCCCCCTCCGTGAGTTGTCACCTTATCGTGGTGGAGGGGTTTGCGTGCCCCTATGATCCTAGGAGCCATGTTGTCTGGGGCTTCATGCGCCTGGTAGGGTCACCCATGGCAAACGGGTCCTAGGTGAGGGGCCAGACAAAGCACGGCTCACACTAGCCCCTTATAATGAAAACCACAAATGGATTTCGTTTTCCCTCGCCCGGACGCGGGTCACCGGGGCCCCCCTCTAGAGCCAGGCCTGGAGGCGGGGCTCGAAGGCGAGCATCTGGTGGCCGGGCCTTCGCCCATGGGGCCCGGCTGGGCGCAGCCCGAAAAGGAAACGTGGGTCCCCCTTCCCATGGGCTCACCACCTGTGGGAGGGGCCAAAGGGGTCGGGTGCAGTGTAACCTGGGCGGCGGCCAAAGGCAGGGACATTGGCGGTCTGATCCCCGGCTGCAGAAGCTGGCTCTTGGGACATGGAATGTCACCTCTCTGGCTGAAAAGGAGCCCGAGGTGGTGTGCGAGGCAGAAAAGTTCAGACTAGACATAGTCGGCCTTGCCTCCACGCACAGTTTGGGTTCCGGTACAAGCCCTCTCGAGAGGGGCTGGACTCTCTTCCACTCTGGAGTTGCCCACGGTGAGAGGCGTCGAGCAGGTGTGGGTATACTTATTGCCCCCCGGCTGGGCGCCTGGACATTGGGGTTCACCCCGGTGAACAAGAGGGTAGCCTCCCTCCGCCTTCGGGTGGGGGGACGGGTCCTGACTGTTGTTTGTGTCTATGCACCAAACGGCAGCTCAGAGTACCCACCCTTCTTGGAGTCCCTGGAGGAAGTGCTGGAGAGCGCTCCTTCTGGGGACTCCATCGTTCTACTGGGTGACTTCAATGCTCACGTGGGAAATGACAGTGAGACCTGGAAGGGCGTGATTGGGAGGAACGGCCCCCCCGATCTGAATCCGAGCGGTGTTCTATTATTGGACTGCTGTGCTCGACACGGATTTTCTATAATGAACACCATGTTCAAACATAAGGGTGTCCATGTGTGCACTTAGCACCAGGACACCCTAGGCCGCAGTTCGATGATCGACTTTGTAGTCGTGTCATCGGATTTGCGGCCGCATGTTTTGGACACTCGGGCGAAGTGAGGGGCGGAGCTGTCAACTGATCACCACCTGGTGGTGGGTTGGCACCGATGGTGGGGGAAGATGCCCGTCCGACCTGGCAGACCCAAACGCTCTGTGAGGGTCTGCTGGGAACGTCTGGCAGAATCCCGTCAGGAAGAGCTTCAACTCCCACCTCCGGCAGAGCTTTTCCCACGTCCCGGGGGAGGCGGGGGACATTGAGTCCGAGTGGACCTTGTTCCGCGCCTCCATTGTTGAGGCGGCCGACCGGAGCTGTGGCCGTAAGGTCATTGGTGCCTGTCGTGGCGGCAATCCCCGAACCCGCTGGTGGACACCGGCGGTAAGGGATGCTGTCAAGCTGAAGAAGGAGTCCTATCGGGCCGTTTTGGCCTGCGGGACTCCCGAGGCAGCTGACAGGTACCGGATGGCCAAGCGGAACGCGGCTTCGGCGGTTGCTGAGGCAAAAACCCGGGCATGGGAAGAGTTTGGCGAGGCCATGGAGAATGACTTCCGGACGGCTTCGAGGAAATTCTGGTCCACCATCCGGCATCTCAGGAGGGGGAAGCAGTGCAACGTCAACACTGTTTACAGTGGGGATGGTGTGCTGCTGACCTCGACTCGGGACGTCGTGTGTCGGTGGGGAGAATACTTCGAAGACCTCCTCAATTCCACCTACACGCCTTCCATTGTGGAAGCAGGGCCTGGGGACTCTGAGGCGGACTCTCCAATCTCTGGGGTCGAAGTCACTGAGGTAGTTAAAAAACTCCTCGGTGGCAAGGCCCCGGGGGTGGATGAGATCCGCCCGGAGTTCTTAAGGGCTCTGGATGTTGTGGGGCTATCATGGCTGACACGCCTCTACAACATTGCGTGGACATCAGGGACAGTGCCTCTGGATTGGCAGACTGGGGTGGTGGTTCCCCTCTTTAAGAAGGGGGACCGGAGGGTGTGTTCCAATTACAGGGGGACTACACTCCTCAGCCTCCCTGGTAAGGTCTATTCAGGGGTGCTGGAGAGGAGGGTCCGTCGGGAGGTCGAACCTCTGATTCAGGAGGAGCAGTGTGGCTTTCGTCCCGGCCGTGGAACAGTGGACCAGCTCTTAACCCTCAGCAGGATCCTCAAGGGTGCATGGGAATTCGCCCAACCCGTCCATATGTGTTTTGTGGACTTGGAGAAGGCGTTCGACCGTGTCCCTTGGGAGGTTCTGTGGGGGGTGCTTCGGGAGTACGGGGTACCGAGCCAACTGATAAGGGCGGTTCGGTCCCTGTATCACCGATGCCAGAGTTTGGTCCGCATTTCCGGCAGTAAGTCGGATTCGTTCCCAGTGAGAGTTGGACTACGCCAAGGCTGCCCTTTGTCACCGATTCTGTTCATCATTTTTATGGACAGAATTTCTAGGTGCAGCCGAGGCGTTGAGGGGGTCCGGTTTGGGGACCTCAGCATCGCGTCTCTTCTTTTTGCAGACAACGTGGTGCTGTTGGCTTCTTCAGGCCGTGATCTCCAGCTCTCACTGGAGCGGTTCGCAGCCGAGTGTGAAGCGGTCGGGATGAGGGTCAGCACCTCCAAATCCGAGTCCATGGTCCTCGATCGGAAAAGGGTGGAATGCCCTCTCCGGATCGGGGATGAGATCCTGCCCCAAGTGGAGGAGTTTAAGTATCTTGGGGTCTTGTTCACGAGTGGAGGATGGAGCGCGAGATCAACAGGCGGATTGGTGCAGCGTCGGCAGTAATGCGGACTCTGTACCGGTCCGTCGTGGTAAAGAGAGAGCTGAGCCAAAAGGCAAAGCTCTCAATTTACCGGTCGATTTACGCACCTACCCTCACCTATGGTCACGAGCTATGGGTCGTGACCGAAAGAACGAGATCCCGGATACAAGCGGCCGAAATGAGTTTTCTCCGCAGGATGTCCGGGCTCTCCTTTAGAGATAGGGTGAGAAGTTCGGTCATCCGGGAGAGACTCGGAGTAGAGTCGCTACTCCTCCACGTTGAGAGGAGCCAGATGAGGTGGCTCGGGCATCTCATCAGGATGCCTCCTGGACGCCTCCCTGGGGAGGTGTTCCAGGCATGTCCCACCGGTAGGAGACCCCGGGGACGACCCCGGACGCGCTGGAGAGACTATGTCTCTCAGCTGGCCTGGGAACGCCTTGGGATCTCCCGGGATGAGCTGGATGAAGTGGCTGGGGAGAGAGAAGTCTGGGAGTCCCTCCTAAAGCTGCTGCCCTCGCGACCCGAGCCCGGATAAGCGGAAGAAGATGGATGGATGGATGGATGAATGGAAATGTTGTCAGCAGGATTTGAACCTAAGAGGGGAGACCCCCTACGGATTTCTAGTCCATCGCCTTAACCACTCGGCCACAACAACACAAACTGTAACCACTGTTAAAATGCATCTGGTGAGTATCTCATAATACACCACGAGATTCTAATAAAAATTATGGATCATTGTCTGCAGGACCTGAACCTGCCAGGTGAGACCCCAACGGATTTCAAGTCTATCGCCTTAACCAGTCGGCCACAACAAAACACACTGGCGAGGTCTTCACATTGTCAAAATGCATATTACGAGGAGCTAGCAAGATTCTAATTCAAAATCTGAATTGTCAGCAGGATCCAAACCTGCGAGGGGAGACTCAATGGATCTCCAGTCCATCGCCTAAACCACTCGGCCACAACAACACACTCTGTGACACACAATGTTCAAATGCATGTGATGAATATCTCATAATACACCACGAGATTCTAACAAGATTTTAGATCTTTGTCGGCAGGACTCGAACCTGCGAGGGGAGGCCCCAATGGATTTCAAGTCCATCGCTTTAACCACTCGGCCACAACAACACACACTGGGGTGGGCCTCACATTGTCAAAATGCGTATTGCGAGGATATAGCAAGATTCTAATTCAAAGTCTGAATCGTCAGCAGGATTCGAACCTGCGAGGGGAGACCCCAATTGATTTCTAGTCCATCGCCTTAACCACTCGGCCACAACAACACTGTGTAATGTACACCATACAAATGTGGTGAGTATCTCATATTACACCATGAGATTAATAAATTTGGATCGTTGTCGGCTGGACCCGGACCTGCGAGGTGAGACCCCAATGGATTTCTAGTCCATCTCCTTAACCACTCGGCCACAAGCACACTATGTAATACATGGTGGATAAGGCGATGGACTTGAAATCCATCGGAACTTCTAATACGATCTTCGCCGCGGATTGTACTTCAGTCCATTTCTGGTAAGGTCCACCATCAAATTGCATTCAAATTCAATTAATCCAATGATCTGTTCCCATTCAAAGAAACAGAGTTAACATGATACCAATTCCAGAAGCGGTCTGCTCCTGGTATTTGTCCATGTCTATATCAAAGTCAAAGTCAAAGTCAGCTTTATTGTCAATCCCTTCATATGTCAAGACACACAAAGAAACCGAAATTCCGTTTCCTCCATCCCACGGTGACGAGACATACAAGTAGGCGACACAAAACAAAAACAAGAATGCACAAACCATAAATAATAAATAATAAATAAAATAAAATGAGCGATGAATAAAAACAGACCAATAACCCATTGAATATGAGGGGCAAAACCGAGCCAGTGAGCATACAGCAAGAACAGGACGCTACGCTGAAAGGGGGAGCGAGTTCAGGATCCTAACAGCCTGGAGTACGAAGCTGTTGGAAAGTCTGGTGGTGCGGGAGCGCAGGCTCCTGTACCGCCTCCCAGAGGGCAGAAGTTCAAACAAAGAGTGAGCGGGGTGACTCACATCACTCACAATCTTGGTCGCCTTGCGGGTGAGATGGGAGGTGTAAATGTCCTTCAAGGAGGGGAGAGAAGCACCAATAGTCTTACTAGCCGTTTTCACAATGCGCTGCAGGGCCTTCAAGTCTTGGTCAGTGCAGCTGCCACCCCAGACAGCAATACAGCTGGAGAGGACGCTCTCAATGGTGCCGCGGTAAAAAGTAGTCATGACGGCCGGAGGAGTCCCCGCTCGCCTGAGTTTCCGAAGGAAGTACAGGCGGCGCTGGGCCTTCTTCGCCAGCGACGCGGTGTTGGTGGACCAGGAGAGATCCTCACTGATGTGCACCCCCAGGAACCTGGCGCTGCTCACTCTCTCCACCACAGCACCGTCGATGGTCAGCGGCAGGTGTTGGGCGTGACCCTTCCGGAAGTCAACGACAATCTCCTTGGTCTTGTCGACGTTCAGCAGGAGGTTGTTGTCCCTGCACCACGCGGTCAGAAGGTCAACCTCCAGCCTGTATTGAGTCTCGTCTCCCTTGGTGATGAGACCCACCAGAGTCGTGTCGTCAGCAAACTTCACTATGCGGTTGCCGCTGCAGGTGGCAGCGCAGTCATGCGTCAGGAGGGTGAAGAGCAGCGGACTGAGCACGCAGCCTTGGGGGGCCCCTGTGCTCAGCGTGATGCTGGCGGAGATCTTGTCGCCAACACGTACCACCTGTGGCCTCTGACAGAGGAAGTCCAGTAGCCAGTTGCAGAGGCCGGTACTGAGGCCCAGCTTGTCAAGTTTGCTGATGAGACGCTGCGGCACAATGGTGTTGAAGGCAGAACTGAAGTCCACAAACAGCAACCTCACATACGAGTCCTTCCCCTCCAGGTGGGTGAGGGCCGAGTGGAGGGCAGAGCAGATGGCATCCTCAGAGGACCGTTTGGCTCGGTACGCAAACTGGAAGGGGTCAATGGTGGGGGGGAGAACTGACCGGATGTGCTCCAAGACAAGCCGCTCAAAGCACTTCATGACGATGGGCGTAAGTGCCACGGGGCGGTAGTCATTGAAGCAGGACGGAGCAGGCTTCTTCGGCACAGGTACGATGGTGGCTGCTTTGAAACTCGACGGGACGATGGCCTGCTGCAGGGAAGTGTTAAAGATGTCCGTGAAGACACCCGTCAGCTCACCAGCGCAGTCCTTCAGCGCTCGACCCGGGATGTTGTCCGGGCCCGCCGCCTTACGGATGTCGATAGCGGCAAGCGTCCTCCTCACGCTGTCGGCGGAGAGGCACAGGGGCAGCTCGTGGGAAGGGGGAGTGGCCTTCAGCGGGCAAGTGCTGTTCTGAGCGTCGAAGCGAGCAAAGAAGCGGTTGAGGTCATTGAGCAGACGGACGTCGCCATCACAGCTCTGCGGCGCGGGCTTGTAGTCCGTGATGGTCTGAATGCCCTGCCAAAGGCGCCGTGCGTCCCTGCTGTCCTTGAAGTGGGCGGTAATTTTGCCCGAGAACGCCCTCTTCGCTTCTTTGATGCCCCGGGACAGGTCGGCCCTCGCAGTCCTCAAGCCAGCCTCATCCCCCGCCCGGAAGGCTTTGTCCCTGGCCCTCAGCAGCCTGAAGACAGCCCCCGTCAGCCATGGCTTCCGGTTTGCCCGAGTGACGACGGATACTGAGTGTGTCACATCATCAATGCACTTCCCGATGTAGGAGGAAACAGAGTCAGTATACTCCTCAATGTCCGCCCGACCGTCGCAAGTGGTGAAGGGTGGTGTTGAAGAACTCCAGCTTGGCCATGAGTCTCTGGTGCATGGACACCATCTCGTTCTTCTGCTTGGACAGGGCTAAGTTTTGTCTCAGCAAGCTCATGCTGGGAGGAAAATATTGTCATTTTTGGATACAGTTCACACATTCATGTGTGTGCGTGCGTGTGTGTGTTTCTTACTTGGCTGCTTTCTGTCCCTGCTGCAGTCTCAGTCTCTGCCATACCTCCTTCAGGGAACGGATGGTGTGCCACGCCTGGCCACAAGTCCTCCTCAGAGGGCTGTAAGGCAGAACGCGCTTTGGATCCTTTTCTGGTAAAGAAGAAGACTACAATAATTTTACCATTAATAACTATCATAAAATCTAGCTTTATATCTGATAGGTTTTACACAAAAAATAATATGATAATCAAGTGTGGAAAAAAAAGAGTAATTTTGTATATTTAATTTAAAATTGATAGTTAAATGGTGACAAATTCAATATTTGTGTTTCGTACACAGTATTTTTACATATTAATGTTTTTTTTATTTTCCCATTAGCCCTTTTTTAATGTTCAAACTGAATAATGTTACATTGGCTCACGCGATGAAGCATACTTTTCAGTAATACAATTTCTGCCTTATTTTCTATGTTGGTAATTCTAATACTAAGAATGTTTAAAGAGTTCTACTATTCTATGGCACACACTAAGAATAAAATACATTTTAATTCCAACAAAAGGAGGAGGAAGACTCATGGATAAAACAGGAAAACGAGAGGGAAGTCTTTCCGCCGCCCATCTATCTCCTGCACATAGTGTGAGATTCGAGACATGATGAGGTGTGTCTGACTTCATAAGACCAAGTCGGGTTGTTGTGATGCGTCTAGTGCAGGGGTGTCCAAACTACGGCCCGCGGGCCAACTGCGGCCCGCGGTCCAGTTTTTATTGGCCCGCAGCAAAGAAGAAGTACTGGGCAGGCTAACGAGTTAGCGGAAAGATGCTAATTCGCGATCGTGCTAACACGCGCAAACGGACCTCTAAAGGAAATTAAACGAACATTTGGAGCAATACTACATTGTCCTAAAGGTTAGACACATGTGATCATTCATTTCTCTTGTTAGGAGACACACTTACATCGCCAATGACTCCTGTACCACTGTAACCGACATATGTACAAGAACGTAAAAAAGGAAGTGGTATCGCCTGAAAACGGCCTTCAAAATAAATCACCCTACCTCAAATCAAAGCATGGCTGAATAACATAAATAACATGGAGAATTCTTAACACAAACTGTAAATATGTTTTTAGAACAACTTTTATTATTATACATTTTTTTATAACAAGGTAGAAGTGTACATACTGTAAATATGTTCTTAGAACTCTTTTATTATTATAACAATTTTCTATAACAAGGTACAACACTGTAAATATGTTTTTAGAACTCTTATTATAATAACCTTTTTTTTAAAAAAAAAAAAAAAAGGTACAAGTGTACGCACTGCAATTGTGTGGGCACTCCTTGCCTTCTGCTGGCGTGTGGGCAAGTTTTGTGCCATAATTCCTCAATTTAGAAGTTTTATTTTGACTTTTAATTATTTTTTTCAATTTGGGAAAAAAATCTGCGATGTAGTGAAACCGCAATAAACAAACCATGATGTAGCGAGGGATTACTGTACATCACTGAAAATCAAGGCAATTGTGTTTGTCTAATTTGTAAAGAGACGGTTGCCTTGTTTAAGGATTTCAACTTAAAGAGACACTATCAGACTAAACATGCGAACACAAACGACCAGCTAACAGGGAGTGACCGCGCTGATAAAGTGAAGCAGCTCCAAGCTGAACTGGCATCACAACAGCGATTCTTCACACGGGACTGTGAGTCAAAAAAAAATATTACTAAAGCAAGCTACAAAGTGGCCATGTTAAGACTGTTGATGTTATGGACCTGTAGACCTGACACAAACTATTATTTTCTGAAAGATAATGTAAATGACAAGAGCAAAATTCACTAGTTTTAAGTTTTAATAATAACAGACAACTTTGCATTACTTATAACTCCCGTTTAAAATGTTCATGAGGCAAAAGTAATTTAAAACTCATGTAAATTTAAGGTATTTCATACAGTTTGTTCAATGTTATCTGACTCTTCAGATATGAATGAAGGGCAGAATTTGTTTTTAGAGTTGTTCACATCTGCCTGAGTGACTCATATTTGGTTATTTTGTCATTTGAAAAATAAAGACAATTGTGACAATGAAATTTGTTTTATAACAGTGTGTATTTGCATGACATTTTTGTAGTTAAAAAATGTCCGAAAAAACTATTGGCCCCCGGGCCCCTTCACTTTATCAAATCTGGCCCTCCTTGCAAAAAGTTTGGACACCCCTGGTCTAGTGTGTTGGTGGAGTGCCCAGTGCATGTCACTTCTCACTGTCAACCCTCACCGCTGGCTAGCAGTGTGCGAACGGGAGAGCCGAGTGCGTAAGTCTCCCTCTCTGCCAGTACATAGCCTCTTTAACAGCAAGCCCTATGTAGTGCCTCCACGCGGCGACACATGGTAACTGGGTACAACACGGACCCAGGCTAAACTACAAGGGACTCGGAGGAGGTTTGGCCCCTAGACGTGCGGCACGCAGGCTCACCGGTGTGTGGACACGCCCTGGTGCCCACGAACCAGCCCCCAACTATGGGTTAAATAGTACCACTGCCCAGTGGGCTCCTCGGGAGAGGAATGGGCTAAGGGAGTCAACCCCTAGAGAAAATCAATTTCCCCTTGGGTTGGTGTCAGGAAGGGCATCCGACTGTAAAATGTTTTGCTCCAAAAATATTCTCAGTATGGAAGAAAGCCATATCGAGAACCCAGTCCAACCCAGCGGCGCCTGGAAAGCGGACTTTAAACCGATGATGATGATGATGATGATGATGTACCATTGACATTTTTTTCATGCGCGAACGATTCAATATGAGTTACGGTGTAATCGATGGCGCACTGCGTGGCCGGCCCGTGAGGCTCCAAGGCTGAGCCGGCCTCCAGCAGCAACTCCGGCTGGGCTGCAGGGATGCTGGTTTCGTCTGCAATTCTCTTCTGCAGTTCGTCCACCGTCTCGTCATCTGTGACGCCATACCTCAAGATCTTGGCCGTGGTCATGTTTAAAACCTGAACCATCTCCGAAGAATAGACCATAAATGAAACTGAAATGAGTTGAGAGAACCACTATGCCACTGCCTCTTGAATTTCTTACAAGTCACGAAACATTCAATATTATTCTAAGCCACATTGAACTTTGACACTGGGATGACAATGACAACTGAGAAAAATGTCAGAAAAAATGAACTGTTGAACCAATATGAGGCACATTCAAATTAAGCATATGTATCAGCATACAGTTACATTCAATAGTTACATATATCAAGCACATTCAAATGATCACTTAATATTAAAAAAATCAAACTTCATATGTTTTGGTCTCAAATCTCATATATTTAACAAATCACCAGCAATATATATCGATAACATCCCTATAACTAACGTGTGTTCTACACAATTCCTTGGCATTATGATTGATGGATCATTGTCCTGGAAATGTCATATCATGACTATTTCCACAAAAATGGCCAAGAGCATTGGTATTGTGCGTAAAACCCTTCATCTAATAAGCTCCGACGTAGCCATATGCTATACTACTCAATGATCTATCCGTATATTTACTATTGTAATATCGCTTGGCCTAGTACTCACCAGGCCAAACTTGAACCTATACGTATATCGTCTGCAGAAACGAGCTCTAAGAGTAATATTTTGTGTACATGCGAAACATTCATCTCAGCCTCTTTTTACTCGGCTAGGCGTCCTCACTGTTTTTCAAGTCAATCATCTTCAAATTGGTCTCTTTGTTCATGGCTCATTGGGGAGAACCCTTCCCCTATTTTTTCATAACTTATTTAGACATAATTCTCAGGTCCATAATTACCCCACACGCAGCTCAAATGACCTCAGACCACCAATAGCCCGTACAGCCCAAACTCAGTTTAACATAGGCTACAGAGGGTCAAAGATTTACAATTCGCTGCCACTATTTTTATGGGACCAATTTAAGAAGGCTCTGAAATCACTTCTCTTAGTTAAGTTAAGTTAAGTTAAAGTTAAAGTCCCAATGATCGTCACACACACACCTGGGTGTGGTGAAATTTGTCCTCTGCATTTAACCCATCCCCACGTGATTTTAATCCATCCACTGGGGGAGAGGGGAGCAGTGAGCAGCAGCGGTGCCGCGCTCGGGAATCAGTTGGTGATCTAACCCCCCAATTCCAACCCTTAATGCTGAGTGCCAAGCAGGGAGGCAATGGGTCCCATTTTTATAGTCTTTGGTATGACCCGGTTTTGAACCCACAACCTTCCAGTCTCAGGGCGGACACTCTACCACTAGGCCACTGAGCTAAATACTTTCCATATGGTATGCTAAATGAACCTGGATCCATTCATTATTCTCTTTAGTTATAGTTTTGATGTGTTTTTCCTTATTGTTGTATGTTGTATGCCTTATCCCTGTTGTAATTTTTTTTTCATCTGAATGACATGTATTAGATGCATATTTCTCTATCCATTGAAATTTTATCTTAAATCAAAGTCAAAGTCAAAGTCTGCTTTCTTGTCAATTTCTTCACATACCAAGACACACAAAGAGATCGAATGTATTCATATATCTGGAGAATGCCACTTCGCAAGCCCCTGGAGGGTTTTATAGACATTCTCCATCACATTTATTTAATCTATGTACATTTTAAATTGTTTTTGTATGTGAGAATAAACAAACAAACAAACAAACAAGCAAGGTTAGCAGATGTAGCTGTCTGTCAGACCCGAGTGTGAATTTAACTCACACCCTCTGATTTACAATTCTAGTGCTCTTATCACTAAGCTACGCGGCCTTGCTTGGCTAAACTGTGTCAACCTTTTAGAAGATGAACCAAAAGAAACTCTTGAAAATGTAGTCTAACCAGGACTCTAGGCCAGTGAAATTCAACCAGTGTGGACACATTTGTGTGCCATGAGAAACTATAAAATTTCCCTTCATGTCCCCAAAGACAACAACAACTCATCACACAACTGCTGGTCACCAGTACCATGGACAAGATACGTGTAATTACACCCTCAACTATTATAAATTCAGCTTGCACAGCAATTGTTAAGCATATTATCAGGGATCAGTGAGAATTGAACTCATAACCCCTTGTTTATTAAACCAGTACCCTAACTACTGAGCTACAAGGTCTGAGCTATGGCTGTTACTAATAAACTATAAACTATTCATGTACAATATTGCGAAATTAGGATGTGTCACAAATCAATAGGCACGTTTAACTACCATGCTACTATTTTGCGAGCAAGCAAAGCAAGATAGCTGGGCCAAGTTTGAGAACCAGTTAGTGTTCTCGAACCTCATAGCTGGTTGAAGCGCTGGTCTTGGAAAGCAGGTTCGAGTCCTGATTTTGATTCTCCTTTATGTACAAGTTTGAATGTGACAACGTCATGCCTAACGAGCAAAAGGACAAGGTGTGTCTTTTCATCAAAAAAGATGTGGCCAAAGATTCTCTCAGAAGCGACATTTAAAAACACATGCAAGAACACACACAGGTGAGAAACCTTTTTCCTGCTCAGTTCCTGGCCCAAGATTGTTAGGGTTGACAAATTATCTTGATTGTATGATTATGTTGGAATGGAGACTATATTAATTAACCAGTTGCTGAGGGGAAAAAAATATTCTGTTTGTTCCCACAATATCGTAAACAAAGTGCTAAGACCTTTGCACTGGTTAACCAGCTGCAGAGGAAGCAATCAAGTTGTTCTGTTTCCCCCAACATCATAAAACCCCCTGCTCTGATTTGACCAGATGTCGGGGGTTCACCAAACCTGTCCATTCTCAGCCCCCCCCCTGTTTTCTCTCAATCAATATGTCCTTATATGTTCAGAGTTTCCGAATAGATACCGTCTTTTTCCATGTATAATGCGCCCCCATGTATAATACGCACCCTAAAAATGGCATGTCGATGCTGGAAAAAAGCCTGTACCCATGTATAATACGCACCCAAATTTTGACTCCTACTTAAGTCCGTAAACGTAAAATTATTTCAGAAAAAAGATCATCTTTGGGAACAACCGGATGTTATTCTGCCGGTCAGTATCACTGCGCATGCGCTAGCAAACCCGATAGCGGAGAAATGTTTCGGATTTGTGTAGGGTACATTGTGACAGCAAACGAGCAGGTGATCGAGCAAGCGTCTGATACGAGAGCATTGTGTTCGTATGGAGCGTGTTTGAAGTGAACAGCAGAGAAGAAAGGAACAAGGCAAAGTGTTGTGAAATAAAATATTACCTGTAATACGCATTTAGAACTGAAGTCTCGCTCTTTATATAGCTGACGTGTCTTGCGCATCCGTTCTGCGCATCTGTAATGGCGGCCTCCGTATGATATCCGGTTTGCGATGGAGATTAAAAAACAAACAATATTTGACAATAACACACCATCAAGGATTGCACCATCGCATCAAACGATGTGTCGTCAATTATGAATTTTACTGACTAAGCGTGCTGGGCAGGATGGCTGAATGCGATGCGCGATTGACGTGTCTTGCGCATCCGTTCTGCGTATACTGTCATGGCGGCCTCCGTATGATATCCGGTCTGCGATGGAGATTAAAAAACAAACAATATTTGACAATAACACACCATCAAGGATTGCATCATCGCATCAAACGATATGTCGTCAATTACAGGGCTGTGGACTCGGTTCGGACTCGGGGACTCGGACTCGGTCGGACTCGGTCATTTTTGCCGGACTCGGACTCGGAATCGGACTCGGTGCTGATTTTGACCGAGTCCACCGAGTCCGACAATAAAAAAAAGAGGCAAGACGCAGCCAGAGAGTGTCAGGTTACAGTCAGCGCGGTAGGAGTTGGAAGAAGCAGTAAAAACGCCACCAAACTCGTCGTAATGACCCGTGATATATGTTATATCCTTACTATTTTCCAGGTTCTTAGATAGCAAGAATAGGTCGGACAACGACGTTAATGATAACTGCTTTATTCCTTACTCACAGTGCGTTCACAGGGCGTACCAGAACAACACAGAATGCCCATCCCACTTCCGGGGTTTTTCTACTACGGAATTTGAGTTAGCCCAAAATACACAACATCTCTTCCCCTCTTACAATGAACGTGCTATATGCATGAACAACATAGTCTTATGCACCTATAACTTGACATCTTCAAGATCTATCAATAACTACCATTAAACAATTATCATATATGGTCCAGACAATTATGACAATAATATTCCCATGAAACCTTAACTTTGGGTGAGGGTGGACTACCTCGAATTATACCGAATTATAGCGAAAAACCGATGTCGTACGGCGTCGTACGGCGTCAACACTATGTTGTTTTCAATAAAAACATGAAGAACTCACGTTTGCGTCAGTCAATTTTAATTTTTATAAAGGATTATTCTCATTTGATGTCTTTAAATTCATCCGCGTTCTGCCATTGAAGCGGGGTGCATTCAAAGACCAGTCGTACAGACGGAAACGTTTTGTGATCAAATCTTTCATAACGAGAATGATTTGAGTGAATTGATTTGAATGAAATTGAGAAGAAATTTCAGTTCTGAAGGCTCCTTTTGTCCCAAGCAAAGTGACAGATGGTGGGGAGGGGGGATAAAAATTGTAAAATCAATTCACTCAAATCATTCTCATTATGAAAGATTTGATCACAAAACGTGTGTGGCTTTTTCTTAAATGAACACGTTTGACATTGCTATCGTGTCAGCTTTTAATTATATTGCGCTGTCGTGTTAAAGCAAATTAATAAATGCAACAATATTAATTTGCTTTGAAAATACCTCAGTAATAAAATAAAATGGATGGATGGATGAATGATGATCACAATTAAGTATAAAGTCCCCTTTGTAATATATACTCCTTGTAGCCTGTACCCAAAAACAGGAGTTTCTTTGCATCGAGGTTTATGCAAAGAGCTCACGTAATTATATTGTTGCGCCGTCTGTACGACTGGTCTTTGAATGCACCCCGCTTCAATGGCAGAACGCGGATGAATTTAAAGACATCAAATGAGAATAATCCTTTATAAAAATTCAAATTGACTGACGCAAACGTGAGTTCTTCATGTTTTTATTGAAAACAACATAGTGCTGACGCCGTACGACATGGGTTTTTCGCTTTCCAAATAAGGGTTAGATAAATGTCTGAGCTATAATGGTGTAATTAATGATTAAAACTTGAAAGTATCTGTTTATTGTATTCGTTTATATGTTTAATAAAGACAAAGCCATCACAAAACTGTTGTAATTATTTAGATTTTGATCTAAATTAGCCTTGAATAAAGACTAAGCAGTCACATGAATTAACAGAAAAAATGGACAGCCGGACTCGGACTCGGACTCATGGTCAAGAGGCCGGACTCGGACTCGGTGCAAAAAACCGACCGAGTCCACAGCCCTAGTCAATTATGAATTTTACTGACTAAGTGTGTTGGGCAGGATGGCTGAATGCGATGCGCGATTGACAACAAACAAGAAGAAAGGTGATTTCAAGTTTTATTTCGAGGGAGATTTTCTTCAAAAATTGTTGTACCATGTATAATACGCACCCAAGATTTTAGGACAATAAATTAGTTAAATCTTGCGCATTATACATGGAAAAAAACGGTATTTGAAAGAGTAATATGGGAAATTACTTTAAAATATATGTCGTCTCCGCTCAGCATCTGTCGCCATTTAACGAATGCCAGTTTCAAGGCTGAATTCGTGTGTCACGTGACGTGCGTTCACGTCGCACCGGAAGTCACGTTATGCAGCCCTATAATTGGCAAAAAAAAAAAAAAAATTTCTGAGGATGCAGCCTGTGAATTTGGACACATCCTTTTTTGCAAGACCAGTTCTCTTGCTAGCAATGAGGCTTTAGCACCTACCGCTAATCAAAAATTCAAACACACTACTATCAGGCAGGGTTATGTTGCGTTTTGTTCAAGATGTCCGTCGTTGAGCAAAGAAAACAAAGATGCGGAGTAATAGTTGGTTCTTTATTTGCAAGATCTTGGGTTGCTTCACGGCAGTCAGTCCAAGTGCACTTCAGCAGAGGAGAACAACCACGTCAGACTCCAGATCAGAAAGTTTTATATTCTCCGCAAGCAGGAATACGGAAGGGAAGAAAAGGGAGGGGAAAAGAAGGAAAAACATATCCTCATGTTTTGTTGTCTACTGAATGTTTTGTATCAATGTGTCATGACGTTAATAAGCTCTGCCTTATGTGTAATGGAAAAGTTACCAAGCTGTGTGTGCCGTGTCTGTGCTCTGATGGAGCAACTATGTTTTCATAAATCAATATAAAATTAATATAAAATATTTAGACATTGCTGTTGCTCCCTTTTCAGTATGAATACTGCTGGGGCCTGAATCTCCCCACCCCCGGGGATCTATAAAGTTTAAATCAATCAATCAATCAATCAATCAATCAATCATCTGACTTGGCCCACAATAGCTCCTACAAGATGTCTCCCGGGTCTCTTAGCTGGCTCTTATCTTTGTTTGTTAGCCTTGGAAACTCCTCTATCTTGTTTAGCAGTGTATCCTCAATTGCTTCTGAGGAACGGTGACACTCTTCAACCCGTTCCCAAATCATCTTTATGCCTCCAGCGGGTACTGCATGAACCCTTTTCACCTGTTCTGCAGATCTTGGACCTAGCCACCTTGTTAGTAGGTCTAACTCCTCTCTTTCTGATAAATTTAAGTCTTTAGTCGCGCCAAAAAATGATGCTTTCTATGCCCAATAGTTTTGCGGTTTGTCGTCAAATTGCAGTAAACCAGCGCTGACGAGTTACCGTATTTTCACGATTAAAACGCGCACCGTAATAAAAGGTGCAGTCTCAGTTATGTGTGCTATGACTGTGTTTAACACACATAGGGCGCACCGCGTCATAGGGCGCGGGTTTTATATATACAATCCACGCCCACACTTGCCCCTTTAACGTTCTCATGGCGCTCTTAACTACGTCCCCCTTACAACAACATACACACACACACACACACGCACACACCCACACACACACGCACAAGCACACACAGGGCAGTGACTCTCCAATACACATAGATACCAAATGGTCAGGTGACGCTTTCCCGCCTTTTACGGACAGTATAAAACCTTCTGATCTGGAGATGGGGGGTGTTGTTACATCTGCTGAAGTGCCATGTGTACTGACCGCCATTAAGCAACCCAAGATCTTGCCAATAAAGAACCAACCGTTACCCCACATCTTAGTTTTCCTGACCAAACAACGGACATCATCAACAACACGCAACAGTCGTTGATGGAATCAAACCCGCACTTTCTTAACTGTGAAGCGGAGATGCTAACCAGTTCATCACCGAGCTGCCAAAGAGTATAAATATTACTATATTGAGTTAAATACAAACCAGATTACACATACAGTGGAGCCTCGGTTTTGGACCACAATCCGTTCCAGAAGGCTGTTGAAGTGAATCGTTCAAATTCCGAATCATGTTTTCCCATTACAAATAATGGAAAAAAATAATAATCTGTTCCAAGCAAAAAACCCCCGCCTTTTTAAAGTATTTTTTCATTTGCGCATTTTTGTCCGATCGCGCAACTGCTGGTCGCATTATTGTGACAGAGCGGTCGCTAAAATTTAGAAAATATTTTTAAAGTCCTGATGTACTTTCCAAAATTTAAGTGCGCAGAGAGCTTAATTTGGTCCGATCGCGCAACCGCAGCGCGCCGGGCGCTCACTGTTGCATTGCTTTAGGAGCGTCTTTGTGTTTTAGGATGGCTTTACTGCTCCCACTTGCTTCCTTTGGAGGCATGATTAGAGTTGTTGCAATCCTCAGAGGAACGAGAATGTAATAACGAACGGAGTCAGTTGGCATGCGGGTCCTCTCGGCTCATCTCGTGAGGTTCGACAATCGAATTTCGTTCGACATCCGGAGCAAAAAATTCACGAATTTTTTGGTCAAGGACTGATTTGTTTGAGAACCGGGACGTTCGAAAACCGAGGCTCCACTGTACAACAATTTAACACCAACTTTCGACAAGGATGGGATTTGAACCCATGCGTGCAGAGCACAACGGATTAACAATCCATCGCTTTTACCTCTCGGCCACCTCGTCTTGTTCATATGGCGTTGACACGACACGTTATGTACGTTGTGCCAAGATACTTTGTGTGAAAATCCGACGAGGATGTGATATGAAATGATGAGTGGAGAGCACAATGGAGTAGCAACCCATCGCCTAAATATCTCAGCCATCGCATCTCATGCATGAGTTGTATGGGCGACATGATATGGCATGTACGGGGTAGTATAAGCTACAAGGTAAAATGATACGATACTTTAGATGTGAAACGAAGAAGAGCTAAGCCACAAAAGAAGTGACACTGTCAACAAAGAAAAACATTTTTTCAATGTTGTCTCACCCCAAATCTTTGGGATCATCGGATCTGCGCAGTTGGATAGTTCCACCAACATTTTAACATCAACATTCTTTCATGGTCTGCCTGGGTATCTTGGCTGAAGATCCTAAAGAAAAGACCCTAAATTTCTTGTATGCTATTGCATGATCGTATAGCGTTGTGGCCGTAGCATCCCCGGAACGAATCTGGGTCATGGCGTAATTAAATTGCCTTGCTGAATTTGTCCATTGTTCACTGTTACCAAACAGCCTTCTGTTAAACACAAGCTTCCAGACATTACGTCCACCTGAAAGGACACGTCCAAATCGGCTATGATACGTATTAATCAGAATTCATTAATCACTGAAATGCAGTCCTCAGGTCCATGTCATATTCGCTACCAATCGGAATGTAACGAAGCTGTTTCTACCCAGTCACGAACTGGGGACTTTTCGCGTGTTAGGCAAACGTGATAATCACTACACTACATGGAAACATCTGCTACAGTGGTGCACCTTACTTACTGGACCAAAGGTGAGTGCTACTGGGCACCAAGCGCACCCGAACCATCACTATTTTAGATCTTTACGGTTACTCCCTCATTCATTCACATGTTCGGTGAAACCTCCCCAAATCCCCACTCAAACATGCAAAGCATACGATTCGACATGAAATCAAATTCATTTGTATCATATAAGGACTTTTGACTTATGATCTGGTGCTCCCTGTGTGGAGTTTGTAGGTTCTCCCCGTGCCTGAGTAGGTTTTCCCCGGGTTTTCCTCCCACATCACAAAAACATGCTTGGTCAGCTGATTTAGTAATCCAAACTGCCCATAGGTGTGAGTGCAAGTGCGAATGATTGTTTGTCTCTGTGTGCCCTGCGATTGGCTGGCAACCAGTTACAACGTGTCCCCCGCCTACTGTCCGATGACTGCTGGGATAGGCTCCAGCACGCCTGCGACCCCCCGCGGTACAGATAATGGATGGAATGGATGGAATTGAATGGCGATCAGTTTAGGGCCTGAAGAGGGAGGAACAGCAATGTGCAGATACTCTTATTAGTTTATACAAACATATATACTTCATCATATCGATCAATGTGTAAATAATTTACCCAAACATAGTCGCTCAATCAGAGCACAGACACGGCACACAGAGCTTTGTGACTTTCACTTACACATAGGCAGTGAGCACAGACACGGCACACAGAGCTCAGTTAAGTTCCATGACACATAGTCACAAAACATTCAGTAAATAACAGGACATTCAGGTGATAACAGAACAGACCTTATCCTTCACTCCCATTCCCTTCCTAGTTCCTGCTTTTGGTCAGTATATAGCCTTCTGATTTGAAGTTTGACGTTGTTGTTTCATCTGCTGAAGTGCCTTGTGCACTGACTGCCATTAAACAACCTAATATCTGTTACAAAAACTGTTACTCCAATCAAATCAAAAGGATCATAAGACTTGTTTCCAACCAGGGACCTTCAGCGTGTGAGGGAATGTGATAACCACTACACCATGGAAACCGCGCTGACACACATAGCCTTTTGAAGAGCTTGGCAAAAGTTAAAGAAAAGTGCGAAATCTGGTTTTCACCCAGTCTCAAATCAGGTGCCCTTTAGCGAAACGACTCAGCCTGGGCTCGGCAAATCGGGCTTCAATTCCCCGACGCGAAGTTTATTTCTTTGTATGGAAAAATTACTTTTGCTGGCACAGTTTTGAAAAGCAAATCAAAAAGTTCATAAGTGCCTATTTTCTTCCTCACTCACTTTTGTTGAACTTTTGCCAGGCTTCTCAAAATGCTTTGGACGTCACAGCAGTTTCCATAGCGTAGTGGTCATCATGTTCTTCTAAGATGCGAAACACCCCCTGTTTGAGACTGGGTGGAAACAACATTTTCTAAATCTATTTGTCAGTGTTGTCTGCTTTGCAAAGTGTGCCAGTGACACCTCGGCAAACTGGAGCCATATAGTATTTGATAAAGTAATCACATGTTCTCCGAGTTACAATGTCAACTGGTGGAACTTACTTTAGATCTTGGATGGTTTTAAAGCTAATGCTCTTCTGGATTACCGAGTAATCGGTTGAGACCGGCGTAACTCTACGATGGCTTCCTGCTTATCCGGCCGGTGCTGACGGGTCCCTCGCCTTGGCCTCGCAGCCTCGTGCTCGTCGGAACCAACGACCTTCGCCGTGCTAGCCCCGTGGTGTCCATCTGCACGTGCCCCGACTGGGTGCCCAGGACGCTGCTCACACGTTTGCCTGTTTTGTGATGTTTTCACCGATTCACGACCACGGTCCATTGGGCGCCGTTGAACTGGACTGTCCTTACACCTGTTTATGGACCCCGTGGAGGCTATTTTGTGTGTTTTGGGGTGTTCTCTGATATTGAGGGGTGCTGGTTGGCCGCTGTAACTTTTTTTGCTTTGTCTTTTTGCTTTGCTTTGCTTTGCTTTGATGGCTTTTATCTTTCGCACTTACTGGCTTTCTTTGTGGCGCTGTTGTGTGGCAGCCTTATGAGAGCCTATTGCGTTGCGCTCATGCCATCTGTGTGTCTTTTGTATACCCGCTCTGTGGTATGGATTCTGATGGGGCCTGAATTTCCCCACCCCCGGGGATCAATCAATCAATCAATCAATCAATCAATCAATCAATTAATCAATGTTGGCATGGTGTGATTGTGAGCACTCTGAATCTAGCAATCCAAGTTCAAGTCTTGGTGGAACTTCCAATTTGTAGTCATTTACATGGAACACAAGTTTGGAAATTCCAATTCAGTACTTTGTGGACAGCCCTATGAGTGTTTAAGCCCTGCCTCCACTACTTTTGTCAATTTCGTAAAATGAGCGCCTTAGTTAGTGCATTGTGCTCAGAAAAATTATGCTCCTTCTTCTGTCACTGCCAGGGTTCTATGGTGTAATGGTGAGCACTCTGGACTCTGAATCCAGTGATCCGAGTTCAAGTCTCGGTGGGACCTCAAGTAATTTGTCATTTAGCTGGGAAAAATTTGCGAAATGGCAACAGCTTGTGTGCTGCCCCATGAAATTGTATGCTTCCCTACACCTGAGGGTTCCATGATCGCTCTAGACTCTGAATCCAGTGGTCCCAGTTTTAGTCTCGGTTGGACCTCAAATCTTTGGTCATATACAGTCGTATGCAAAAGTTTGGGCACCCCTAATCAATTTCAAGATTTTCTTTATAAATCCTTGGCTGTTCGGATCAGCAATTTCAGTTAAATATATCATATAGCAGACAGACACAGTGATATTTGAGAAGTGAAATGAAGTTTATTGGAGTTAACGATTTGTCAAGAAGAATGGTCCAATATTCCTTCAACCAGAATCCACACTCTCATTGGAAGCTATAGGAAGTGTTTATAGCAGTGGTTCTTAACCTTGTTGGACGTACCGAATCCCACCAGTTTCTTATGCGTAATCACCGAACCCCTCGTTAGTGACAAAAAAATATATTTCTTTTTCAAATTCAAGACATAGATGTTTTTTACTGGCACACAAAATGAGCCGTGCATGAACATCACCTTGTTCAAAGAATAAAACCAACACAATGCATGAATTCACGTCAAATGACATACCAGCAAATCAGTGTGACTTCTGCTGTTGCCTTTGCGAGACCAGTTCAGATATGCGTTATCACGAATTTATAAATCAGGTGTGTTCGGACCTCCCCAGTGGAGGCTCTGCTGAACTCCTGAGACCGACTCACCGAACCCCTAGTTTGACCGATTCCAGGTTAAGGACCCCTGGTTTAGAGGCTGTTATTTCTGCAAAAGGAGGATCTACTAAATATTGATGTCATTTTTCTCTTGGGGTGCCCAAATGTATGCACCTGCCTACTTTTGTTGAAATAATGATTGCACACTGTCTGCAAATCCTATAAATTTCATTTCACTTCTCAAATATCACAGTTTACCACCGCCGCCATCCACCGTGTATGGATTCGGGCCATCTGATTGGTTCCTTTCGGTTCGTTTTTTGGTTCGATTCGAATCCGGGTTATGGCATAATCAAATTACCTTGTTGAATTTGTCTGCTGGTCACTGTCGCTAAACAGCCTTCCTTTGGACAATGACAGTTTTCCACACAAGTTTACAGTCAATACAGTGTTGTAGGGCGAGTGGTGCAATGGACAACACATGATGGCAGATTCAAGTGATGTTTTATGTATGATGAGAATCAAAACAACAGACGAAAGAGACTTAAGGTCAATTAACTCAAGCCGTTTCATTGCAATATATAGCCCATATGACATGCACCTGAGATTAAATGGGTCTAGTTCAGGGGTCGGCAACCCGCGGTTCCAGAGCCTCATGCGGCTCTTTAGCACAATCCCAGCTGCTCCCTGGAGCTCTTGCAAAAATGCGTGAAAATGGAAAAAGATGTTGTTGTGTGTTTTTTTTTTTTTTTAAATATGGTTTTTAGATGGTAATCATGACACAAACATTCTTATTCTGTAGAAAATGTATGTAGTTGTGAATATATTAAAAATACTGAATTTCAGAATGGCCCAAAATTGCGTCATAGCAAGCGACACAGCACAGGCGAGTTGTAAACAAACAGGTGTTTGAGTGACGGGCTACGAATTCTAAAGGCAAAAAGAAAAAGATTGCTGATGAGAACAGAGGGTTTAAGAAAGAATGGACTCAACTATTTGCTTTCATTGCCAATGCTGAAGGATTGCCTGAATGTTTCATTTGCAATGAGAAGTTGTCAAATATAACAAAAAGAGCAATTTGGAGTGGCATTTTCAGCTAAAGCATACTAAATTTGCTGCCGATCACCCAGTTGGAACTGAGAGGAAAGGTGCAATTTGAGGAACGAAAAAACAGTTTCAAGAAGTGGATTGCATCTCAAAACTCTACTACTGCTGCAAGTTTTGTTGCAGCCCGGGAGATAATAAAGCGTAGAAAAACATTCACCGATGGCGAGTACATGAAGGATTCATTCGTTAAAATATCAGAGTGCCTATTTTCGGCCTTCAAAAACAAATGAACCTTGTCATCCATATTGTGAAGAAAATAATCGCAAAAGCATTAAACCACCACCAGTTCCGTGAATTGCTAGATGAAGTCGAGAGCGAATATGCCGATCTCCTGCTGCACAACAAAGTCTGCTGGCTATCCAGGGGCAACGTCCTGCGTCGCTTTGTTGCTTTGTATTTGTAGCCTACTTAATTATTTTAATAGTAGGCATACAGGTCATGTATTGACAGTCTATATTGCCTTATAAAAAGTTTTTAGATTTTTGCCGCTCTAGACAGGTATGTTTTTTTTGGGGGGGGTCACATGGCTTTTTGAACATTTTGGGTTGCCGACCCCTGGCCTAACACGTGAAAGGTCCCCAGTTTGAGACTGGGTGGAAACAGCTTCTTCGACTATTTCTTGTCATTGTTGGTTCCTTTGCAAAGTCCATGACACATTAAAACGATTTTGCGCTGCAATTAGGTATGTTGTGGTACCTGATTTGAGATTGGGTGAAAACTGGCTTCTTTCACTCACTTTAGATGGAACCATGCTGACTCTGATACAACTAATCACTCACTTCTCTAGCTGCGTCGCTGTCCCATCTGACAGCCAAGCCTGCTTTCCACACAATATCATCATAGTCACACTTCAACAATTATGTAGCGACCTGGTTAACCCAGTTACCCTTCGCCCTAGACAACAATATAAGTCTCTAAGGTCGCACTATTGAGGTCGCCAGGCATCCGTCCTGCTATATCAGCGATGCCGTCACCTTTTTTTTTTTTTTTTTTTTTTCACGAGTCCCCGACTCGTATTGGTGGCCTGGCCGATCCAATCGACCCTGACCTTAGGCAACAGTACAAAGTCCCTAAGCGTCTACTATTGAGGCCACTCGGTGCCCATATGATAGCCATTGGCATCCCACAAGTTCCACGGTGTGAGTTTCCTTCGCTGATCAGACGAAGTCCTCACCACCTTTCTCCTTTTATTTTCCACAAAACGTCACTTTTTCACCAGTTCCCATACAAGCATAAATGTAGTATATACATACAACCACAATTCCTGAACACAGAGCTAAAATTATTAATATTTAATTTTAATTTTACTCCGCTTTCACTCCACAACATTGCTGAACTGGGAGATTTTTATAAAAAAAGTTCCCCCTTACCTTTTGTGTTGATCGGACTTGCAATATTGTTGAGCAAGAGCGGAGATGGAAGAATCCTTCCTGGAGCATGCACTTTCCCTTCTGAAGAAATCACGTCGGATGGTCACCATTTGTTGGATTTGGTCCACAATTTAGGGAGCGCTATCTGCGCCTCACGGCAAAAGCCATTGCCAATCACCTGTTATCCAATTTACTCACTGCGTGCTCGTTTAATTTCTTCAGATTTAGGAAAATGCAAAGACACTGAAGCAGAAATTAGACTTACACAGGTTGGTTGAGTTCAATCATAATTCTTGTTAAGAAAGCTCTGTTTTCAGGAAAGTACAATACAGCGCTGGGCCCTTCAAGAGCAGAAAGTCTCCATTCAGAAAAGGCAACGTTCAAGGTTCTTTGGTCAGCTTATATTCAGTTGGTGTGGGGCGAGTTTGATGGGTGATGAGTCGTTGGGGTGGGGCGAGTTCGCAGTAGAGTTTGATTCCATGGGAGTGGGTGCTGGTTCTGGACGATTCGGTGTGTGTGTGGGGGCTGTTGTCTTCCATCCCGTCTTTCGGCCTTGGTGATCATCTTTGGCCGAGTCCTTGGCTGTCTCCTTCTGGCACCAGCTGGTTTTTATCTCCGAGTGACCTTCCTGTAAACATTCTCCTCCATCCTTGCACATATACTGTCGTACCTCATTCTTTCACTTTTGTCATTTTGTACGAATTTATGTGAGCTTTTGGCTGTAACATCATTAATCTATTACTGTTCCCTGACTATGCAAAGTTAGTTCTTTTGATACTCCATGTCTTTGCTCACATCATTATATTCTTAGTTTAATCATGCTTCCCACCATATCTTTTCTTTGTTAGGCAAAATATTGCCCTCTGTGCAGAGCGTTCAATCGAAAAGCTGGCGTCTCGCATTAGGCGACATATGACGTTTAATCAAAACACAAGATATAATCAAGTACTGTACGGTCAAGACGACTCTGGCCGTGTCCATGATTTAGAGCAGTGTTTCCCAACCAGTGTGCCGCGGCACACTGGTGTGCCGTGAGAGATGTTCAGCTGTGCCGTGGGAAATTGTCCAACATTAATTACGGAGTGCATTGTAAACAGGTTGGCCAAACCACTGGTCAGTTAGCACAAGGCCTGGTCAGCCACTTGCTAATTGTGCATGCGGGGCAAATCGGAGAATCTTGAGGTTTCATGTTGTGGCATCGGCACATACTCAGTTTATGTGTGTGTTGCTGTGTGCTTTTACTAACAGTGACACTATGACGGCTGTGGTGCGTTTTCGGTCCGATGGAAATCAGAGCAGGTAGTTCAATGGGAGAACCTGGATTGTTCATTTTTCACCAACATAAAATACACAGTCAAGTCGAGACACCTCGACTGTGATAGCCACTCAGCCGCTGTCAGAACAGCAGAGCGTCTTTAAAAGTGACTTTGTTCTTAATGTCGCAATATTTATAGAGCTAGTCTAAAACAGTAAACAAAGTCATATTGATTCTTTTGGATTTTGATCACAATCACTTTCAATAATTTATTCCTTATGCTGTCTAAAACCTTTTTTCAAAAACTGTCACTTTTATTTACAAAAGAAATACAATTTAAAGAATATTTAGTATTTATTTTTCTTCAATTAGTCGACTCTCCATACATATATAGGAATAGAACTTTACGTCTTTTGTTGTAATATAACTGATTTTAATATAGAAGCTGGTGTAACACTTAACAGATTTTTGTTGGTGGTGTGCCTCGAGATTTTTTCCAATGAAAAGGTGTGCCGTGAATGAAAAAAGGTTGGGAAACACTGTGCTAGACAATGGTTTATCAGATTTGCATTGTTAAATGTAAAAATTAGAAATTATAGAATGATCTGAGGGTTGTGGGCAGAAACTGGTCCAACGAGGAGAGTGCCCAACCCTCATAAAAAATGTGAGAGTAAGAGAGAACAGGCATTATTGAATTGGATCAAATTACATAAATTGTGATTGCAGATGTTAAATTTAGGAGGAATTATTGATCGATTAGGACATTAGACTATACAAGGTGGTTACATGTAAGAATAAATCAAAGATTTGAATCACTTAGAGTAAAAAAACAACAACAACAACAAATAAAAACGACATTGCAAGGGGGCACTTTTTATTAAAAGAACACCAAGTAAAGTATTAAGCAGGGGCCATTCGTGATTGGGATTAAATTAAGGATAAAATTAGGTCAATGATTAGAAATGGTGCTCTGCACAAAAAGGCTAAAATTTTAATGAGGAAACATTTGGAGCACTTGGGTTTATTTTGTTTATTGTTATGTTTTTCTTGTGTTCTTGGGTTAGGGTTCAGGTGTTCCTTGTTATTCTCTTATCGCCTGCATTGTAAATGTCTTCTTTATGCAGATAGGTTAACAGGCTAGGAATTTAGTGGGGAGATAATTGATCAATTGAGGGGGGTTAATAATTGTCCAAATTCTAGTCACATGTTTTGAGGGACCATTATTTAGTACGTGATGACAGTGTCTAGATAAGTAGACTGTTTTATCAAAAAATGTGAGAGTGAAGGAGGAGGTTTGATTTGTAAGCTGGCATTTGGGTGCCACTTTTAAGAGTCTGTGCAGGAGCAGAGATTGTTTTTGTTTGTTTTTAAAGATATATTTAACAGTTTATTTCGGTGCAGTAAGGATATAGCAATTCAGAAAGACTTAAATTTAAAAGCAAAATTACATTTTAATTCTGACATGCCAGCTAACATGAGGATGGCAAATAAATAAATGAATAAATACTAGCTCAAATGTGGCATGTGTTTTAAATTGGGCGATAAGACATTCACTTTTAAGCACTATGATTTAGCGCTGCTGACAACAATAACATATGAGATGGTAAATCAAGGAGGAGTGTCATATTTGGAACACAGGCGCTGTATGACCTATAGATTGAACAATAACATTCACCGCATATACAACCATGTTGGTAGATTGTTAAATTACATTACAGTTTAATACAAAGGATTTTGGAACTTTATTTGATGATAAACACTGGAACGAGGATTTTAGCTGTGTTAATGGGTCGGGTGGATGGATTACTCAGAAAAAAAAAAAAAAAGAAAAAAAAAAGCATTTGATAAGGGCGGCTTGATAGTAAGATGATGAGTGTGCGCAACTGGTAGGAGACAAAATGTTAAGAGGAAGATTTGGGGTGTAAGGAACAAATACTACACAGGAAGACTGATAACACGAAGATAGTTTTGTGAAATTTGTGTCCCAGTGTGTTCTGCCCTAGCGTGTGGCACAAGTCCTGAACTGAGTCCTCTTACTCCACTGGCTGTCTCAAAATCAACAGAGGACTGTCCCTGGTCATGAGACACCTTTGACCTTTGGGAGAACAACGGGAACTATTATCATGCTTGAAGGGGGCAAGCACAGCTCTTCACAGGACAAGAACCATACAGTTGGTGGAACACACACAGTTGCAGATCAAAAAGAAAATGGACTGAAAGAACAAAGACAAGATGGACGCATTTGAGAATGGCGGACAATCCAGCCCTGAGTCATCATCATGAGAATCTAAGAGGAGAGGCTGCTAAAGACTTGCACGAGGCACATGAAGTCAAACTGGACACATTGCTAAAGACTGCTGAAGCATTACAAAGTTGGTGGAGTAAGGGACAAAAGGGATGGAAGTGTGTTTGGGTGCTGGGGCGGACATATCTGAGGAGTTTTGATAAAAGAGGGAATAATAAGGCTGCTTATTGACATTGAAACGGGGATAAAAAACAAAATACATAGATATGGACAGTGAAGATGCACTAATAATAACAAATCATACAACAGCGTGATCAGAAACTTTGCAAAGTGTACATTGATCGATAAAAATTAAATCATTTGAATCATAAATTTCTATATGTAACATAGCATTTCGAAGACATGATGAATCTAATTGAAATAATGAAATTTTATAATTGGACCGGTGAAAATTTGGATTCGGGCAACAGAAGGCTGAATTGCTAAACTTAATTGACCTTTATCAAAACGACAGAATTTAATTACACATCAATTGCGACTGATTTATAGGATGCATATTTGAGCTGGAAGGGGTGAGGGGCCCATAAGAAAGTTGGAATTCTGTATAGTCAGCAAAATAGTAATACAGGGCGCTACTTAATTAAAAAAGAATACAGTAGGGCTTTAAATAACAAATACATTGACATGACCCTTGCGACAATTGATTTAAATGGCAATTTATGATAGGCACTTGAGGTTAGGATTAACAATCCATCCATCCATCCATTACTGGTGCGGCTTGTCCTTACGAGGGTCACGGAGGATTAACAATAATAATTAGAATTTGTCATTTTTGTAGAAATTGCGTGTGAAGGCGTAGAGGCTGAATACAAATTCGGGGAATGCTACAAGATTATGTTTAAATTTGGAACGTGTTGAAGTGGTCAGAAAATGGATGAAAATATAGAAAGAATTCTGTAAAATTGGGCGTGAATTTTAAAGTTGAGAATTTGAAATTTTCCAAAAGTGGGAAGTTTTGGAATAGTTGGCATAAGATGAACAGTTCAAAAATTTAAATGGGTTGAGTCAGTGAAAAAAAAATTAATTAGAAATTATAAGGGAAAAAGGAAATTTTTCAAAATTTTACCACAATGTTAAAAGTGAAAATGTGACATTAAAGATTAAGATTAAAAAGATTAAAGTCCCAATGATCGTCACACACACCTGGGTGTGGTGAAATTTGTCCTCTGCATTTAACCCATTCCCGTGTGATTTTAATCCATCCCCTGGGGGAGAGGGGAGCAGTGAGCAGCAGCGGTGCCGCGCTCGGGAATCAGTTGGTGATCTAACCCCCCAATTCCAACCCTTAATGCTGAGTGCCAAGCAGGGAGGCAATGGGTCCCATTTTTATAGTCTTTGGTATGACCCGGCCGGGGTTTGAACCCACAACCTTCCAGTCTCAGGGCGGACACTCTACCACTAGGCCACTGAGCTGGGTTTTTAATCTAGGAAGTGTAAGAAGGCAAATTGGAGGAATTATGTGGAAGAAAATGAGAAATATTGAATGTGCCATGAAGAATGAATGGTGAAATATTGGCTTAAAATTTGTAAATTTTTCAAAAAACGTAAATATTTAGAATATTTGGCATAAATATTTGGAATGTGTTAAAAGTGGAATGAAGTGAATCCGATGAATTTGTAGAAGTAGTTAAGCTAAAAAAAAAATAATAATAATAAAAAAATAAAAAAATAAATAAATAAATAAATAAAAAAGAGGCAGAAGAATGCAGAAGAAGTTGAATAATAATAAAGTCAAGGCAAGTCAAGTTTATTTACGTATATAGCCCACAAGCAAGTCTCAAAGGGCTTCAAATGTACAAAAATTGACAATTTAAAGTACAGGAACAATAAGTGTGAAGGCCACAATGATGATCATGACAGTAAAAATATTTCTAATTGGTTTTGATAGGTACAAAGGGGGAACATGGAAGAAGGTTTCAAAATTTGTGATTTAGCGTGACTCCATTATCAGGAGTAAGCATTTCTTTTTTATTCTAAGAATTGGCATCAACAAAAATGAGAACGATAATCTTCAAGGTGATAGTGTAAGTGGCAGGAAGAAGCTGCGTATATTGTTTTTTAAACATTATTTTTAGTATCATTATTTTTTAGGAGGGTCAGTAATGCTTGTGAGGAGATGAATGAAGGAACTAGGTAACAGTAAAAGGGAGTGCTCTATAATTTTTTGGTTCTTTGCCAGAGGTAGTTATTTGGAGGGATGAATTTAAACTGAAAGCAAAATGGAACTGTTTAGTGGAAGAAATATGGGAAGGTGGAAATATTGAAGTTACAGCTCAACACGAAGTGTCAAATAGTCTAAGTGTGAGATGTGAGCAAACTAAATGGGGAGTTAAATCATGTTCCAGCATGCTGCATATTGGCAAACGATGAGAGGACAGGAGACCAGACAATTAGATATTAATTTTGGATTTAAAATAAAAAAGGGAAATTTTAATTGAGGAGAAAATTTTGCGTAGGGATGGTTCCTTTTACAATTTAATATTGTACGTTTTTATGTGTGTGTTGTGGGATGACAGTTTGTCTGTAATGGTGTATGAATGTCAAGTCTGTGCTTGTGGTGTTGGTGTATTGTGAATGGTTAACATGATTCAAAGTTGGGGTGATGTGATCACAGCAGAGGATAACATTCCTCTCACCTGAAAAATATAAAGATACTACAGATTTGAAAAAGCAAGATTGATCGGGGCTAATTTTGGAATAAATATGGGTTTGGGATTACTCTGGGGCACCATTGACAACAAAAGACTTCAATGGAGAAGGCCCAATTCAAGATTATGACCAGACGTGACAATACCAGCATTGACAATCAAGACTCTGAGCCAAGACAGTGTATGACAACAACTCTGGACTTACCTGACAGTGTGACGAAATGTATGTGACGGAATTTGTGATGACTTGCTTTGTTTTGATGTTTTACCTAATTGTATTGCAGCCTCTAACAGCAACCCAGGGAGCAGATTGTGCTTTATTTGTTAAACTCGTGTTTACTTTGCAGGTTGTCAACTGCAGTCTTGGAGAATTTTGTGTCATGTCTGTGAACATGCATTAACAACTAACCCCTTACTTTTCATAATGAGTTTGTAAATGTGATCGTTTTCAGGACAGGCTCGGCAGGCTCCAGTTTTCAATTTCAGACGTCTGACATGCGCCCGTGTGTGGATTATTTTTTGTTTAGCATTATGAATTTTATTTCTTGGTATTATGGATGTTTATTGTCCGGAGAGCTGCATGCACAGCTACAGGAGGGTGATGGCTTTTGTTCATACAGCCATGTGAGATGCTGCCAGTCGAGTTTCAGGGACTGAGAATTGGTGATTCCAGGCCAGGATGGCATCTGGAGGTACACCGAAGTCCAGCTGGCGATGGGTATGTTACCATGGACATTGTTATTTTTACTTTTTAACCATTGTGACACATTTTTTAGAATGTGTCAAAAGGGGAGGGAAAAACAAAAACTAAACAAAAAACAAAGGGGGGAATTGTGAGATTTTAAGTGTTTTCAGAATTGATGGTTTTTAAGTCTTCAACATGCGAGACGGAGGAGAAGAAGCAGCTTGGCAGAAATGAAGTGAATGGGAGACAACATCGTGAAATGGAGCCAAAGCCTGGTAACAAGTGTGGAGAGTTTAAAATAGCTTATAATAAATTGTAGACCTTTCAAAATAGGATCAAATAGGTGGGAGAGTATTAAATGTAAAAAATTGGAACAATAACATACAGACTCCAAACGAATTTGGAACAGGTGGATAACTTATGAACGATAAAGTTTGAATAACACATTATTCACGTGATTCATTTGCAGGATAAACAATGGAAGGGATTGATAAATTGAACAAATTTAAGATGACTGCAGGAGTATTATGGCGAAAACAAATAGATTCAACAAAAGTTTTTCCCTATAAAATGGTGGCGTTTGGGTTTGAAGTACATAGTCGCTTCAAAGGAGGAAAAGCATGAATTAAGATACGTGATTGATCAATGATTAAATGTTAGTCAAACAACAGATTGAATAAATTACGATGACTATGCTTTGAAAAGGCTATCCCTTATACCAGGGGTGTCAAATTTTTTCCCTGGCCGCATTGTAGTCATAGCTTCTTTTGGAGGGCGGTTATGACTGTCACCCCAAATAAATGTATGAGCACCTCACAGTAAAAGCTACAAAATAAACTGACAAGTAATTCGTTTTCAAATCAGACAAGTAAAAACTGGTCTAATAGTTAAAAATAAAATATTATTAAAAGTGAAGACAATTTGCAATTCGAGTAATGACACATGAATATGAAGCACAATTTGTCTTCGCGGGCCACATAAAATGATGTGCCTGGCTGCATCTGGCCCCCGGGCCTTGAGTTTGACACCTGTGCCTTATACAAAGGTAAAGAAGGATTAGAATTTGATAGAACAGATATGGACATTCATATATTCCAATAGAGTTTAAACTGCTTGCAATACTATTACAAATTAATTAACACTTGTGAGTGAGTGCGGGATTGATTGATTGATTGATTGATTGATTGATTGATTGATTGATTGATTGACTGACTGACTGACTGACTGACTGACTGACTGACTGAATGACTGAATGACTGAATGACTGAATGACCGAGTGACAGAATGACCGAGACCAAA
This sequence comes from Syngnathus acus, assembly GCF_901709675.1. Taxonomy (NCBI): domain Eukaryota; kingdom Metazoa; phylum Chordata; class Actinopteri; order Syngnathiformes; family Syngnathidae; genus Syngnathus; species Syngnathus acus. The sequence continues at coordinate 406,594 of NC_051096.1, forward strand.
TGACTGAGTGGCCGAATGGGCGATCGTTCGATGTCTGTCTGTCTATATGCATGTATAGATATGTGTATGTATTTCGTTATTTGTTTATGTATTTTTCTCTCACATTTTCTTTCTCATCTTCCACTTCTTTCGGGAATCTTCTCGCTTTTTAAGAATCTCCCCTGCCATCTCTCCTTGATAGTTCCATGCTGTCACTGGAATGTCGTCTAGGCCAATTGCCTTTCCCCTCTCCATCTTTTACAAATGTCTGGGTATGAATTTTATCTATATTTATTTTTCTCACTCATTGGCGGCCCCACAGAGGGACTTGAAGCGGCTCCACAGAGGGACGTGGTGGGCCGACAGAGGGATTACGAACACATATGGGTTGTCAACCCTCTGTTGACCTCAGTTTAACTGAGGTCACCAAAAAGGTGGACCCTGTGAAGGAATAGGGTCAAAAGACACAAAACCCGCCTAGCCACAATAACAGATACGCTCACATCTCTTTGGATAAAGTATATAAGCAGACAAGTATATTCATGGAGTCAACCAATAAAGCAGACATAACTAGACATTCTTTGATATAAGATAATAACAGAGGTTGCTACAACTTCACGATTCAATATGTATTTCTGTGCACTGCAAAATAAATGTCTTTTGATATGTTGCTTAAATAGCTTAATGACCCTTAAGGAACTGTGTAATGCATGCCTGATGTTTGTTCTCTAAATCATGGACACGGCCAGAGTCGTCTTGACCGTACAGTACTTGATTATATCTTGTGTTTTGATTAAACGTCATATGTCGCCTAATGCGAGACGCCAGCTTTTCGATTACTACTGAACGCTCTGCACAGAGGGCAATATTTTGCCTAACAAAGAAAAGATATGGTGGGAAGCATGATTAAACTAAGAATATAATGATGACAAAGACATGGAGTATCAAAAGAACTAACTTTGCATAGTCAGGGAACAGTAATAGATTAATGATGTTACAGCCAAAAGCTCACATAAATTCGTACAAAATGACAAAAGTGAAAGAATGAGGTACGACAGTATATGTGCAAGGATGGAGGAGAATGTTTACAGGAAGGTCACTCGGAGATAAAAACCAGCTGGTGCCAGAAGGAGACAGCCAAGGACTCGGCCAAAGATGATCACCAAGGCCGAAAGACGGGATGGAAGACAACAGCCCCCACACACACACCGAATCGTCCAGAACCAGCACCCACTCCCATGGAATCAAACTCTACTGCGAACTCGCCCCACCCCAACGACTCATCACCCATCAAACTCGCCCCACACCGGCCTGTCCAACTGAATATAAGCTGACCAAAGAACCTTGAACGTTGCCTTTTCTGAATGGAGACTTTCTGCTCTTGAAGGGCCCAGCGCTGTATTGTACTTTCCTGAAAACAGAGCTTTCTTAACAAGAATTATGATTGAACTCAACCAACCTGTGTAAGTCTAATTTCTGCTTCAGTGTCTTTGCATTTTCCTAAATCTGAAGAAATTAAACGAGCACGCAGTGAGTAAATTGGATAACAGGTGATTGGCACGTGACCCAGATTCGTTCCGGGGATGCTGCGGCCACAACGCTATACGATCATGCAATAGCATACAATGAGTTTAGGGTATTTTCTTTAGGATCTTCAGCCAGGACACCCAGGCATAATATGAAAGAATGTTGATGTTAAAATGTTGGTTGAGTTGAGACAACATTGGAAAAACTTCTTTGTTGACAGTGTCTGTAAGTCACTTCAACGCATAAGTTTCAAGTGCACATAGCTAATGTTGACCAAAATGTGGCATATAAGCTAGCAAGGAATTGAAACTAGAATCTTCTGTTCCGTAGTCAGATGCATTATCCATTGCGTCCATTGCCCCAGAATAGGTTGTACCCTCCAAGCTTGTGTGTAATACTTTTGCAAACATGATTCAACCGGAGTTGCTGCGGCCACAACGCAGAGTACCGTATTTTCCGCCCTAAAAGGTGCAACTAAAAACCTAAAATTTTCTCAAAAGCCGACAGTGCGCCTGTCAGGTCTAAATCCAATCAGACATTAAACCACACGTTGGAAGGAAGAGGAGGAAAGAACCAGAACAGGTTTACTCGCGAGGAGAACGATAGAGAGCAAACTCAGTTACAATCTCCATCAATTCTGAGTTCTCACTTCACGTGCTCCTCTATTTAATGTTTTGGTTGCCCTGGTTACAGAGGCGTTGCTACACTAAAGGGAGGGGAGATAGTGTCTGTAGCAACGTTTATTAGCTAAGGAATGTAGTGTGGTGTGAATTAGCACTTCATTGTCGGCCCGTGACCCCCGCAGACTTTGTCCTTCTTCATCAACCAACTGTTCTTCTCATGGTTGGCTGATTTGTCCTCGAGTGGGATCAGATAACTTGAATTGCCGCTTTCCTGTGGAACAATGCAACTAAACCTTGGCTAACTTTATCTACTTGGTAAAGTAACACACAATAATAATAAGTAACTTGTCCTAAACACTTCAACACACATTAAGTAAACGTAAGGTAACTGGTATGCAGTTCCTTAAACGAACATTGAGTAAATATGGGATAACTTGTATGCAACTACTTCAAACTGTATATAACACTTAACAAAGAAAAACAGTTCTGACCAACAACAATCTATGAACCAAACCTACAGTTAGATAAAAGGAATGAAGTTCCTCTGAACCAAATAAGAACATTTCGCCTATGCAAATAAGCTCGGCTCATTGTTAGTGAAGGCCTCCTACAGGAACAAAAACACACAGATAGCATAAGGACAGGAAGGAGACATATGGCTGACAGGGATCAAAAGACATCCCTGTCACTAAAAAGGAAAAACCTAGATGAAAGGAAAGTCATAAACATGTAAAGACGAGGCCTCCAGGTCTGGCAGGCCAGGGCTTCACTTAAATTATCCTAACAGCGCCTTATAGTCCAGTGCGCCTTATATATGGATCAATTGATGACTTTGTTGATCCATACTGGTTGTACACAGTGCTCTGCCAAAATGTTTCAGTACGTTTTAGTACGACTAGTAAATTACAAGGTCGCATCGCTTCCCAACATTACGGTAACTGTAGTCAGGGGGCGTCACCGAATAGCTGTTGTACCCGCGAGGCTATTTCATTTCAAAATAGGCTGCTCCGTTAATGTTTCGAGTAAATTTACGGATTGATATGGAAGGGAAACATAGGTAAGCAGTACCAATGTGTTAGATCGAACTTTAGTCAGTTCCGATCATTTTATAGGAGATCGTTTGAGAAACGCGATTGTTTACACTTTGCTGAGGCTCATGGGAGATTGCGAGCTGAGGCTCGTGGGGCTTTGCGGATGGCTAATGCTATAACGATAGCTGCTATACGTACCAGGCTATTTCATGTCAAAATAGGCTGCTCTGTTAATGTTTCGAGTAAATCTACGGATCGATATGGAAGGGAAACATAGGTAAGTAGTACCAATGCGTTAGATCGAACTTTAGTCAGTTCCGATCATTTTATAGGAGATCGTTTGAGAAACGCGATTGTTTACAGAGGGCTCGTTGGTTATTGGCTAGTGGATGCATACCGCAACCCTATTATTCTCAAAGCATCCCCTGATCTTAAGCTCCCAAAAGGGCAAGGAAAAACTCAAAAACCCTTACCAGGGAAAAAGGAGAAACCTTGAGAAGGGACCACAGATGGAAGGATCCCCCTTTCAGGATCACCAGGCTGCAATGGATGCAGTGAGGGCACAAATAATACATAATATGAAAATCAATGAAAAAGTGGATGTCCAAGTCAAAGCGAAGAGCTGCCGGAGGTGCCCTCGATTGTGCTGCCAGTGTCTTCGAGGAGGGTAAGCCGCAGTTCCCTCATCCTGAATTGGTCCACGAGAATCCAGATAGCCGCTGTCAGCTTGGGTGCCACCTAACCACCTCCCCAGCTGGGGAGGGGCGGGGGGATGGGGAGAGGGAGCGAAAACAAACTCCAGCCGAATCGGCCACTACAGGTTAATTACAGGCCATATCATAGAAATGTGTCTTTAAACGTGTCTTAAATGTTTCTAGTGAGGTAGCAGTTCCAATATCCATTGGTAGGGCATTCCAAAGCTCTGGAGCCCGAATAGAAAATGCTCTAGACCAGTGGTTCCCAAAGTGGGCGGTACCGCCCCCCTGGGGGCGGTGGAAAGATCTGGGGGGGCGGTGAGGAAGAAAGGGGCGGTAGGGGGGCGGTAGGGGGGCGGCAGTCGATTTGTACACAACACGCCGCTCTGGCCCAGTCAGATCCGACAGCATAGACTACAAAAGCAAAAGCTCAGGTTTGTAATTTCAAACTTGTAATGTTCAGAATTTTGTCTTATAATAAAAACCGCATTCTGGCGGTCAACATCATCTTGAGTTCAAGTCAACATGAAATTGGGGACTCGCCAGAACACGCCGTGTTGTGTTGTGTTGAGCTGGTTAGGGCAGTGGTCCCCAACCACCGGTGCTGTGGAACAAGGTCAAGATGTACTTCATTGCCTTCCCAACATCATATTTAGTAGAGCGGGGCTTCAGTGCAGTCACCTTGCTTCTTTCCAAGCAAAGAAACCGACTGAAAATTACTGACCGCGGGGATCTACGACTTCTTCTTAGTGAGTTCCAGCCTGATGTTGAGAAGTTTATGTCCCTGCACCAAGCACATCCATCCCATTAATATTACGTGTGAGACAATGAAGGTTACTGGTGGAATGTTTATTTACGATTCTATGTTGCTGAAACAGTTAACTGCTAAAAAATAAATTGGTTTACTAAATACTAAATTGGGTTTTATTTGTGAAATACACATTTGTGTTTAACCTTTCTCTTTTCAAATTGCAGCAAACCAAATATCAAGAAAGAGGTGTTTGTTTCCATATGTGCCTTGGGGGGGGGGGGGGGGGGGCGCTAGGAATTCACTGGGGAGCCACTGCTCTAGACCAGTGGTTCCCAAACTTTTGCAGGCTGGCGCCCCCTTTGGCCTTTGGAAATTACAAACCTGAGCTTTTGCTTTTGTAGTCTATGCTGTCGGATCTGACTGGGCCAGAGCGGCGTGTTGTGTACAAATCGACTGCCGCCCCCCTACCGCCCCCCTACCGCCCCTTTCTTCCTCACCGCCCCCCCAGATCTTTCCACCGCCCCCAGGGGGGCGGTACCGCCCACTTTGGGAACCACTGCTCTAGACCCTGCAGACATTTTCTTGGCCCTCGGTGTCAGTAAAAGACTAGCGTTTTGCGAACGAAGGTTACGAGACGGAACATACGGAACAACTAGGTCGACGAGATATGAAGGCGCTAAGCCATGCAGTGATTTATAGGTTAATAGAAGAACCTTGAAGTCACAACTCAAATGGACCGGGAGCCAATGTAAGTTGGCTAATATTGGGGTAATGTGATCAAATTTTCTTGTCCGTGAGAGCAGCCTTGCAGCACCATTTTGTACTAACTGTAGACTTTTGATGCTGGACTTAGGAAGACCAGAGAATAATGCATTACAGCAGTACGGGCGCGACGTGATGAACGCATGTATAATAGTTTCCGCATCACCGGTCGAGAGGATCGGACGAATTTTAGCAATATTACGAAGGTGAAAAAACGCAACTCTGGTTATATTCCTAATGTGCTTTTGAAAGGAGAGCGTTTGGTCAAATATTACCCCGAGATTAGTTACAGTATCGCTCTGGGTGATAGTACGATTATCTATAGTTATAGTGGTTTCCTTAAATAAGTGTTGATAACGAGTTGGACCAATTATCAACAGCTGTTTTATCTGGATTAAGACGAAGGAAGTTGAGAGACATCCATTGCTTGATCTCCGCAAGGCACGCCTCAAGATTACAACAGTCCCGCGGATCTGTCATCGATAACGGCATATATAATTGGGTGTCATCCGCGTAACATTGAAAACTAATATTATATTTACGTATTATGTCCCCAAGCGGAATCATATAAATATTAAATAGAATTGGTCCAAGTACCGATCCCTGTGGGACACCAAACGTAATATTATAGAGCTCAGAGGACGTATTGCCCTGGACCACTCGGTGCGTCCTGTCTGATAGATAGGAATAGAACCAGCCTAGTGCTGACCCTGAAATACCAACACAACTTTTAAGACGCTCTAATAAAATATAGAAGTCTACAGTGTCAAAGGCAGCACTAAGATCGAATAGTAACAATACCGATGAAGTGTTTGAATCCATAGCTATGAGGAGATCATTAGTCACTTTAGCAAGTGCTGTCTCAGTGGAATGATTAGCTCTAAAACCAGACTGAAAAGAGTCATATCGATTATTGGCGACCATGTAATCAATAGGGGTGTAACGATTCATCGATACACATCGATTAATCGATATAATGCTCTACGATTTGTTGGCATCGATGCTAAACGTAATAATCGATCTATATCGCCCGTTTTTGACCTCGGACATTAGACGCGACTTTATTTTGAAATCCAGTTCATTGTTGCTTGCTTCCTCTTTCCGAGAGCAGTGCGCGGCGTGTTGTGTTGTGAGCAGAGCAGGCACGTGAAAGGGGAGCCGACAACTACGCGGCTCCTGGGCTGGTGCTATGGCTAGTGTCCAAGAAGACGAGGAAATTCGCTCCCCTTTGGGCTTCAAGTCATTCGTTTGGAAGCACTTTGGATTCCAAAGAAAAGATGGCTCAACGGACAAGACACGTGCAGTTTGTAAATCCTGCCATGCGGTGATCAAATATTCAGGGAACACCACAAATCTCGCCGCACATTTAAAGAAAAAATTGTTATAAATCAGGATATTGTTCTATATCGATCGTAGAGCACTATATCGTGATGTATCGTGAATGAATCACAGCAGGCTTTAAGATATCGGCAAATATCGTATCGTGGTTCTTTGTATCGATATGATATCGTATCGTGACAAAACCCGCGATTTACACCCCTAGTAATCAATAAGCTGCTGCGCTACTACTTTTTCAAGAAGTTTTGCTATGAATGGGAGGTTTGAAACTGGCCTATAATTACTGAGACAGTCCGGGTTAAGATTTGGTCGCTTAAGTAACGGTTTAATGATAGCGGTTTTAAAGGCTGTTGGCACTATCCCAGAGGAGACAGACAGATTAATTATATTTAAGATGGATGGTCCTAGAATTTGAAATAATTCTTTCAGTAGTTTGGCTGGAAGCGGGTCGAGTAAACATGTTTGTTTATCCGCACTCACCAATTGTGTAAGCCTTTCAAGGGACACGCTTTTAAAATTTGAGAGAGTTATTGCATGATCGTCCGTGCCAGTAATCGGCGGTCTCGACTGAGCGATTGGAACCATCATCTTGATGTCATCCCTAATGGATTCAATCTTTCGAGCGAAAAATTTCATGAACTCGTCAACTGAGTGGAAAGAGCTATCGGGGGTCGGCTGGCGTAGTGTTAGCTTTGCCACTGTATCAAATAGGTAGGTGAGGTAAAACCAGCTCAGTGGCCTAGTGGTAGAGTGTCCGCCCTGAGACTGGAAGGTTGTGGGTTCAAACCCCAGCCGGGTCATACCAAAGACTATAAAAATGGGACCCATTGCCTCCCTGCTTGGCACTCAGCATTAAGGGTTGGAATTGGGGGGTTAGATCACCAAATGATTCCCGAGCGCGGCACCGCTGCTGCTCACTGCTCCCCTCTCCCCCAGGGGATGGATCAAAATCACATGGGGATGGGTTAAATGCAGAGGACAAATTTCACCACACCCAGATGTGTGTGTGACGATCATTGGGACTTTAACTTTTAACTTTAACTTTATTTAGGATTGTTTTTATTGAGATTAATGACTTGCCAAAAATACCGAGTTTTTGCTAAGATAAGCGCATCTTTATATTTCAGGAGGCTGTCCTGCCATGCCTGATGGAAAACCTCAACTTTGGTTAAACGCCATCTGCGCTCATGCTCTCTACATAATTGCTTAACCTCGCTGGTCTGTTAGCTTTTTGCTGCCATCTGTGGTGTTAGCGGGTCATTTTGGACCGTGTATTAAATCAGCCATAAAATACCCTAAAAACAATCTTTTATCATCCAATGTTTTTCTTAACTCTTGTTTAGCTGGTTGGGCTCCCTTATCCATGAAAAGATTGGTTTTAATATTTTTTTGTGGCCCCCTGGGCCTTTGGTTTAAGCATACGTGTTTCATCTGTGAACCACGGAGTAGGCAATCTACGGCGGGTTTTCAGACGTAGCAGCGCCACAGAGTCGATGGCATTTAACAATGTCGCATTGAATTCATTTGTAAGATTATCAATACAGCCGATATATGCGGGAAATATGGCAGTTGCCGGCGACAGTAACTCAGACAGCACAGTTGCAGTCATGGAGTTAATATTACGGCTGCTATAATTCTGATTGCTCTCTTGTCTTTGACAAAGAACTAAAATTTCAAATTTTATTAAGTAATGATCAGACAAAACAGTAGTGTCTGGCAGTACCGTTATATTTGAGGTTGCAAGTCCTCGGGATAATACCAGATCTAAGGTATTTCCATTCTTATGCGTTGTTGCCTGTACGGCTTGCATAAAACCAAATGTATCAGTTAAAGTCTGAAACGCCGAAGTAAGTGGCTCTGACGGTAAATTCATGTGGATATTGAAATCGCCCATGATTATTATAGTATCCGCATTTGTCACTAGATCAGCTACGAATTCTGAAAATTCATCCTGGAAGCCAGAGTAAGCCCCGGGTGGACGGTAAATAACAGCAAGATAAAATGACGGTAAAGCGGTGGATCGGACAGTGAGAACTTCAAATGTTTTAAATACGTTAATCGAATGAGGCCTGAATCTAAGCTCGGAATTTGAGATGAGGGCGACACCCCACCCTTTTTTCGAGGACGCGCCACATGCGAGCTCACAAAATTTGGAGGCGAGGCCTCGTTAAGCGGCAGCAGTTCATTAGGTTTTAACCAGGTCTCGCAAAGACCAAAAACGTTTAGATTATGTTCCGTGATGAGGTCATTAACGAGAACTGCTTTCATATGAAGCGATCTAATATTAAAACCGAGTTTAAGTGTAATCGGTCGATCAGGGTTCGTATCTATCGAAGGGTTTTTAAACGAAATGCGAGTAAGATTGTGTTCTCTAGGCCTGACATCACCTCTCAAATGTTTATTACCATGGGAATTTGATAGTAAATATTTGTTACACATGTAAAATGATCTGAAACAGGCACCGTTTCATCAGCGATACCAGTCGGGGTGGAGTGATTGGATTTGTCTCCTACCCCAGTAGAAAGTGTGTTCACGTGTACTGTAGCACTATTCAAACTGTGACGCTCTAGTCTACACAAGGAGCTATGTGCATGCTGGAAGTCTAGCCTAGCGCTAGTTAATTTTAACTTAACAGACTCCAAACCCATCCTAACAGGTGGTCTAATCACCTGTGCCCCGGCCTGCTCTAAAGTAACCTGTCATGAGTGGCTCAAACAGTAATCTATATTCTTAGAAAGAGTGAAGGCACCTTCACGGTTAGGATGAAGGCCGTCCTTCCTTAGCAGGTCGGGGCGGCCCCAGAAGGAGGACCAGTTATCTATAAAATACAGTCCCTGCTTTTTACAGAACCCAGCCATCCATCGATTAAGGGAGACTAATCTACTAAACTTCTTATCAGTGCCTCTCCCAGGCAGGGGGCCAGAGACAAATACTCGATGCCGACTCATCTTTCTGGCGAGATCACAAGTCCTCGCTATGTTTTTCTTTGTGATCTCTGATTGTCTCATCCTATCATCATTGGCGCCGACGTGTATCACTATGTCCGAGTAGCTAGTGTTGTTGGAACTACGCTGTTGACTAGGCCTATTGCGAGTCAGCTCCCTAAGATTAGCTTCTATGTCGGGTGCTCTGCCCCCAGGAATACACATTACCGTGGCTGGATTTTTAAGTGTAATATTTCGGGTAATGGTGTCACCTATGACCAAAGTGCGAGGGCCAGTAGACCGAGATGACTTTGGCTATGCGTCTTACCTGGCTCATCGTGATTAGCAAGCCGCTTGGGGCTAATGCTAACTGGGCTAGCGGGCTGACTACAGTCCACGTCTGTGTCCACCAGATCTACTGTTATCGCACTATTTTGCTCTAGCTGGCGGACACGTCCCTCTAGCAGGGACAACCTCTCTAAGAGAAGGGTGCAGTTGGTGCACGAAGCCGTACAAACCTCTTGATCCGCAGCCATACTTTATGTGTCCGATGATCGACGGTAAACAAACGGCCGCGAAGCCTCCGCTCACTCTCTTCCTTCACACACTTCCCACAAACAGTTGTCAGTGTGACGCCAGACTCTGGTGTCACAACATTGATGGGACACATTTTGCTCAAGAACATTTGCGGGTTGGCTTTTACACTGGAAAGGCAAAACACGTGAATTTAACTGAATTGAATTCCTTTATTGTCACTGTTAACGCAGTGTTAACTGTGAAAATCAGTTTGGCAGCTCCTCATGGCAGGTCATGTATATATGTATATAAAACAACATAAAATACAGATAAAATGCAATCTTAGGTCAGTCTTCGCAAGGGATGAGCAGGGGTGGGGTGATGATTTTAACAGCCTGATGAAAAAAGCTGTTGCTCAATCTTGAAGTTCTCGATTTTAAAAAGCGGTCTCAAAAAAAGTCTGTTGTTTGGTCGGCTCTGAAGACAGCAGGGCCCTCTAGCTCAATAGCCGCGTTGGGGATGCAATGGTCCAGCCAGGACTCCGCGACAACCAGACACAGCACTCCAGACCATGAGATGTGCTCCGCTCGTCCATCCCGTTGGTCATCGACCGGGCGTCAGCAAGAAAGTGGCTGGGGACGACTGGCCTGCACGGGCCAGCTTTTAGCTTGGCTGCTAGTCCTCCTCCTTCGCCCCGCTTCCGCCTTCCATGTGCGCGCCGCCCGCGCCACTCCAGCAGCGGGGACCGCCGAATCCCCGGGGGAATCGTGTTCAAGAGAATGAAGTTCTTTTGCGGGCAGAAGGTGTTTACTGCGACCGACAACAGTTCCGCTCTGCTGTATTGCACATGAGTACTAAAAATGTTACAAGAAAAGTTACAAAAAAAAGTTACAAAACTGCCAACAGCTGAGGAGCGCCGGGCCGCTGCGTCTGTGCGCGCCGCCATCTAGCTCCGCCACTTACATGGCAAAAGCTCAAAAAAACACTTGATTTGCAATCAGCGCGAGACAGGCGAAGGATGGTGGCTGACTTGCAAGGTTTGACCTTACACGGTTTCAGAGACGCACAATTGGCCAAAAGTACTTTCGGACTTAGTTTACACTAAAAAAACTGTTCAAACAGAAGAGCCTTTGACACTGAAATACCAGATGTCGCCCTCCCTCCCACCACAGCACATTTGATCTACCAGCAAAATTCCCACAGAGAATGAAAGTGAGTGCGTGCGTAAAGAGCAACAACTATGAAAGCTCTGCTCTTTTAGGACAGACTCAACTCAGCCAAACCTGTTCGGGAGGCCTTTGAGTGAGCAAAAACGTGACAAGTGAGGCCATGCGAGAATGCCAAGTGGCCCATCACTGTGGACCCTTCTTGCGTCTGCGACGTTTTAGGTTCCAGGTGGTTCTGCTCCAATTGTTCTTCCAGATAAGAGTGGATCGTAATTCAAGCTGCGCCCCTGGGGAACAAGGGGTGAGCTTTTTAGTATGTGTGCGTGTGTGCGCAAAAACAACTCCCCCAATGGCCGTGTTTGCTGCATGTGGTCAACAACAGGCAGAATTTCACAGCGTGTTGTCACGGCAGTGTGGTCAAGGCCTGCGCGGCCATGAGCGTTTTGACGGGCAAGGCAGTGGGCGCACCAGAGACCCAGACGCAAAGCAGAAACAGCCGAGGTCCGTTTCGCCTGCGAGACAGGTAAAAAGTCTGCGCCCCCTTCCGTCCAAAGTACGACACCATCCGCATGAAGAAATTAATTACGCGGCTGTCATGAAATTATTACATTTGAAGCAAAGACAAAGTCGATGTTCTTGACGCAGGAATCTGACACTCGCTCGCTGGCGCGCTCTCGCGCTCGGTGACATTTGGGCAGATATATAAGCGGCAGCGCGAGGCACGGCAAGTCAGACCATTTGTGATCAGGAGAGAAGCGGGGGACCTTTGTGACCTCAGCATGCTGAGCAGGTAGGTCTGCCCTCCCACAATGCAACTCTTCAGCCACACACGGCAGGGTCTTTGCGGGTTCACGGTTAGCAATCTCCCTCAGGAGCGAAGCCACCCAAATGAAGCCTTCCAAAGACAAAAGTCAGCGTACTGCAGCGCGACACACAGAAAGCAAGGGAGCAGCCGCGGCCAAGCAGGTTGGCAACAGCTACGAGTGGAAGCTTGACAAGGTTCATGTGGCCTGCAGAAACGCGCTCCCGGTCCTCCTCTGGGCGGCCACGTTGGCGGCACTGGCGCATGGAGACATGGGCGCCGATGGTCAGTTGACAACCGGTCCCAGTTGTCGACAGGCTTCTGTCTTTCTCATTGCTCGATATGTCTGCTCCTCAGACTCGGCGTCCGATGAACTTTCTACAGGTGAGTGAAATATGTCCACACCTGCCGCCAATAGAGCGGAAGGAGGGCAGATGATTGGCCGTAGGGGGAGACAAAGTTTGGCTCTCGCCCACGCACACATCATCGACTCTTTTGTTTCTCTGCAGCTCCCGAAGCCAATCAGCTTGTCGGTACGTTTCATTTGGGCAGACAGCTGGGAGTGGTGTCCCACCATTTGTCCGCACGTCACTTCCTTTCTTGGACCACGTGATGATTCTTGATTTGCTTTCCAGAAGCTGCAACGCTGACAGACAATGGCGCCCAAGTGGAAGAAGGTCAGATCCTCTTCAAAGTGTCTTTTGTGCCCCATTTTCCACTCGGCAGACAATTGAGACGAGGCGAGCGCTGCCCTCACCTCAGCAGCTGTCGTTGCTAATTTGCCGCGTCACTTCAGGGACATTTCAGTAGACGTAGATTCGGAGTGAATTTAGCTGTGAAAAGCCGGAGAATTCCTTCTGCCGTTGTTCATTTCCTTTCCGAGTTCAAGGAGTGGCGCCGGACAAAGCTGAATGCTATCGACGACTCATTCAATCATCTGGCAAAATGCTAAGACGTTTTTTTCAGATGACGAGGGTCCGGACAACGTGCCCAAGGAGAACTTGAGCTCTCCTCCGGCTAAAGGTCCAATCCCGGCCTCCAGGGTGGGTAGTATTGGTGGCGCTGCCAACAGTCCGGATGTGCGTCCTCGAGCCAAAGTGGCAACAAGGAATGGAGCATCCAAAAGGAAAGCCAAAGCAGGCTTGTCGTCCCGTGTGAAGAAGGGCAACGAGCGCACCCTCTCGCATACTCGCTCGGCCGTGGCAACGCTTCAAGCTTGACAATAAAATAGTCCAACTTTGCAATTTTTTGTTTGTGTGGCTCTGTTCTGACTCTTGCAAGAGAATCACGAGCACCGAAAATGGTGGCGACCTCATGCAGCTTTGGACTTGCAATGACGTTTATGATGTTGTTTTGACAAACAACTCACACTTAGACCACATGGTTGTTTTGGTGACTGTGAATGAGCTCAAAAATGTCCAAACGTTGCATTTTAGCACGCTTGCTCGATGAGTACAACTTGTCCTCAACTGGTGTTGAGTCCTGTCGTGCAGTCTTCTCGCCTCTTGCGTTTTACTCTTGTTGCGTCCCATCTCCGACTCGGGTCTCGACTCGGCGTCATGTCGCCTCTGGTCTTCCGTCAGCGCCGTCCTGTCTTCCGGTGCCGTCTTTCCTCCAGTCTCGTCTCCGGCCGGCACGCAGGTGCTCGGATGGGTGGAGCGGGATGAGGCGGGGCCAGGGCCGAAGCCAGCCCATAAAAGCTTCCCGTGTCTTCTGCAAGCTTCCAGTTGAGCTCGTGTGAAATTGGAGCTGCGACCCACTGAAATCGTCTGCGCCTTCAGGAAAAATGTTCCCACGGTGAGTTGACTTGGTCAACTTATTGAGCTGATGCAAGGTCCTAATTCCTCCTTTGTCAACTTGCCTGCAAAATCAGTAGCAGCGCGCTAACAATCTTCCAGGTCAGCTAAGTTGGGCTTTTGGACCGGGACGGGACGGAAGACAACCGATGGCGGCTTCCAAAAGACAAATGCTTTTTTGGTCTCTCGACGTGATCTCTCTACGTCGAAGGCCTCGAGCTCGCCTTGTCCGTCTTATGGTCCACTTTTGAAATGGCAATAGACGCGTAGACTGCACGCTGGGCTTACAGTTTGGCTCAGAGGCTGCCTTGTTTATTTGGGATGTTTTCCGAGCTTGTTCTGCATCTGAGCGTCTTTCGATGTTCATCGTGTGTCTGCCTCTACCACGTGTGTGCGCGTATTACAATGGCGTTCATTATGTGTGCTTGACCATGTTGTGCCCATGCGTAACCATGTTCATTATGTGAGGCTCAGTGACGTGTCCTGTATGTGTGTGCACGCATCACAATAGTGTTCTTTATGCGTACCTGCGTGCGTGCGTGTTGCAGGCGCGTCACACCGCTTCCGACAGTGCTCCCAACACTGCTCCCGCTGGTAACTCTTGCCGCGCTGAGCCTGTCTGCTCCACTTGCACTTCCTGGTAAGAGACGACCCATGCCACGTCACTCGCGTAGTGGCCTTTGTAGACAAGTCGTGCTCATCACTTGATTGGCGGTCCAAACGACAAGCCATTGGCTGAACCGTTTTGTTTGTTGATTTCGAGACCATTCCAATTCGTTGTACAACGGGAATAAAGGTATTCTATTCTCTTGATGATGTTACAATGCCAACAATTGTACAAGGAAATGTGATTTATGTTGCAGACAAAAGTGCGGCGCTGCTCGCTCCCCTTGATGGTAATTTGCATTTGGATGCAACACACACACACGCATGCCTCAAAGTGAGAAACGCAAGACAGATGGGGTTGTTGTCTTGAATAGGAATAGCTATAAATAAGATTTTAGCCACTCTTAATGGTACTGCTTATCAATCCGGTGCCTTAACTGTACTTCTTAGCTGTACTTTTTGGTGAAAGTATTAAATTGAGTTTTTGTAAATAAATGGACTTGTCTTGCAACTACAATGTAATATGATTTTAATTTATTATTATTATTGGGCGGCTCGGTGGCGCAATGGGTAGCACGTCCGCCTCACAGTTAGGAGGATGCGGGTTCGATTCCACCTCCAGCCCTCCCTGTGTGGAGTTTGCATGTTCTCTCCGGGCCCGCGTGGGTTTTCTCCGGGCACTCCGGTTTCCTCCCACATCCCAAAAACATGCTTGGTAGGCCGATTGCGCACTCCAAATTGTCCCTAAGTGTGAGTGCGAGTGCGAAGGGTTGTTTGTCTCTGTGTGCCCTGCGATTGGCTGGCAACCGGTTCGGGGTGTCCCCCGCCTACTGCCCGATGACGGCTGGGATAGGCTCCAGCACACCCGCGACCCCCGTGGGGACGAGGCGGTACAGAAAATGGATGGATGGATGGATATTATTATTATTATTATTATTATTAATTATCTATCCTTCCATCCATTCATTCATTTTCTGTGTCGCTTGTCCCCAAGGGGCCGCGGGCTTGCTGGAGCCTATCCCAGCAGTCATTGAGCAGTGGGCAGGGGACACCCTAAATCGGTCGCCAGCCAATCGCAGAGACACAGAGACGAACAACCATCTGCACTCGCACTCACACCTACAGGCAATTTTGGAGTGGTCAATCAGCCTACCTTACATGTTTCTGGGATGTGGGAGGAAACCGGAGTGCCCGGAGAAAACCCACGCAGGCACGGGGAGAACATGCAAACACCCGCACCCTCTGAACTGTGTGACGGACGTGCTAACCAATGCACCACCATGCCACCTTATTATTATTGGTGTCGGACTTCTCCCGATCCAAATAACATTAGGAAAACAACGGGGCAATACGGCACGACGAACGTTTCTCTCGACTGCTACGCATGGAGTCGTCACATGATCGCAGGGCGCTACGTTAGAACGGGGAGGAGTCACAGGGACGAGTCACGGGTGACGCCCGGCCAAATGGCTGGTTCACCTCCAATTGTCATCCCGTAACTTAGACAGACATCTTCATTTGAACATGTACCGAGTGTCCACTATGTTTTGGTCTTGTAGGAAAAGCGACAAGACAAGCGGTGACGTCACTGCCAGGTAGGCACACCTCAACTTGAGATGGATGCCCCCCCCCGCCCCCCCCCCCAACATGTTGCTTTCTGCCCGCGGTGGCGGAGCCTCATCCAAACGCAAATTTAAAAACTATCTCTGCTGATGTGTGTCACGTGGTTTTAGCATTGGCCACATCCGCGTGTATCTCTGCTGTTCTTCCATCGGCTTTCCCTTTGGTAACCGAGCGTTGAAACAAAGGCTCACGAGCAAATAGCATTAAGAGCAGATGGTCCAAACCTTGGCAATGTCATCTGTATCTCTTGCAGCTGCCGCTGAGTCCGGCGACACATCTAATTCTCCAGGTTAGAGAGTGCTTTTGGATGGCTTTGGGTGTCTTTGCTGCTGTTCACTAAGAAGGTTTGTGTCCACAGATGGCGACGACTCCCAAGGACAAGCCCAAGGTAGAGTCTGAGGTTGTCGTCATCGTCACCTACTTGTCGAATGGTTCAAACGAATCCGGCCATTATTTTTGTGTCCATCAGCACAACCAAACAATGAGGATCTTTACCGAATGGACCGTGAAGGTCTGATTCTTCAAAGTCACCTGTAGCACGCCCACTCCTTATGTGCTTCTTTTGTGACTTGACCAAGTGTCCCATTTATGTCCACAGGTGCATCTGATGCTCCGGATTCAGGTAGCGCTGTGTCTCCTTCAGCTGGGTCAGGCAGAAATCCATTCTTGACGGGTAAAACAGAAACAACATTAACGACATTTGATCTTTCAAGTCAGTGTGTGTGCTCACATCAAGACTGCTTGGGCAACTTCCAAGAACTTTTACCAAGGGCCCTTTGGAAAAAGCCTAGCCAAACGTGTAGGCATGCTCACATGTGTGGAGTACTGACTCGTTGGTCTATGCTTCTGACATCAACATGCCAACTCACCATATCTCCACAGATGGAGCTGCTGAAGGCCCTGCCGTGTCAGTTACAGAAAGCAAAGGTACTAGTGTAACATCTACTTTGTCTAGTCAAGTCTGTAAACCACTGGAACCTTTTACACTTAAACACAAAATGAGGACAGTCGTGGAAAAAATGGTCTGTTTTTGGACAGTTGCAGAGTCTGCTGAATCTGCAGGTTACATAAAGTCACACGGGTCCGCAGAGTCATCAGAGTCTGTGGATATACAAGAGTCCGTAGAGTCATCAGAGTCTCCGGATATACAAGAGTCCGCAGAGTCCGCAGAGACATCAGAGTTCGTGGATATACAAGGGTCTGCAGAGTCATCAGAGTCAGCAGATCTACAAGAGTCCACAGAGTCATCAGAGTCTGTGACTATGCAAAAGTCCACAGAGTCATCAAAGTCTGTGGCTCTGCAAGAGTCCGCAGAATCACACAAGTCTGCAGAATCAGCAGAGTCTGTGGCATCACTAGAATCTGCTGAATCATCAGAGTCAGCTGAATCAGCTAAGTCTGCAGAGTCAGCTGAGTCAGCAGAATCATTCGAGTCTGCGGAGTCGCCAGAGTCTGCTGATTCAGCAGAGCCCAAGGACTCACCAGAATTAACAGAGTCCCGAGAGTTGACGGAATTGCTCTACTCTGTGAAATTCTCCCAATTGGAAATGGGTCAGTTGCTAGTTTATCATCAACTGATACCCTAAACCAGATCGAGTCATTGACATGCTGTGCTGTGCAAGTTAAAGATTCTGCTACCTTCTGTCATCAGAGTCAAGTTCAGAGGCGGGCAAGGACAGTGAAAAGAAGACGAGCAGTGATTCTGAGCCAGGGGACACTATTGACGACGGCGGCAATGGGCTTGACCCGATGGCTGCATTCGGCTTGGAGGACGGAGGTGAGGTGGGAGCCGAGGTCTGGACGGTGGGATGGACATTCGGGCACAGAAAAGAAACCAGATAGCACAAATTAACTTTTCTGACAAGTCAGACGCGATGGAGGAGGAGGAGATCAGAGAGGAAGATGAAACCTCTTCCAAGGATGACAAGGGATCTGATGCAAATGTTGGCACGGCGGACGCTGAGCTTGGCGTGGACGACATCAAGGCGGGGAATAATGATCAAGACCCCAAAGAGAGCTCCCAAATCTTTGACTCCACTGAGGGTGACAAAAACGTGCCAAAATTAGGTTGTCCAACTTCAAATCATACTCTGACCTTGCTCGTTTGTGGCTATTTTTACTACAGCAACTCTTGTCGAGAAGTCGGACGCGACACCCTCCCACCTCAGGGTAAAGCTAAGTGCTCTCATGTGACACTTGAACTTTGAAATCCACAAGAAAGATGATGAGAAGGCATTGATCCTGAATATTCGACTTGTCTTTTTCTTTATCCAGGAGTGACTTTGAGCACCGACTAAGAGGGTGAGCTCGTCGTTCTCAAGATGGGAATAGACTTCAAATAGCGCCATCATCGTATATGACGAGTACGCTTTGTGTTTGCAGAAGAAAGCATAAGCGTGGGACTGCCTGGCATACCTTGACCGTGATGACTTCCCATATGGATGGCTTGTGTCTTTGAGGCCTTTTCAAGTGTTCCGAATGAACATGTACATACGCGTCTATCGTGTCGCGATCGTAGTCAATATTGGCCAATAAAGTTGGAATAGTCACGTGTCCTTGTTCTTCAAAGTGACCATTGCCAAAGCACTGATGGCTGGCCCAAGCCAGGTTCAAGCTTGAGATCCTGTGGAGTTCAGATTTTGCCAGTTTTTAAATGAGCCAGGAGGTGATGCGGTGAAGCCACCACTCTGCTATGCCCGGCACTGCACCGCACTGCCTCCCTGGCGTTTCCATCTCGACGAGCGCTGAACTAGGCCAGCTTGCAGTGCTGCGCAATCCACAAATAAGTGGCTGGTTTCAGCCGGTGACGTGGTGATTTCGCAAAGTACAGCGCATGAAACGCAAAGAAGCTTTTCACGTGTAGTGGAAAAATCAATTTCCTGGTTTCAGACAGCCGCCGGCTGTCAAGACAAGTGCACACACTGCAGCATACTGTATTTTGTGTGAAGCATGTTTGACAATCTCATACGCGTCGTGCGGGAGTGATTTGGCGAGCTGCCGCAGGGGCTGGTTCATTCCGAATGGAGAGCGCATTCTCCGACTCAACGACTCAACTTTGGGCCAACAGTCGTGTGCTCGCTCCCCCCAAACTGGCTCAACCTCAACTGCCCTGCTCGGAACAAAACATCGGCCCGATGGCACACAATTGGACTGGTTACCAAGCAGGCTCATGCAGGACATGTGCCGGCGCCACGCGAAGCCACACTCCCACTTGTGTGCAATTTCCTTGTCTTCAATGAAGTTAACATGCTCTGTTAAAATGTTTTTGGAATGTGGGCACTCAGTGAGGCCTACTGTGCTGTCACGCTGAAGGATTTCTTGCTCCCATTTTAACCAAATGTCATTACAGGCCCCGTTGCAGACGGTTGGACCATGGTGAGTGTCATCAAGCCGGCGCTGCACTTCAAGTTGAAGTTGGTGCCTTCTGGTGGACAACCCTTGCCACTGCACGTCTACTAGCCGACCACAGTAAGGCCTGCACACACACACACACACGCACACGCACACACACACACACACACACACACACACACACACACACACACACACACACAGACTTGTTTGAAAGTCCCAATCCAAGCTCAGACTTTTATTTTACAAACTCTAATCTTTTATTTGAAACCTTTAACCAAATTTGAAACTCAGGGGGCGTATTACAGAAACGTCCTAACTTGAGAATTTTATCATATCTGTCTAGTTGCCGTGGCAACGGCACTCTGGGACCGTATTTAGGACAAGCGTATTACAGAACAGTGTTTCCTAACATGGTTTGTGCATCCTATCTCAAGATAAGAAAAGTGTATTACAGAAAAATCTTAAACAATTTGTCCTAACTTTAGGATAACCCCCTTTGCTGTCCTAAGTTGTGTTTTTGAGGGATGAGGACAAGAACAGTCAGGCCTAAATTGTCACGTGCCTGCATCACATGCCACTCGGCCACGCCCCCTCCAATCAACATAATCGCCGTCACCTGTCACTGGCTCATTTGGTGGACTATATTAGCGAAGCCAGCGCAACCCCGCTTTGTCAGTCCGTCTAGTGATGCCACTCGTTAGCTCAGCGGTCCTTGCACATCTGACTCCCCTTGCCTATTTGGCACGTTCCTTGCTTTGTCTCGATCGTCCACTTGTACTAAACTTAGTACTGTCCCAGGTGCAATCAATCACAATTAGGAAAAGAAATTCTGAATATAAAATATGCATACAAATTATCAGAAAACCAACTTGGCAAATTTAGCTTGTCCAATATTAAATCAAACAAATTAAATGACAAATATAATTTGGCAATTAAAGTTAAGTTAAGTTAAAGTCCCAATGATCGTCACACACACATCTGGGTGTGGTGAAATTTGTCCTCTGCATTTAACCCATCCCCGTGTGATCTTAATCCATCCCCTGGGGGAGAGGGGAGCAGTGAGCAGCAGCGGTGCCGCGCTCGGGAAAAACATAAGCAAACAGAACCTCATTATATATTACCCCTTTTTCCCCCCCAATACTGCTCCCAGGTGACCACAACAAAAAACTATTAAAAATTAACCAAAAGCAAAAGCAATTAACTAAAAAAAGATCTAGTAAGTGTCATTTTTACTCATTAGAGCTATACAATTGCAGCGTAGAAGGGTGATTTTGATCTTGGGTTGGATATGCGAAGGACACCATTGCTTACTGTTGCGTTTTGTTCGGGTAGGGTGACCAGATTTGGGTTTCTTTGTGGGGGGGTGATTTTTCGGGTTTTTTGGGTGGGGGGGTCATTTGTGTCATATTTTATTGGCCCGAATAACACAAAACAACATATGTACAATAACAAAAACATATTTACACTTATAAAAACATATATATATATATTTTTTGTCACTCACACACATTTTACACCGTCACTCACACACATTCACACCGTCATACCGTGGGAATCGAACTCACGGTGTCGGCACACAAGACAAGCAAATGTACCCCTACACCAGGGGTGGCCAACCAGTCAGAGACTAAGAGCCACATTTTTTTACTGTGTACCGCAAAGAGCCACATCCCCCAGAATGGGTTTGCCCCTCCTCCTTTGCGGGATTTCACCTCATGCGCATGCGCGTTTGACGAAAATACCATATTGAACTCAAGCGAAGCGAACACGCAGCGTTTGACGAAAATACCATATTGAACTCAAGCGAAGCGAACACGCACAAAAACAAACAAACAAACAAATAAACCCACAAATGTTGATATGAACGTAAAGGAGCCGCATGAAACCCGGCAAGGAGCCGCATGCGGCTCGCGAGCCGAACGTAAAGGAGCCGCATGAAACCCGGCAAAGAGCCGCATGCGGCTCGCGAGCCGCGGGTTGGCCACCCCAGCCCTACACCATCAGCCACGCCCCTTACAAAAACATGTGTACACTGACATTTTTTAGTTTTATAGTGGTACACTAAAAAAAGACAAAAATATGGCCATCGGTGCAGCACTTGAAAAAAAAAGGGCTCCTCTTCAGTTCTCTTGTGGGGTGCGTTGGCACCTTTGTTAGCCACAGACACGTGTGACTAGATTTGAGGAAAAGGGCGTGACTTATTTGCGAACAATACAAAAAAAAAAAAATGGAATTGAGTGAAATGGAACGGACTGGCAATTCGTCGACAATGTACTGTACTGTACGTATGGAATGAAATATCATTGATGTTTCTCCCACTTCATTACAAACAAAAAGGTCTATTTGATGGTCAAAATTTAGAGGACTTTTGTCAGACCCAGTTGGCAAACTACACAGTACAGCGTGGTATGATTGTGGTAGGAGATTCCTTGGGCCTCGTTGGCAACGAATTAGATAGGCGTTATGATCTACGTGATTTCGGGTAAGTCATCTTACTTATACTATAGCACCGCTGTTCAATGGTGCTATCCATACTTAGTTTATACCTCTCGCTCTCTCTCTCTAGGTAGTTATTGTTGACAAGACAACACTTGAGCGACACAATAGCATCAATTACGAGGCAACAGACATGAAAGTCAATCATAGATGTTTAAATTTGTTACTTAGGATTCCTAACTCATGATAAGAGAGGATGTCCAAAGATAAGATAAGAAAAGATAAGATGTCTTAAGATAAGATTCCTAAAAGGAATTAGGATTTGCTTTCTGTAGTACCAAACTGGAAAAAAATCTTATTTCCACTCGTCCTAGCTTAACTTTTGACTTAAAATAGGAAGTTTTCTGTAATACTGTCAGGAACAGAGACAGGGCGACCAAATGCAGCACAATCCTTCATTGAAAAGGGGAAAAGGGGAAGTGGAACGCTGGACTCGCGATGTGGCTGGCGTGGCTGTGCAGAAGAGCGCAGCGCGTAGTCGTGGTCGGGGCGAGCAAGTAGTCGGGGCAGGCGGCGATCGGAGCGTGGTCAAGGACGAGCATTTAGTCGGAGCAGGCGGCGATCGGAGCGTGGTCGGTCAGCTTATGGAAGCGCAGGCTGACAGTCATAAAGCACAGGGAGCAAATGGGTACCAGAAACGAACTGACAAGGAGTGACCGGATGACAGGGTTTAAATAGAGAGACTGCCAAGTGTGGGTGATTCAGCTGATTGGGGAGTGGCCGAGTGGCAGGTGACGCAGGAGCGTGACAAATACTATATTACTATATTATTATATTAAAATATTACAGAAAACTTCCTATCAGGCTTTGAAACCCTAATTCAAAAAACGCTTAATTGAAAACCAACACCCTAGGTTCAAGTCTCGCTCGGATCAGCTACTACACGCCACCTCACACTTCTCGACACACACTAGCCGCCTCCTGCACCCCCCACTGGGGTCAGTTCTGATGTCATTAACAGGTGGGCGGCAGAAATAGACTTACACACACACACACACACACACACGCACACTCACACTCACACACACGCACGCACACACATACAACCCCCTCTCGCTCAGACGCGCACAAAGCAGTTCAGCAGCTTGTTGACATCATTGTTGCGTTGTGAGTGCTTACGAGGGAACACAATGAAGGTTATGCGAGTAGTGTAAACACATGGGGGGTAACATGACTTCAACTAAATACTTTGTCCCCACTTTGTGACGTAATTCCAACCCCGCAAATTAGATTCCGATAAATGTGCTGCCTTGCACTTGTATCAGATGAACTTCAAGAAGCGCTAACAAAGTCACTGTAGTGTATGTGTGACACCAGCAATATTGAAAGTTTGAGATTCCAGCAGCCAAAAAAGAAAAATGCAGAAATGACGTTTCTATATTGCAAGTTGTGCGGGCTTGAGACTTCATCGGCGCCCCGAGATAAGGGTCCAAGTCGTTCCGGGACCAAAGTTTTTGCTACCCAGTCAGTGAAAAAACAAAAACAACTCATAAATGAGCGACTGACTTGACTTGATAAAAGAATCATCCTGGCTTGTACCTTAAAAACGGCAGAGTCGGGTCTCTTGTATTGAAATATTTGCTCGAAAGTCAAAGTGGAAAAATTGACCAAACGGCTCATATCGCAACGAGGTGGCGGTTGGCCAGCGGGGGGCCGTGGTGGCGGCGGCCCCCCGCCTGGCACCGTTTCAGATGGCTCCCACGGGGCGTCTTTCCGCTGGCCTATATTTGGAGCAAGCGAGCGCTTGATATGGATATTTTGAGCCTCCTGACACGTCACGGGGCGTTTGCCGCCGCCGCCGCCGACCACCGTCGCTCTAATCGCCGGCTTCCTCTTTGTCAGATGCCGACGCGCTTCCACCTCAGGTAAGCGAGTGCGTGAAGTGGAATGGCCGTGAAGTGGATTGGCCGTGCTGTGCAAGGGTGCATGACATTTGAGGGTTCTGCACTGGAATATGGCTTCCGCGTTCCCTTTGCATGTTGGCGTGGCGCAAAAAAACACGCGGCTCTCTGAGCACATGTTGGCTTCCGGAGAGTTTTGCGGCAACGATGCCCGACAACCTGTCGCCTGAGGTCTCATCTCGATGTGCCCCTGACCTTGGTTGATGACCGGTACCCTGGTGTTGCCCGGCGACCGCTCCGGCTTGCAATGCTTTGGGGCTTTATTTTTCAAATGAGTTTTCAGAGCGGGTTTGTTCGCTTTCCCCAGTTGTTGTTTTGAAAGCCGCTTTGTCATCGTTAAGTCACGTTTTGGCGCTCAAACGAAAGCTCACCGACGATTGTCATGAAGTCAAGTCCGAGTTGCAAAATACCTTCCTCCTTTTCCATGAATAGTGTAGGACGCCCACTTCAAAGCCCGTCCATGCTATCCATCGACAAAAACGCAAACATAAGACGACTTTTGCTAGATGGACTTTGGCTAAGCAGCATTTTGCTTTGATTTCAATAACGTGCTGTTGTTGGTTTTCTAGTTTGAGTGTCTGTTGCTGCTAACACAAATAATCTCGGTTTCCATACGACTCACTGGCGACCGATCCAATGCTTGTCGTTGACCGGTCGACCGCTCCATTTTTTGTCTGTATGTGGCCTGTGCTTAGCCGATGTACAGTTCATAGTGTAGACCGCCTCTTCGTTGAAACGTTGAAATGACAGACGATGTTCCTATTTGCCACGGTGATGGTTTTGGCTTTTTCTTTTCCCGGCTGCAGAAAGTTGTGAAGTGGTCGCGGGAGGACAGGTCGCCGACCACCGAGGCAGCGCAGCCACGCGCTCCCGAAATAGCGCCCCTCCGCTTTTGATTTCAGCTCGTTGAGATGAGACGTTCAGCTGGCATAACTTCCTCAAATTAGCTCGCTCGGGAGACACACCAGAAGCCGCAGCAACTGCCCGCTTCTCGCCTCGGCTCATTTGCTCCTAATTGATACTCTAGGTTGGTTAGACGTCTTCCCGTTGGATAAACGTAACCTTTCTTGTGTTTTGTCTTCCAGGGAGCATCAGTCTGTTGCTGAAGGTTCCCTTCACGATTTGGTCACCATGATTGTTTTGCTCGAGCTGCCTTTTTGTCCTCACCAAAAGGCGCACGTCCGCTGTATGACGCATCTGCTGACGTTTTTGTAAACGAGCTTTTTCCTTCGCGCAGTCTTTTGCTTTTTTTTTGTGAATTGTTTTTTGATGTTTTGATCATTTTTTGCCTTTTGAGAGTTGCTTTCAAATTTTGGCTTTGATGATGTGGTCCACCTTCCTGGTGACGGACGAGGAGGGCCGTGCGGTAGGCCCGGCCGCTGCCCACTCGGTGGGAGTCGTGGGCGGCGGCGGGGGAGCCCAAGGCATGGGCGGCCTGGCGGGCCTCATGAGTGGACGCAGCACATTCGGCGGCAACAAACGCCGCAGGGCCGGACACCACGCCATGACAGAGGCACAGGAAGGCAAGGTGCGTTGCCGTTTGGCCACTTGGCTTTTCTTTCTAGTTGTTGAAAGATGTGGTGTGCACTGCGCGCAGATTAAGCTGGCATTCTTCGTGGCTATCGTGGGCGTCATCCTGACCGTGCTGGGCGTGGGAACCGAGTTTTGGGTGGAGCTGGCGCCACCCAAGAGTTTCTACGGTAACCAGGTGAGCCCGGGGGAGTTGGTGGGAGTTGTGTTTGGTGGCCTGACTTTGTGTGCCCAGACATGTCCGGCCATGCATTTCGGCCTGTGGAAGGCTTGCAGCAAGACGCTGTGGGTGGCTGACATCGACCCCGACAGGGAGAGCTGCGGGCCCGCCGAGCTGCCTGGAGGTACGTGCGCTTTCACGCCTGAAAACAACTTTGGCCCTTTTAATTTTTGGGGAGAATTAATGTCTTTTGATGATGTTATTTAGATTTTTTTTCTTTTTTTGTAAAATGTATTTTGAATACCGTAATTTCCGGACTAAAAGTCGCTCCGGAGTACAAGTCGCATCAGCCATAAAATGCCCAAAAAAGTGAAAAAAAACATATAAGTCGCTCCGGAGTATAAGTCGCATTTTGGGGGGCAATTTATTCGACAAAATCCAACACCAAGAACAGACATGAACGAGCAACAACAGGCTAAACGATAGGTATGCTAACGTGACATAAACACAAACGAAGAGCTGAGAACGGGCCTGACGTAACATTCAGAGTTATAAAAAAACTATTACATAAATAACACGTTTATAAAACCATCTGTGTCACTCCAATTCATTAAATCCATCGATCGTCCTTTGTCAACAATGGGTGCGCACCGCTGACGGCGCTTGCACTTCAAAATATTCCACAGGCCCATATAACGATATATAAATTAGATATCAAATAACTATTATATAAGCAATAATATTATCAAACCATCTGTGCACTCTAAATCATTAAATCCATCGATCAAATTCCTCGTCCTTTGTCAACAACGCCGCGCGTGCGCCCTGACGTAGCCTTGTCGTTATTCCACAGATCTAGTAAATAACTAGATTGTAGCGTTAACAAAGTACAAGGAAAGACGTGGGTTTGGTAAACGGCTCTTTATTTAACAAAACAAACTTCCAGGCGTGTGGCGGCGTGGACTTCCAGCCACGGAGGTGAAAGAGAGATCCATAGAATAGGACCGGGCGTGCGTAAAAGCCATGACCAAGCCCCATCCACCGTCCCCGGACAGCCACCCGGCCGAGCGCTGGCCCCCGACTTCTATCCACGGAGGTGAAAGAGAGCTCCGTAGAGTAGGACCGGGCGTGCGTAAAAGCCATGTCCGAGCCCCATCCACCGTCCCTGGACAGCCACCCGGCCGAGAGCCGGCCCCCGAATTCAATCCACGGAGGTGAAAGAGAGCTCTGTAGAGTAGGACCGGGCGTGCGTAAAAGCCATAATAGTTTTTCAAACCTTCTGTGTCACTCCAAATCCTTAAATCCCTCAAACTCTTCGTCCTCCGTGTCACTTAGAAACAAAGCCGCTAATGATGCCGGTAGTACGTGGGGCCCTTCGTCATCTTCGTCATCCCGTGATCAATCTTTGTACTTTTTGTAAACAACCGCCGCGCCACGCCGTGTCGCGCTGCTGACGTCACTTGAAATTAAAATTACAGTAATCCCTTGCTACATCGCGGTTCGTTTATCGCGGCTTCACTTTTTTTTTTTTTTTTTTTGAAAAAAAACCACATATAAGTCGCTCCTTATTATAAGTCGCCCCCCCACCCAAACTATGAAAAAAAACGCGACTTATAGTCCGAACATTACGGTAGTTTGAATATTTCCCGAAAATCATTCAAATATTCGATTTGGATCACGTTTTTGAGGTGTGTTTCTTTCAGAGTCTAACTGCACGTACTTCAAGTTCTTCACAACGGGCGAGAACACCGTCATGTTCCACAAGACCACGCACAAAAGTCAGTCAGGATGCGCCAATTGAAAGGCCTCATCCCGGCCTACCTTTTGCTGACAGCTTCCCATATTTGTGGCAGGCCTGAGCATGGCATCGGCCATGTTGGCGCTTTTCAGCGTGGTGCTGATGGCGATGGGCGCCATCTGCATCACCATGGCACTCAGCAAGGAAATAGTCTTCTTCCTCAAGCCCGCCTCTATCTGCTTCGTCCTTTCTGGTAAGGGCGGCGCAGGACAGAGCCGTTGTCTGCTCTGCGTGCGGCACTGCATCTTGTGTTTTTGTGCCCCCTCTTTCCCCCTCAGGAGTGCTGGCACTGCTGTCCCTGCTGGTCTTCCAGCAGTCGGTATGGTCCCTCCTGGCCAGCGACCACTTGGTGCCGCTGCACCACAACTTCTCCTGGTCTGTGTCGTGCGTGGGCTGCGCCGGCGCCATCTTGATTGTGGGCGGGCTTCTCTTCCTGCTGCTGGCGCTTCCTTTCAGCCCCTGGCAGAGGTGCCACAGCGCCGCCAGCTAGTGGCGGGGTGGCGCTACCGCACGTGGCATCGCCGCAGCCGCCTTGGCGTGGACGTCACCACGGTCGACATACTCCAAAAGCGCATTGATTCCATTTGCTACTAGTGCTGAATTGTCCATTTGACAGACTTTTACACGCCTCGCATCTCCTCCCTCACTCGACAGACAATTCAGCGCTCTAGTAGAACCACATGAGCTTTTCCTGCACTACCAATGGCGCTTTTGGCCTACTCCAACCTCAATGAAGTATCACCTCTGCTGCATGACGAGGCCCAACCGTCGGCATGTGTCATGCACAAGTAGCATCCTTCATTCTCCAAGAGATCCATTTGGAGTCCATGTCCTGGCGCACCTTTTGGGCTTGGTGCTAGTGAGGAAAAACTTTGCACCCTCCAACTACTAGTGAAGCACTCGATGTTGTCTCGTAGCTACTCGTGAGCTTACTGACACATGCCTACAAGTTGGGTGGGGTGAGTTCTGTGTTGTTCAAAGAACACAATAGTTTACCAGGAAAGTTGAGTTGAGGATTAGTGGGCCTAAAGTGACACTCGCAGTGTAGGGAAAGCCGATCTTCTCATCTCAGAACTCAAACCTTTTCTTGCGAGTAAAACATTTTCTCGGGACTACTTTTTCAATCGCTTGCTGTGTCCGCCTTTGAATTTGGACACGGCCATTGATTCGCTTTTGTTTCTGCTCGCCACATCTGACAAATGGGAGGCAAGACGATGCACGTCCACGCTCGCCTCTGTAAAAAAGTCTTAAGCACGCAAACGATCCTGCCTCGCTTCAGTCGTCCGGCGTCTGAAATTGGAAGCTCGTCATTTGCGAGTTCGACCTGACTTGCTTGCATTGCTAGCGAGCTGATGGAGAGAACAGAAAGTCTTCGAAGTCTTAGATATCAAATACATAAACATACTTTTGTGCATATTGGATGCGTTTCGGCACCAAATTGGTTTTGCTGTGTTCGGCGTCATCTTTGTAGCGTCTGTGTATAAGACGATCATAAATGTGTACAAGACGAAAGCGTGTTTCAAAATTCTTTTCACAACAAAACAGAGTATTCCAGATGACAATTGGTGATAACAATTCCTGATCACTTGTATTTGTTGGAGGAGGTAGACGTGTAAAACGAGGACCAAAGTTGGTGATCCTTGCTTGACCCCGATTGGACTTCCTGCAAATGAAGTGTAAATGACACATTGTTCCTGAACAACTTTATTGAATATCAACGGTAGACTTGTATATATGTAGATTTATACATTTCTTTCAATATTCATCCTAGCGCTATTCAGAGTTGTATTGCTTTCTTTCATTCTTTCAGCCAAAGTGGCTGAGAAATGGCGCTGATAGATTTTTTTTCCTGGTGTCTCTTTGAAATGAATCAGATTGACTCAATACGTACTGGGAAGCTCAAACGACAAGCAAGCTCCCCTTCTTGGCACTGACGCACATTAATAAATGTATATATGTGTGTGTGTGTGTATGTGTGTGTATGTGTGTATGTGTCAATATATGTACACATACGTTGTCATGTGTACATAACCCTAATCCATCATATTGAGTTGAAGTTGAATATGAGCTCATTAAAAAGTCAATCACCTGGCAACATGACTCCACTGAGACCACAAATTACAAGTTTTTAAATAACAGCCCATCAAAAAAAGTTTTGACAAAAGTACAACAGAATATGTCAAAGGAATTAAATTTAAGTCCCTTACTTGTTTCAAATACCAAAAACAAGAAAGTCCTTGGAAGGTACCAAGACGATTTTGAAGAATACGATCAATACGATTATCATGTGGTGCTCGGCATTTCAAGTGAGGACAACGTTTTCCGTTTGAGGCTTGAATGCTGGCGTTAACGCTTGAATGGGGGGGGGGGGGGGGGCAAGCCAAAAACTGCCTCAACTATCAATCGGCCCGTTGATAATTTTGCAAACGAGTGTGATGTCATCAACACCAGACCATGTGCGATAACGTCACCTTCGTCGTGTCATGTTCAATCGCTGTTGTGTTCCTGAGAGAAGGAGAAAAGAAAGTAGGCGGACGCAGCGGTCTCGTCTTGCGCTCGTAATGTGTGTGGCTGTTTTAGTCCATCTGTCAGATGTTGAAATACTTATGGCTGCTGTGTGTTCCAAAAGTCAGGACAGGATTTTGAAGGCCTCCTTGCTCCTGCTCGGTCAATCACTTTTTAAACAGGTGTGGTCTTCCTGTTGAGCGTGTCCGAGTTGCTGTCGCGGTCCCGTTTGGCCGTCAGGCGGTCCAGTGTCCCCACGTTGCCTCTGTCCCGCTCCATGGTGGACATTGGCGCAGCGCCGGCTGCGGGAGCACCGCTGCCCGCCGCAGAGGTGGCGCTGCTCAGCGGGGCGGCGTTCTGGGCGGCGGTTGCCAGGTTGGATTTGGAGTGCGACGGGAGCGTGCCGCCGCCGCTGCCGCCGTCCTTGGGGAAGTAGTTGTGCAGTTGGTAGAGCGTGGCGCGGTCCATGGTGCCGTAGAGGGGCGGTGCACCGCCACCCAGGCTGCCCAGCTTGGCGTCCCTGGACAGGGTGTACATGGATATGTCGCCGCCTCCGCCATGGTGAGGGTTGGGTAAGGTGGCCACGGAGAAGGGGGGTGCAGACGGGGGCAGGCTGAAGGTCTTGGCCCCCACGGGAGAGGTCTCCACCGAACGAGGCGGGTCGGTGGAGTGTGAGCTGGAGTGCGAGCGCCGGCGGAAGCGATAGCTGGGCAGGCGCAGCATTGCGTGCGTGGTGCTCTTGAAGAGGTCGACGCGGGAGCGACACCGCAGCTCTTTGTTCTTCTCGATGTAGATGTTGACGGCCAGGACCCCCACCATCTCAGCCAAGATGAAGGACAACCCGCCGAAGTAGAAGGACCATCCATACGAGTAGTGCCACTTCTTGTCCTCGTCCTTCTTGGGCGAGATGTCGCTGAGTGCCGCCGAGATGTAAACAATCACGCCAATGATGTTGCTCAGGCCTACCGACAAAAGAGTAAATGGCTCACAAAGGCTCACGTGTGTGTCCTGCACATGTTAGTGTACTCCCGACCTGCCGCCACAAAGAGAATTCCTCCTCCCAGGATGATGGTTCGTTTGCTTTTGTAGAAGCTGCTGGAGGCCACACACACGCCGCCCAGCAGAAGCAGCACGGCGCTCAGGATGGGGAACATGCTTGACGCGCGCACTACACCTGTGTGCGCACACAACACACAACAAACGCACGCGCGCACACACACGCACACACACTCAGTTGTTAGTGGATGCTCTTGCAGGTGGTAGCGCACAAAGTTTGTTTGTTTATTTGACAGGGACAGAGTGTATCAATGAACTTTTCTGTAGATGCATTAGCCAAGGGGATATTTTTCCTTTGTAGTCCCTGAAGCAAAGTGTGTGAAGTCTCTTCCCCAAGAACACGACGACACGTGGTTCAGACAGAGCTGGGTTCAAACCATTCGACCATTCGGTTTCTGACTGAC
The DNA here is from genome assembly GCF_901709675.1 of Syngnathus acus. Lineage (NCBI taxonomy): Eukaryota > Metazoa > Chordata > Actinopteri > Syngnathiformes > Syngnathidae > Syngnathus > Syngnathus acus. The sequence goes on from NC_051096.1 coordinate 437,937, forward strand.
CCGCTCGACTGCCTGAGCTACAAATTCCACAGTGACGCAGTGATGTGCCGCAGGAAGAGGAAGAATGACATTGTGCTCCATCCTCCTCACATTTAACATGTCAACACGTTTGGTGTGTCTCACAAAATGGCATCCCTTCACTGACAAAACGGCAGAACAAGACCATCGTCTTCCCAGCACTGCTGAAAATAATTCCTTAGCGCTTTTTAGAGATGGTGCGTGTGCGCCCCCGCACCCCCAGACTCCCCACCTGACACGCAGACGCCGACTATGGCATTTGTGCATTGATGTCCGCCCACCACCCCCTTCTGTCCTTTGCGCATCCTATGCTCTTTGTGTGTGCGCGCGCGTGCACTGCGGATGTGTCACTCACGCAGCAGATACTCGGCAGCGTCTTGGTCGTAGTCAGCGTCGTCTGGGAAATGGTTGATCTGCGAGCACACGCCTCGCTTCAAGCCTGACAACCAAGAAGAGCAACAGATCAATCAGATGTGGCCGGACGGCTCATCTTCCAACATGTCATCAATCACGGCAACAGTGGGCGCGCACGCATTTATACACGTGCATGTACACGCACAAACGCACGCCTACAGTACAATAATACGCCCACGTAGCAAAGGCAAGCGGAAAACGGCGCTACCCTCGAGGCAGCAGATCCTCCAGAGTCCGGAGTGCGTCAGGGCGCCGGGGTCCTTCTTGTCTCTGGCGCCCTCGTCCTGCGGCGACGACGACGAATTGGCGGTGCTGTTGCAGATGAATGCTCGGGCGTACAGCCAGTAGTCTGTGCCGATGGCCACCGTCATCAGGGCGAAGGCGGCGAAGGCGCCCATGCTGGTCAGCAGCACCTGGATGCCGCGCTCACACCATGCCAGGGCCGGACGCCCCAAGAAGCTGGGCTCTAAGGACCAGCCCTCATCAACATCATCATCAATCATCATCACATACGTGTGTGAGCTATGTCACTTTTAAGACTTTAAATACTTGATTGATCCCGAGTGAAATTGTGATTAGTCTTCTGCTCACATTCACACAAAACAGCCGCACAAAACAGCACACTGACACACTTTCGGAAGCGAATGTGGATGGATGTCACGTACACTGTTTATGTAAGTTTTTGTGTATGTCAGTCGTGTGCGTGCTTGCAGGGCCCGTGTTTCCGCGTGATATGTGTGTGTGTTTCTATGTATGTGCGTGAAGTGCGTCTGCCTGTGGTCGTGTATTAACATGTGAGTGTGCGCTTCAGAATGTGTAGTGTGTGTGAGTCATCGTCTATTAGTGTGCGTGAATGTTTGAGTGCGTGTTTTAGTTTGTGTGTGTGTGCGTGTGTTACCTGTGAGCACGTTCCTGCCTTTTGCCTCCATGCTATGTCGTGATCGACTTGTGATTGTTGGTTGCTGAGCTGTTGCTTGGCGTCTTTCAGCTGCTCTTGATCTCCTCCATGCTCTCTTCCTTTCTTTTTTTCCCCGTCCTGTCTTCTGCTTTCCACTCGCGCCTCCTTACCGGACGCTCTCACTCAGCATCGACGGAGAAAAGAAAGAAGGGAGGACAGAGGGGGGGTGTCAGTCAAAATGTAAAGAAGCAACGTGAAACAAAGTTGAAGAAAAGGAGAAGGATGGAGAAGAGGCACTTGCTTTCCTTCCCTGTTGGAAAGACGACGGCGATTTGAGAGAGACAGAGTGAGAAAGAGAGAGAACCATGCGAGTGAGTGGTCGTTCGCACTCCCATCACCATGGCAACTGTGATTCTGAAGTCGACCTTGGAGAATGAGTGAGTGTGCGTGCGTGTGTGTGTGTGTGGGGGGGGGTCTAGTGGTGTGTACACATGTCGGTCCGTGTCTTTTGGGCATTGCACGTTTGGAAGCTGGCATTTAAAATTGAAAAGCGACAGGTTATTTGATTTTCGTTTGAAAACGAAAAGACTAAAATCAAAAGACAGCTTTTTCGTTTATCTGGAACGAATACGCAAAAGTGTAATATATGTTTGATTTTCACTTATTACTACAACGAAAACAAGCACAGCACGGGAACACAAATGGAAAAAAGGCAGGTATACAGTAATCCTTCGTTTATCGCGGATAATTGGTTCCAAGACCACCCGCGATAGGTGAAAATCCGCGAAGTAGTGTCACCTTCTCATTTTTAACATACAGAATTGTTTTGTGTGTCAATAAATGTATATTAAACCATATAAGTGCATATCATTAGAACATTAAATAATAGTTTTAAACATGTAAATACTATATTAATAGTATAAATGACATACAGAAAATAATGTATAAATAATATAAATATGATACGTATGTGTGTAACATATGTAGATGTAGCTAAAGTATACATACTGTAAATATATTTTTAGAACTCTTATTATTACAGTCATCCCTCGCTATATCATGGTTCACCTTTCACGGCCTCACTGCTTCATGAATTTTTTCACAGTGCATTATGACGGCTTCAGACGAAAAAGACACTACAGAGCGGAGTCAGGCTGCAGAGGCGCACTACCGTTTTTTTTCATGTATAATGCGCAAAATTTAACTAATTTATTGTCCTAAAATCTGGGGTGCGCATTATACATGGGTACGATTATTATTATTATTTTTTTTTTTTCCTCTCCCTCGAAATAAAACTTGAAATCACCTTTCTTCTTGTTTGTTGTCAATCGCGCATCGCATTCAGCCATCCTGCCCAACACAGTCAGTAAAATTCATAATTGACGACACATCGTTTGATGCGATGATGCAACCCTTGATGGTGTGTTATTGTCAAATATCATTTGTTTTTTAATCTCCATCGCAGACCGGATATCATACGGAGGCCGCCATGACAGTATGCGCAGAACGGATGCGCAAGACACGTCAATCGCGCATCGCATTCAGCCATCCTGCCCAACACACTTAGTCAGTAAAATTCATAATTGACGACACATCGTTTGATGCGATGGTGCAATCCTTGATGGTGTGTTATTGTCAAATATTGTTTGTTTTTTAATCTCCATCGCAAACCGGATATCATACGGAGGCCGCCATTACAGATGCGCAGAACGGATGCGCAAGACACGTCAGCTATATAAAGAGCGAGAGTTCAGTTCTCTACCTAAATGCGTATTACAGGTAATATTTTATTTCACAACACTTTGCCTTGTTCCTTTCTTCTCTGCTGTTCACTTCAAACACGCTCCATACGAACACAATGCTCTCGTATCAGACGCTTGCTCGATCACCTGCTCGTTTGCTGTCACAATGTACCCTACACAAATCCGAAACATTTCTTCGCTATCGAGTTTGTTAGCGCATGCGCAGTGATACTGACCGGAAGAATAACATCTGGTTGTTCCCAAAGATGATCTTTTTTCTGAAATAATTTTACGTTTACGGACTTAAGTAGGAGTCAAAATTTGGGTGCGTATTATACATGGGTACAGGCTTTTTTCCAGCATCGACATGCCATTTTTAGGGTGCGTATTATACATGGGGGCGCATTATACATGGAAAAGACGGTTTATAGTATCTGAATCAGCTTTATTGGCCAAGTTTGTGCATGCCAAACAAGGAATTTGACTCCGGTTGATCCCAGTCTCTGTACAACATACAACTAACATACAACTAACAACACTCAGGTGACTAACAACATTTAAGTGGCAAGAGCAGGATGTTATTGCCCAGTGATGACTCTGAGACTCTGAGTGGTGTGAGTTCATCAGAGCAACAGCCTGGGGGAAGAAGCTGTGTCTGTGTCTGCTGGTTTTGGCGTACAGCGCTCTGTAACGCCGTCCGGAGGGGAGTAGTTCGAACAAACTGTGACCTGAGTGAGAAGGGTCTGTAGAGATGTTACGTGCACGTTTCCTGGTCCTGGACAGGTACAAGTCTTGGATAAGATGGGAGGTTGGTCCCGATGAAGTCAGACTTCTTTCAAGCATCTCTGTACCACACAGGGTGCTGATGGCATCTCTGCTTGCAAGTGTAAAATGGCCAAACTGTCTCACGTGTGGTTCTTGCAAAGAAGTAGAGTGTTGCTCACTCTAACACCAGACAGTGATGGAGGTGCAGAGGATAGACTGGATGATGGCAGTGTAGAAGGCCTTCAGCAGTTCCTGTAGCAGGTTGAACTTCCTGAGCTGTCTCAGAAAGTACAACCTCTGCTGGGCCTTCTTCCAGACAGAGTCTATGTGGCCGGTTCATTCAGGTCCCGGGAGATTGTGGATCCCAGGAACTTGAAGGTGTCTGTGGTGGGAATAGCATTACTGAGGATGGTAAGGGGTGGAAGTGGCAAAGGGTCTCTCCTGAAGTCCACTGTCATCTCCACGGTCTTGAGCCGGTTCAGTTCCAGGTGGTTTTGGCTGCACCAGTGGACCAGCCGCTCTATCTCCTGTCTGTACGCAGTCTCGTCACCGTCCCGGATCAGTCCGATGAGAGTGGTGTCGTCTGCATACTTCACGAGCTTCACAGAAGGGTCTCCTGAGAAGCAATCGTTGGTGTAGAGCACAGGTATCAAACTCAAGGCCCGGGGTCCAGATATGGCCCGCCACATCATTTTATGTGGCCCGCGAAGACAAATTGTGCATCAAATTCGTGTCATTACTAGAATTGCAAATTGTCTTCACTTTTAATATCTTTTTTTTTTTTATATTTGACCAGTTTTTACTCATCTGATTTGAAAATGAGTCATTTGTCAGTTTGTGTTGTAGCTTTTACTGTATATAATATGAGGTGCTCATACATTTATTTGGGTTGACAGTCATAATGGCCCTCCGAAAGAAGCTATGACAACAATGCGGCCCGTGAAAAAAAAGAGTTTGACACCCCTGGTGTAGAGAGAGAAGAGCAGTGGGGAAAGTACACACCCCAGGGGGGCGCCAGTGCTGGTGGTCCGGGTGTCGGATGTGATGGTCCCCAGCCACACCTGCTGTCTCCTGTTGGTCAGGAAGCTGGTGATCCACTGACAGGTGGAGGCAGGCTTCGCGAGCTGGATGAGATTCTGGTGGAGGATGTCGGGAGCGATGGTGTTGAACGCCGAGCTGAAGTCCACAAACAGGATCCTGGTGTACGTCCCTGGCAGTGACGTGCGGTGAGGTTCATGACTGGGGAGGGACTGACGTCAACGGTAAAATTTGTCCTGCACCTAACCGTGTCACAAAAAAGGTTGGGGAACGGTGCTCTAGTGTGGCTTATTCATTATTTAATTTGAACTATTTTAATTAAAATCTCATATCAGCAGTCTTCACACAAAAACACTCAACAAAGCACATGGAATCAAAAACTTGTTTTCGATCGTGCGTACCACTCCATTAGAAAAGACATGCTCCTAAGTCCCGTTGTCAGAATCAAACCTTTTAACTCCGGAGTTGCTCTTCTTTTACTGATGACCTCCTGCTTCGACCGAAAATACATCGTTGAAAATTGTTTGGATATGTAATCCTCCATTGTAAAACGAAATGTAAAAACGGGAAAAAAAAAAACCGAATGTAATAGGAAATAAATGGACGACTGCTCCTCAGTTGTTCACTGTAAATTTGAACTAGAGATCTCTTATTCTACAGGTAGGCGCATGAAGCATCCCGGGATCACTAGCACTCCCTGCCATAAGGCTGGAGAACCTTTTTTTCGTAGCCTTCGTAAGGTCTCTTTTCAAAGCCGTTTTGTTCATCTAAAGAAACACATTACAGACAGATGACAAAAAACACTAGATATTATATACATCAGCTTAACTACGGAAATTAGTTAATATAGCCACAGTGTTTGAACACTTAAACAGCGACATAAAGACAGAGCAGTTCAGTCTAACTGCATAGCCTGTCAACATAGGCAGCCGTGTGATTACGCAATCCTCAGAGGAGGATAGGCAGGAAGTTGGCTCCTCCGAGCGAATCGTCTTCGGTTTTAAAATAACTATAAAAATTCAGCGATTTTGGTTCAAAATGATACAAAACTACTGAAATTAAAAGGAAAATGACTTTATAATAAAAACAATTGAATTTGTTTTTCCCCTTTTCATGATGGTAGGAGAGGCGTGGCCTCCCTTGCCTCCTCTGACCGCACGTCCCTGGTCGCTGGGGTGTCTAGGTGGCGCAGGATGTACGCAGCCCCATGTTGACCGAATCGTCCACCGACCTGTTGTACAGATTTAATTAAAATTACTATTTTACTGTAGTTATCTGGAAGAAATTGTTTACTTCTTGTTAAACAAATGCTTGGGCCTGAAAACAAATTTGTCCTTTGGTTTCAATGTTATACCTGTATAATAATGGCAAAAAAAAAAAGGGTTCTACTTGTTAGGCTACGGATTTTAGTTATTGATCTGACTCCAAATTATGATCAACACTTAACACATGAATCGTTACGTCCTAATCCACACACTGGTACACCTAACAATTTTGCGAGTTCGTTCTGTCAAAGAGAAGACCAATAAATCAATTAGGCCGAATTTACCAATTGTTTAATCCTGACAAAGCAAACTAATACAGGCGCCTGGGTCCCCCGGGTCCCTCACACTAAGATTCGTGTGTTCTTGTGACCATCAAGAGACAACACATTCTTCCGGGTTGCCCAGTTTTAAAGAAACACAATATGAATATTCAAGCATGCAAAATATTGTGTGGTGATTGGTCGATGGTCGATGGTCGATGGTCGTCTCCTCCTCGTTTGGGTTTTTCCCCTGCTCAGCACAGGTGTCTGGACCACAAAGACGAGTTGTTCCTCACCGGCCTTGAGATATCCTCCCTGTCTGGACATCCTGTTCCACAATACTTTGTAGAGAACAAATTCATTGTAGCCTGCACATTCCTTTCCACTTATTAATCACCACACGAGCACACTAGAAATTATATTGATATGATTATATATGTCTAATGCAGCCTTAATCAAATATGTTTGCAAACTGCCGAAAGTACATTTCCCTTTATTCCCTCTCATGACCTCATTTATGAGGTCATCACCAGTTTCTCTAGCAAGCAGCGACCAGCACACTGTCGGTCCTTTCTTCCCCCCCGCGGCTCATGTTGAGTCACCAGGGTATATTGGCCCTTCGGTGACAACGGGCCAACGGTTTTCTCAATCAACCGAACAGTGAGTGATCTAACACATGGAATACAGCAACAACCGCATAAAATCATTATTGCAATAAAAATAGCCACAGCAACAAACACAGACATGAAGAGGCCTTTCCAGCTTCCGAACGTTTTCATCCAATCAGACCAAATATCGGTGCGTACACCTGAATGATCTTTCATCTTTTTATTCAGTGTCCTTAGTCCTTCCAACGCCCGGGTCAGTCGCCCCACTGGTGCCGTGTTGTTGGGGATGAAAGTACAACATGCATCACCAAACATTCCGCACACACCATGTTCATTCGCCAATAGCATGTCCAACGCAATTCTATTTTGGAACGACATCAATGACGTCGCAGCCAATTGTTCATGGACCGCTGCAAATGATTTAACTGTATAATTACCCAATCGTTGGACTTTGTAATGAACGTAATTAATACGGTCAACATTTTTATTGGGGGTGATCCATAGGAAAATGCTTTCGAATCCCGAAAACACTTGATTAACGAGTTTATACTTATCTGGCACCCCCAGGGCACTCCTATGGCGTCACTATATGTTGGATCGTTGTCGCTCAACCATGGGGGCAAAACGTCTCTTTTGGCTCGCTTCAGGAGCCCTGCCAGTGGGGACTCCATGTTCCAATTGAGATTCTGTGTTTCAATGGGGACAACCACTACAGGCATTATCAAAGACACGAGGGCGCAGATACCTGATGCATCCTTCGGCAAGCGATCATATAATTTGTTGTCACCACAACCAGATGTCACTGGTCTTCCTCTGCTCCTTCCATCACTGCTAGTTGAATTCTGGCATGTCCTGTTAAAGCTTCAAAACAAGTGAATTTGGAAAAAAACTATATATCACAATTACAAATTGAAAATTGAAACCTACTCACCCATTTCTATTTTACACCTACTCACCCATTTCTATTTTACACCTCCCCCTTTTGACACATTCATCCAATGTGTCATTACGTATCAAAAGGAACCTGCAAAGCATCCCCTCTCATCACCACACCCATTGTAGTCAGGCCCGCGGAACCTCTAGCTCCCATCTGGGCCCCGGGACCGTCATTCCAAGTCCTTAAAACTTGACTGTCCACCACACACTCGGCAATACAAACAAAAACCATCGCACTCCTGTCAGTGAGCTTATAGCCCTGCTGGCAGCGGACATTTGTACACACAAAAACAGACATCAAATATCAAAATAAAAACAGTGATAAAATGAATCCTGGCGCCTGCGGATCATGTCCTGAAAACCATGTCATCAACAAGTTCATCATAAAAACCAAAAGGGCAAGGGTTAACATATTCTTGTAAATTCAACACAAATTTTCCACGAACGCAATCGACAACCTGCAAGAACGAAAACAAGTTACGCAAGCAGTGCGCAATCCGCTCCTTGGCTGGTGGCTGTTGCTGCAAAAAAATAAAAATCAAGTCACACAGAAAAACAAAGCAGAGCGTGCTCTTGTCGCAAGCAAGCTCAAACGTCAAACATTTGGTCACTGTCCACCTAGTCCGTCACCCCGTCGGGTGAGCTCAAAGTCGTCACACGTCAAATCGTCCAGAGTCTTGATACTAGTTCTGTCTTGTCTGACCATATTACTGAAATGGGCCTTCTCCATCGCACTCAGAGTCTTGATTGTCAATGCTGGTATTGTCACGTCTGGTCATAATCTTGAATTGGGCCTTCTCCATTGAAGTCTTTTGTTGTCGATGGTGCCCTTGAGTAATCCTAAACCCATATTTAATCCAAAATTAGTCCTGATCAATCGTGCTTTTTCAAATCTGTAGTATCTTTATATTTTTCAGGTGAGAGGAATGTTATCCTCTGCTGTGATCACATCACCCCAACTTTGAATCATGTTAACCATTCACAATACACAAACACCACACCACAATCACAGACTTGACATTCATACACCATTACAAACAAACTGTCATTCCACAACACACATTCCAAATATTCATGCCAAATATTCTAAATATTTACGTTTTTTGAAAAATTTACAAATTTTAAGCCAATATTTCACCATTCATTCTTCATGGCACATTCAATATTTCTCATTTTCTTCCACATAATTCCTCCAATTCACCTTCTTTCACTTTCCAATTCACCTTCTTTCACTTTCCAGATTAAAATTTCACATTTTCACTTTCAACATTGCGGTAAAATTTTGCAAAATTTCCTTTTTCCCTTCTAATTTCTAATTAATTTTTTTTTCACTGACTCAATTCAACACGATCCAATTTTAAACATAATCTTGTAGCATTCCCCGAATTTTTATTCAGCCTCTTCGCCTTCACACGCAATTTCTACAAAAATGACAAATTCTAATTATTATTGTTAATCCTCCGTGACCCTCGTAAGGACAAGCCGCACCAGTAATGGATGGATGGATGGATTGTTAATCCTAACCCCAAGTGCCTATCATAAATTGCCATTTAAATCGATTGTCGCAAGGGTCATGTTACTGTATTTGTTAATTAAAGGCCTACCGTATCCTTTTTAATTAAGTAGTGCCCTGTATTACTATTTTGCTGACTATCCAAAATTCCAACTTTCTTAAGGCCCCTCACCCCTTCAAGCTCAAATATGCATCCTATAAATCAGTCGCAATTGATGTGTAATTAAATTCTGTCGTTTTGATAAATTTAATTTCTATCGATCAATTTCCACTTTGCAAAGTTTCTGATCACGCTGTCGTATGATTTGTTATTATTAGTGCATCTTCACTGTCCATATCTATGTATTTTGTTTTTATCCCCATTTCAGTGTCAATAAGCAGCCTTATTATTCCCTCTTTTGTCAAAACTCCTCAGATATGTCCGCCCCAGGCCCCCAAACACACTTCCATCCCTTTTGTCCCACACTCCACCAACTTTGTAATGCTTCAGCAGTCTTTAGCAATGAGTCCAGTTTGACTTCATGTGACTCATGCAAGTCTTTAGCAGCCTCTCCTCTTAGATTCCCATGATGATGATTCAGGGCTGGATCGTCCGCCACTCTCAAATGCGTCCATCTTGTCTTTGTTCTTTCAGTCCATTTTCTTTTTGATCTGCAACTGTGTGTATTCCACCAACTGTATGGTTATTGTCCTGTGAAGAGCTGTGCTTGCCCCCTTCAAGCATGATAGTAGTTCCTGTTGTTCTCCCAAAGGTCAAAGGTGTCTCATGACCAGGGACAGTCCTCTGTTGATTTTGAGACAGCCAGTGGAGTAAGAGGACTCAGTTCAGGAATCGTGCCACGCGCTAGGGAAGAACACACTGGGACACAAATTTAACAAAACTATCTTCGTGTTATCAATCTTCCTGTGTAGTATTTGTTCCTTACACCCCAAATCTTCCTATTAACATTTTGTATCCTATCAGTTGTGCACACTCATCATCTTACTATCAAGCCGCCCTTATCAAATGCTTTTTTTTTTTTTTTTTTTCTTCTGAGCAATCCATCCACCCTACGCATTAACACGGCTAAAATCCTCGTTCCAGTGTTTATCAGCCAATAAAGTTCCGAAATCCTTTGTAATAAACTGTAATGTAATTTAACAATCTACCAACATGGTTGTATATGCGGTGAATGTTATTGTTCAATCTATAGGTCATACAGCGCCTGTGTTCCAACTATGACACTCCTCCTTGATTTACCATCTCATAAGTTATTGTTGTCAGCAGCGCTAAATGATAGTGTTTGAAAGTGAATGTCTTATCGCCCAATTTAAAACACATGCCACATTTGAACTACCGTAATTTTCGGACTATAAGTCGCGGTTTTTTTTCATAGTTTGAGTGGGGGGGCGACTTATACTCAGGAGCGATTTATATACATATATATGGGTTTTTTTCACTTTTTTGGGCATTTTATGGCTGGTGCGACTTATACTCCGGTGCGACTTATAGTCCGAAAATTACGGTAGTATTTATTCATTTATTTATTTGCCATCCTCATGTTAGCTGGCATATGTCAAAATTAAAATGTAATTTTGCTTTTAATTTTAAATCTTTCAAAACTGCTATATCCTTACTGCACCGAAATAAACTGTTAAATATATCTTTAAAACAACCAAAAACAATCTATGCTCCTGCACAGACTCTTACAAGTGGCACCCAAATGCCAAATTACAAATCAAACCTCCTCCTTCACTCTCACATTTTTTGATAAAACAGTCTACTTATCTTGACACTGTCATCACCTACTAAATTAATGGCCTGCAAATACAATGTTGTTGCTGTGGTCCCTCAAAACATGTGACTAAAATTTGGATAATTATTAACCCCCATCAATTGAGCAATTATCTCCTCACTATTTACGAGTTAGCCGCCCTCTCTTCTCTCACTCCCTCTTTCTATCTGTCTTGGGCCGAATGTGTAGCGTCCTGCCATAAATCACTGCTGCCACGGCCCAACTCTTTTCCTAAGACCCACAAGTACACCCCTCTCTCGCCTATTTGCAAATGTTAAACATTAGTGCCAGTGATGTTTCAGTTTCAATCATGCACGTTCGCTGTTGGTCTTGATCTCCCCTCATCTTGCCTCAGTTCTCCTCAACATTGACCTCTCCGGGGGGACCCAGCCCCGCCTTTGCGGACTACTCGGCACAGCGCCCCTGAACGGTGGGGGGGGGGGGGGGGGGGAGGTTGTCAACGTATCAATGTTGACGTCACAATCTGGCCAAGCCCGCGCGTCCCGCTGGCCCCCACCCTCGCCGGTATAGCGCCATTCCACGCCTTGGAGCCCACCGGGCCCCCTCCTTTCTTGAACATTCTCTGATCCATGCCGTCTTCCTCCTCACACGCCCGCACCCACACAGGGTGTGCACATAAACGCACACACACCGAGCGCGCACACAACCGCACGTACACACACACGCATCCGCACGCACGCACGCCAATACACAAAGTGCGCGCACAGAGCTCAGACGAACGACGACAGACTGACACAAACTTTTACAGAGATTACGCACATACACAGAACACACAAACAAAGGGATTCGAATCCATCTCTCATGTAACTCACGATTTGCGCTTCCACATCAGCATACATTCCTCTCATTACACACACACTCCCCCCAATTTGGTTGCACATTTTGGATATTTTAGCGGTCTGATCTCTCACAGGAGGAACTGTTATCACCGGATACTTTTTGAGGAGGCCTCACTTCTCCTCGGGGATCTCAAAAAAACACCCCAGCTATTTGAATACGATCGTCACCGCACCCTTGTCCGCCACGACGAAGCACTAGGTCCCTGACCTATTCTTAGTACGCGTAAGTCCCTGACTTTACCGTACACGTTACACACGTAAGTTCCAAACTTATTCACCGTATATGTAACTTAACTTCTTGCACACCTTATTTGATCTGAACGACAGTCTCCTCTTAAATTTCCTCTTTCAATTTGCAGAATTTCGACATATAGTAACAGGTATTCTGCTTACCTTATCATTGATGAGCTCAGGGTTTAGGAGACGTCGTACCAGCTCAACGTTGTGCGCTTATTCCTTATTCCCAAACGGTACGCCGACCGGGAGACAGCTGTCCCAGACTAACTGTCCGATGACTTGGACACAGACCACGAGTTGTCAATAACCCTTCTCTTGACATCACGTCGGGGTCGCCAAGAAATTGTTAGGCTATGGATTTTAGTTATTGATCTGACTCCAAATTATGATCAACACTTAACACATGAATCGTTACGTCCTAATCCACACACTGGTACACCTAACAATTTTGCGAGTTCGTTCTGTCAAAGAGAAGACCAATAAATCAATTAGGCCGAATTTACCAATTGTTTAATCCTGACAAAGCAAACTAATACAGGCGCCTGGGTCCCCCGGGTCCCTCACACTAAGATTCGTGTGTTCTTGTGACCATCAAGAGACAACACATTCTTCCGGGTTGCCCAGTTTTAAAGAAACACAATATGAATATTCAAGCATGCAAAATATTGTGTGGTGATTGGTCGATGGTCGTCTCCTCCTCGTTTGGGTTTTTCCCCTGCTCAGCACAGGTGTCTGGACCACAAAGACGAGTTGTTCCTCACCGGCCTTGAGATATCCTCCCTGTCTGGACATCCTGTTCCACAATACTTTGTAGAGAACAAATTCATTGTAGCCTGCACATTCCTTTCCACTTATTAATCACCACACGAGCACACTAGAAATTATATTGATATGATTATATATGTCTAATGCAGCCTTAATCAAATATGTTTGCAAACTGCCGAAAGTACATTTCCCTTTATACTTCACGGATTTCACCTATCACAGGTTCTTTTTGGAACGTAACCCCAGCGGAAAACGAGGGATTACTGTATAACAACTTTTTTGTAACAAGGTACAAGTGTACATACTGTGAACATGTTTTTAGAATTCTTACTATTATAACATTGTTTTTATAACAAGGTACAATATTGTAAATATTTTTTAGAACTCTTAACTTTTTTGATAAGGTACAAGTGTATGTACTACAATTGCGTGGGCACTCCCTGCCTTCTGCTGGCAACTTTCGTGCCATAATTCCTCAATTTAGAATTTTTATTTAGGTTTTAATTGGGGGGAATCCGCGATGTACTGAAGCCGCGATAAATGAACCGCGATGTAGCGAGGGATTACTGTGTATGTTTGGGATTCCCTAAAACGCATTTCACCTGTTGACCAAGAGATGGCGACAGCGAAGCGCCTGAGGACGAGCTAGTCTTTTGCAAGCAGTCGTCGTGACAGGTGGCGCTCGTGTGCAAAAGCGCCTTTCAACAAGCAGGAGAATACGGTTGGGGGAGTTATCAACTACGGATGCTCCAATAGGGCGGCCGACCGACCGCGTAACATTTCCTCAGTAAAGTGAAGCACACGAGCAAATGTTTGTCCTTTGCTGCCGTTTTCTGTTTGCTACAGGATGTAAAGTAAGGCTTTTTTCTCTCAAAGTGCGTAGCGTTGTCAAATTTTTTTTTATTCGTCATCATTTTACTATACTATCGCCCGATTTGATTGTTTTATCATTATATCGTTTTGTTTTACTCCATATAAGGTGTTCTTGAGTGTCAGAAAGGCACCATCCAATGATATGTATTATTATTGGAAAGAAAAACCACACACATACTGGTGACACCACTTTTAACAAACTGCCAGCAAAGAAACCAAACTAATAATTTTGTTAAAATCCCCTCACATGTAATTAAAAACAAACCCAAAATTGTACAAACAGCAACAGCACCAGAACCAACACAAGTGTCAAAAAACACAATTATACAGAGACTACAGTGCGCGCGTGTGTGTGTACGGCATGATTTAACAGTCAGTGTGTATAAATTCATCTTTACATTTAATTTGAGTATGATCTTAAAAAGAAACAACCTGGATGCAATAGAGTACTATAAGAGATACATCATATATATTTTGATATATACATTTTTGTTTATATTGCAAATGCTTCAAGTGGAGGTTTATCACAAGTAACCAAGAAAAGCATGGAAAGTAACATCTTAGCTTCATGAGCTTAGCTTTGATGCTTAACATGATTGTGTATGGTCATGTTTTATATCAAATTCTTAAAAACAGGAAAATGAGCCTTTTGATTAGCTATGCTAGTATTCTGAATTTTCTTTGCTAAAAACCTACGTATCATTCATATTTTTGCCACCCAGTTCGGTGTACAAGCTCAGCAACTGAAGTCCTTAGCCAGAAACATGAGTCCTCACCAAATTTTTGTTTTTGAAGCAAACTCATCAAAACATCACAAAGTGAGCTTTTATGTCCAACAAGAATTGAAGCTTTGGAGTTGATGTCTTATGGAAAAGGAACAAAGTGACTATACCTAGCCTATACTCGCATCATGTTTGCAAATGTCAGTTTTGAGAGATGGAAGTAGAAGTTTTGACATTGACATTGATGCCTTTGCAAGAAACGAACAAAAATAATTCTGTCTATGCTAAAATAAGATAAACTAGCAAAATATTTTTGATCAAAAATTTGGTGTCATGTTAAATTTAGTCCAATCAACAAATATACAAAATAACATTTTTATTCTATGAACCTATGCAAACATATTGTTTTGAAAGATGAAACTGGGGTCTTTGGAACATTGCCAAAATTTCTGACAATTTTCATGATTTTGGTTAAAAACAACAATTGCTTGTTACTTCCAAATATTGGCAACTGTATGAAACAGTGATTTGGTCATAAATTAGAATATTTGTAATGTGGCAAACATTTGACACATGATTGACACGTTTTGCTCTCGAATCTGAAACATGGACAACACATCACAACGTCTTAACTAATTTCAACGTGTTAGGCATGCACATGCGACATAGGCAATTATTTTCGGGGAATCAATACTGTTAGCGTATTTACACCACTTGTGTTGAATTCTTGAGGTCATGATTGCAGAGTTGGTCAATGAGATCGTCCGCGCTGCATATTCACAAGCTGCATTTCTGTTTAAAATCACGAATAATGTCTGCCAGTACGGCGTCGTTATCGTCCTTTACGGTTGTGCATTAAAGCGGACGATCTGATTGGCTGTGTGACGTGCTGTGAGACTTTGTGATTTTTCCAACAATTTATGAAAAAGAAATTCGCATAATAATTACACCATAATTATGTACAAGCCCTTGTCAAGAAGGGGAAACACACAAACAGTAGGTGAATTTAACATAATATACTTATACTATAAAAAACCCAGCAAATAACATTGTCGTAAAACAACAACACAGAAAAATGTAATAGAAAAGTCCCGACGGCTTCCAGAAAATAAAAACCCGACTTGGAAACATTCGCACTGCAGAGACGTCCACTCTGTAAGTTCAATCAAGGCACATTCGTGAATCTGAAATTTATGTTAGCTAACATCGCAAACATTACTTTATGAATAAAAGGGGAACGGCCTCAAGTGCCACCCCGTACTGTCTGTTAAAGTTTAGCGAAAAATGTCGTATTTTACATAATTAACTATGAAGAAAAAAATGTACTTGTACTTCTCTCAGAACTTCTTGGGTTAAAGCAAACTAAAACGTCAATTAGAACGATACCCTTTACACTTGACGGAAGTAACGCCAAGAGGTATAGACTGAATAAACTTTAAGTCAGGTGGTTTTTATTTTCACGTTCTACATCTACAGTAGCAAAAATTTGTACAAAATGTCAATGGCGGCAGGAGTAGCGCTTCCATCTTAAGATGGATTCCAGTCATTTTTACAGTCCAAGTATGTGAATTGTATCTGGCAGGTTAGCGGCTAACTAATTGTGGTTTGAGCCCACAATTTAGTGGGCCATCCTTTGAGATGCCAATCAACCTAGCAGGAACATAGAAACAAACAAACAAAAAGAAAACAAAATACGATGCATTTAAATGGAATGGCATCAAAGTCAAAACAAGTAATGTTTCATTTTTATTTGTTATCGCGGAATCATGACATACCATATTTTTCGGACAATAAGTCGCGTTTTTTTTCATAGTTTGGGTGGGGGGGGCGATTTATACTGAGGAGTGACTTAAATGTGAATTTTTTCACAAATTTTCAAAATTGAGAAAGAAAAAAAAAAGTGAAACCGCGATGTAGCAAGGGATTACTGTAATTTGAACTGCAAGTGACGTCAGCGGCGCGGCGGTTGTTTACATAAAGGACAAAGATTCGATCACGGGATCATGAAGATGACGAAGGGCCCCACGTACTACCGGCATCATTAGCGGCTTTGTGACACGGAGGACGAAGAGTTTGATTTGGAGTGACACAGAAGGTTTGAAAATCTATTAAGGCTTTTACGCACGCCTGGTCCTACTCTACGGAGCTCTCTTTCACCTCCGTGGATGGAAGTCGGGAGCCGGCGCTCGGCCGGGTGGCTGTCCAGGGACGGTGGATGGGGCTCGGACATGGCTTTTACGCACGCCCGGTCCTATTTTACGGAGCTCTCTTCCACCTCCGTGGCTGGAAGTCGGGGGCCGGCGCTCGGCAGCTGGCTGTCCGGGGACGGTGGATGGGGGTCGGACACTGCTCCTACGCACGCCCGGTCCTAATCTACGGAGGTCCCAGCCACCTCCGTGGCTGGAAGTGCCACCTCCGGGGATGGAAGTCCACGCTGCCACACGCCTGGAAGTCCACGCCGGTGCTTGGGGCCGTGTGGCGGTGAACTATTTATGTTAGTTATTTGATATATTTTATTTCGTGTAGCAACTTGTATATGTTTTTATCGTTACAGTTCAGTAGTTGTTGGCTCGTTGAAGTTTTGTTAAATAAAGAGCAGTTTATCGAACCCACGTCTTTCCTGGTACCTAGTTAACGCTACAATATAGTTATATACTAGATCTGTGGAATAACGACGAGGCTGACGTCAGCGGCGCCCGCGCGGCGTTGTTGAAAAAGGACGAGGAATTTGATCGATGGATTTAATGATTTGATATGATAGTTATTTGATATATACAGTGGAGCCTCGATTTTCGAACACAATCCGTTCCAGAAGGCTCTTCAAGAAGTGAATTGTTCGAATTCCGAATCATATCTTCCCATTACAAATAATGGGAAAAAGATTAATCCGTTCCAAACCAAAAACCCGCCTTTTTAAAGCATTTTTTCATTTGCGCCTTTTTGTCCAATCGCGCAACTGCAGCGCACCGCCGAACGCGCAACCATAGCCCGTCGCCGACCGCGCAACTGCACTGCGCTGGTCGCATTATTGTGACAGGGCCGTCGCTGAAATTTAGAAAATATGTTTGAAGTCCTGCTGTACTTTCTAAAATTTAAGTGGACATCAGTGCTCAGGGGGCTTAATTTTGTCCGATCGCGCAACTGCAGCGCACCGCCGACCGCGCAACCGTTGCGCGCCGCCGACCGCGCGCCGCCGACCGCGCAACTGCACCGCGCTGGTCGCATTATTGTGACAGAGCGGTCGCTAAAATTTAGAAAATATTTTTAAAGTCCTAATGTACTTTCCAAAATTTAAGTGGACCTCAGTGCCCAGGGAGCTTAATTTGGTCCGATCGCGCAAACGCAGCGCACCGGGCGCTCAGTGTCGCATTGCTTTAGGAGCGTCTTTGTGTTTTAGGATGGCTTTACTGCTCCCACTTGCTTCCTTTGGAGGCATGATTAGAGTTGATGCAATCCTCAGAGTAACGAGAACGTAATAACGGACGGAGTCAGTTGGCATGAGGGTCCTCTCGGCTCATCTCGCGAGGTTCGACAACCGAATTTCGTCCGACAAGAATGTCGAATTTTTTGTTCGAATACCGATTTGTTCGAGAACCGGGACGTTCGAAAACCGAGGCTCCACTGTAATGTGATGTAATAAAAGTGTTATTTATGTAATAGTTATTTGAATAACTCTGAATGTTACGTCAGGCCCGTTCTCAGCTCTTCGTTTGTGTTTATGTCACGTTAGCATACCTATCGTTTAGCCTGTTGTTGCTCGTTCATGTCTGTTCTTGGTGTTGGATTTTGTCGAATAAATTTCCCCCAAAATGCGACTTATACTCCGGAGCGACTTGTATATGTTTTTTTTCACTTTATTGTGCATTTTATGGCTAATGCGACGTATATTCCGGAGCGACTTTTAGTCCGAAAAATACGGTACTATATTGACAAACAAAAGAGCTGCGAATATTTGGTTTGACCAAATTGTATAGAAGAAGCACGACAATTTTGACTATTTTTGAAAGCGACAAAGGTCCAATTGAGGCATCGGACAGGATGTGCTTAAAGCGGTTGTTTTCGTCGATCGGAAAAGAAAAAAACCAACACGAGTAATCATGGAACGGAAACAAAATGCTAACAAATGAAATAAGCTTTTGTTTCCAAAGTTTTCACGTGAAAATCCAAAAATTCCATACTTGATCAAACAAACAAAAGGAGAAACCTCCGGTTGAGACTGTCCAACTATGTTGTTCAAATGGTCCCTTGGGGCGACAAATTGCTGAAAACCCCCCAAAACAAACCATGACATAAAATGAGAAATTTAGACCATAACGCTGATATGATGTTCCCCCTTGATGTTCCCAACTTTTTCATTTTTTCTTTGTCTTGGCTTGGACGTTCTGTTTAAAAAAGAGAGACAAGGGGTATGATGCTGGTGATGGAAAAATGCTGACAAATGGAAAACAAAAGCTCAAGACAATGAAGACCTCACCCTGCTCCTTTGGGTGCTCTCTGGCTTTTTCGTTAAAACGCTTGTGGGGAAGTTTCCCATCAACTTCTTGTTTTGGATCATTTCTGACAAAAGCTGCTCTTTTTTTGGATTTGCTTCCTTGGGTTTAAATCACTCAACAGAACGTACATGGAGGGCCAGGTTGGCAATCGCCTGGATGTTCTCTAAAAACTGACCGAGGTAAAACAAGAGATGAAGATGATGAGATAACTTCAAGGTGTTCCCCGAATTTTCTTCAGCATTTGAGGGAATAAAAATTGGTTCCTCGTTGTAAAGTTTGTGACAACACTAGTCTGGTTTGTCTGGATGTTTCTTGGTTTCCGTTTGAAAAAGGGGGCAGGATGCAGGCAAGAAATGTTCTGGACAAGTAGCTCAAAATGAAATAAGAAAACCATGACAATGTCACGCTGTTCCCGCCTTTCTTTAACTTAGCTAGCAGAGACGTTTGACGTCAGAGTCAGAAAAAGCTCGTCTTTTTGCAGCGCATCTTCAAAAAGAACGAAAAGCAAACAAACCAAAATGAAAAACACCAGAAATGTTGTTTTTCCTCGCACCATTTTTTTAGCTGCACTTTGGGTATGACGACAAAGTCATCCGGGATCGGCACACCTACTGGAATGGAGGAATGGGGGCTTTGCGGGCAAAGGCGGAGCTCGAGGGACAGTTGCGATGCTCCCCGCCCTGTTTAGGCCGCTCTGACGTCAGTCTAGTCTGTGAATCTCTGGCAGGCTTTCTTCCAGCGGCAGGCAGTGCACCACATATCGCGGTTCTCCATCCCGTATACTTTGCGACACTTCTTGCCTTCGCTGCGCACTTTACGACTGCAACAGAAGCAGGAGACAAAAAAAAAATTGAATTAAATGCATGTAAGAACTTTGGATGATGAACATTTTTTCCCTGGCTACCTGAGAGCGGCTGTGGCTCTGGGCGGGGATGAAAGGACAGTGATGGTTTGGGAACGCTGGTCGGCGAAGCCCTGACTCTTACTGGGTGACACCTGCAGGTAGCGCAAACGCTCAACTCAAAAAATGCCACAATCAAACGGCATCAGCACATACTACCGCTGCTGGTGTTTGTGTGCACGTGTGTTTCATGACCCTGTTGCCGGTGAAAGCAAGGGGCGGTGATTGCCAAGAGATGCTGAAGCCTGAGCCATTGGTGGGCGTGAAGCTGTAGGAGGCCGCCGGGTTGGTGGCCCCATTGGACGGGATGGACACCGGAGGCGTGGCCTGAAGGTGGCGGTCAAGTGGTTAAAGGGGAGGGGCAACAACGGCTGAAGAGGGAGTGGGGAGGCATCCTCACCTGGTAGGCGTGATCGGCATGGATGAGGTAGAGCGCGCTGGGCGCAGAGCGGCTGAGCGGCGTAACACTGCCTGAGTGAGGCTCCTTGGTCCAGGGAGGTGGCGGCAATGGGGACAGGGCCACGGGCGCGGCCCCGTGGGCATCCGGCTGGGGAGGCGGGATCAGGACGGAGGGCGACACCGGCGACAGGCTGCTCAGGCCGTCAGCCACCGTGTCCGTGTTGAGCTTGATCTCGGTGTAGTAGAAGTCTTCCTCACCGTCGCTGCAGTCCGAGTCGCAGCTGCGGCTGGAAGTGACAAAGCGGGACTATAGCAAAGAGGAAATTAGCTCAGCCGACAGGATGTGGCTACGCACCCGAGGTGGATGGTGCGAATGTGCCTCTGGATTCCGGCGGCAGTGCTCAGGACTTTGCCGCAGTTCTTCCACAGGCACTTGAACATCACCTTCATAGAATTCTGCACAGGACAATATGGCCTGCCCAGTTATCACCAAAGGCTAGCTAGTTGGCTGGGTGGTCTTACAGCTGACGTTAAAAGTTTTCTTCAAACAGTTGGTTACTTTAGCTGGTTACTGGATTAGCATTGTCATTAACAGGTTGTCCTGCCAACACTACAAATTGCAGGGATGAGAATGGCAAATGTGAAAAGCACGGAAAAGCAGCGGGGGTGGATATATATATATATACAAAATAGAATAAAAATATCGATCGTGGAGCACTATATCGTGATGTATCGTGAATGAATCACAGCAGGCTTTAAGATATCGGCAAATATCGTATCGTGGTTCTTTGTATCGATATGATATCGTATCGTGACAAAACCCGCGATCATATCGCCGCGACGGCATATATATATACTATATATATAATATATATGTGGACATTTGATTGCTGATTGGCAGAGATGGGGACTCGAGTCACTGTGACTTGGACTCGAGTCGACTCAAGTCGCTGTTTTGATGACTTGTGACTAGACTTGACAAAAACGAAAAAACTTGAGACTCGAATTGGAAGTTAAAGACTCGGGACTTGACTTGAGACACGATGACTTGAATGACTTCAGTGTTATTTAGTTTATGTTTTCAGTTGGAATATAAAATTAATAATACATTTAAAAAAATATCGATAACACGGTAGGAGCGCAGGCTGAGAATGGCGTCATGATTGGATCACTACCCTGTCAATCAATCAGTCGTGCCCTCTCTACCTACCGAACGTGTTAATTGGAGAATCACGCCCCTTTATATCAGACATGCGCAAACATGTCGGCGGCAATGTTCCCTCTAAGCTGCGCGCGTGCGCAATCGCGCACTGCCCGCACGTTCTCAGCGCACAAGAAATCTATCCAGCGCATAAACATCCCCCCCCCCCCCCGAAGCGACCACGCAGCGTTGGACGCCCCATATATACATATATATATATATATATATATATATATAGATAGTATATATATATGCCGTCGCGGCGGGCAGGGCAATGCTCGCAAGTCGCCGAGGCTAACGTTGCCCGGCCAGCTGGCCGGCCGCTCCCCCCATATATAAAAAAATATTTTCTCAACGGATTTACACGATTCACAAAAATACTTTCGACGGAAAAAAAACACGGAAATCTGCGGATCCGCGGAAAATTCTCATCCCTGTAATTGATCGACCAATGGCCCACCTTGCGCTTGCGTGGTATGGGCTCGTCAAAGAGCAGGCTGCTGCCGTCCGTCTCCTCCAGGCTGGGGTCCTCGGTCCCCGCGTTAGGGGGCACTCCGCTGGGCACCCGGAAGGGTTTGAAGCTGTCAGCCGAGAGGGGCGGCGACGGTGTGGACGGGTTGGACTGGTCGCTGGGTGGCGACCAGCTCCAGTAGCCGCCCGACGAGCCATTGCTGGATGGAGTGAAAAGACCCGTAGAGCCGTTCTCCTTCCACGAGCCACTAAGAGCCTCTGTGGGGGTTGCAACACAACATTGCAGAGCGACCACATGACACAAATATAGGGGAAGGCTAATGTCATGCAAGATAATCCTGTGCAGGGATCTTGTTAGTAATACGGCACACGTGAGAGACTGCCCTCACTTGATACTGCTGCTTGATACTTACTGCAAACCACTGTTAGCTTACCATTGACTTTGACGGGCGGACTCCTGACCAGCGGGCTGGTGGAGAGGCTGGTGAGGACCATGGCGGCTGTCACCTTGTCCATGTCCACTTCCTCCTCTGACCGCCTGTATAAACAAAAAGTTAAAAAATAAACTCAAAGCTAAATTGCTAACATGTTAATTGGCTACAATGTCAGTTAAAAAGTTTTGTGCTTCATCTTTGGCCGTGCGCATGACATGCTAAACAAGATCATTTTGCATTTAGATATAACCGCTAGCAAGTTAGCCGGAATTACGTGCATTTATTACTCGTAAACAAGCTACTTTGGGACCTTGGGCGGTCTATGTGGACATTTGATTGCTGATTGGCAGAGATGGGGACTCGAGTCACTGTGACTTGGACTCGAGTCGACTCAAGTCGCTGTTTTGATGACTTGTGACTAGACTTGACAAAAACGAAAAAACTTGAGACTCGAATTGGAAGTTAAAGACTCGGGACTTGACTTGAGACACGATGACTTGAATGACTTCAGTGTTATTTAGTTTATGTTTTCAGTTGGAATATAAAATTAATAATACATTTAAAAAAATATCGATAACACGGTAGGAGCGCAGGCTGAGAATGGCATCATGATTGGATCACTACCCTGTCAATCAATCAGTCGTGCCCTCTCTACCTACCGAACGTGTTAATTGGAGAATCACGCCCCTTTATATCAGACATGCGCAAACATGTCGGCGGCAATGTTCCCTCTAAGCTGCGCGCGTGCGCAATCGCGCACTGCCCGCACGTTCTCAGCGCACAAGAAATCTATCCAGCGCATAAACATCCCCCCCCCCCCCCCCCCCCCCGAAGCGAACACGCAGCGTTGGACGCCCCATTAGCAACCCCCCCCCCCCCGGAGCGACCTGATGTTGCTCACTGTAGTCCTCAGTTTGCTCAGGGAGCTCGTGTCTATGCCCAGATACATGAAAAATTAGAGGGAACATTGGTCGGCGGGAGCGGCACCACGAGTTATAGCGTTCGGCTATCGCAATTATTTTTATGACGGCAAAAGACGGACAGCACAGCGCGAAATATGTAACAAAAACATTTCGGACAGCCACACGACAACTTCCAACTTTGTCCGTCATTTGAAGAGCCATTCTGCCAAGTACCGTATTTTCCGCACTATTAGGCGCACCGGATTATAAGGCGCACCTTCAATGAACGGCCCATTTTAAAACTTTGTCCATATATAAGGCGCACCGGATTATAAGGCGCATAAAATAGAAGCTATACTGCAACAAACTGAGGTTGACTAGGGTTGCGGTATGCATCCACTAGCCAATAACCAACGAGCCCTCTGTAAACAATCGTGTTTCTCAAACAATCTCCTATAAAATGATCGGAACTGACTAAAGTTCGATCTAACGCATTGGTACTACTTACCTATGTTTCCCTTCCATATCGATCCGTAGATTTACTCGAAACATTAACGGAGCAGCCTATTTTGACATGAAATAGCCTGGTACGTATAGCAGCTATCGTTATAGCATTAGCCATCCGCAAAGTCCCATGAGCCTCAGCTCGCAATCTCCCATGAGCCTCAGCAAAGTGTAAACAATCGCGTTTCTCAAACGATCTCCTATAAAATGATCGGAACTGACTAAAGTTCGATCTAACGCATTGGTACTACTTACCTATGTTTCCCTTCTATATCGATCCGTAGATTTACTCGAAACATTAACAGAGCAGCCTATTTTGACATGAAATAGCCTAGTACGTATAGCAGCTATCGTTATAGCATTAGCCATCCGCAAAGTCCCATGAGCCTCAGCTCGCAATCTCCCATGAGCCTCAGCAAAGTGTAAACAATCGCGTTTCTCAAACAATCTCCTATAAAATGATCGGAACTGACTAAAGTTCGATCTAACGCATTGGTACTACTTACCTATGTTTCCCTTCCATATCAATCCGTAAATTTACTCGAAACATTAACGGAGCAGCCTATTTTTAAATGAAATAGCCTCACGGGTACAACAGCTATTCGGTGACGCCCCCTGACTACAGTTGCCGTAATGTTGGGAAGCGATGCGACCTTGTAATTTACTAGTCGTACTAAAACGTACTGAAACATTTTGGCAGAGCACTGTGTACAACCAGTATGGATCAACAAATTCATCAATTGATCCATATATAAGGCGCACTGGACTATAAGGCGCACTGTGTTTTTTTTAGTAAAATGTAAGTCTTTAGGTGCGCCTAATAGTGCGGAAAATACGGTAAGTGCTTTTAATTTATCTAAATAGGTGTGTATATATAGCTTTAATGCAATGAATATGATGATGAAACTGAATTAAGTAAATATGATTTAATATGGAGCAAGTTAATAAATGAAAACTATAGTTAAGCCTCAAAGAACTTTTTTTTTTTTTACCATAAAAAGGCTGCAACAGCAACTACAGTAAAGTACACAAATAGTTGGCGAGGAAGGATGCCGGTGCTGTAGCGTAAACCTTAGACTCACTTATTTCACTTATTTCCATGTGAGCATTCAGTAATTATCACTCAAGCTCAGGCTTTAAAAAATTGCATAATTGTGACACCCCCTTTCGATGTTTTGGTTTTAATACACAATTATTTTGCATGTTGCATGTCTGTCAGACCATACAGTACATCCCATTCATATTTATGCTTTTGTTTCACAGGTATGCAGAATACAAAAAGATGAGAAACGCCTGCACTGATGCAGCGCAACCTGCAATTTCCCAGTTCCTCCAGTCTCGTCCGCAGGAAGCATATTCTCCAAACCATCCAAGACAGAAGGCCATAACAAATGCCATTCTCACAGACCTGGTGATTGGATGTAACATGTCTCTGTCAATCACGGAGAATGGACATTTCCGACACTGACTCCAAGTACCAGCGTGTCTGTCGTAGGACAATAACTTTAAAGATAGAATCCCACGTTGCGGAGACTCGGGAGAAAATAAAAGTGTGTATTGCTGATGCAGACCATGTATCAGTTACAGTGGATATTTGGTCAGACAGGAGAATGCGTGGCTTTTTGGGAGTCACTGGCCATGTATTGGCAACATCTGAGGGGGTTCAGCTGAATTCGTACTTGCTTGCCTGCAATAGATTCAAAGGACCTCACACAGGAGAACGGATATCAGAAGCCTTTGATTCCATATGTGACGAATATGACAGACAAAAACTTGACTTTGTTATTTGTGACAATGCCGCAAATATGAAGCGAGCATTTACAGTGTGTTTTCCAAAAGAGCAAGATGGTGAAGTCACTGATGATGACAATCTGGATGACGCAGAGTTGTGGGAAGAACTATCCAGAGGTGAATGGGAGACTGTGGACCAGATGCTCAACAGAGGAAGCCCCAAACGTCAGCAATGCTTTGCCCATACGCTGCAGTTAACTGTTGGTGATGGCCTCAAGGATGTACACATCATGAACAGCACCTTTGCAAAATGCTCCAAACTGAGCTCTCTCCTGCATACATCTAGCACCTTTAAAGATGCATTTGAAGATAAGTTTGGGCAGCGAGGGATCCCTGCAGCTGTGAACACACGGTGGAATTCAACTCTCCGCCAAGTCAAAGCAGTGCTCTCATTCACTCATCAGGAACTGTGTAACGTTGTTCAGAGCACAGGCCACAACAAGCTGGTCTTCTCAGTAAGGGAATGGAATCTGATGGAGCTTTGCGATGT
The DNA here is from genome assembly GCF_901709675.1 of Syngnathus acus. Taxonomy (NCBI): domain Eukaryota; kingdom Metazoa; phylum Chordata; class Actinopteri; order Syngnathiformes; family Syngnathidae; genus Syngnathus; species Syngnathus acus. The sequence continues at coordinate 464,212 of NC_051096.1, forward strand.
ACTACAGCCATTTGCTGAGGCCACCGACCTTACTCAAGGAGAGAAGATTGTGACGGTCAGCTCTGTCCTCCCCTGTGTTTTATCACTAAACCACCACTTGGAGAAACTGAAACAGCAAGTGCGCTTCCTGGGAAGCATGGTCCATGGCCTGCAGTGCTCTCTCAAGAAAATATTCCAGGGGATCTTTGTTCATGTAAAAATGTTATCAGCAGCACCAGGAGAAGAGCTGCCATTTGCAGACCCGCTCTACATCAGAGCTGCTGTCCTGGACCCAGCTTTCTCCATGATGTGGCTTCAGCATGATGTGCTTGTCCCTGATGACAAACAATGACATTGCTGACATGGTGAAAGGTCAGTGAATGTATTTAATTTTTAACATGCTCCACAGTTAGGCATGTCTTTGTGTCACCATGATCAAACTATGGACATTAAAAGATTTAGATTCACAAAACATTTGTATAAATAATATAATAAATGTTTTGAGCTTTTTTTGCAAGCATATCAAACTGAGCTGTGAAATAATGAATGAGGAAGTTCACTTTCCAACATTCATGGGCTTGTTTTTGCACTTGCCCTTTTATGTTAAATTAACTTGTTTTTTGTCTTTGTTTTTATTAGATCTGATTCTACAGGAGGTCCCACCAGACACAACACCCCAGAGTCCTGGGTTCCAAGAGGTTGAGGACCAGCAGGGAGAGAGCACTGGGTTATTCTCACAGTACAGAAAACGTCACAAGCAGAACACAACCAGCAGTCCAGAGACACAACTAAATAACTATCTTGGTCTTTGTTGTGGACAGGCTTGTCTGTCTTTTTGGGATGCAAATAGGAGTATCCTCCCTGCACTTTTTCCTGTTGCATCAAGAGCTCTTTCAGTGCCATCCTCAAGTGCCCCAGTAGAAAGAGTCTTCAGCCATGGGGTCACATCGTGCTCGGCTTGCAGACAGGACCCTCTCGAATCTAATATTTTGCAAGTGCAATAAATTGTAAAAGGGGAATGACCTATTGATATACTCTGCAGACAGACAGAGACAAGTGAAATTCTACAAAGTTGAATGTTGTATCCTCGCTTGTGAGGGAATATTTTTCTAAGAACAAGCTGTTATTTTTTCTGACAATGTTGAAAATTGAAGTTTATAGAGCTCTGGTGTCTCCAGATGTTACAGATGAAACATAAAATGTTTCTAATGCTTTTTGTGTTTCTTCTTTCAGATTTTTTTCCGATTATTTTTTTCATATTTGCAACTCAAATGTGTCAGAATGTCGGCAGACGTTCATTTATTTAGATTGAGCTGTCAATAAATCATTGTATGAGGTAATTTCTTTTTTGTTTGATTCCATGGTGTATTTTACTGAATATCAGTAATTACAGTGCAAATCCAAATTATTGTCATATTTTTTAAACAGGTTAGACACATTGGATAATGATGGTTACTTAAAGTTACTGATATCTTGTCTTTTCACTACTAAAATCAGATTCTGCGGGTAAAATTGCAATAATAAGGTGACTTGACTTGGACTTGACCTATTTAAGGACTTGACTTGGACTTGACCTATTCAAGGACTTGACTTGCCCAAGAAAAAAATGACTTGGGACTTACTTGAGACTTGAAGGTTAAGACTTGAGACTTGCACATGTGTGACTTGGTCCCATCTCTGCTGATTGGTTGTACACTCACACGCATATGAAAGACATCGATCAGGGTTGATTTAGTGATTTGTTGGGCAGTTTGTCGTTAATTACGCACTCGGGTGCCATGTCCCACCACGTCTTAATTGAGTGTCCTCCGATGTGCTCATCGTGCCGTTATATGGGTTGTTGTTGCCGTGGCGACTGCAGCTCACGCGCCAGCGGCCCCCGAGGTGACCGGAAAGTGGACGAGGAGGTTTACATGCAAAAGTGATCAGTAGTTGGATTGATCCGTAGACGTGTAATGACACTATTGTCAACAGCGCACGCGTCTTCATCAATTCTGTTGACGGACAGACTGACGAACGCCATTGTTTGACTCATTGACTCTCCTTTTGTCTCTTCCAGACTGTCCTTTCTTTGTCTCCTCTTGTCATACATTCTCTCCTCCATATTTTTTGTATACCGTAATTTTCGGACTAAAAGTCGCTCCGGAATATAGGTCGCATTAGCCATAAAATGCACAATAACGTGAAAAAACATATAAGTCGCTCCGGAGTACAAGTCGCATTTTGGGGGGAAATTTATTCGACAAAATCCAACACCAAGAACAGACATGAACGAGCAACAACAGGCGAAACAATAGGTATGCTAACGTGACATAAACACAAACGAAGAGCTGAGAACGGGCCTGACGTAACATTCAGAGTAATTAAAAACTATTACATAAATAACACGTTTATAAAACCATCTGTGTCACTCCAATTCATTAAATCCATCGATCGTCCTTTGTCAACAATGGGTGCGCACCGCTGACGGCGCTTGCACTTCAAAATATTCCACAGGCCCATATAACGATATATAAATTATATATCAAATAACTATTATATAAGCAATAATATTATCAAACCATCTGTGGACTCTAAATCATTAAATCCATCGATCAAATTCCTCGTCCTTTGTCAACAACGCCGCGCGTGCGCCCTGACGTCAGCCTCGTCGTTATTCCACAGATCTAGTTTATAACTATATTGTAGCGTTAACAAAGTACAAGGAAAGACGTGGGTTTGGTAAACGGCTCTTTATTTAACAAATCAAACTTCCAGGCGTATGGCGGCGTGGACTTCCAGCCAGAGAGGTGGAAGAGAGATCCATAGAATAGGGCCGGGCGTGCGTAAAAGCCATGACCGAGCCCCATCCACCGTCCCGGGACAGCCACCCGGCCGAGTGCCGGCCCCCGACTTCTATCCACGGAGGTGAAAGAGAGCTCGTAGAGGAGGACCGGGCGTGCGTAAAAGCCATAATAGTTTTTCAAACCTTCTGTGTCACTCCAAATCCTTAAATCCTTCAAAGTCTTCGTCCTCCGTGTCACTTAGAAACAAAGCCGCTAATGATGCCGGTAGTACGTGGGGCCCTTCGTCATCTCGTGATCAATCTTTGTCCTTTTTGTAAACAACCGCCGCGCCGCTGACGTCACTTGAAATTCAAATTACAGTAATCCCTTGCTACATCGCGGTTTCACTTTTTTTTTCTCTTTTGAGAAATTTTGAAAGAATTCACATATAAGTCGCTCCTCATTATAAGTCGCCCCCCCACCCAAATTATGAAAAAGAAAACGCGACTTATAGTCCGAAAATTACGGTAGTTGAAAAAGATACGTTTCTGCTTGCATCTCCTCCTTCGGTCTCCTCTCTTTTTGCCACCCCCTACCTGAACGCATCCTTTGGCTTCTTCCTCTTTACTTTATCAACTCTTCTTGTCTCCTTCTCCCTTTTGTCTTCTTTCTTGCCTTCAGTATGCATGTGCGGGTGACAGTTAGATGACTCGAGCACGGCAGTATATACAGTGCCTTGCGAAAGTATTCGGCCCCCTTGAACCTTTCAACATTTCGCGACATTTCAGGCTTCAAACATAAAGATATAATAGTTTAATTTTTTGTCAAGAATCAACAAGTGGGACACAATCGTGAAGTGGAACAAAATTTATTGGATAATTTAAACTTTTTTAACAAATAAAAAACTGAAAAATGGGCGTGCAATATTATTCGGCCCCCTTGCGCTAATACTTTGTAGCGCCACCTTTTGCTGCAATTACAGCTGCAAGTCGCTTGGGGTATGTCTCTATCAGTTTTGCACATCGAGAGACTGGAATTCTTGCCCATTCTTCCTTGCAAAACAGCTCGAGCTCAGTGAGGTTGGATGGAGAGCGTTTGTGAACAGCAGTCTTCAGCTCTTTCCACAGATTCTCGATTGGATTCAGGTCTGGACTTTGACTTGGCCATTCTAACACCTTGATACGTCTATTTGTGAACCATTCCATTGTAGATTTGGCTTTATGTTTTGGATCATTGTCCTGTTGGAAGATAAATCTCTGTCCCAGTCTCAGGTCTTTTGCAGACTCCAACAGGTTTTCTTCCAGAATGGTCCTGTATTTGGCGCCATCCATCTTCCCATCAATTTTAGCCATCTTCCCTGTCCCTGCTGAAGAAAAGCAGGCCCAAACCATGATGCTGCCACCACCATGTTTGACAGTGGGGATGGTGTGTTCAGGGTGATGAGCTGTGTTGCTTTTACGCCAAACATATCGTTTTGCATTGTGGCCAAAATGTTCGATTTTGGTTTCATCTGACCAGAGCACCTTCTTCCACATGTTTAGTGTGTCTCCCAGGTGGCTTGTGGCAAACTTTAAACGAGACTTTTTATGGATATCTTTGAGAAATGGCTTTCTTCTTGCCACTCTTCCATAATGGCCAGATTTGTGCAGTGCACGACTGATTGTTGTCCTATGGACAGACTCTCCCACCTCAGCTGTAGTTATCTGCAGTTCATCCAGAGTGATCATGGGCCTCTTGGCTGCATCTCTGATCAGTCTTCTCCTTGTTTGAGATGAAAGTTTGGAGGGACGGCCGGGTCTTGGTAGATTTGCAGTGGTCTGATACTCCTTCCATTTCAATATAATTGCTTGCACAGTGCTCCTTGAGATGTTTAAAGTTTGGGAAATCTTTTTGTATCCAAATCCGGCTTTAAACTTCTCCACAACAGTATCTCGGACCTGCCCGGTGTGTTCCTTTGTCTTCATGGTTCTCTCTGCGCTTTAAACAGAACCCTGAGACTATCAAAGAGCAGGTGCATTTATACGGCGACTTGATTACACACAGGTGCATTCTATTTATCGTCAGTCATTTAGGACAACATTGGATCATTCAAAGATCCTCACTGAACTTCAGGAGTGAGTTTGCTGCACTGAAAGTAAAGGGGCCGAATAATATTGCACGCCCCACTTTTCAGTTTTTTATTTGTTAAAAAAGTTTAAATTATCCAATAAATTTCGTTCCACTTCACGATTGTGTCCCACTTGTTGATTCTTGACAAAAAATTACAATTTTATATCTTTATGTTTGAAGCCTGAAATGTGGCGAAATGTTGAAAGGTTCAAGGGGGCCGAATACTTTCGCAAGGCACTGTAGGTATTCTTTTTTACCGCACGCGCATGCACTCACACACAAACTAACCCTCTTGAGCAAGCCAGATAAGGTGGAAAGATCGTCCCCTCTCATCATTGCACTTTACCTTGAGATAATTGACATGCACGCACACGCACACACTCTTCATAAGCCCTGTGTGGCCTACATTTCTACTATACACGCTATGGGGCAAATCAAGACACGTGGATGTCCTATATGCACCGTAGTGGAGGTCTTCCTTGGCAACTTGCCTCTGACACGCGCACACACGCGCACACACACACATTCCTGTACATGGTATATTGTGAGGACCGGGTAAAAGGGCCTACAAAGTGAGGACCACCCTTTCTGCTTGAGAAATGAAAAGCAAATGAAAAGCATTCCTGGACTCAATACACACACCCCTTTAAATTACACAAAACACGAAGATTGAAGAAAAAGTTTTTAACCGGAAGAATGAGGACCGGAAAGTGGAGCTTTTTTTTAATGATTTAAAGTAGGTTAACTTGAATGGTAAATGTTTTTTATATAATGTAATTTTTTTGAGAAATGTTACCTTAGTAAAACATGTTCTCAAAACCATCACAAGGCAGTTTTATTCATTAAAAATATTAAATAAAAAACAAATTGGTTAGTTTCACCAGGACAAATGTTCGTTTTATAGGCAGTTTAGCTGTCAAAGGTAAAGCATAGAATATTAGTTAAATTTTACAGGCAACAAAAACATCTAATATTTCAATTTGTAAACCAACAATTTGTATTTAGTGTCAACTTCTGACACTGATGCTTGTTTTTCAGAAAGCCATTCTGTTCTTGTGTGGAAAAAAACATGGCAGACTCAATCTACAATTTTCTTTCATTATTGCCAACCACATACAAGACGCTCATTCAAAGTGCATTAGATAATATATTGCACCTCTTTAGAACGCAGCAGTTTACTAAAAAACATCAGCAAGAGCAATACAAAATTAAATATTTGAGACAGCTTCCTGAAAGGCAACAAATTGTCAGTTCATACTCAACACCAGTCACTAACTAGAAAAAAAATAGAGTAAATTTTAATTGCAAAGTTTACTTGAAATTTCTAAGTTAAAACTTGTAATTATTTTGTTCCAAGGAGTGGTTGTGTAAAATTTGCTCATTCATTAAAAAAAAAAGATACGTGTTGAGGAATTAAACCATGACCCTGATATATCATCATTCTCTCATCTGAGCCATTCCACTCCTACTTCATATCAAAATATTGATGGCATCTTCAGAACAACAACAACGCCTATGAAACATGAAATGAAAAAAAATACCCTCTTATTGTTTCCTCTGGTGTGCTTTAGTGATTTAAAATGCAAGTTCTCTCTTGATTTTAACAATTTTGTTGTATACAAAAAATGTCGCGTGTTTCCACGTTTGCTTACTGAGAACTGGAGACCCCTTGCTAATGCACATAAGGCAGACCTCCTTTCCTGGAACCTTCTTCAGTGCAATGAACTTAGCAAGATATTGCTCGACTGCAGTCCTCTCCGGGTCAGTCCAGGGTCTCTTACCTTGTTTTATGACTTCTATTTCTGCGGCATCTATGAAACAAAAACAAAAAAGTTTATTAGAGGTTGAGTTGATTAAACTGAGACTTTATTGAAGTTCTACAACTGCATGAATAATTTGAAAAATAATTTTTAAAAACCAAGTCGACTTGATTCACAACAGTAATTATAAAACACGTTGAGGCAGCTACCTTAAAACAGTTTTGTTGACTTAAAATAGCACAAGGTAACTTTCAGTTTTGGTCAATTTTGGCGGCGCCGGTGGACAAAAGCAGTAGTGTTTAGCCTGAAAGAAGACCACATTTCCCATGAGGACCAGCGAACCAGTAGACCTGCTGCATTTGGAGTGAACTACATTTCTGTTTCCAGTGGCTGTGAAGGATGGATAGCGATGAGGTAATAATCTAGTTGTAGCAAAACAATGTCATATGACGATGTTGAAAATAAGAAATGTTTAACTTTGGTTTTGTACCGTATTCTGACACGATCCGCACCCTCCCAACCTCACGCGACGATTGTTTGCGTGGCGTTGTTCCAAACACAGTCCTCAGACTTGTTTAGTGGAGGTGAAAGTGATACAAACCGCCCTCAGGCCATGACAGTGGAGTCAGTCAACTAGTTGTAAGTCGAAATACCATCAGAAAAGTTGTGAAAATATTTTACGAAGGCTAGAAGGTTACCTAGTGCTGTTTTAAAGGGGGAGTCAGCCCCCCATTTGAAAAAACTTATGATTAATGTTTAATTCATGGAAAATAAATCAAACAGGTAAACTCCACTTGTTTTTATTCATATCAAGGGGTGGCCATTTGGCCACTCAGTTGCCAGGGTCACAATCAATCACAGCTCACCTGGCAACTGTGATGTGCAATTGGCCGCTCCTTGAGATACTACCGTAATTTTCGGACTATAAGTCGCGGGTTTTTTCATAGTTTGGGTGGGGGGGCGACTTATACTCAGGAGCGACTTATGTTTTTTTTTTTTTTTTAATTATCCAAAAAAAAAAAAAAAAAAAAAAAAAAAAAAAAAAAAAATGAAACCGCGATAAACGAACCGCAATGTAGCAACGGATTACTGTAATTTGAATTTCAAGTGACGTCAGCAGCGCGACGTCGCGGTCAGCAGCGCGACGCGGCGTTGTTTACATAAAGGACAAAGATTAACTCGACGGAGCTCTCTTTCACTTCCGTGGATTGAAGTCGGGGGCCGGCGCTCGGTCGGGTGGCTGTCCAGGGACGGTGGATGGGGCTCGGACAATGCTTTTACGCACGCCCGGTCCTATTCTATGGAGCTCTCTTCCATTTCCGTGGCTGGAAGTCCACGCCGCCACACGCCTGGAAGTTTGTTTTGTTAAATAAAGAGCCGTTTACCAAACCCACGTCTTTCCTTGAACTTTGTTAACGCTACAATATAGTTATATAGTAGATCTGTGGAATAACGACGAGGCTGACGCCAGGGCGCACGCACGCGCGGCGTTGTTGACAAAGGATGAGGAATTTGATCGATGGATTGAATGATTTAGAGTGCACAGATGGTTTGATAACATTATTGCTTATATAATAGTTATTTGATATACAATTTATATATCGTTATATGGGCCTGTGGAATATTTTGAAGTGCAAGAGTCGTCAGCGGCGCGCACGCATTGTTGACAAAGGACGATTGATGGATTTAATGAATTGGAGTGACAGATGGTTTTATTAACGTGTTATTTATGTAATAGTTTTTTGTATAACTCTGAATTTTATGTCAGGGCCGTTCTCAGCTCTTAGTTTGTGTTTATGTCACGTTAGCATACCTATCGTTTAGCCTGTTGTTGCTCGTTCATGACTGTTCTTGGTGTTGGATTTTGTCGAATAAATTGCCCCCCAAAATGCGACTTATACTCCGGAGCGACTTATATGTTTTTTTTCACTTTTTTGGGCATTTTATGGCTGGTGCGACTTATACTCCGGTGCGACTTAGTCCGAAAATTACGGTAGATAAAGGTGAAATATCCAGGTAAATTGACCTTACCATTTTCAGTGCCTTCTCTTGATACAGCAGTCTTCTTTTGGCCCTTCCCCAGAAATCTGGTGCTAGTTGTCGGTCTGTCCTCACCCTCTGCGAAAGATATGTTAGTAGAATAATGAGAAAGAACACTGCCTTCATTAGGTACTTTTCTTTTCACGCAAGGTTTTATTGCCTGAACTCACCCCAGTCATCGTCTTGACGCTTTCGTTTATTTACGATTTTCTTTTGCCTCCTAAAACACCATTTCCCTTCCTCTTCATCTGTTAAAGAACACAACCAAGTGCTAAATTAATCACTTATTGCTTAGAGGGAGAACTAAGAATAGAAAGGTGTGCTTCATCTTATGTGTTTTTGGTGTGACAAACATCCAGTTTTGTCTTTCTAGGCCGCTTCCTTTTCCTCACAGAAGGTTACGTAGCTGTTTGCTAAAAAGAGTTGTTAACCGGGGCAAAATCTTTGGCCGTTATCAAGATTGTTTGCTATCAGAGGAGTTTGTTAACTGAGGTTCCAATATATTTACTTAGTTTGACTGAATCGCGCTTGAAACCTGTACCATCAAGTGGCCATTTTTGGTAAATTTATTTATTTATTACACAAGGAAATGGCATGACGTCATCATCAGTCAGGTCTCTATAAAATGCGATCAGATAACCTCGTCTCACACCTAAATACTGAACTTTCAATTCTTCCCAAATTGCTTCTCTGTGGGTATAAAATAGTAAAAAGATAAGTGCGTGGCGTCTGCTTGCTATGCCAAATTTCCTTAAACAAATTCTACATTCCAACCAATGTCTTTCCGGCGCATATGGGTCACTTTGGGGACTACCGTAATTTTCGGACTATAAGTTGCGGTTTTTTCATAGTTTGGGTGGGGGGGGGCGACTTCTACTCAGGAGCGACTTATGTTTTTTTTCACAAATTTTTACTTGATCATTAACATCACTTACTTACAAGTACCGTAATTTTCGGACTATAAGTCGCACCGGAGTATAAGTCGCACCAGCCATAAAATGCCCAAAAATGTGAAAAAAAACCATATATAAGTCGTTCCGGAGTATAAGTCGCATTTTGGGGGGCAATTTATTCGACAAAATCCAACACCAAGAACAGACATGAACGAGCAACAACAGGCTAAACGATACGGTATGCTAACGTGACAAACACAAACGAGGAGCTGAGAACGGGCCTGACGTAACATTCAGTTATTTAAAAAAAACTATTACATAAATAACACGTTTATAAAACCATCTGTGTCACTCCAATTCATTAAATCCATCGATCGTCCTTTGTCAACAATGCCGTGTGCCGCGCCGCAGTTCAAATTATTCCACAGGCCAATACAACGATATATAAACTATATTTTAAATAACTATCACATAAACAATATTATCAAACCATTTGTGTCACTCCAAATCATTAAATCCATCGATCAAATTTCTCGTCTTTTATGTCATCCTGGTGACAGAGGACATGTCCAGAGGATATGGCGCTTTAAATTACTTTATTTGATTTTTTCTCTCTATTTTTCATGTTTTGAATATGTTCAAGATAAAGATATCAAAGCATGTGAAGTGATCAACTATACTAAAAATAACATGTGAAGTGGTCAACTATACTTGTAAGTAAGTGATGTGTTAATGATCGAGTAAAAAGTTGTGAAAAAAAAACATACAAGTCGCTCCTAAGTATAAGTCGCCCCCCCACCCAAACTATGAAAAAAACCGCGACTTATAGTCCGAAAATTACGGTATAGTTGACCACTTCACATGTTATTTTTAGTATAGTTGATCACTTCACATGCTTTGATATCTTTATCTTGAACATATTCAAAACATGAAAAATAGAGAGAAAAAAATCAAATAAAGTACCGTATTTTCCGCCCTAAAAGGCGCACCGGATTATAAGGCGCACCTTCAATGAACGGCCCATTTTAAAACTTTGTCCATATATAAGGCGCACCGGATTATAAGGCGCATAAAATAGAAGCTATACTGCAACAAACTGAGGTTGACTAGGGTTGCGGTATGCATCCACTAGCCCAGAGCCTACGAGCCCTCTGTAAACAATCGCGTTTCTCAAACGATCTCCTATAAAATGATCGGAACTGACTAAAGTTCGATCTAACGCATTGGTACTACTTACCTATGTTTCCCTTCCATATCGATCCGTAGATTTACTCGAAACATTAACAGAGCAGCCTATTTTCACATGAAATAGCCTGGTACGTATAGCAGCTATCGTCATAGCATTAGCCATCCGCAAAGTCCCACGAGCCTCAGCTCGCAATCTCCCATGAGCCTCAGCAAAGTGTAAACAATCGCGTTTCTCAAACGATCTCCTATAAAATGATCGGAACTGACTAAAGTTCGATCTAACGCATTGGTACTAGTTACCTATGTTTCCCTTCCATATCGATCCGTAGATTTACTCGAAACATTAACAGAGCAGCCTATTTTCACATGAAATAGCCTGGTACGTATAGCAGCTATCGTCATAGCATTAGCCATCCGCAAAGTCCCACGAGCCTCAGCTCGCAATCTCCCATGAGCCTCAGCAAAGTGTAAACAATCGCGTTTCTCAAACGATCTCCTATGAAATGATCGGAACTGACTAAAGTTCGATCTAACGCATTGGTACTACTTACCTATGTTTCCCTTCCATATCGATCCGTAGATTTACTCGAAACATTAACAGAGCAGCCTATTTTGACATGAAATAGCCTGGTACGCATAGCAGCTATCGTCATAGCATTAGCCATCCGCAAAGTCCCACGGGCCTCAGCTCGCAATCTCCCATGAGCCTCAGCAAAGTGTAAACAATCGCGTTTCTCAAACGATCTCCTATAAAATGATCGGAACTGACTAAAGTTCGATCTAACACATTGGTACTGCTTACCTATGTTTCCCTTCCATATTAATCCGTAAATTTACTCGAAACATTAACGGAGCAGCCTATTTTGAAATGAAATAGCCTCGCGGGTACAACAGCTATTCGGTGACGCCCCCTGACTACAGTTACCGTAATGTTGGGAAGCGATGCGACCTTGTAATTTACTAGTCGTACTAAAACGTACTGAAACATTTTGGCAGAGCACTGTGTACAACCAATATGGATCAACAAATTCATCAATTGATCCATATATAAGGCGCACTGGACTATAAGGCGCACTGTCGGCTTTTGAGAAAATATTTGGTTTTTAGGTGCGCCTTTTAGGGCGGAAAATACGGTAATTAACACTTTAAAGCGCCATATCCTCTGGAAATGTCCTCTGTCACCAGGATGAAATGAAGGACGAGAAATTTGATGGATGGATTTAATGATTTGGAGTGACACAAATGGTTTGATAATATTGTTGTTTATGTGATAGTTATTTAAAATAGTTTATATATCGTTGTATGGGCCTGTGGAATAATTTGAACTGCGGCGCGGCACACGGCATTGTTGACAAAGGACGATCGATGGATTTAATGAATTGGAGTGACAGATGGTTTTATAAACGTGTTATTTATGTACCGTATTTTCCGCCCTAAAAGGCGCACCGGATTATAAGGCGCACCTTCAATGAACGGCCCATTTTAAAACTTTGTCCATATATAAGGCGCACCGGATTATAAGGCGCATAAAATAGAAGCTATACTGCAACAAACTGAGGTTGACTAGGGTTGCGGTATGCATCCACTAGCCAATAACCAACGAGCCCTCTGTAAACAATCGCGTTTCTCAAACGATCTCCTATAAAATGATCGGAACTGACTAAAGTTCGATCTAACGCATTGGTACTACTTACCTATGTTTCCCTTCCATATCGATCCGTAGATTTATTCGAAACATTAACAGAGCAGTCTATTTTGACATAAAATAGCCTGGTACGTATAGCAGCTATCGTTATAGCATTAGCCATCCGCAAAGTCCCACGAGCCTCAGCTCGCAATCTCCCATGAGCCTCAGCAAAGTGTAAACAATCGCGTTTCTCAAACGATCTCCTATAAAATGATCGGAACTGACTAAAGTTCGATCTAACGCATTGGTACTACTTACCTATGTTTCCCTTCCATATCGATCCGTAGATTTACTCGAAACATTAACAGAGCAGCCTATTTTCACATGAAATAGCCTGGTACGTATAGCAGCTATCGTTATAGCATTAGCCATCCGCAAAGTCCCACGAGCCTCAGCTCGCAATCTCCCATGAGCCTCAGCAAAGTGTAAACAATCGAGTTTCTCAAACGATCTCCTATAAAATGATCGGAACTGACTAAAGTTCGATCTAACGCATTGGTACTACTTACCTAGGTTTCCCTTCCATATCGATCCGTAGATTTACTCGAAACATTAACAGAGCAGCCTATTTTGACATGAAATAGCCTGGTACATATAGCAGCTATCGTTATAGCATTAGCCATCCGCAAAGTCCCATGAGCCTTAGCTCGCAATCTCCCATGAGCCTCAGCAAAGTGTAAACAATCGCGTTTCTCAAACGATCTCCTATAAAATGATCGGAACTGATTAAAGTTCGATCTAACGCATTGGTACTACTTACCTATGTTTCCCTTCCATATCGATCCGTAGATTTACTCGAAACATTAACAGAGCAGCCTATTTTGACATGAAATGGCCTGGTACGTATAGCAGCTATCGTTATAGCATTAGCCATCCACAAAGTCCCATGAGCCTCAGCTCGCAATCTCCCATGAGCCTCAGCAAAGTGTAAACAATCGCGTTTCTCAAACGATCTCTTATAAAATGATCGGAACTGACTAAAGTTCAATCTAACACATTGGTACTGCTTACCTATGTTTCCCTTCCATATCAATCCGTAAATTTACTCGAAACATTAACGGAGCAGCCTATTTTTAAACGAAATAGCCTCGCGGGTACAACAGCTATTCGGTGACGCCCCCTGACTACAGTTGCCGTAATGTTGGGAAGCGATGCGACCTTGTAATTTACTAGTCGTACTAAAACGTACTGAAACATTTTGGCAGAGCACTGTGTACAACCAGTATGGATCAACAAATTCATCAATTGATCCATATATAAGGCGCACTGGACTATAAGGCGCACTGTCGGCTTTTGAGAAAATTTTTGGTTTTTAGGTGCGCCTTATAGTCCGGAAAATACGGTAATAAATTTTTTTTTTTTTAAATAACTGAATGTTACGTCAGGCCCGTTCTCAGCTCCTCGTTTGTGTTTGTCACGTTAGCATACCGTATCGTTTAGCCTGTTGTTGCTCGTTCATGTCTGTTCTTGGTGTTGGATTTTGTCGAATAAATTGCCCCCCAAAATGCGACTTATACTCCGGAGCGACTTATATATGGTTTTTTTTTCACATTTTTGGGCATTTTATGGCTGGTGCGGCTTATACTCGGGAGCGGCTTATAGTCCGAAAATTACGGTATATGTTCATAACACACCAGAATGATTGAGGTTACACACAAAAAATAAATAAAATAAATCGCATTTTACACAAATCTGAATTGAGCATTAAGATCTGTGTTGTGAATGTAACATTTTAGCATTACCTGTGTCTTTAGTGTCTTGATTGGGATTGTCGCTCCCAGCATCTTCATGAGCGTCTTCATGTAGTCTGCCATCTTCTTTTTACAGGTGACCTTGTTGCAGTTAAATGAGGCACCTCTCCACCTGTGGAAAAACGCCATTAATACCATGTACGTTAATACTAAGGTGAGTTCCGAGACGCTTCACTTGTGTTAAAGTTTTCTGTAACTACCAGAGTTGTCATCCTTATGTCTTTGTGTTTTGACAGTCTTCTTTGGCCTCTGAACTGCAGAGCTTGTGGTAGACAGCTGGTCTCCATCTGATGGAGCATACATTAAAACAATTAAACAAAGATAGACAGACAGATACAACATGTTTGTTTATGTGATATTGGGGGCGAAATATATTGCTGTTTCATAACAGCAGTGAAAGAAAAAGGCTTGGCCAGTAATTTTATTGTGTTCTTAATGGCTCACCAGCATAAAGTATCATTGTCTGTATTTCAGCTGAAACAGGTAAAAAAGTAATTAAGCGTTTACAAACAAAAAAAAAAGTGCTGCTTTTAACATAAACATGACCACGGCAATATCATGGCAATTTTAATATTACATTATTGCCACACAGGTACTTTCACTAACCAGCTGAAGTTTAACAGTATTAAAACATTATCCATCACATTTTCTCACAAACTTCCTTTCTCGCTGCTTCTGGTCTTGTTTGGGGCTGCTCCGCACTGCCGACAACACGCATGATGTCGGGGTTTGCGTTCTGATTTAGTTTAGTTTATATTGAATATTTTATCAAAGGTACTTTCCATTGATATCGATTGCATATAAATCGCTATACATACTGTATTTATTCTAATTATCGCCCATATTCTAATAATCGCCCAGTGTGTGTTAGCGATGACATAAATAAAAAACATTGATACCTCTATCGCCCATGCTGCTAAAAATTCCCCCCAAAACTTACGTTTTCCTCCGCGACCGCATACCGACGTCATTGCACAAGTTTAAATATGACTGATTTGACAGCACATCGAATGTCCCTTTTAAATTGTTTTTCTCCATAAACTATATATTTGCAGGGTATTTCAATACCTCCTTCGACTGTCCATGTTCCTTGGCTGGCTCCTTTTGGCTTGCCAGTAACTACAGCCTCAATTCGCGTTCTTTGTTGTTGAAGTTGTGATGTACACGGGTCGTCTGGCGCTTCAGCCTGCTTGCTTTCTTTTGAAGGCTGATGCGACTTGGATTTTGTTCTCTTCGTCTCTATATTATGATACAATTACACTCGTCACTCCGCTACAATATCCTCACACAATTACGTTATCGGGGCGTGCGCTCGAACAAGACGATTGCGATAACATGACATGCGCAACATGTGATGTGCGACGGTAACGTGTTGCATCGATGGAGCATCAATTGACGCATCAATTGACGCACCCCTCTGTTAGAGGTAGATCAAAACAGCTGCTGTTCTAGTGTTAAGAACACCAGTGAGACGCAGGTATTGCATACTACATAAGGAAAATATACATATTATCGCCCATTTCAGTGCCCCTTGGCGATCGGACAAAAAGTGTTCTCTATTAATCACCCACAACCCTGTTGGACATAAATCTTCTCTAATTATCGCCCTGGGCGATAATTGGAATAAATACGGTATCAATATGGAATTGATCCCCCAACCCTGATGAATATCGTTATTTTAAAATTTGGTTCCAAATCAATTCCAAGTATTAACACAAAAGCATTGTCTTTACGTACAATCGTGTTCCTGTTGTCTCCCTACATCAACAGTTGCTGAAGGTTCTGTGCTTATGGAAATTTTCACAGAAGGAAATTAGAAAACCTACTTTTACAATGAAATAAAATTTAAAAAATACAGATGATCAAGACATGTAGTGCACAGAAAGACAAGACCGAGAAATATAAAATAAATCGAATTTTACACAAAAATCTGAATTGAGTATTAAGATCTGTGTTGTGAACGTAACATTTTAGCGTTACCTTTGTCTTCAGTGGCTTGATTGGGATTGTCGCTCCCAGCATCTTCCTCAGCACCACCATCTTCACCATCTCATCTTCGTGTCATCTGCCATTTTCTCTTTACAGGTGACCCTGTTGCAGTTAAATGAAGCACCTTTCCACCTGTGAAAAATGCCATTAATTTTACAAATTTACAAGTCATTCTAAATTTGTGAAGTGTGGTGGAGGAGACGTACTTAGGACAGACAAATGGTGTTGTGAAGCGCAACAGTGTGGATCTTAGATTTAAATGTAATCCCATTTGATGAATAAAGCATAAAATTGACAATAATTGGCATTATTATTAAGTAAAAATAATGACAGTAACAGTGCATTTGTGACACTGTATGTAATTGACAACTGTAGTAGACACTCAATTAATTAATATCAATACACCAAAACATTTGTACCTCCTCCGACCTCAGCCTTCAGTCAATTTCTTCCCGTACACAAGACACACCGAAGACTAGCCATCGTTTAAAAAAAAAATCAGTATGGGAGTCCGTTTTAGTTGCGTAGGGTAAGAGTGGGGGGGAAACATCAAATCATTAAAAACAGCGATTTACAGTGCAGGGATGAGAATGGCAAATGTGTGTGTGTGTATATATATATATATATATATATATATATATATATATATATATATATATATATATGCCGAGCGAATGCTAGCGAGTCGCCGAGGCTAATGTAGCCCGGCCGCTCCCTCCCCCTCCCCCCACATATAGTCGACATTTTCTCAACGGATTTACACGATTCACGAAAATGATACTTTCGACGGAAAAAAACACGGGAAACCGCGGATCCGCGGAAAATTCTCATCCCTGACAGTGTTATTTTGAACCTTGAATGCACGCGTCCACATCTAAGCTAAACTAAACATTACCAAACTAAGCTAAACAAACAACATGAAATACTTACCAGAGCATTTTCAAATCTGTCTTCACCCTTTCGGCGACCGCGTAAACGTCTGTGTCTTCTTTTAAATGCTTCCATGTTAAAATGAGCGTTCCAGCACAGTAATTCTTGAATCTTAAATCGTCGCACCGTCCAGACAGGTTGCGTCTGTTGCAGGCTTCGTTCCTCGAGCTCTGATTGGATAATTACCTCTGCGTATTTGGCGCAGTGGGGGATGGGCACAGAAGCAGCAACAGTGAGGAAACTCCATGTTAAATTGTGCACATGCGCAGTAGCAGGCAGGCTGAGTGTGCTGAACTCTTTCACCTTGCTTGTCGAGCTCTGATTGGATAATTAGTTCAAAGTACTTCAAGATTCAAGAGTTTTTATTCGCCATGTTTGAGCGTGCCAAACAAGGAATTTGACTTCGGTACTTGCCACAGAAGCAACAAAAGTGGGGGAAGGGCACATGAGTTGCGGAGCAGTTCCTCAACGCGTTCATTACACTTTCCTGACCTCATGACACCTAAAACAGATCAGAATTTTACCCTAATCCTAAAACTTTTGAAACGGACAGCAATCAAAGGATTTGGCCAAAACCATTTAACTTCTTAATTTATTCATTGAAGAAATTTAAGAAATAAATAAAATAGCCGTTTAAGCACTGCTCTGCTTCCATTGTCACATTTTGGTGGCATGTCAAAGCTTCTCCACCTTTTTTTGCACATCATTCTTATTTCTGTTTTTTTACTGGAGGTCTCCTGCATCAAACCTTGCCACGTTTGCTATTGTAATGAATAAATGATGTTATTCCCTCAAAATGAATCTAATGCAGGCTCTACGCAGGGGCAAGAGGGGGCAACGCCCCCTCAAACAGATGTCCTGCCCCCTCGAATCAAACTTTTAGAAGTGAAAAATCCGCTGATAGAAACACACGTTAATCCGCCCCCTTTCTTCTCTCATGTCGGTGCAGTGTGTCCTCACACAGCCTGCTGTCAGGACTCCGCGCCCCTCCGTAAACATCCAATCACTGTGAGTATGCAAATGAGGCAAGACGCAGCCAGAGAGTGTCAAGTTACAGTCAGCGCGGTAGGAGTTGGAAGAAGCAGTAAAAACTCCACCAAACTCGTCGTAATGACCCGTGATATAACTAATGATTAACGACAACTCAAATAATAGTTAATATAACATTCATATTATATGTTCCCCCCCCCTGAGAGATTGCCACCTTGTGGTCAGGGGGTTTGCGTGCCTCAGTGACCCTAAGAGCAATACCAGCAGAAGCTTTAATCTTCAGGTGGGACACCCAAGATGGACAGGTCTTAGTGTAGAGGCCTGACAGAGTGCAATCCACTTCTCCAGGTTGAGATCTGGACACACAGCTAACAACTGCCGTGAAGAAAACACTAACAGTGTTAAAAATGTGTGTAAAAAAAAAAAAAAAAAAAGAACATGCCCCCTTCACATTTTTGACTGCCCCCTCTTATGTGCATTCCTAGAACCGGCCCTGATCTAATGTGGCTGAAATATTGCAATAATATCATAATAATACACAATTTACAATCCCTTTTCCAAAAGGTTGAGACACTGTATAAAATGCCAAAAAGAAAGCAAATTTAATTTGTAAAATTGTGAGACTTGGGGCCTTTTAATGCTTTAAATGAGTCTAATTGAAAAAGTAAACGGACTCCATTTTTGACAGATTGACCTTTGAACGTTTAAAACTACATTGGGTTAGAGGGCATTACAGCATTTTTATGGCCTAAACAATTACCGTATTTTCCGCACTATTAGGCGCACTTAAAAACTTACATTTTACTCAAAAAACCACAGTGCGCCTTATAATGCAGAGCGCCTTATATATGGATCAATTGATGAATTTGTTGATCCATACTGGTTGTACACAGTGCTCTGCCAAAACGTTTCAGTGCGTTTCAGTACGACTAGTAAATTACAAGGTCGCATCGCTTCCCAACATTACGGCAACTGTGGTCAGGGGGCGTCACCGAATAGCTGTTGTACCCGCGAGGGTATTTCATTTCAAAATAGGCTGCTCCGTTAATGTTTCGAGTAAATTTACGGATTGATATGGAAGGGAAACATAGGTAAGCAGTACCAATGTGTTAGATCAAACTTTAGTCAGTTCCGATCATTTTATAGGAGATCGTTTGAGAAACGCGATTGTTTACACTTTGCTGAGGCTCATGGGGGTCTGCGAGCTGAGGCTCATGGGAGTTTGCGGGTGGCTAATGCTATAATAATAGCTGCTATACGCACAAGGCTATTTCATGTCAAAATAGGCTGCTCTGTTAATGTTTCGAGTAAATTTACGGATCGATATGGAAGGGAAACATAGGTAAGCAGTACCAGTGTTAGATCGAACTTTAGTCAGTTCTGATCATTTTATAGGAGATTGTTTGAGAAACGCGATTGTTTACAGAGGGCTCATTGGTTATTGGCTAGTGCAGGGGTGGCCAACCAGTCAGAGACTAAGAGCCACATTTTTTACTGTGTCATTGCAAAGAGCCACATCATACACATGAACACCCCCCCCCCCCACACACACACACAAGCACGCGCACACGCACACGCACACACACACACACACACACACACACACACACACACACACACACACACACACACACACACACACACACACACACACACACACACACACACACACACACACACACACACACCTCTGCTCAGCCAAATTTATTGTGTGACATTATGTCACGCACCAACATGATAATGACAAATTGAGCGTTCAACAAAAAACAACTTTAACTCTGTTAAAAACGTCCTGTGTTCATCGTCATATATTCGTTTAGCTGTGCATTTTTTCCTTGCCATTTTGGCAAGTGTCTTGTCAGCTTTTCTGGACCTAATGGGCCCCCGTAGTCACAGTCGGCATTCATTAAAGAGCCAGCAAAACCAATCGCTCTGTTTGTCCCTCCTCCTTTGCGGGATTTCACCTCACGCGCATGCGCGTTTGACCAAAATACCATATTGAACTCAAGCGAAGCAAATACGCACGAAAAATAAACACAAATGTTGATATGAACGTAAAAGAGCCGCATGAAACCAGCAAAAGAGCCGCATGCGGCTCGCGAGCCGCGGGTTGGCCACCACTGGGCTAGTGGATGCATACCGCAACCCTAGTCAACCTCAGTTTGTTGCAGTATAGCTTCTATTTTATGCGCCTTTTAATCCGGTGCGCCCTATATATGAAATAATTTCTAAAATAAAAAATTCAATGAGGGTGCGCCTTTTGGTGCGAAAAATACGGTAGGTATTATTTATGCCTACATCATAATTCAAACACTGAAACTAGTCTGGGAATAAGATGAGAGCTATGGAGTCTTTAAGTTGTGTGGCTCTTTACTTAGCTTTAGGAAGCAGATGTGCTCTGGCCAGTTTATTAAACTGTGTAAATGTAATTGAAGTGATTTTTGACCTTTGACCCCATGGAAATGGTCCACCAATTCCATGTTCTGTCCACTGTTATGAGTCCTCCTTGGAATGAAAAGTCAAATATAGTGAAGATGGGTTAAATTATGACATAAATTAATTATTTTCATGTGCATTTCATATTTTCCTCTTTAAATTCGACACATGGTTGTGTCTCAGCAGTTTAATGATCACTAAGACATTCTAATGCCAAATTAAACAGGGTACGTTGCACATAGATACTTGAAATTTTACACCGGTGCAGACAGAAATAATAAAAAGACAATGAATGACCAAGATCCATCCATCCATCCATCCATCCATCCATCCATCCATCCATCCATCCATATCCATCCATCCATATCCATATCCATATCCATATCCATATCCATCCATCCATCCATCCATCCATCCATCCATCCATCCATCCATCCATATCCATCCATCCATCCATCCACCCATTTTCAACACCGCTCATCCTGTTCAGGGTTATTGCGTGTGCTGGAGCTTACCCAAGCCAACATCGCGCAAAAGGCGGACTATACCATTGAATGGGCGTCAGACATTCGCAGGGTACATATATAGAGATGAACAACCATTCAGACCCACATCCATACCATCACTGATTGATTGGTCGTCAGACATTCGCAGGGTACAGATATAGAGATGAACAACCATTCAGACCCACATCTATACCATCACTGATTGATTGGTCGTCAGACATTCGCAGGGCACATATATACAGTAGAGATGAACAACCATTCAGACCCACATCCATACCATCACTGAGCGGCACGGTGCCCGCACACAAGCCTGGCAAGCACTATTAGCAACTCAAAGGCCACGATATTAACTAAAATGTCTTAAATTGGCGCCTTTCCAAGCTTCAAGGGAGTCTTAATGAAGCGCTTAACATGGTTCAAATTTCTCATGGGCGTGTGACGAAATTGTATAAGTACCATAATTTTCGGACTATAAGTCGCGGTTTTTTTCATAGTTTGGGTGGGGGGGCGACTTATAATAAGGAGCGACTTGTGTTTTTTTTCAAAAGTTTCCCAAAAAAAAAAAAGTGAAACCGCGATAAACGAACCGCGATGTAGCAAGGGATTACTGTAATTTGAATTTCAAGTGACGTCAGCAGCGCGACGCGGCGTGGCGCGGCGGTTGTTTACATAAAGGACAAAGATTGATCTCGGGATGACGAAGATGACGAAGGGCCCCACGTACTACCGGCATCATTAGCGGCTTTGTTTCTAAGTGACACGGCGGACGAAGAGTTTGAAGGATTTAAGCATTTGGAGTGACACAGAAGGTTTGAAAAACTATTATGGCTTTTACCCACGCCCGGTCCTCCTCTCCGGAGCTCTCTTTCACCTCCGTGGATTGAAGTCGGGGGCCGGCGCTCGGCCGGGTGGCTGTCCAGGGACGGTGGATGGGGCTCGGACATGGCTTTTACGCACGCCCAGTCCTACTCTACCGAGCTCTCTTTCACCTCCGTGGATGGAAGTCGAGGGCCGGCGCTCGGCCGGGTGGCTGTCCGGGGACGGTGGATGGGGCTCGGTCATGGCTTTTACGCACGCCCGTCCTATTCTATGGAGCTCTCTTCCACTTCCGTGGGTGGAAGTCCACGCCGCCACACGCCTGGAAGTTTGTTTTGTTAAATAAAGAGCCGTTTACCAAACCCACGTTTTTCCTTGAACTTTGTTAACACTACAATATAGTTATATAGTAGATCTGTGGAATAACGACGAGGCTGACGTCAGGGCGCACGCGCGGCGTTGTTGACGAAGGACGAGGAATTTGATCGATGGATTTAATGATTTAGAGTGCACAGATGGCTTGATAATACTATTCCTTATATAATAGTTATTTGATATCTAATTTATATATCGTTATATGGGCCTGTGGAATATTTTGAAGTGCAAGCGCCGTCAACTGCGCGCACCCATTTTTGACAAAGGACGATCGATGGATTTAATGATTTGGAGTGACACAGATGGTTTGATAACATTATTGTTTATATAATAGTTATCCATCCATCCATCCATTTTCTGAACCGCTTAGTCCCCACGGGGGTCGCGGGAGTGCTGGAGCCTATCCCAGCCGTCAACGGGCAGTAGGCGGGGGACACCCTGAACCGGTTGCCAGCCGATCGCAGGGCACACAGAGACAAACAACCATTTGCACTCGCACTCACACCTAGGGACAATTTGGAGTCTTCAATCGGCCTACCAAGCATGTTTTTGGGATGTGGGAGGAAACCGGAGTGCCCGGAGAAAACCCACGCAGGCCCGGGGAGAACATGCAAACTCCACACAGGGAGGGCCGGAGGTGGAATCGAACCCGCACCCTCCTAACTGTGAGGCGGACGTGCTACCCAGTGCGCCACCGAACCATAGTTATTTGATATATAATTTATATATCGTTATATGGGCCTGTGGAATATTTTGAAGTGCAAGCGCCGTCAGCGGCGCGCACGCGTTGTTGACAAAGGACGATCGACGGATTTAATGAATTGGAGTGACACAGATGGTTTTATTAACGCGTTATTTATGTAATAGTTTTTTGAATAACTCTGAATTTTACGTCAGGGCCGTTCTCAGCTCTTCATTTGTGTTTATGTCACGTTAGCATACCTATCGTTTAGCCCAGGGGTGTCAAACTCAAATTCAGTGGGCCAAAATTTTAAATTGAACAAAGCCGCGGGCCAAGGTTGAACAAATGAACCTTTTAATATGGAATCAAACAAGTTTTGATTTTACAATGAATATTGAACAAGCAAGGCTTATATAACTTAAAAGTGCAGGCGTGCAAAATCAAGTTGATAATAACACGAATAATACTAATAACAATAATAGTAATAATAGTAATAATAATAATAATAAAACATATCAATGGCATATTAAATAAAAGTTAAATAAAAATTGAATGCCTCCTTTCTGTTTGCAGCCTTCTGAGGTAAATGTCAAAATTAGCTTCTTACACAGGCTAATAAATTTGAAAATAAAATAACATAACAACTATGAATAAATCAACCATTCAGGCCTTGGAGTAGCAAGAAAAAGTGCATAGAAAATGTATTTACTGCTCATTTTGCGACACACTGATCTACTCTGAGCCAAGCCAGACACCTGGCATCTTTTCTTGGATGCCAGTTCATCAATGTCGGGGCTTAGGGTTTGAGCTGAGCGTTTCATCACACTGGAGTTCAATCAGCTTTCCCCTATCCCACGGTGACGAGACACAGTAAACATACAAGTAAACAACGCAAAATAAAAACAAGAAGGCACAAACAATGAACAATAAGAGCGATGAATAAATAATAAATAAACAAATAACAGTAAATAAGAGGAGCAAAACAGAGCAAGACTGCACAGCAGACAGTCAGAACAAAGCGCAAAAGTACAGGACGCCACGCAGAAGGGGGGAGAGAGTTCAGGACCCTAACAGCCTGGAGATCACAAACTCCGCCAGTGGCGAGCAGTGCTCGCATACCACCACAGAGTCCCGGCACCATCCGTCACGGATGTAGACGCACATCCCACCTCCTCGCGACTTTCCCCCTCGTACAATGGCCCGGTCCGCCCGATAGCACGCTAGCCGCTCCAGATGCACAGCAGAGACCGGAATGACGACGGTCAACCAAGTCCCAGTGAACACGAGCACACAGTAGTTACGCACGGTCCGCTTCGTAGATCTCAGCAGGCGAATGTAAACCATGTTGATGTCCAGCGACCGAACATTCGCCAGAAGAATGGAAGGCACGGCCTGGGCTGGGTTGGCCGCCAGCCTGGCCCGGACGCCCGCGCGCTCACCCCTCTTCAGCCTCCTCGCACACCGCTTCCGACGCTTCCCAACCGGGGGAGGAATAGCAGGCGAGTCCGGCGACGCTTCAGGACGGAGCAGACCGAGCGCCTTTAATGTCCCCGCTTCAAAGTCCAGAACGCCACAAAACTCGCTTTCGCCGATGTCGAGCAAAACCAGCCCGCTGTACTTGTAGCACGACTCAGTACGACGAGATGAACACACAAAACTGTCGGACAAACCCACATGAAACGACAAAACAAAACACCGTTCGGGACAGAGAGAGGCCGCTGCGTGTGCACGCGCCACCATCTTACTTCTCATCATTTAAAAGCTCTCACTGATGCATACATATCTGTGATGATGCGTCCCCGCCCCTGCAGCTGCAGGTTCAGCACATCGAGGTGGCTTGAGATGTCACACAGAAGCTCACACAGAAACATTTGCTCCCGGAGCTCTGCTGTGTCCTTCCCTTTGCTTTCCAGAAACTGGCATATTTCTTCACGCAGTTCGAAAAATCTGTTCAGCACTTTTCCGCGGCTTAGCCATCTCACCTCTGTGTGATACGGCACATCTGTGTATTCTGAATAGCCAATAGTATCGAATCTAGGCAGCGCCATCTTGAAAATTTCAGGTGCATTCTGGGAAAAAATGAACACGGATTCTACTTATATGGGCATGAGGCGGAGTCATGAACGGACGTATGGGCAAAGCAACAGCAGAGCATTATGGGATTTGTAGTACAAGCGATGAATGCGGTGTTACAGCGCTGCCGCCGTATAATACCGGCGGCCCAGCTCTAATATTAATTTGAAATTGCCTCACGGGCCAAATATAATTACACTGCGGGCCAAATTTGGTTTAGCCTGTTGTTGCTCGTTCATGACTGTTCTTGGTGTTGGATTTTGTCGAATAAATTGCCCCCCAAAATGCGACTTATACTCCGGAGCGACTTACTATATATATGTTTTTTTTCACATTTTTGGGCATTTTATGGCTGATGCGAATTGTACTCCGGAGCGACTTATAGTCCGAAAATTACGGTACTAAGCAAGAAACTGGTGGATGTGGGTTGAATGTCACAGATACAGCCTCCATTTTTTGCAGCCAGGCCTTAAAACAGAGAGATTTGACAGCTTGACCGTTGACCTTTCAAAACTAAACTGGGCTATAACTCATGATTGGAATGGCGGATTTATGAGGGACAAAGTGTTCTGGAAAGCTTGAAGGGAGCACTGACACATAAGTGAGAATTGGATCGGTCTGTCCATTTTTGTCTCTGAACTCAGTTCAATGGCACAGCTCTCTAGCACCTCATAGTTTGTTTCAGAACCTGACTAAACCCTGACTGAAGGCCTCTATATACCCGGGCGGACGTCAACTGTGGCGTTGCATCGTGATTGACGCTGCAACCAGTCTGCAACACGCTTTGTACATTAGAAATTGTCAAATGCTTTTCTTATCTTTTGTAATTGGCAATGCAATATTACATATTGGGGCTACATCCTACAAGGTCTATTAAATTGTGATTGATTTGTCACCAGTTGCCACGGAGAAGTGGTTTTACATTCAGATTGCTGCTGCAGCTGCAAATGTAACGTCTCCCTGTTCTGCGCCACTTTAGCCCCGGCCCACCCACTCTGCGATCATGCGCTGCTCATTGTACACACCTGCACCTAGTTTATACCAATCTCCACTTGTATTTAAACGCTGTTCGCCAGTCGCTTTCTTGTCAGATCGTCTTGTACCTGCCTTGTGCCTTGCCTGTGTGTTCACATGAGTCCCATTCTGTTCCTCACCTGTCTGCACTTGCCGCTCCACAATCTGACCCGTTGTCGCCCTGTTTTTGCTCACCTCTTTTTCTTCGACCTGTTCTCTCGCTGCCTGGCCTGACTCCTGCCTGTCCCCATTCACAGGTCTGTCTAGCGTCTTCTACTCGCCAGCTGCGGACCTGCTCGCCGGTTGTGGGCAGTTGTCTGAGTGTAGTTGGTGTAAGGCTTTCTTGTTGGAACTCAAATAATTGTTCAAGCTGCAATTGTTTGGTCAGTTTTTTGCCCCGACAGCAAAGCAAGCTATGCTTGACGGCGGTGGCATAGGGGCATGAATAAAAAGCTACACACGTACTTACCACCTACAACTCCACCTTCCGACTCGATGTCGTGATAATTAAATGCATATTCTGGTCATCTGGGTCCCCTTGTTCTATCAAACATGGGCTCTATTATTATGGCTTTGTTACTTGTTTAAAAAGCCCATGGGAGTATAAATTGGCCATAACTCCATTTTGGTCTTGCACACACACAAATCATACGTCCATGGAGAGAGAGGACTTCTCAGGGCTGATGCAGCCATTTTCCAATGATAGCTGTGGGTGATACCTGTGAGGAGATAGGTCTATACAATTACTGGACACAGCATTTTGAGGCCTGGTCTGGTAATAGTAGCGGTTAAGTCTTGAGGTCATGTGATTCTCTACTTAACTTTAGGAATCCAATATGGAGCTTTGACGAGTTTGCATGTGACGATCAGCGGATGCTTGTGAGCAACATTCAAAAATCAAAACTAAATAATCTATTCATTCAGAGGAGTTTCAGATTCAGCTGGAGCACTACTAAAGGCCTAGGTGTGAAATTCACGGCCTGCCACTGCTGAATACACATTTTAGTCACCAGAGCCAATTGAATTGAGGGGCAGTAACATAGTTGAGCTCTGCAAGAGTATTGGCTATTAATGAGAACGAACACGTGGAGTGAAATTCGACACCATCCACCCCAAAGAGAGCGAGAGAGCGCGAGAAAGAGAGAGCGAAGGGAGGGGGAGAGATTGATGAAATACTTTTTAATCATGTTTTTCAGGCATATTGTTTGCTAGAAAAGATGCTAATGGAGACATACAACAGGTCATTTGTGTTCTTAATGTTTCTCTTGAACAAAAGTAAGCAACAACGCTAATTATGAAATGATCACTTTTGATTTTCAGAATCGCTATTTTTCATTAAGCTAAGGTCGTTTAACCGATCACATTGTGGACATCATAAGTGTATTTACAATTGTAGTACTGTAAGATGGACATTTGTGCTGTGAAATATTTGGTATATGAGTTTATGTCATATAGTTTATATAGTCCCCCTCTTACTGCCCGCTGACTGCTGGGATAGGCTCCAGCACACCTATGACCCTAGTGATGACAGGCGGTTGAGAGAATTAATGAATAGTTCATTTAGAACAGTAAATACTTTGTAGCCTAAGACATAGTAGTAAGGGTGGTGAAACGTATTAAAATAACCACCCATATCTTGTATTTTGAATCAAATCAATGATATATCAATAATATTTGAATTTATTATTATTATTATTATTTTATAAAAAAATTAAATGTGTACGCAAATTAATATACCGTAATTTTCGGACTATAAGTCGCTCCGGAGTATAAGTCGCACCAGCCATAAAATACCCAAAAATGTGAAAAAAAAAACATAAGTCGCTCCGGAGTATAAGTCGCATTTTGGGGGGCAATTTATTCGACAAAATCCAACACCAAGAACAGACATGAACGAGCAACAACAGGCTAAACGATACGGTATGCTAACGTGACAAACACAAACGAGGAGCTGAGAACGGGCCTGACGTAACATTCAGTTATTTAAAAAAAAAACTATTACATAAATAACACGTTTATAAAACCATCTGTGTCACTCCAATTCATTAAATCCATCGATCGTCCTTTGTCAACAATGCCGTGTGCCGCGCCGCAGTTCAAATTATTCCACAGGACCATACAACGATATATAAACTATATTTTAAATAACTATCACATAAACAACAATATTATCAAACCATTTGTGTCACTCCAAATCATTAAATCCATCGATCAAATTTCTCGTCTTTTATCGATCGTCCTTTGTCAACAATGCCGTGTGCCGCGCCGCAGTTCAAATTATTCCACAGGCCCATACAACGATATATAAACTATATTTTAAATAACTATCACATAAACAACATTATCAAACCATTTGTGTCACTCCAAATCATTAAATCCATCGATCAAATTTCTCGTCTTTTATCGATCGTCCTTTGTCAACAATGCCGTGTGCCGCGCCGCAGTTCAAATTATTCCACAGGCCCATACAACGATATATAAACTATATTTTAAATAACTATCACATAAACAACAATATTATCAAACCATTTGTGTCACTCCAAATCATTAAATCCATCCATCAAATTTCTCGTCCTTTATGTCATCGTGGTGACAGAGGACATGTCCAGAGGATATGGCGCTTTAAAGTGTTAATTACCGTATTTTCCGCCCTAAAAGGCGCACCTAAAAACCTAAAATTTTCTCAAAAGCCGACAGTGCGCCTTATAGGCCAGTGCGCCTTATATATGGATCAACTGATGAATTTGTTGATCCATACTGGTTGTACACAGTGCTCTGCCAAAATGTTTCAGTACGTTTTAGTACGACTAATAAATTACAAGGTCGCATCGCTTCCCAGCATTACGGCAACTGTAGTCAGGGGGCGTCACCGAATAGCTGTTGTACCCGCGAGGCTATTTCCTGTCAAAATAGGCTGCTCTGTTAATGTTTCGAGTAAATCTACGGATCGATATGGAAGGGAAACATAGGTAAGTAGTACCAATGCGTTAGATCGAACTTTAGTCAGTTCCGATCATTTTATAGGAGATCGTTTGAGAAACGCGATTGTTTACACTTTGCTGAGGCTCATGGGAGATTGCGAGGTGAGGCTCGTGAGACTTTGCGGATGGCTAATGCTATTGCGATAGCTGCTATACGTACCAGGCTATTTCATGTCAAAATAGGCTGCTCTGTTAATGTTTCGAGTAAATCTACGGATCGATATGGAAGGGAAACATAGGTAAGTAGTACCAATGCGTTGGATCGAACTTTAGTCAGTTCCGATCATTTTATAGGAGATCGTTTGAGAAACGCGATTGTTTACACTTTGCTGAGGCTCATGGGAGATTGCGAGGTGAGGCTCGTGAGACTTTGCGGATGGCTAATGCTATTGCGATAGCTGCTATACGTACCAGGCTATTTCATGTCAAAATAGGCTGCTCTGTTAATGTTTCGAGTAAATCTACGGATCGATATGGAAGGGAAACATAGGTAAGTAGTACCAATGCGTTAGATCGAACTTTAGTCAGTTCCGATCATTTTATAGGAGATCGTTTGAGAAAGGCGATTGTTTACACTTTGCTGAGGCTCATGGGAGATTGCGAGGTGAGGCTCGTGAGACTTTGCGGATGGCTAATGCTATTGCGATAGCTGCTATACGTACCAGGCTATTTCATGCCAAAATAGGCTGCTCTGTTAATGTTTCGAGTAAATCTACGGATCGATATGGAAGGGAAACATAGGTAAGTAGTACCAATGCGTTAGATCGAACTTTAGTCAGTTCCGATCATTTTATAGGAGATCGTTTGAGAAACGCGATTGTTTACACTTTGCTGAGGCTCATGGGAGATTGCGAGGTGAGGCTCGTGAGACTTTGCGGATGGCTAATGCTATTGCGATAGCTGCTATACGTACCAGGCTATTTCATGCCAAAATAGGCTGCTCTGTTAATGTTTCGAGTAAATCTACGGATCGATATGGAAGGGAAACATAGGTAAGTAGTACCAATGCGTTGGATCGAACTTTAGTCAGTTCCGATCATTTTATAGGAGATCGTTTGAGAAACGCGATTGTTTACACTTTGCTGAGGCTCATGGGAGATTGCGAGGTGAGGCTCGTGAGACTTTGCGGATGGCTAATGCTATTGCGATAGCTGCTATACGTACCAGGCTATTTCATGTCAAAATAGGCTGCTCTGTTAATGTTTCGAGTAAATCTACGGATCGATATGGAAGGGAAACATAGGTAAGTAGTACCAATGCGTTGGATCGAACTTTAGTCAGTTCCGATCATTTTATAGGAGATCGTTTGAGAAACGCGATTGTTTACACTTCGCTGAGGCTCGTGAGACTTTGCGGATGGCTAATGCTATTGCGATAGCTGCTATACGTACCAGGCTATTTCATGTCAAAATAGGCTGCTCTGTTAATGTTTCGAGTAAATCTACGGATCGATATGGAAGGGAAACATAGGTAAGTAGTACCAATGCGTTAGATCGAACTTTAGTCAGTTCTGATCATTTTATAGGAGATCGTTTGAGAAACGCGATTGTTTACAGAGGGCTCGTTGGTTATTGGCTAGTGGATGCATACCGCAACCCTAGTCAACCTCAGTTTGATGCAGTATAGCTTCTATTTTATGCGCCTTATAAGCCGGTGCGCCTTATATATGGACAAAGTTTTAAAATGGGCCGTTCATTGAAGGTGCGCCTTATAACCCGGTGCGCCTTTTAGGGCGGAAAATACGGTACTTTATTTGATTTTTTCTCTCTATTTTTCATGTTTTGAATATGTTCAAGATAAAGATATCAAAGCATGTGAAGTGATCAACTATACTAAAAATAACATGTGAAGTGGTCAACTATACTTGTAAGTAAGTGATGTGTTAATGATCAAAACTTTGTGAAAAAAAACATATATAAGTCGCTCCTGAGTATAAGTCGCCCCCCCCCACCCAAACTATGAAAAAACCCGCGACTTATAGTCCGAAAATTACGGTAAATAGTATTTTTAAATAATGGCTTTCAGTACAGCAAGAGGGGATTAGCCCGATGCCTAACCAGTTTGGAATAATATGGTGCAGTACCGACTTTGACCAGAGGTGGAGCAAGAGAGCAGAAAGTTAAAAACAAAATAGATGCAGTACCGGATTTCGACCATGACAGCAGTAGAGAGCAAAATGTGTGTGAAATTCTGGCGAAAATTTCTCCTTTAGGTCATTCTGAGGACTTTTCAGGAAAATCATAGGGTGGCTTTTCTTTACCTTTTGGAGGTGATTTAGAGCAGGCGTCACCAACCTTTTTTAAACCAAGAGCTACTTCCTGGGTACTGATTAAGGAAAAGGGCTACCAGTTGGACACACACTTCTGAAATAGCCAATTTGCTCAATTTAGCTTTCACTATGTGTTATTATTGTCATTTCCAGTTCACATGTGATTTTAACAAGAATAGCAAAAATACAGTCAAACCTCGGTTTTCGACCACAATCCGTTCCAGAAGGTGGTTTGAGAAGCAAATTGGTCGAATTCCGAATTATTTTTCCCATTACAAATAATAGAAAAAATTTTTTGCCCGTTCCAAGACTAAAAAAAACGCCTTTTTTTAAGCATTTTTTCATTTGCGCATTTTTGTCCGATTGCGCAACTGCAGCGCAACTGCAGCGCACCACCGAACGCGCAACCGTAGCGCGTCGCCGACCGCGCAACTGCACCGCGCTGGTCGCATTATTGTGACAGAGCCGTCGCTGAAATTTTGAAAATATTTGTAAAGTCCTGATGTACTTTTCAAAATTTAAGTGGACCTCAGTGCGCAGGGAGCTTAATTTGGTCCGATCGCGCAACCGCAGCGCGCCGGGCGCTCACTGTCGCATTGCTTTAAGAGCGTCTTTGTGTTTTAGGATGGCTTTACTGCTCCCACTTGCTTTCTTTGGAGGCATGATTAGGGGTTAATACAATCCTCAGAGTAACGAAAATACAATAACTACGGAGTCAGTCGGCATCCGGGCCGCGCGGTCGGGTTTTCTCGGGTCCTCCCGGCTCATCTCGCGAGGTTTGACCTCCAAATTTTGTTCAACAACCGAAGCAAAAAAAAATGTTGAATTTTTTGTTTAAATTCCGATTTGTTCGAAAACCGGGACGTTCGGAAACCAAGGTTTGACTGTAAAATAAATAGATGCAGCTCACTGACAAGTGCCGCTATTTGAGCTAATTTTAGAAGAGTCCTGCGGGCGACTCATGCGGTCCTCACGGGCGACCTGGTGCTCGCGGGCACCGTGTTTGTGACCCCTGATTTAGAGCGTGACAAAGTGAGGACCGGTCAAAATGTCCTCACTTCGCTAAAATGTCCTCACAGTGTTGGTCTATTTACTCATGCCGGTCCTCACAATGCCGCAAGTACAAACACACGCACGCACACGCGCACGCACACACACACATGCACACACACACACACACACAATGGACCAGCAGGTGAGGAGAAAAATTCACGCGGACGCAAGTTCTGATGGCATACGCGTCGCTATGGCATGTCCAACAAAGGCAGCGGCGATGACAATCACGGCGACCTTTGGCACAAATCATCAGCAAACACCCCCCCACCCCTTATCCTCCCACCAGATGCCATTAACTGGTTTTCATTTAGCAGGCGGCAAGCTCGATCTATACGATGCGGCGGCCAGCTAAACAAAGAGGAGAGGTTCAGTCAAGCGAGTAAATGAAGAGGCTAAGCGTGCTCAGCTCCAGAGGTAAATATGAGAGGAACCACCCCAACCCCCCACCCCCCCAACCGTCGCATTCTCCCATCCTTTGTTCTTAATGGCTTGATGTTAAGGAATGAGCAGTAAAGAAGTGGCTGAGATGAAAGGGAGAGGTGCGCCTGAAAAAGATGTTATATGAATGCTGGGCCAGTAATCAGCAACATCGAAAGCAGCGGGGTTTGACAGAATTCTTCATTGACATTGACACATTTGCATGGCTAATGACAAGCCAACTGCCGCAGGTAAAGCGCGGCACTGCATGCAAATGAGCACCTATCGCATTCAGAATGCCGTTCCGTGTGCGACGCGTCAGGCGTGATTCTACGCTGTGGCGTGTGTGGCGCCAGTATAGCGCACAGGACAAAGAAGGCGAGGGAGAGGAAATGAGCCGAGAAAAGCGCTGACGGTGAAAGACAGGACGAGCGCGACGGCGGCCGTCCTTTGTTTGGTCGACAATCTGCAGTGAATGTTGACTACGAAAAGCACTCACTTCTTTCTATTGAAATTCTATGATTTTGGTGGACCAGAAGTTTTTTTGGCAACTATTTACTGTCCAGGGGCGGGCAATTCCGGTCCTCGAGGGCCGGTGTCCTGCATGTTTTCTATGTCACCCTGTTGCAACACACCTGATTCAAATGGTCAGATAATTAGCAACGTCTGCAGAAGCTGGATAACAATCCTGATCATTTGAATCAGGTGTGTTGCAGCAGGGAGATCTATAAAACATGCATGACACCGGCCCTCGAGGACCGGAACTGCCCACTCCAGAATTATGCCTTCATTACTGCAGATTGGCAACAGATTACATCATACACAGCTCTAAAGTCAAGAGAGAGTGAAAGAGTGAAAGAAAAAAAGGAACTCCGACGCTAACCGCGAGCGGCGGTGTTCCGTTTCTCAAAAGAAAATAACAGAGGCCTCTTTGCCAGGCCGAGAGGGAGCCAGCAGTGGTAAACACATCCTTTTTGGACTCGTGGGCGGTCGTTGCCAACGCGCCCACGCACGCGCACGCACACACGCGCAAACACACGCACACAAACACGCAAACACGCAAACACGCACGCACGCACGCACGCACGCACACACACTAAGAGACGCAAAGTTGGGACAGGAGCCCTCGGTTTTGGCAGGACGACACACCTGTGCCTGATCCAAAGCCCAGAGATAAACCTGTCCTGATCAATTTCAACCGGCGCTCTGAATCAAAATAATAACAAGTAAAGGAGCTGAAGCAAAATCTCAGCCATGAAGTTTTCCCCATAGGAAATGAAAGAAAGACAGTAAAAGACAGAAGAGATGAAGCCACTTAACAGCCAGCCAACCTGACCCTCTCATTTGTTGCCACCCACGTCATTCGCCAGGCCAGGCTCGGCTATTTAAAGCCATACACACACAAAAAATCTGAAAAGGCTTCAGCACTTGACGGAAAAGGTAAGCCATGCTCATAAAAGTCCTTCATCGTCATCATCATGGGAAGTGAGTCTTTGTTCCTTTGTTTGGTTGCTGGGCAAGTGCTGGAGCTAGATTGCGAGCCCG
Organism: Syngnathus acus; assembly: GCF_901709675.1. Taxonomy (NCBI): domain Eukaryota; kingdom Metazoa; phylum Chordata; class Actinopteri; order Syngnathiformes; family Syngnathidae; genus Syngnathus; species Syngnathus acus. The sequence continues at coordinate 498,463 of NC_051096.1, forward strand.
GCAGATGATGAATTAGCCTTTAAATTTCCTGCCCGAGCTCTTCTTTTATTTACAGTTCTGGTCAGCTGCCCGCTCACAAGGAAAAGACACCAAAGGAGGCTTCTTATAGGATTGCCACGTAAAATGAGATTCTAACTCTTGTCGTCTTCTTGGGGAAAGATTGATGTAGATGTGAGGCAGAACAGATGCTCATTTGATGGGGAGTCAAACAAATGGCAGATTTTCAACAAATAGCTTGCCAGCACATCTGTTACATGCTTTTAACTCAACATCGGCGTTATAAACTGCAGGGCGTGGATGAGGATTTAATTATTAATTAAACCTCGATGACATGACGCATAGGAAAAAGACGTAAAGCATCGACGATTGTCTCCTTTAGAGAAGTTAAACACCACACACCACATTGCAAGGAATCAAACGCATCATATGGACGCATCTGTAGAAGCAGACAGTGAATGAAAACGAGAGTATTATGCTACCGATTCTGAAAAACTCATCCAGGGCGCAATCGATTCCTGCTCGTCGGCTAGCGCACGCAAAGACAACATTTAGCCACTCGCGTATGATGTTGCTGTGCAAGCTGTGGATTTGGCTGATAGTTACAAAATTGTAACGGGCATATATACTATCGAACCAAATAAAACACGATTCTGGCAACATCTGCTCTGCCCTCCACTCGGCCCTCACCCACCTGGAGAGAAGGGACTCGTACGTGAGATTGCTGTTTGTGGACTTCAGTTCTGCCTTCAACACCATTGTGCCACAACGACTCATCTGCAAACTCGACAAGCTGGGCCTCAGTACCTACCTCTGCAACTGGCTACTGGACTTCCTCTGTCAGAGGCCTCAGGTGGTACGTGTTGGCGACAAAATCTCCGCCAGCATCACGCTGAGCACGGGGGCCCCCCCAAGGCTGCGTGCTCAGTCCGCTGCTCTTCACCCTGCTGACGCATGACTGCACTGCAACCTACAGCGACAACCGCATAGTGAAGTTTGCTGACGACACGACTCTGGTGGGTCTCATCACCAAGGGCGATGAGACTCAGTACAGGTTGGAGGTTGACCTTCTGACCGCGTGGTGCAGGGACAACAACCTCCTGCTGAACGTCAACAAGACCAAGGAAATTGTTGTTGACTTCCGGAAGGGTCACACCCAACACCTGCCGCTGACCATCGACGGTGCTGTGGTGGAGAGAGTGAGCAGCACCAGATTCCTGGGGGTGCACATCAGTGAGGACCTCTCCTGGTCCGCCAACACCGCATCACTGGCAAAGAAAGCTCAGCGCCGCCTGTACTTCCTGCGGAAACTCAGGCGAGCAAGTGCTCCTCCGGCCGTCATGGCTACATTCTACCGTGGCACCATTGAGAGCGTCCTCTCCAGTTGTATCGCTGTCTGGGGTGGTAGCTGCACTGAATACAACATGAAGGCCCTGCAGCGCATAGTGAACACGGCTGGTAAGATTATTGGTGCTTCACTCCCCTCCCTGAAGGACATTTACACCTCCCATCTCACCCGCAAGGCGACCACGATTGTCAGTGATGTGAGTCACCCCGCTCACTCTTTGTTCGATCTTCTGCCCTCTGGGAAGAGGTACAGGAGCCTGCGCTCCCGCACCAACAGACTCACCAACAGCTTCATTCTCCAGGCTGTTAGGATCCTGAACTCTCTCCCCCCTTCTGCGTAGCGTCCTGTACTTTTGCGCTATATTCTGACTGTCTGCTGTATGCACACTTGCTCCATTTTTGCTCCTCTTATTTATTGTTATTTGTTTATTTATTATTTATTCATCACTCTTATTTATTCATTGTTTGTGCCTTCTTGTTTTTATTTTTTTGTGTTGTTTACTTGTATGTATATTGTGTACTATGTCTTGTCACCGTGGGATAGTGGGAACGTTATTTCGATTTCTTTGTGTGTCTTGGCATGTGAAGAAATTGACAATAAAGCAGACTTTGACTTTGATTTGTTGGACGGTGCATGAAAATGTGTTTACAAAAAAGTCAAGATTTAAGCCTGTCTCTCTGGAATTCCCCTAGAGAATATTTCAACTCTTGGGTTTCAATGAGCTTTTGGGCTTTAGACCTGACGGTCCACGCTTGACTATTTTGGACACGACGAGGCGATGAAGATTCATCGCCTCAATGAAGGGATCTGAGGCCAGGGATCTGAGGCCAGGGATCTGAGGCCAGGGATCTGAGGCCAGGGATCTGAGGCCAGGGATCTGAGGCCAGGGATCTGAGGCCAGGGATCTGAGGCCAGGGATCTGAGGCCAGGGATCTGAGGCCAGGGATCTGGCGGAACCGAGTGCTCATCATGCCGGTTCAGCAAGTTACCGGCGACTCTTAAACGTCTTGTATTTCAGCAGGAGGACCGGAGGTTGTACTTCTCTTGCCCCTTCGAGCAATTAGTCACCGCAAGGCCATTTGTCAAAAAGCTAAAGCGATACCCCCGCTCAGCTCCAGTTACAATTGGCTGCTTCCTGCTTTCTGGGAAAACATAGTGAAGGCCCTTTGCTTTGTAGCAAAGTAGAGAAAAAAATGGGCTGCTGGTACATGTGCTGTAAACAAATCAGAAATGTGCCACAATGAGCAATTTCCACATAGCCACACGCGGCACCTTTCATACAAATATTTCGGAGGAGGCATTTGCGAGACCTGCGTGAAGCTGGCCCCCCACCCCACGCGAAATTTAAGCAAAATAGTTTGTGCTTCGTTTGTGCTGGTTTGTGCAGCAAAATCTTTCGTTTGTGCTGCTATGGTTTTTTAGTTATGAACGATTCTTTTATAGGTCATCCAGAGTTCACCCAGCCCCCCATCTGTTCAAAATGGACCCAAAATGGTACCGTTCGTTTGTGCTTCGTTAGTGCTGGTTTGTGCAGCAAATATTTTCGTTTGTGCTGCTTCCGTTTCGGAGATATTACACATTTATTTTATAGCGATGACGTCACCCAGCCCCCCATTTCTTTCCAAATGGACCCAAAATGGTACCGTTCGTTTGTGCTTCGTTTGTGCAGGTTTGTGCAGCAAAAATTTTCGTTTGTGCTGCTTCCGTTTCGGAGATATTACACATTTATTTTATAGCGATGACGTCACCCAGCCCCCGATTTCGCTCTAAATGGACCCAAAATGGTACCGTTCGTTTGTGCAGGTTTGTGCAGCAATAATTTTCGTTTGTGCTGCTATGGTTTTTTAGTTATGAACGATTCTTTTATAAGTCATCCAGAGTTCACCCAGCCCCCCATCTGCTCAAAATGGACCCAAAATGGTACCGTTCGTTTGTGCTTCGTTAGTGCAGCAAAAACTTTCGTTTGTGCTGCTTCCGTTTCGGAGATATTACACATTTATTTTATAGCGATGACGTCACCCAGCCCCCCATTTCGCTCCAAATGGACCCAAAATGGTACCGTTCGTTTGTGCAGGTTTGTGCAGCAAAGATTTTCGTTTGTGCTGCTTCCGTTTCGTAGATATTACACATTTATTTTATAGCGATGACGTCACGTAGGGGGGCCAGCTTCACGCAGGTATTTGCGAGTCATGATGAACCAACTGAACGGACGGGACCTATTGAGGTCGACAGGATTTTCATTAAAAATCTATCAGAAAAAAAATCAGTTGTGAAAATGCAACGGGAAGCTGCTGTTTTGGTTAGCAAATGGCATTGGCAGTTAACAATGTAAGGGAATTATAAGAACAATTGATTATGATACTGTGTCATGTAGAACTAAAGGAAGCCTCTTATGAAGGATGGGAATCCACCATCGGGCAACCGATGGCAGCACGGCGCGTACACAAGGCATGGTCCTTTGAGGAACGACAGTACAATGACATCATCGCTGCAAAACGCAAACCATCTGTGGCCGTGAGGAGCAGATGATGATGAAAGTGGATGTCAGACGCTCTCGCTGACACAACCATGCCATAAACCTTTGCTGAACTTTGCTCGTGTGACCTCCCCCGATGAGAAATCACACTCGTGTCAACACACACACATATGCACAAAGACAGACACAGGATCAATGACACAATTTTTGACATTTTCTTGAGTTCTTTCCCGCAACCGCAAAGCCAAATGAGGGCCTACCTGGCGTGCGGGACGTCGATGCTGGAGGAGACAACCTTGCGCTTTTGCTCCAGCAGGGACACCGAGCGGCAAGCATCCATTCGATTACCGTTTGTCTCGTGGCGGTCGCCCTCCGTTGCCTCGGGGTCGTCCACCTTGTGCCCGTTAACAGAGCTCTGAGTGGTTGGGTGTGTGTGTGTGGGGGGGGGGGGAACACAGACAGTCAGGTCTCAACGAAGCGAGGGCATCTCAAGTGCACGTCAGATTTGCAAGGATTCAAAGGCAAACGGGCAGAAATACCAAAATAAGCATTGTGCAAGGTGGCAAAGGAGATGTCTGGGTCGCCCGCTAATTCCCAATCCGCCTTAAGCAAGGACAGTGTGAATGAGGGCCAATACGTCTGTAGTTGTAAGCGCAACCTATCATGGCACCTTTGCACCTTCAAAAGCCTTTCAACCCAACGCGGAGCTACAAACGGCAGCTCTTCGCAGCAGCAAGATGGCTGATGCTCCTGCTCCTTTGTTCGGCTTGTGACATTCCCCACACAGGAAATTGTCTGAGAACTTTCCTTCTACTCTCCACATGTGAGCCAATTCTCAAGTGGACGACAAGCACATCGTCTCCTTTGACTTTGCCGATAATGGACACATTTTGATGACATTTTCTCACAGAGTTTGACCTTATTGATGATGAACCGCCGTGTGAGACATTTTTTCAAAGTTGTACTGTTTAAATTCTGAGATGATGGACAATGCCTTACATTTTCTCGACTTGTATCTAATTTCTGTGATGACACGCCATTACAAAATGTTCTCCTTGAGTCCCACTTGTGTGACGGCGCCCGACATTTTCTTGTTTTCGGTTGTATTTCGTTAAGGATGGGCAAGTTAAACATTTTCTCATTGTTTAAATCTGTGAGAAGCAACACAAGCTATTCTCAATAGAAGCCACAGCATCCCTTCCAGACGCGACTCATTGCTGCTCCTGAACAAAGACAATCTCCCGCCACCCATTGCAATCGTCACGCCTCTTTTGTCACGCTGCCAAATCACAAGCATGCTGTCAACAAGTGGCTATGAACACGCACGCGTGCATGCACGCACACGCCCTCCCGGTTTGTTTGGCAACGCAGGCACGGTGCCAAGCGCTAGGATTCCTCAGAGGATGCCACCCGCTGCCGACCCGGAGGTGCCCGCTTTGTTGGCCGGCACAGCTGCGCCCAGGGGGCGGCCAGCGTACACCCGCAAGCAACCCCCCCCCGCCCCTGTTTAAAAAAGCAACTTGGCACGCACGCGCGCACACACGCACACGCACGCGCGCGCACGCGCGCGCGCACACACGCACACGCACACGCACACGCACGCACGCACGCACGCACGCACGCACGCACGCACGCACGCACGCACGCACGCACGCACGCACGCACGCACGCACGCACGCACGCACGCACACACACACACACACACACACACACACACACACACACACACCACACACACACACACACACACACACACACACACACACACACACACACACACACACACACACACACACACACACACACACACACACACACACACACACACACACACACACACACACACACACACACACACACACACACACACAGAGCACGCACACACACAAGCCTCTGCTCATTTTACGGCTTGTTTTTGACCTCGGAGGTACACTTGTGTCCATTGTGCACCGCTAACCACTGTGGACATGACACACATGGAAACAGACACATCGGCTATTTTGTTTCCTGAGGTTACAAACGTAAACACAATGAAGCTAAAGTTGAACAATTTGGGGCTTTGAGCAAAAACACGCCTCATATGTACGCCGTACAACTGAATATGGTCAGACTTCAGCTCGGCGAGCATCACAAGGGGTGCAATGACAACCATAGAACAAGAAATGGAATGCATTACTCCACTTGAGTCCACAGTCAGGAGACTGGCCCAGGGGTGTCAGACTCCTTTCCTCGGGGGCCGAATCCCTACATGTTTTCCAAGTTTCCCTCGTTAAACACACCTGATTAAATTGATTAGTTTGTCCTCACGTTCTACAGGAGCCCGATCAATTGAATCAGGTGTGTTTAATGAGGGAAACTTGGAAAACATGTAGGGATTCGGCCCCTGAGGACTGGAGTTTTGACACCCCTGGACCAATTTCAGCCGTACAAACACAAATAATATTTACTGCATATACAGTCAAACCTCGGTTTTCGACCACAATCCGTTCCAGAAGGCGGTTCGAGAAGTGAATCGGTCGAATTACGAATCTATTTTTCCCATTACAAATAATGGAAAAAAATGTAATCCGTTCCAAGACTAAAAAACGCCTTTTTAAAGCATTTTTTCATTCGAGCATTTTTGTCCGATCGCGCAACTGCAGCGCACCGCCGAACGTGCAACTGCACCGCACTGGTCGCATTATTGCGACAGAGCCGAAATTTAGAAAATGTTTTTAAAGTCCTGATGTACTTTCCAAAATTTAAGTGGACCTCAGTGCGCAGGGAGCTTAATTTGGTCCGATCGCGCAACCGCAGCGCGCCGGCGCTCATTGTCGCATTGCCTTAAGAGCGCCTTTGTGTTTTAGGATGGCTTTACTGCTCCCACTTGCTTTCTTTGGAGGCATGATACAATCCTCAAAGTAACGGAAATACAATAACGAACAGAGTCAGTCGGCATTCAGGCCACGTGGTCGGGTTTTCTCGGGTCCTTTCGGCTCATCTCGCGAGGTTCAACATCAGACTTTTGTTCGACAACCGAAGCAAAAAAATCTCGAATTTTTCGTTCGAATTCCGATTTGTTCGAGAACCGGGACGTTCGAAAACCGAGATTTGACTGTATTTCTCTTTGACGTGCACAAATTGTATAAATCAAATAAAATATTGCTAAATAATTTGAAAGCATCTCACTCAAAAACAGGCCACATACACTCCATAAGATAGAAGTGAGCCTTTAACGCCGCAAGGAGGCGGTATTTTTGCATTCCTTCAAAAGTAAGGCTATTGATCTTTGTTTGGTACAACTTATAATTATTTTAAGAACCTTGAAAAGTTAAATATAAAATTAATTCCCGGTCCTAGTATTAATCCTCAGACAGGACAACTACAATCGAGACCCTTGAAACACTACCTTGCAACTAGGTGAATCATGACGAGAGTACTTTTAGGGTGCTTCAAATGAATAGACGACCTGTTTGTCCATTTGTAACAAGTGTCAGTTGTAGTTTTCTATAAGTTGTATTCAAACGTGGTTAACTCTTTTTTTCCTTGTATGACAATTAATAATGCTAAAATTAAACACATAAGTCAAAATGTCAACAAGACGTGGTCAAAATAGCAATGGGCTGCATTGGGCATTGTTGACATCGTGCCATGTTAACACAAAACACAACTAACCGCTGTTGGAGAAGACAAAGGGGTAAATGTGAGTTGCGTAACAGCAAAACACAAGCAAAATGTAGTAATCAAGCGAAATGTGTGCCATTTTATCCACATGGGATGATTAAAATCCAACATCCTGCTTCAAAACTCGTGAAAATGTGACGAAATTACAAGCTCCAGTGTTTGGCTGTTTGCATCATGGCATGTGACAAAAAGAAAATCAACAGGCAAACTTATGTTATGTGGCAGTCTGAAGCACACGCAGCTGACTGCAAAACACGTCTTTACAGTTAGACTGCAAAATGTGCGCCATTTGGTGTTCAACGGGACAACTGACAACGAGTAATTGATTGCAATAGCTACGAAAACCAAGCTCAAATGTCCTGTTGCTGTGCATTGTTTACGTCACGCCATGTGACAAAAACAACTAGTATGTGCATAAGAGTGAATTCGTCGTCATCTTAGGCTAAATGGGACGCTTAGAACGGAATCGTCGCTTGCAACTTTGCGTCAAATGTGAAAAAGCGGAGGCCAGCATGGGTCCAAACGGCTGGCTGCCGTTTGTTTGCCTCTGCTCGGGCGCCTGCTCGTGCTAAAAAAAACACGGCGCAAGCCCACAGTCGAGCCCCTTTCGTCCCACATTGCGGAACGTCACCAAATCCTCATGACATCCTGCCTTTTCGCACTGGCCGTCAACGCGCCCCGCGGAGGGTGCGCTTGAAACGGCCACAACAACAACCCCGGCCGCCCCCTTTGCACGCACCTTCAAGCTGGACTTGAGTGGCCCCTTCGCGTGGTTCAAGCCGGCGGCGGTTATCTCGTCCTCGGCAAACTCCTTCAGGCTGCCGTCCGGCAGGAGCACCGTGTAGACGCTGCTAGTGTTTCCGCCGCGCCGAGCCCCCGCGGCCGCCGCGTCCTCGGCGCTTTCCTGCTTGACAGCCTGGACCTCTCCGGTCACCGGGGCGCCGTCGCCGGTCGGGCTCGACGCGTACACACGGCTGCCAAGGACGGAGCGCTTCACCAGACGCCGGTTGTGCATTTTTCTACGCGGGTGTCCGAAGCAAATTTACCAGGGGGCGGGGGGTGAAATATTTTTCTTTTCTTTTTTACAGCATGAAGCGGCTCGGCTAGTAAACGTCAAGGGGCGGCAGCGGCGGCGGCGGGAGCCCTGACAAAACGTCCGGAAGCGGGAACATACTCGACGGACTCGACACTCCAACGAACGCCGTCGTCTTCGCCAACTTCCACGCTGAGGACAAGACAAACAATTCTTCCCACGTACAAAACCGGCTGCCGATCTTCTCTCTTCTCTTTTTTCCTCGCCTCGACCTGTTTGTTTTCGCTGCTTGCCTCGCTAGCTGAGAGGGAAGTCGGCGAGAAAACGCGGAGCCGGCCGAACCGCAATGTTACGTGCATACGATTGAGAAAAATGGCTACTAGCCGGTCCCGCAACCTTCTTTTCGTCGACGAGTTCGCTTCTAATCGTCGGGCTCAAGGCTCGCACTCAACGCCATTCGCTGAGGTTCATTCACAGGAGCCAAAATTGTTTTAAAAACATCCCATGCGGAGCATTCCGCGTCCAGTTGCGGCGTACTCCAGTCCGGACTAAGCTGTAGCTTCAACCGGCGGAATTCTGCGCGTAAACATGTGCGGTCCCGCGGTAGAGACGCTCCGCCATTGGCCACCGGAGCACACGCCTCCATAAGCCCCCCTTTCTCTTTGCATTCAAAACAATGACCCAAGGAAGGAGAAGAAGCGGGGGAGAAAAGGAAGGGGGGAAATGGAGAAGACATACACACTTTATGCTTTAACCCAGTTTGTAAACGTGCAGGCTACTTCTTGTGTGTCACGGGATTTACCAAATTACCACTTAATAGGCAAACACCAGAGGGCCCTTGTTTTTGTCAATGTAAACAAAGCAGACAATTCATGTGGGTTTCAACCCAATAAAGTAAATAAAGGGCCCTTTAGGGAGTTGAAGGGTCATATTGGCTTTCAGTATGTGTGCGTCTACCAAATTGAGGAAGTGATTCTTGGGACGTGCATCCACCCAGAGTTAGGAGCAAATATTTTAGGGAAAATAAGTTACTTAAGTTGTACAAAACTTTGGAGTTCAATCTGCCAGCGTCATGTGAGATCTAGAGTTCAGCAAACCTAAATTCACTTTGGAATTTGACCAATAACATTTTGGTCAAAATGTGCAGGAATTTGAGAATTCTAATCTCTTTTTTAATTAACGCGACAGCAGACCCGTCAGGCTGTACGTGTTTATATTTACTCAAATAGCCACAAGTTGAATCATTCAAAAAACATATAAGTTCAAGTTCCAATGATCATCACACACACATCTGGGTGTGGTGAAATTTGTCCTCTGCATTTAACCCAGGGGTCTCAAACTCCAGTCCTCGGGGGCCGCATTCCTACATGTTTTCCAAGTTTCCCTCGTTAAACACACCTGATTCAATTATCAGGCTCCTGCAGAACGTGAGGATGAACTGATCATTTGAATCAGGTGTGTTTAACGAGGGAAACTTGGAAAACATGTAGGAATGGGCCCCCGAGGACTAGAGTTTGAGACCCCTGATTTAACCCATCCCCATGTGATTTTGATCCATCCCCTGGGGGAGAGTGGAGCAGTGAGCAGCAGCGGTGCTGCGCTCGGGAATCATTTGGTGATTTAACCCCCCAATTCCAACCCTTAATGCTGAGTGCCAAGCAGGGAGGCAATGGGTCCCATTTTTATAGTCTTTGAGATGACCCGGCCGGGTTTTGAACCCACAACCTTCCAGTCTCAGGGCGGACACTCTACCACTAGGCCACTGAGCTGGTACATAGAGGAAATCTGCACAAAACATCATAACAAAAAACAAAAAGTACCATTCATTTTTAAATTAAAGTACCACAAAAACAAAATGTACCAATACACTGTAGCATTTTTTTCCCCCACACACGTTTGGCTACTAGCGCAAGGCATGTAACTAACCATCGGACGCTGCCATTTGCACACGCACGTCAGTGCTCTTGTTATCATGACAATATTTAAAAAATAACAAATAAACACAAGCGTACTATATTGCCGTAGGCAAAGCTGGGTTAAAATAGTGCTTTCTAGTAAGTATTGTTGTGCTACTAAGCCTTAATTGTGCAGAAGAAACAAAAAATACTGTACCACGATTGTAGACCTTGCGCTTGGACAACATCAAGGAAGCAAAGCCGATATAAGGTCAAGATCACATCGAAATCATCTGCGTTGATCATTGCTAAGAATAACGTCTGAATTTAGCATCCTGTCCAAACGAATGAAGTTGTCAAAAAGTCAAGGGAACGCGTACCAAATATTTTCCTTCAAGAAAAGTCAGAAATAAATAAACTCAGGAAGATGCCCACGTGGGAGTGCCAGGAAAAACTTGATAATGAAGCGCATTGACGACACGTGGCTGGCGTGTGCTGTGTCATCTCTAGACAGGTGAGAAAGTCACGTTTGAGTGTTGGCGCTGAAGGGTGAGCTCTCAAGAGGGTTGCCATGTAGGCTGGCTGCTCAAAGAAGAAATTGCGGCGGGCCCAAGTTGGAGGGGAGGACACGTCCCTGAAAGTTATTGTTGCCGCTCCGGAATGGTGACAAAACTTAAAGGCCGGCGCATCAGGTGGCCCCCGAAGGAAATGGTGCCAACCCTAAGTTGCCACTAAGACGCCACTTTGAATCTCGAAAATGCAGATGATCTTGATATGAAAGGAACAAATGTCAGGTTGCAGTTTGGCGTTCTTACCGGAATGGCCTTTGAGACATCTCGAAATCCGCGCCCACCTCAGGACCCCTACGAATACTTCAAGAGCCTTCACGTCTCCTTTGAAATGCAACGAGTGAACGTCATTTGGAGTTTTTTGCTACTGCTACCGGGTGGCTAATAGTACCGATGACAGTGTACCAAAAGATCCCACGAGAGAAGGAGGATGGCGATGATGGGTCGCTCAAAGACGACTCGGACCTGAGTCTCCCACGCTCTCGTAGTCTGGTTCCGAGCCATCCATTCCGGGGCGCTCCTCGTCCGAGGTGTCGGGGATGTGGATGCTTTCATAGCCCGGGTCGCCGCCGTCCCGGCCAGTGCCCCCCACCGGCCGGGCATAGACGTCCGTCACGCTGGCGTAAAGATCCCCGGACGGCCCGGCCACAATCAGGCCTTTGAGCTCGCCGATGCTGCTGTAGTCGTGGCTGGCGCTAACGTCCTGCGCTGCCGTTGGTTCCACGTCGGAGTGCTCGCCAGACTAAAACACAAAGGCAACATTTGGCAGATTAGCCGCACGAGGAGCCACATCTGCTAACTCGGCCGGTTGGTGTGTAAGGAAGCATGTTTGTGGTTGGCGGATGGCAAACCGTACAGGAATCTTATTTGGTAACTTAGTTGCTTGTTCTCAATACTTTGTTGTATAAAGTTTAACCCACTTAAAATGTGTCAACGTTTCAACCAAAGGGGAGTGCAGAGGAGCCCCTGGTGGGTTCTCCCACCGTGGAGCCTGCTGTCTGATCTTCTGTCATCGTTTTCATTGTTTGGTGCTCGCCTCGAGCGAAGCGCTTCCGTCTGGGGAAACATGCGAACAGATCGCATTTGGGATTTCGGGTTGCCTTTTCTGACGGCACCTCCCAGTGAGCATTTAGAACAATCCTCTGGCCACAAAGTCTCTCAGGAACCAACGCCATCAGGTGGAAATTGCTAATTTACCATCTCGTTTCCACACTTTGCTCCATCATGGTTGAGGCAAGTGCTCGAAGCACCGGGGGGCGGAGGAGGAGCATGTGAGGATGATGATGGAACGATGACACGAGACCCGGGCGTAACCCATCACCATCTTCAGGCGACGTGACTTATGAACACGTGATGACTTTTTTGGATCTTCCACACATCGTGCAGCTCTGAAGGCTTTTCCGTTTGGCTGCTAATTTGGCAGTGTGAGCCCCTCCTACTGGCCACGAGTGTCATTGCTAAGTCGTGAACGCGGTCAAGCGCATTTGAGCAATGCAGTTGTGAGCAGAAAAGGATCCGTGTTTGTTAACTTTGCTTTGTGGCAGAAGGAATCCTGCTGGGTAACTTACACGTAAGATGCCGTAGGATTACGGCAGACACGTGTGAATGACGCTAATCTGATTAAACTGAGCTCACCGGACAAGTCATCATGCGTCACCAGCAATGTCATTTATGCTGACACTTATTATCCTCACTTCATAACAATGACAACAGCGGTGAAAGAGAAGCACACATTGTGGAGTGTGGAGGCTGGGATTGTGACGCCGGCAGTCCTAGGAGCCCATTGGTTGGCTCAACCTAATTTCCTAAAAGGCCCATGGGCGAGGCTGGGGTCTGAAACTGCCAGGCTGGGCTGCCCTTTGTTGCCGCTCAATAGCGATCGGGAGACAACGCGTGCACTTACCGTACCCCCGCCCGAGGGCATTTACATACAGCGCGGCCACGCCGGCACCTAAGCCGAGCCGTCATCCATCATAGCACCAGAGTAACTGTCACTGGGACCGAGAGCGGCTGGACAAAACAAATCACTCGGTGGTCGCACACGAGTGTAAAGCAAGGAGAGCTGGAAGGGCTCGGGGTTAATCTCAAATCGGCCCAGGGGGTGGACAAGCAGCGCAATAAGACGCAAACACACGCATTGTAAAGCGCAAACGGCCGACGCCGACTCACCTTCCCATTGTGCGGCTCGGGCCTGACATGTCCGTTCATCAGCATGTGCCGGTTCTCGTTTTCATCCAGAACTTTCTCTGGTAGCGGCGGCGGCAAATCTTCGGGTTCCTCCTTAAGCCTGGGAGACGGAACACCGGCACCTTGGGACCGCCGTTTGGCCTCCAGGTCGGCACTGTAGCGGCTCTTCTTGTTGCGGTCCACCGAGGCGTACTCGTGTGGGCTGCCGGCGTGGCCTTTGAGGAGGGGCGGAGGAGGGGGGGTGTTCGCAGGAGATGGGCCAGCGGTACCGTTGGGGAGTCCCAGCTTCTTCGGGGGTTCTTTGAGCTCCTTGACTGTCTCGTAGAGGGAGTCCTCGACGCTTACGTCGCGGGATGCTGTCGACATGTCGTTCACCACCTGAATTTAAAAAAAGAAAAAAAAGTGAGACGTTTTACTGGAAATGTTACTGAGCACCAGGTTGCCATGAATTTCACAAAGAGCAACATGTCTATCATATCTATTTTTTTGCAGGTTCCAAAAAAACTGTTGTGAATTAACATATTGTAAAAATAAAACAAAATGAAACAAAACGAAAAAAAACATACTGAACAGATATAATTCCTTAAATATACATATTTAGGTGCTACACCCTGACACATTATTATTATTATTATTATTATTATTGTTTTTATTCTCATGAATAGAATACTTTTTTAAAATGGATGACCTCGTAGGTGCTGTCCCTCGAGGTGGGCGGGGCAGCGTGCCTGAGCAGGGGGCCACTGGGCGGGATGCTGGGCAGCTGGCGTCCCTGCGGACACTTGGAAGACCTGCGCTCCAATTGGCCGGAGGTTATCTCCTCTGAGGCCTGGGGGCTGCTGGCTTGCGTGTCTGTGAGGACTTCACAAATGCATGTGGCAATTATGTTTGCAGCTTCCCAATTGGTCGAGAATGAGCCGAGTCGCCGTCACGTACTTGTGCCGCAGGTGAGAGGTCCGTCATGAGAGCTGCTGACGCAAACATCTGTCACCGGACTGTCGGCCAACCGGCTGACCATCTCTTTATCCGACGCCTGGAAAGGAAATTGACATCGTTGGCCGAATGGCATGAAAGCCATTTGAGCTTTCATAGGATCAGATTGTTATCTTAAAACTAGACCACAGCCACGCGTGCTTCACTTGATTCATGTTCCTACACATGTTCTGTCTCCTCTGCTAGCTTCCGTGTCAAACACAAAGTCAAATGTCAGGTCTGTTATGGCTGCAATGTGTCAATTTTGGCAGAGTCTCTGTGCGAAAGTGACTAATGCTAACACTGGAGACGACTGCCTTTTTTTGGTCCTTGTTGACCTTCCGCAGAGGGATGGATGCAAAAACAGACTGTGTGGGGGAAAAAGCGACACCCAGTGGATGCAAAAGGCATTGCAGCTCCACTCTCAACGTCATCTTCTAGCTTAAACAAGCCAGTCTATTTTTTCTTAATAATACACTTTTAATTAGAAAGTACACTTTTAATTAGAAAAAGATGAAAATTGTTTTTGTTTCTTCATTTTGAAGTGTACTCACAGCATCCATGAGGACTCTGTCGCCTGCAGGATGCCCGACGGCTGCTTTCTTCGGCCTGCATAGATTACCAAAGGATGGATGTATTTCAATCACAATTTTCAAGGAGAGTCTTCTCGGCGGACGATGTAGGTGTGCGTGAAGAAGATGTCATCTCCCATCCTGCGTTGTACTCACTCGCGGCAACCGGCACACAACAGCAAGAGCAAGGACACCAGCAGCAGGGCGACCAGGGTGCTGAGGGCAACCGGTGGGGCCAGCTGGGCGCCACCTCTGCCCAGCCAGGTCACCGCCTGGCCCCCTGCGCCGACCAACGGCGCCTCTGGCCCCCACCACACGCCGCTCAACAAGGGGGCCATGACGCATCACATCAGGGCAGGGCAGCGCATTGGACAGGCACCAGCTGCAAAACACAACAGTTTAGCTTTTTCCTCCCCACATATCTCTTCAAATGAGATACAAAATACACAAACAGTGCATATTTGTTGTTGTGCTAGGGAGAAAAAAAACATTTATTTATTGGACAGCATAACATTTGTCACCATAAAATTATTTTGTTTTTAGTATTTAGTTTATTTATGTATTCATATTTTGATTTCTTGACGCATGCAAAGCATAATTTCTATATTTACAAAATTCCACCTGGCGCAGCGTGTCATGCGTGCCAGGACATTCTTTGACAGCCATAACGACTTGTTTGAACAACTTGACATAGGCAGAGTGCCATCAGCGTCACAGAAAGGCCGCGATGGGAGGCGGATTGAATCCAGCAGGGGGCGCCGGTACAATATCAACTATTGCTTTTTTTTAAACTGCTTGAAACGTAATCCTCCCATGAGTGATTTACTTGAATGCGGGGCAGGATAAATTGTGCAATTTGTGAGGAATTGCTGCCGTGCGAGGACGCCGAACACCTGTCTGGCCTCATTGGCAAAACAACGCGCCCGAGAGGGAAAAACATCAATCGTGCGTGTTCTTGATGACTATTCCCAGCTGGCACGCTTATTTATGCAGAAAGTATATTCACTGCATGCCAGAGCCTCTAGGCCAGGGGTCTCAAACTCCAGTCCTCGGGGGCCGCATTCCTACATGTTTTCCAAGTTTCCCTCGTTAAACACACCTGATTCAAATGATCAGTTCATCCTCACGTTCTGCAGGAGCCTGATCATTTAATCAGGTGTGTTTCATCATCATCATCATCGGTTTAAAGTCCGTTTTCCAGGCGCCGCTGGGTTGGACTGGATTCTCAATATGGCTTTCTTCCACCGAGGATGGTCCATGGCCATCTCGTGGTTGAGAGTCCTATACTGAGAAAATTTTTGGAGCAAAACCTTTTACAGCCGGATGCCCTTCCTGACACCAACCCAAGGTGTTTAATGAGGGAAACTTGGAAAACATGTAGGAATGCGGCCCCCGAGGACTGGAGTTTGAGACCCCTGCTCTAGGCCAAATCGATGTCAGGATGTCAAAAGGCTACACACAAACCAGAAAGGAAATCATTTCAGTAGCAACAACGTCCGATGGAGTAAAAAACACAATCGTATGCAAATGGTTGAATATGACGCTAAAAATTAGTAAGGAAAAAACATTTTAAAAAAAGTAACACCAACAGGTGGCTCTATTAAATGTAACCATGAGACAGAATAAGGTGCTATAGGAAAAACGCGAATGTGGAAAACAAACCACATCTGACACCCGGACCACCAACACTGGCACCGCTCAGGGGTGCGTCCTCTCCCCACTGCTCTTCTCTCTCTACACCAACGATTTCTCCTCAGGTGACTCTCCTGTGAAGCTCCTGAAGTATGCAGACGACACCACTCTCATCAGACTGACCCAGGACGGTGATGAGACTGTGTACAGACAGGAAGTGGAGCGGCTGATCCACTGGTGCAGCCAAAAGCACCTGGAGCTGAACCCGCTCAAGACCGTGGAGATGACAGTGGACTTCAGGCGAGACCCTTCACCACTTTCACCCCTCACTATCCGCAGTAATACTATTCTCTCCACAGACACCTTCAAGTTCCTGGGAACCACAATCTCTCGGGACCTGAAATGGACCGGCCACATAGACTCTGTCCGGAAGAAGCCCCAGCAGAGGCTGTACTTCCTGAGACAGCTCAATAAGTTCAACCTGCCGCGGGAGCTGCTGAAGACGTTCTACACTGCCTTCATCCAGTCTGTACGCTGCACCTCCATCACTGTCTGGTTTGGATCGGACTCCAAACAAGACAAGCACAGACTGCAACGGACAATCAGGACTGCAGAAAAGATAATTGGAATCAACCTCCCATCTATCCAAAACTTGTACCTGTCCAGGACCAGGAAACTTGCAAGGAACATCTCTACAGACCCTTCTCACCCAGGTTGCAGTCTGTTTGAACTACTCCCCTCCGGACGGCGTTATAGAGCTCTGTACGCCAAAACCAGCAGACACAGAGACAGCTTCTTCCCCCAGGCTGTTGCTCTGATGAACTCACACCACTCTTAGAGTCTCAGAGTCATTGATGTGCAATAACATCCTGCTCTCCACACCTTTTTTGAATTGTCTACACTGTTTGTACTGTGTCCTCTCTGCATCCATTGCAGCCTGGTGACCCTGAGCAGACCGCCGACCATATAATCAACATCTGCCCCTTATATGGACCACCCTCGGAAGCCAGCCTCTTCGACCTAGGGCCAGAGATGCGGGCATGGCTACGCAACACCGAGTTGGACATCTGACGTTACACGAAAGAGAGAGAAGCAGCCTGGTCATCCTGGAAGAGGGACCCGCCCATCTGTGCTCTTTCTCAAGGTTTCTCATTTCCCCTAGCTGGAGTTTTGAGTTTTTCCTTGCCCTCCTGGGAGTTTAAGATCAGGGGATGTTTGAGAATATTTGTCATTTTTCACATGTCCTGAGTGTTGTTAGTCACCTGAATGTTGAACAGAGGCTGTGATGTACCGAAGTCAAATTCCTTGTTTGGCACGCTCAAACATGGCGAATAAAAACTCTTGAATCTTGAATCTCTTGAATCTTGACTCACAAAATGCTAAGGGGCGGGAGGGTTATTGACCCACTGCAGTCCCAGGCGTTACTTTT
Organism: Syngnathus acus; assembly: GCF_901709675.1. NCBI lineage: Eukaryota > Metazoa > Chordata > Actinopteri > Syngnathiformes > Syngnathidae > Syngnathus > Syngnathus acus. The sequence continues at coordinate 516,236 of NC_051096.1, forward strand.
CTCCAGTTCAAGCCATGTCATAGAATTCAAGCATTTGTAGCCTGTCAGAACGTTGGCATTACTCCCCGCTAACCGTGCTCCATCAACTCCGACTCATTTGCCGACCCCCGATCCGCCCTCGCAGCACCCCGTCCGCCCCGGACTGGGGTAATCCCCTGGCGACCCAGAAAGTTCCTTATAGAGAAGGTGGCAATTCGGGCTGGAGGATGAGCTGCACAACAATGGCGGCAGCAGGCATACATTATTAAAAGGCTCCCCAACAAATAGGAAACAGATGAATAACTTTAGGTTTGTCTACACGCAGATGAATTACAAAGTGCCAAGTTTAAAGCCACACGGGGGCGGTAGCGTAGGATGCCATCAAAGGGGTGGGGTGAGGGGGGGGGGTGCTTTGTGTCAGGCTTTTCCAACGTGGCTTCTTGGAACTTTTTTTTCTTGGGTTTCTTGACATTCACGTCAGTCAAATGTCACGTTGTTATTTTTATCGCCACAAGGCCACAAGCACATCCAGGGAAGGGAAGCCATGTTGGAATTCCCCCGCGGGCTCTTCCTGCGTTCGCCTTACAAAAGCAGCAACGGAAGCGAATATCATCGCACCGGGCTGACGTTTGCTCGTTGATTCAGATTCAAAGGAACAATGAAGCAGAACCGCGGCTGCCGACAGTAAAGCGACGAGCAGGCGGGAAAACAAAAGTCACGGGTCAAAGGAAAATGCTAAGAGTTATTCAAGAATGCCTCCACACAAGCAAATGATAAAATGAATACGGATCCGTCGCACTCTCTCAAGGCTGCTGGAGTGACAGAGAGGCTTTGCTTTCCTTTCTCGCGTCTGTCCGGGCAGGTGCTAGGAACGACACAGAAGAGGAAAATGTCTCCTCCAGAAAGAAGCGAGGCTTTTACAAACAACACAATGAAATGTTTGTGTGGCTGGTGGCGCACTTCCCATCCCATTCGGACACTTTGGATTTTGCCTGAGGATGCTCGTGGACACTGTCCCTCCCTCCCTCTCTTACACGCCTGGGGGGAGAGGGGAGGGGGGTGCCGACTCAGCAGGATGTCTCCCAAAACAGACCAATCGCCTTATTTCCTGTCTGCTGAGATTCCTTAAAGCAGCGGGCCACACTCCTTTTTTTCTTTGAATGCAAACCCAACGTTATGCCTATCAACCTTTTCTTCGCATACATTTGTTGACCTCTGCCGAGAGCAAAGACCTAACGTTTGAATGACTATGTAGCCAAGATACTTGTGTTTCTTTATCGTGCAAAGGGGAAAAAAAGAGTACCGTATTTTTCGCACTATTAGGCGCACTTAACTTAAAATTTATTCAAAACCACAGTGCACCTTATAATGCAGAGCGCCTTATATATGGATCAATTGATGAATTTGTTGATCCATACTGGCTGTACACAGCGCTCTGCCAAGTTGTTTCTGTACATTTTAGTACGACTAGTAAATTACAAGGTCGCATCGCTTCCCAGCATTACAGCAACCGTGGTCAGGGGCGTCACTGAATAGCTGTACCCGCAAGGCTATTTCATTTCAAAATAGGCTGTTCCGTTAATATTTTCGAGTATGTTTACGGATCAATATGCAACGGAATCATAAATAAGCAGCACCAATGTGTTAAATCGGTCTTTAGTCAGTTACAATCACTTTTATGGGAGAGAGTTTGAGAAACATGAAGGTTTACAGGGGGCCGCGATGACACTTTGCTGAGCCTCATGGGAGTCTGCGAGCTGAGGCTCATGGTAGTTTGCGGGTGGCTAATGCTGATAGCTGCTGATAGCTGCTATACGCACGAGTCTCTTTCATTTCAAAATAGGCTGCTCCGGATTAACGGATAATGTTTCGAGTAAATTTACAGATCGATATGGAAGGGAAACATAAGTAAGCAGTACCAATGTGTTAGATCGAACTTTAGTCGGTTCCAATCACTTTTATAGGAGATAGTTTGAGAAACGCGATTGTTTGCTGAGGGCTCATTGGTTATTGTGCAGTTTTTGTATATAAAGTTTGACTGAATACCTCATTGACTGGTTTATGAAAGAAGAAAGTTTAGGACCATAAAAAAATTTGTGGGGTTGCTGGACCAAGAAGACAAAGCATATCACTTTCATACAGAAAGGGAGTTGGACTTTCCCTCATTGACTGGGTTGACATTCCCTTTAGCACAGCACCATCTAGTGGATGCATACTGCAACCCTAGTCAACCTCAGTTTGATGCAGTATAGCTTCTATTTTATGCACCTTTTAATCCGGTGCGCCCTATATATGAAATAATTTCTGAAATAAAAAATTCAATGAGGGTGTGCCTTATAATCCAGTGCACCTTATAGTGCAAAAAATATGGTAAATTGAAAGTAACTTTTAGGCCAGCTGTCACGATTTTGGAAATGATCAGTTCATGGCTGATGTTTACAACGTTGACTTGCACAACCGTCAGGGCAAAACATGCTCTGACGTTCCCCGTCGTGAGGTCACAATTTGCGGAGCTTTGACAGTACATGTCCAATGACTCGGCATGCCATCAACATTCCCCAAATGCTTGAGCGTCTTCCACCTTTCATCATATGAGCCGCAAGAGCGCTTATCAGTTGCTTCCGCTTTGGTATTAAGAGCTGTCGCGATTGGCTGCGTTGCTCGCTACCTTTAGACACGCAGATACCCAAAAGAAAATGCATACTGCTACTCTTGGATATTAAAAAATTTTGGGAGTAACAATTTGGACGGGTAAGTCTTGATGTGGTTTGCCTTTTCGCAGTGAGGTGTGGAGGCACAATAGCTGCGTCAATTACATTCATTGCATTTCATCATAGGCAAATGATTGAGTTTGCATTGTGAGCAAAACAAAATTATTTTGTCTCTTTGTTCAAATGTTTCAGTTTTTTTCTGGTCTTCGAGATGGAAACAGATGGTTGGCTGTGGCGACCCCTGAGGGGAAAAGCCGAAAGGAGAAGAAGAAGTTCACCGATTATCAAACAGATGGTTTGCTGTGGCGACCCCTGAGGGGAAAAGCCGAAAGGAGAAGAAGAAGTTCACCGATTATCAAGCCCGAAACTGACTGTTGCTTTTGACGACATCGGCTATCGCGATTAGCACTCGCTCCTTCCAATACGCACAAATTACATCAAAACAGAGAAATTAAGTGTTCAAGTAGGGCAGCGGAGCAAACCTGGGGGGTATTCCAGAAAGCAGGTTCAACATACTTTGAGTCTGTCCCTGAACTCTGAGATGGGAGACTCTGAGTATTCGGTTCCAGAAAAGCTGATCTAAGTTAGTTCAATCAACTCTGAGTATGTTCACCAGTTACGCGCGTGCACAACTCCTATTAAAAGCCATTATCAATTGAGCCGCGATACCACGAGTCACCATGACAACTGATGAAAAACAGATCACCTTATTTTACTTTATTGATCCTTATGCAGGCCTACGGCGAGTACGAACATATTTTTTTGCCGCGAATCTAATACGGCTGCAGGAGCAAAGAAGAGAGAGACATCATGGGAGGAAATTGCTTTTTTTTATTATTTTTTATCGACGATCAATTAATTCAGGAAAAGACGGTCGTCCCGGTCACGTGACATGTTTCCCCAGTCGAGCCCGCAAAGCTAGCAAAAATGAGTAAGAATTTATTTTGAAAAATATTTTAAAAAATGGCAATTCTCTCCCAATTATATCCGTCGGTGCAGGTCAAGACGCTCGTCTCGGTCACGTGACATGTCACCTCAGTCGAGCCCGCGAAGCAAGCACATATGAGCAAGAAACAGAGATGTTTGGAAAGCTTCTTTGGAAAGGGAAAAAAGCCCAATGAGGAGACGGAAGAAGAAGAGGCTACGACTTCTAAGAAAAGGAAAGCTGCATTTAAAAGAAAATTTCTGGAGTCCTACTTAAAATATGGATTTATCGCCACAGGTGACTCTGACGCGCCAAGCCCACTGCATAATATGTGGCGACAGGCTCGCTAACGAGGCAATGAAACCTTCAAATCTGCTTCGGCACATGGAGACCAAGCATCCTGTATTAAAAGACAAACCTTAACCACTTCGGGTGTCATTGTTTCCGATTACGCCTAGATGGGACCGGCTCGTTTCTGAGAAACAAGCTCAGTGCTCCCACTAATGCAACGTAATGGTGAGTTTTATTTTTATGTCGTTTATACCGTAATTTTCGGACTATAAGTCGCACCGGAGTATAAGTCGCACCAGCCATAAAATGCCCAAAAAAGTGAAAAAAAACCATATATATGTATATAAATCGCTCCTGAGTATAAGTCGCCCCCCCACCCAAACTATGAAAAAAAACCGCGACTTATAGTCCGAAAATTACGGTACTTGTTTTTATGCCAGTCGTATCATTTTATTTCATCGTATTTATTCATTTATTATAAATGTATTATTTATTAATATAAATGTACTATTTATTAGTACATTTATATAAAGGCCGGTCCGCGAAAATATTTCTGACACGTAAGCGGTCCGTGGCGCAAAAAAGGTTGGGGACCACTGGCATAGCCCATAGTTATGAATTTAAGTGGGAATGAAATCTTATTTTCATTTAGATGCAATTCAAAAGAAGAAAGAAATGACTTGGAAGCAGCTCAAAATAAAACATAAAAACATTAGTCAAAAAGGTCAGACCTGTTTTGCTAGGCTGTGATTGCAACTCACATTGATTTTAATTTTATTATTTTAAATGGACACACGCTAATAAACAAGGTCAGTATTAATTTAAACTAAAATATTAATTCGGTGGCTACTTCAAATAATTTAAACCCCCAAAAAATATTTTCCAATGTCCACTCAGTTAATTCTACACTTTGTGGATTAATACTTGACACAAATGCAATTATGTTTTATACCTACTGTAGTCATTTAAAATGTGACGCTGTAGCCTACACCAACACTCACTAAAATACTATTTTAAAACAAACGCTGAGTTCCACTCAGCCAACAGAAAAAAAGTAATGCTCTGCATCCCCGATATTATAAAGAAAATGCCATTTGAAAAAAACTGTGCTTTGCATAAAGGTTGCTCTGATATTAGTGCTCGTTCGGGGTGTGTGGGAATCGAACTCATGATGCCTGCATACAAGACTGGCGAGTGTACCATTACACCATCAGGTTCCACGGCAAGTGAAGGTTATTGAGATAAATTATACTGTTAAAAAAACCCAGTAGCGCTCGAAAAGATATTCTTCTAGAAATGATGAAACATCTCATCTGGGTCAGAAGATTCTCTCGCGACGTAAAGCGTTTCAAATTATTACGGCTTCCATGTCAATCGGATTTTGAATTAACAGCCAATCCATGATTAACTGCTTTCTTTGTGTGGGAGGAGACAGATTGAAATTGACAAGTGAATTTCCCCGCTGTGGGTTGAATAAAGTTCTATCAAATTCCGGTTTTCTTATAGTGACTTGCCAGGGAGCAGGTTATGTTCACAGAGTACCGTATTTTCCGCACTATTAGGCGCACTTAAAAACTTACATTTTACTCAAAAAACCACAGTGCGCCTTATAATGCAGAGCGCCTTATATATGGATCAATTGATGAATTTGTTGATCCATACTGGTTGTACACAGTGCTCTGCCAAAATGTTTCAGTGCGTTTTAGTACGACTAGTAAATTACAAGGTCGCATCGCTTCCCAACCTTACGGCAACTGTGGTCAGGGGGCGTCACCGAATAGCTGTTGTACCCGCGAGGCTATTTCATTTCAAAATAGGCTGCTCCGTTAATGTTTCGAGTAAATTTACGGATTGATATGGAAGGGAAACATAGGTAAGCAGTACCAATGTGTTAGATCAAACTTTAGTCAGTTCCGATCATTTTATAGGAGATCGTTTGAGAAACGCGATTGTTTACACTTTGCTGAGGCTCATGGGGGTCTGCGAGCTGAGGCTCATGGGAGTTTGCGGGTGGCTAATGCTATAATAATAGCTGCTATACGCACAAGGCTATTTCATGTCAAAATAGGCTGCTCTGTTAATGTTTCGAGTAAATTTACGGATCGATATGGAAGGGAAACATAGGTAAGCAGTACCAGTGTTAGATCGAACTTTAGTCAGTTCTGATCATTTTATAGGAGATTGTTTGAGAAACGCGATTGTTTACAGAGGGCTCATTGGTTATTGGCTAGTGGATGCATACCGCAACCCTAGTCAACCTCAGTTTGTTGCAGTATAGCTTCTATTTTATGCGCCTTTTAATCCGGTGCGCCCTATATATGAAATAATTTCTAAAATAAAAAATTCAATGAGGGTGCGCCTTATAATCCAGTGCGCCTTTTGGTGCGAAACATACGGTAAGTTACCGCAGTAACCAGGAGATTGTTTCAGGCCAGGAGTCAGTTACTATGTAACCAGGCCACCCTGGCCTTGCCCACACGTGCATGTTCACACCCACACTCAAATGCATGGGCACAAGCAAAATGCATTTGTGCACACAAACATGCACACAATCATTCTTTGGGTTTTGTTGTGGGTGGTACCGGAAAAACAAATCCAAATCTCTAGAATGAGGGCGAGCAAAATAATCAAAAGGTCCCTCTGAGTCTGACTGTCTGTCTGTGTCCTGAGTTGGCCTTTCCCATGCACTGCTGCCTGGACTTGTCTTGCCAGTATACTCTGCATCTGCTGGGAGTGTCAGAACAACCAGCATAATTATATTATCGACAATAACACATTTAATCAATATCAAAAGAATGATATGGTTAAATAGATGCTTTTTTTCCAAATGAATAGAATAGAATAGATCTTTATTGTCATTGTCACACATGTACAACGAAATTTAAAAAGTGCCAACCGATCAGTGCATGAAAAAAAAAAAATTTGAATAAATAGAATAAAAAGATAAACAAAATACAAGCATTCATGCATAGTCATAGCCTATTCAATCCCATGCATTGATAGATGACTGTCTGTTCTTTATCTGTCAGCTGCTCTGACCTAGTACTGGTCCTACTGTCTGAAGCACCAAAACTGGCAATATTTCCATCTTTCCATAGGAAACATAGACATATATTTTAATATTAATTTAGCCAGGGCCAGTTAAAAAGTTTAGAGAAATGTGCATGTAAGAAAGAATAACAAATGACTCTTCAACTTACAAAATCAACTAGAACTACCGTAAATTCCGGACTATAAGCCGCACCGGATTATAAACCGCACCAGCTAAAATTGGGGGATATTTTAGTTTTTTTCTTATATAAGCCGCACCGGACTATAAGCCGCACGTGCACACGCGTTTTTTACAAAGAAAGACCGTTCACAGAAAGCCTTTTTAAAGTTTTAATAACATACTTTAACATGTCTTTCTAAACATTGCCTGTGACGCAGCAGTAGTACCGCAGCAACACGGAAGTGTGCACGCGAGTTATTAACAAAGAAAGACTGGACACAGAAAGCTTTTTTAAAGTTTTAATAACATACCTTAACATTTCTTTCCAACGCGAGTTATTAACAAAGAAAGACTGGACACAGAAAGCTTTTTTAAAGTTTTAATAACATACCTTAACATTTCTTTCCAAACACTGCCCGTGCCGCGGCAGTAATACCGCAGCAACACGGAAGTAACACAAGACTAATAGGGCTGGATTAAAAAAAACATACCCGGTAAAAGTCACTGAGACGCGGCGGTAACACAGCAGCAACACGGTAGTACAGCACCAACAGGGCTCGTTAAAAAACATACCAGTAAAAGTAAAAAAAGAGCTTCATCGTCTTCATCTTCCTCCTGTGCACTGAAACCATCGAAGTCTTCCTCCTCAGCGTCCGATTGGAATAGCGTTAGATATCCTTCGCCTCACACTTTCTCAGTCTCTCTTTCGTCGTCGCTTTTATGCATTTCTTCGAGTGTGATGAGGGTCTGTTCATGCTAATTTTATTCATGCACGAAGCGCTAAATTACATTAAACTAGCGAGCGACACGTACAGCTCCAGAGTAGACGGGACCACGAAATAAAGAAAAGGGTGACGCAAGACAATGTCATCAACATCGACTGCCTTTAGCTTAAAAGCGGCATCATATGCATTTCTTTTGTCCCCCATAATGACGGTTTGTGTATAAAAGCTCCCTTTCAGTAATGTCCGTCTTGATCTCTTCTTCGTGTGAATTATACGCCTATCAAAACACAAACTAGCACGTCTTCTTCGGCGCATTATCTCTTCTTCGTCTGTCTCTTCTTATCTCCCTTCGGTTGCCATGGTGATACTTAGTGTTGGCAAAGCTTCAGGGGAAGTCGCTTCCATCGTAGATGATGGGCTTTTCCATGGTCAGATGATAGAAGACTTTCTTGGAGATAAATCGTGAGAAGGAGTTGTCGAAGATGAGCGCGTAGGTTCCCGGCCGACGCACTTTTAGCTGTCCCTGAATGGTCTCTTTGTGAGAATTGCAGCGCGTCAGTGGAATGAGAACCTTTGATCGCTCCAATTGATCATCAGCATTTTCCCGGTAAACCACACTAAAGGAAATGCTTTTTGGTTCCGAAGAAAACATCCAGCCGATGCTCGGCCCCGCGTCAGCCACCGCAACGGTCACCACGCTGTAACAGCTGGATTTGATGAAGAGCTCCCACGAGCCGTCGCCAAACTGGGAAATATCCTCGATGCTGAGCGGGACGGCCATCGTGAGTTCTCCGGACTTGAGAAGGTTGATTTCCGAATCCTGTACAGTGGCAACGTTCTCCTTTGGCTCGTCAGGGGCTAATTCTCCTACGCCTATATTCAGGGATCCGGATGGCCTTTGCTCGTGCTCTGCCTCAAATTAACCTTCTGAATAAAATGCATTAAAAGTTCACGTTCATTACAACTTGTTTTTGGTGAGCAAAATGTCAGAAGAATTGAATTTAAATGCTGATTGATTGGGTTTTAATACAATGCAGATGGTCCAAACAGCGCCACTGCTTTGTGTAATCTCTGAGTCACATGGCAGAGTAAGAGAAAGGGTTTAGAGCCCTTTGACGCAGGTCACCTAGCGTGCATTCCTACTAAAGCTCATAATAGTCACAAGCAACACAGCCAGAATAAGCAGCAGCCATAGTAGTGTTTCAAAATAGTATTTTTGTTGTTGTTTTTTTCTTCAAGATACCGCAGTGTATAAAAGTGATCAAGTCATCACAAAAATCACGAAAAAATCCTTATATAAGCCGCACCTGACTATAAGCCGCAGGGTTCAAAATTTTGGAAAAAAGTCACGGCTTATAGTCCGGAATTTACGGTAAATCTAACAATAAATTAGCAGAGGGACAGCCTTATTACATGGCAGCGGCACATATGCACACACAACACATGCAAACTGGCATGCATACACGCGCGGGCACACACACGGTTTTTAATGGCACCGTGTGTGTGTGTGTGTGTGTGTGTGTGTGTGTGGGCTGAATAAATCCGTGACTTTTCTGCATTTGGCCGCGTCCTCCTCCAGCGCCTTTCTTTTTTTGTCCCTCTCCCTCTCTACACCGCCTTTCCTCTTCTTTTTACCACATTTGAAGTCCATTATCCTCACTTGCCCCGCTCGCAAGCTAAACACACCGCAGCAGGGCGTGGCAGTAACTGACCCAGAGTTTAAGTTCCCTCTCTTTCTGGAACAGATAACTCAGAGTTTCCCTCGTTTCCGGGGTAACTAAATTACTCAGAGTTTTCACATAACCTGCTTTGTGGAATACCCCCCAGTGTTATGTCACACACACCAGTGGTCCCCGACCTTTTTTGCGCCACGGACCGGTTACGTGTCAGAAATATTTTCGCGGACCGGCCATCCATCCATCCATCCATCCATTTTCTGAACCGCTTCGTCCCCACGGGGGTCGCGGGTGTGCTGGAGCCTATCCCAGCCGTCATCGGGCAGTAGGCGGGGGACACCCTGAACCGGTTGCCACCCAATCGCAGGGCACACAGAGACAAACAACCATTTGCACTCGCACTCACACCTAGGGACAATTTGGAGTCTTCAATCGGCCTACCAAGCATGTCTTTGGGATGTGGGAGGAAACCGGAGTGCCCGGAGAAAACCCACGCGGGCCCGGGGAGAACATGCAAACTCCACACAGGGAGGGCCGGAGGTGGAATCGAACCCGCACCCTCCTAACTGTGAGGCGGACGTGCTACCCAGTGCACCACCGAGCCGCCCGGACCGGCCATTAAATAAATAAATAGTACATTTATATTAATAAATAATACATTCATAATAAATGAATAAATACGATGAAATAAAATGAAATAAAATGATACGACTGGCATAAAAACAAGTATAAACGACATAAAAATAAAACTCACCATTACGTTGCATTAGTGCACAGGTGTCAAAGTCAAGGCCCGGGGGCCAGATACGGCCCGCCACATCATTTTATGTGGCCCGCGAAGACAAATTGTGCATCAAATTTGTGTCATTACTAGAATTGCAAATTGTCTTCACTTTTAATATCTTTTTTCTAAAATATTTGACCAGTTTTTACTCGTCTGAGTTATTTGTCAGTTTGTTTTGTAGCTTTTATTGTATGTAATATGAGGTGCTCATACATTTATTTGGGTTGACAGTCATAATGGCCCTCCGAAAGAAGCTATGACGACAATACGGCCCGCGAAAAAAATGAGTTTGACACCCCTGCGTTAGTGGGAGCACTGAGCTTGTTTCTCAGAAACGAGCCGGTCCCATCTAGGCGTAATCGGAAACAATGACACCCGAAGTGGTTAAGGTTTGTCTTTTAATACAGGATGCTTGGTCTCCATGTGCCGAAGCAGTTTTGGAGGTTTCATTGCCTCGTTAGCTAGCCTGTCGCCACATATTATGCAGTGGGCTTGGCGCGTCAGAGTCACCTGTGGCGATAAATCCATATTTTAAGTAGGACTCCAGAAAGTTTCTTTTAAATGCAGCTTTCCTTTTCTTAGAAGTTGTAGCCTCTTCTTCTTCCGTCTCCTCATTGGGCTTTTTTCCCTTTCCGAAGAAGCTTTCCAAACATCTCTGTTTCTTGCTCATATTTGCTTGCTTCGCGGGCAGGTGACGTCACGTGACCGAGACGAGCGTCTTGACCTGAACCGACGGATGTAATTGGGAGAGAATCGCCAATTTTTTAAAATATTTTTCAAAATAAATAAATAAATTCTTACTCACTTTTGCTAGCTTTGCGGGCTCGACTGGGGAAACATGTCACGTGACCGGGACGAGCGTCTTTTCCTGAATTAATTGATCGTCGATTAAAAAAATAAATAAAATATATATATATATATATTAGGGGTGTAACGATTCATCGATACACATCGATTAATCGATATAATGCTCTACGATTTATTGGCATCGATGCTAAACGTAAACATCGATTTATATTGCCGTGTTTGACCTTGGACATTAGACGCGACTTTATTTTGAAATCCAGTTCATTGTTGCTTGCTTCCTTTTTCCGGGAGCAGTACGCGGCGCGCTGTGTTGTGAGCAGAGCAGGCACGTGAAAGGGGAGCCGACAACTACGCAGCTCCTGGGCTGGTGCTATGGCTAGTGTCCAAGAAGACGAGGAAATTCGCTCCCCTTTGGGCTTCAAGTCATTCGTTTGGAAGCACTTTGGATTCCAAAGAAAAGATGGCTCAACGGACAATTAAAATTATTGTAAATAAATAGTTCAGTAATGCACTTTAAAGTTAATGGTATTACAAAAAAGAAAGAATATTCATTTTTCTTTACTTATATGAGAAAAAATATAGGAATTTGATAAAGTTCAGTGTTAAAATAAGCACTTTGTATCCTACAATACTCTTGTAATTTCCTAAATAAAGAGTTTGTAGTACCTTGTTGATTTTGCGTATGAATTGTTATAAATCAGGATATTGTTCTATATTTTTTATTTAAAAAAATAAAATAAAAATAAAAATATCGATCGTGGCGCACTATATCGTGATGTATCGTGAATGAATCACAGCAGGCTTTACGATATCGGCAATAATCGTATCGTGATCCTTTGTATCGATATGATATCGTATCGTGACAAAACCCGCGATTTACACCCCTAATATATATATATATATATATATATATGAGAGAGAGAGAGAGAGAGAGAGAGAGAGAGAGAGAGAGAGAGAGAGAGATTTTTTTCTGTGCGGCTAGGCGGCCGGGTACCAAGTGACCCACGGACCGGTATCGGTCCGCGGACCGGGGGTTGGGGATCCCGCACTAGACAATGACAACAATACTGGCAAGCATTACCAGTGTTGACAAGGTTGAAGAGTGGCAATAGACAGCGACAGCTTTTGTGGAAAACTGGTTCGGAGCAGGGAACCCGAGGTCTGCATGCACCGGAATAACATGGGGAGGACATCTTATTTAGAGGGGGGAAATAGCCCACCAAAGTGCATTGAAAACATTAGCAGAACACACCGCACGTTATCCTGTTCCTATCAGTAATGCAGATGTACCTAAACATGTGTCCAGTGTCATAGGTTCTCCGCCCACATTCTTGGCCAAAATGTAAACAGTGCGGTGCGAAGCTACTAAAGATGCGTTCAATGTCACAGTAATTGGCGGCGCTTTTTGCATTCCTAATGAGGAAACGGGCAACAAGTTACTGCTGAAAGCTTGGCACGTTCGTTTTAATTGATTTCGAAGCACTGGCATGCAACTTAAAAAATAAAAAAAACACGTAGCGGTGGTTACCTCACGAGGGTCTTGCAGTTAGACGAAGCTTGCCATTAAACGTCCCCGAGTGTGATGTCGCCTTCCGGTGTAGAAAATGAAGGCGTTGTCGTATCGAGGATGCGTCAGTGGCCGTTCTCAAATTGCGTACATTTCTCAAGTGGAAGAGAAACTCGAAGCCACCCGCCGCCGCCGGATCTGCTACCGATGCTTCCGCCGAGTGTGCCCCGCTGCTGCGCCGCCAGCAGCTCGCCGCAAAGTCTTGTGGGTAATGAAGTCCTCAAACAAAACACTTTTTTAATCAAGCAATTATATTTTCCCAACAAAACTCAATTATTTATTAAGAATTGACTTTAGCCAAATTAATAAATGTAAAGATATTGAATAAAATGAAAACTGTTGCGGCATAAGTAATTTTTAAATAAAACGTTTTATTCTCAAAGTCCATCCATCCATCCATTTTCTGTGCCGCTCTGTCCCCACGGGGGTCGCGGGCGTCCTGGAGCCTATCCCAGCCGTCATCGGGCAGTAGGCGGGGGACACCCTGAACTGGTTGCCAGCCAATCGCAAGGCACACAGAGACGAACAACCATCCGCACTCGCACTCACACCTATGGGCAATTTGGAGTGCTCAATTGGCCAACCAAGCATGTTTTTAGGATGTGGGAGGAAACCGGAGTGCCCGGAGAAAACCCACGCGGACACGGGGAGAACATGCAATCTCCACACGGGGAGGGCCGGAGGTGGAATCGAACCCGCACCCCCTTAATTGTGAGGCGGACGTACTACCCATTGCGCCACCGAGCCTCCTAATCTCAAAGTCAATATTTAATATTGTAGAATCAGCCGACTATGACAAAATTAACGTTTATTTTACAAGTAAAATTTTAAATTTTCATTTTAAATTTTAACATTCATACTTTACCCATTTAAAAAAATAATAATAATACAGGCATGATTAAACTAATTGAAACATGTTGAATGTGATATATGCAAAATACCGTAAATAACTAAAAACATTTTATTGCATTACTTGAAAGGAGCAGCTGGTGCGTTCTATATTTTGCGACCTGATGATGGACTGAGAAGTCAGAATGAGTTTTCACTTCCTCTTGCGAGCTTTTTTTTTTTTCGAGTGTAAATGATGAACCAACCGATGTGTTATCGTGGCTCTGGCTTTCTTCCTGAAACCCAAATGTGACCGCCGCCTGCAACAGTGGAACCAAATACCAACTAAATTTAGACAGCATTTCCTTCACATACACAAACTCATTCGCGCGCACACACACACACACACACACACACACACACACACACACACACACACACACACACACACACACACACACACACGCACACACACACACACACACACGCACACACGCACACACGCACACACGCACACACGCACACACACAAACAGCTAAGATAGTTTGATTTTACATTTCCCCAAAATCAAATCAAATTATGTAATCATTTTTTTAAGTATATAATTCTTAAATTATTTTGTTTATGATGAACAATAATTTTGAATACATTTTAACCAACCCATTTTGGGAAAATATATCTAAATTAATGAATCGAATATTGAACACAAACCAGCGTTTCTGTATTATTAACCCCGAAAAAAACATTCTCCCCTAAAATATCCGAGTTATTCACTTTTCCTCAATTGGCTGTGCGCTTTTTTCTATGATTTGATTTGTCGCGTGGCGTCCTCCGGCGGCCACTTAGGAATAACGCGCCGATCGTTGCATCTCTTCCTTTCCGGGTGAAAGGTGAAACAAACATGGCGCCCCCCCGTCGAGCGACCGTGGTGTTGAAGGCGGTGAAGAAAATAGCCACCCACTTTTGTCCTTTCGAAGCCAACGTCCGCTCGACGCGGTAGGACTACTGTCGATTCATTTGGTGTATTTTACGCCGTGCTTAAAAGGTCGCTTTTACGGTTTACACGGGTCGTCGCATTAGCATGTTGCTAATTAGCCACACCTTTTAACACTATGGAAATAAAATGGTTGTCATTTGCGATTTTTAGTCCTCGCCGTTTTATCCGGACGAAAAAGTTTCAACTATTGCATGCAAGAAACGTTTGCTAAATTACACTGATAGCTTAACAAAGGCCGGATGTGTTTAAAATGCAACGGACTGTATATAAGGCATCTGGAATGTGTCTTCGTCGCCTCCTGTAGGGAATTCCTGGTCGTGGTGGGTTCGGAGAAGGCCAGATTGACCAATTCAAACTGCGAGGTGATATCCATGGTGAAACACGACAAATCAGAACCAGTTGTGGATGTCACTTATGGTAAGGGTCGGCTCATTTATTTGCATGATAAAGGATGAAAATCGAATTGCCCATCAATGGCACAACATTTGTCCAATTTCGTTGTGTACCTGTTGCACAATGACAATAAAACATTACCGTATTTTTCGGACTAAAAGTCGCTTTGGAATAGGTCGCATTAGCCATAAAATGCACAATAACATGAAAAAAACCATGTATAAGTCGCATTTTGGGGGAAATTTATTCGACAAAATCCAACAAGAACAGACATGAACGAGCAACAACAGGCTAAACGATAGGTATGCTAACGTGACATAAACACAAACGAAAAGCTGAGAACGGGCCTGACGTAACATTCAGAGTTATTCAAATAACTATTACATAAATAACACCAAAACCATCTGTGTCACTCTAATTCATTAAATCCATCGATCGTCCTTTATGTCAACGGCTGGGTGCGCACTGCTGATGGCGCTTGCACTTCAAAATATTCCACAGGCCCATATAACGAGATATAAATTATTTATCAAATAACTATTATATAAGCAATAATATTATCAAACCATCTGAGTCACTCCAAATCATTAAATCCATCGATCAAATTCCTCGTCCTTTGTCAACAACGCCGCGCGTGCACCCTGACGTCAGCCTCGTCGTTATTCCACAGATCTAGTATATAACCATATTGTAGCGTTAACAAAGTACAAGGAAAGACGTGGGTTTGGTAAACGGCTCTTTTTTTTAACAAAACAAGAATTCAACGAGCCAACAACTACTGAACTGTAACGATAAAAACATATACAAGTTGCTACACGAAATAAAATATATCAAATAACAGAAATGGGGACTCGAGTCACTGTGACTTGGACTCGAGTCGACTCGAGTCGCTGTTTTGATGACTTGTGACTTGACAAAAATAAAAAAACTTGAGACTCAACTTGGACTTGGAAGTTAAAGACTCGGGACTTGACTTGACTTGGGACACGATGACTTGAATGACTTCAGTGTTATTTAGTTTATGTTTTCAGTTTGAATATAAAATTAATAATACATTTTAAAAAGTAATATCGATAACACGGTAGGAGCGCAGGCTGAGAATGGCGTTGTCATGTTTGGATCGCTACCCTGTCAATCAATCAGTCGTGCCCTCTCTACCTACCTAACGTGTTTATTGGAGAATCACGCCCCTTTATATCAGACATGCACAAACATGTCAGCGGGAGCGGTACCGCGAGTCATCCCCTTCGGCTATCGTAATTACCTTTATGACGGCAAAAGACGGACATCACAGTGCAAGATATGCAACAGAAACATTTCAGACAGCCAGACGACAACTTCAAACTTTGTCCGTTTGGAGTTTCTAGAGCTCTGGTGTCTCCAGATGTTACAGATGAAACATAAAATGTTTCTAATGCTCTTTAATGGGTTTATTCTTTCAGATTTTTTTCAGATTATTTTTTCATATTTGCAACTCAAATGTGTCAGACACTGTCGGCAGACGTTCATTTGTTTAGATTTAGCTGTCAATCATTGTATGAGGTAATTTCTTTTTTGTTTGATTCCATGGTGTATTTTACTGAATATCAGTAATTACAGTGCAAATCCAAATTATTGTCATATTTTTTAAACAGGTTAGACCAGGGGTGGGCAAACTTTTTGACTTGCGGGCCGAATTGGGTTCTTAATTTTGACCGGGGGGCCGAACCAGGAGCAGATGGATGTAGTGTTTGTGTGAAGTAATATAAATGACATGTAAAGGTCATTGCATAAAAGGTTTTTACTTTTAGTAGATACCAAAGCATGGATATTAAAAAAAGCTTTTTGAAAACAAATGCATTTATTAACAGCATTAAAAAAAACATTTCACCAAAAAACTACTATCAGTGATTCTTATTAAATACGACACTGTTATGATGAATAACATCTTCCATCACTTCAGCGCCTGCAGGTCAGATTTATGAAATATGTTTATCTAATGAGGCGAAATCACATCCAACGGCAAACATTCTGACCAAATACATCATCTTGAAGAATCAGTGAAAGAATGCATCTAAATAAAGTAATAAAGAAATCAATAGTATTGTTGGTTTCCCTTTTTTGCTAGTGCATCATAGTCTGGAGTAAAATTCGTTGTGGTAATTCTTAGGATAGAGCCGAGGTGTCGGTCCGTTAACCTAGATCTGTGACGGGCTTTGTTGACGTTCATGTGGCTGAACATCTCACACACGTAGGTCGAGCCAAATTGTCCACTCTTTTTTAACATTCGGCACTCAGTGTCCACCTTTCTTTTCTTCGGGCCACTCATTTTAATGGAATGATTCCAGGGGAAGGTTTGTGGGTGGCATTAGCGTAAAACTGTATCTGAAAACTCAGCGCGCGAATTACGAGAATATTGACGTCACAGCCTACACTCGAAATTCGGCACTGATAGATGAAATTACTACGTACTACTGAGTACGCACACGCACTTGTGAGTGTGCACCGAGCTTTCTGACACGGCTCCCGGGAGTAAATGCGCGGGCGGGCGCTTCCCCATCTACTGGGGAAACATAGCAATTGCAGGGAAAATGACCCCAAAAAAATTAATAATACAATTTATTCAGGTTTGGCGGGCCGGATTAAACGGCCCCGTGGGCCGGATGTGGCCCGCGGGCCGTAGTTTGCCCATGTCTGGGTTAGACACATTGGACAATGATGGTTACTTAAAGTTACTTATATCTTGGCTTTTCACGTTACTAAGATCAGATTCTGCGGGTAAAATTGCAATAATAAGGTGACTTGACTTGGACTTGACTTATTTAAGGACTTGACTTGGACTTGACTTTACCTATTTAAGGACTTGACTTGACTTGCCCAAGAAAAAAATGACTTGGGACTTACTTGAGACTTGAAGGTTAAGACTTGAGACTCACTTGAGACTTGCACATGTGTGACTTGGTCCCATCTCTGTCAAATAACTATAACATAAATAGTTCACCGCCACGCGGCCCCAAGCACCGACGTCGACTTCCAGGCGTGTGGCGGCGTGGGCTTCCATCCCCGGAGGTGGCACTTCCAGCCACAGAGGTGGAAGAGAGCTCCAGAGAATAGGACCGGGCGTGCGCAAAAGCCATGTCCGAGCCCCATCCACCGTTCCCGGACAGCCACCCGGCCAAGTGCCGGCCCCTGACTTCCATCCACGGAGGTGAAAGAGAGCTTCGTAGAGTAGGACCAGGCGTGCGTAAAAGCCATCATAGTTTTTCAAACCTTCTGTGTCACTCCAAATCATTAAATCCTTCAAACTCTTCGTCCTCCGTGTCACTTACAAACAAAGCCGCTAATGATGTACGTGGGGCCCTTCGTCATCCCGTGATCGAATCTTTGTCCTTTTATGTAAACAACCGCCGCGCCGCTGACGTCACTTGAAATTCAAATTACAGTAATCCCTTGCTACATCGCGGTTTCAATTTTTATTTTTTTTTTTGAATTTTGAAAATTTGTGAAAAAATTCACATAAGTCGCTCCTCTGTGTAAGTCGCCCCACCACCCAAACTATGAAAAAAAACGCGACTTATAGTCTGAAAAATACAGTATTCTCAGCGCAGCTCCTCAATTTACGTTGACATCACCAAGATGCCACAAGATGGCGCAAAAGCATTAAGTATGACGGAGGTTGAACAAAGCCTGCTTGTGTTGAACTAAGCTTCCGCTGCTGCCACATGTCATTCATCCATTTTATGAGTGCAAACACATGCATCTCTACCATAGGTCAAGAGCGCCTCACCGTCCCATTGTGTGCGCGCCGCTTGACCTTTACTCACACTTCCCTTTTTCCAACCGGCCTTTGTGTCATTGTTGTGAGCAGATCCTCCCGCTTTTGTCTTCCTCCTCAGTGGATGGCGAGAGGCTGCTGATGAAGGGCGCCAACCTGACCAGCAGCGAGATGCTCAGCGCCTTCCAGGCTAGGTGCACGTCCAAGGACCCCCAAGCCAAGGCTGCGGCCAAATAACAAAGAACAATCACAATACTAATGTGTACAGGACTGGATATTTATAATAAAACATGTATCATCTGATTTTTATAAGCCACCGTGTGGGTACAACTTCAATCCTCTCCAAAAAGTCGATCCACAGAGGGCCATGTTACGTAATCTGCCTGAATGGTTGCGGGGCGGGATCTTTACTCAGATTATGTAGGGAGGATATTTGGCAAGCGATGACCTTTAATACACAAGTGCTTTTTCTGAAGCACAGAAAAGAATGACCAAACAAACCTTTCACCCAGTCATGTGTCTTTTGTGCGCCTAAAATACCCGAGAATTGACTAGATGGTTCGGTTCAAGTCACATTAACAAATGCATCATGTTCCAGTTAGCAATTTTATCAATAAATTTGAGTTCACTTCTCAAAGCAAAGTTATTTTTTAAGTGATAGCTCATTTTATGTTGAATTGTAAAACAATTGTTCCACCCAAAAGTAGAGCCTTATTTTCACATTATATGGACAAAACGCTTACGTTAATGCCGTACGTTTGTTTGTAAAACCTTTCCACAATGACTTTCGTGAAAAATTAATATCCCGTCATGAGTTTTAGTAGTGTTAGGCAAAGATGCTCATAGCAAGCAGGGTGAGTGAAGCCGGGGGCGGGGTTTTGCACCCCCGTCCCCTTTTCTGATTGGACCTGCGTGCCTCATAAATACCGAGAGCGCTTACTCCGCTGCCAGACTTTGGAGCTTAAACAAGTTTGGAATACCAGCAAAAAAGCAAAGACTTTTGCAACCATGGTCGAGAAGTTTGTCGGGACGTGGAAGATGGTTTCCAGCGAGAACTTTGACGACTACATGAAAGCCATTGGTAGGATAAATGTTTTGTTGATTACTGTACATTTTTTTAAACACAAAGCCACCATTGTGCATGGAATCCCCTTTGGACCCCCCCCCCTTACCGTGTGCTCGTGGTGGCGCGCAGGTGTCGGCTTCGCCATCCGGCAGGTGGGCAACCGTACCAAGCCCAACTTGATCGTGACAGTGGACGACCGGGGCGCCATCAGCATGAAGACGCACAGCACGTTCAAGACGTCCGAGATTAAGTTCAAGCTCGACGAGCCCTTCGAAGAGACCACCGCCGACGACAGGAAGACGCGGGTTCGAATCCCACACTCGCCTTGCCTTTCTCTGTTGATTTTCGTCCGCTGACCTGAATGACTCGCTCTTGTGCGCAGAGCGTCGTCAGCTTGGAGAACGGCAAACTCGTGCAGAAGCAGACCTGGGACAGCAAAGAGACGCGCATCGAAAGAGAGGTCACTGATGGCAAGTTAATAGCGGTGAGCATTTGCTTCAGCATATCCGAGTCTTGTGATTGGACTGTTGATCCGCATTTGTAGGATGGAATGAATTTCCAGAGATGTACCTCATGGGGCTCACTGTTTTTTGCGCAGAGGTGCATCATGGGAGATGTGGTGGCGGTGAGGACATACGTGAGGGAGGCGTGATGACGTGGCCACCGCCGCTAGCACCGCCGCGCCGGACCCATGACAGGCTCAGTTTCATGAGCGTCCATTTTGTCTAGTTTTGTTTTGGTGTGTTTGCTCCAAAATCCTGAAAATGGTGCAAATTTCAATAAAGCTCATTTGTCAAAGTGTGCCTTTTACTACCGATAACAATCGGCCTGGACGGAACCAAAATGGCTTCCTGCCTTTGATTGCTTTCCATCCGCAGCTCAAACAGCAAACACTTGAAAAGGTCAGCGAGCTTGATGTCCAATTCCCCTCCGGCAGCAGGAACATCCGCTCTGGCCGGTGCATCACAGAGGAAATGTCTTCTTTTTTCCCTCCTTGCAAGAGGTCAAACATTTCCCATTGCACATGTCGAGCAAGCTGAAGGAATGAAAAAGGGGTCACTTGAGGTCCCAAAGACAGATTTTGTTCTCCATCCTGAAATGAAAGAGAAGTCAGTCACATTAACCATGTTGCACAAATCCAACTTTGAATTTGTGCTGTGCATAACAGCAGCCCGCCGTTTGCGAACAATGGAAAGGCGACCATACCCGAAGGGAACGTGTTCAATGAATAGCGCTGACACGGCTGAGCAGGCGTACCGAATGTTTTGACTGCTGTTTTCCTTCCTATGTTTGAACCTTATCGCTATTGGGAGCGGGGAGGGAGCTTTCTGGGAAGGTTTGCCGTGCAAACGGGGAAGCGGCGCAGGAAGCGATGCAATCGTCACAAGGCTGTCGGCAGCCGTTTGGTGTTGTTTCCGTCAACCCAGCCAGGCTTTGCAAACACGTATGCGCTCCATCCCCGGATAAAAAGCACAGTTGGCTCACTTCAAGCCAGTCCAGAGGTGGTGCAAAGGGGAAGGGGGGGTTGCTTTTGTTTGAAGGGCTCTCGGTCACGTCCTCGGCATAACATCTGGAAAGTTCCACTTGAGCGGGAGCGTGGACGCCCTTCCTCTGCTTGTCCTTGTCTTAAGCTTGATGAGACCTTTAAGAACAATACGACGTGACCTTTTTCGCAACCTAAAAACAGCCAAGGCACAAAGTGTTTGTATGATTTCCAACTTCAGTTGAACGCTTAAAACGTGTACAAATCTTGCCAAAACATTCTCCAATTGTGAAAGAACAGACAGTTCACAACACCCCACTCAACTTTCCAGTCAGAAAAACAAGAGCGCCCCCCCCTCAGCATGCGTTCCTGTCCCCTGTCAGGATGATGGAAATCTTTCAAGTGAAGCTACACAAACAAATGCAAGACAATGGCCTTCAGGCCCACTTTCGCTAATCTTGCGTTTATGCAAGAAAAATCAGATAAGCTACGGGCGTATAAATTAGACTGACCTAAATCCTGTGTGCTGAAATGTTTATTTGTCAGCATTGTATGGACACAGCATGAAGGGGACCAAACATCTGGCGTCTGCAACTTCTACAAGTCAGCAATCAACAACATGACCACATTAGGATCTTCAAATGAGATTTGAATGCAAGTGATTCATTTCTACATTTGTTTTGCTTCCCCACTTCTTTCACCTCCTGTGCTACATTAGATTGTTTTCAGGGCTGTTTGTTTTGTTATCATGTCTACCTCCCCCAGTTTCCTCTCCAGGGATGGCGCGATCTTGCCGTTTCTGTTTGGAACGTGAAACTTCTCCGGCATGATCCCATTTTCCTCCTCTGCCGTCCGGACTTTCCCGCTACAGACGGCTCGGCGGCCTTGACCCGCCGCGCTATTAGCAAAGGATGGTTGACCTCCTGCACACTTTTTTTTTTTGTGAGGTGACGTGTGCGCATTAGGCAATAACGGGCAGGCTGAGAAGCCATTAAGGCACAGGATGAGCGATTGTTTACTCTTGTAAACAGGCCTTTGAACGGCCCCTCGTTAAAGCTCATAGGACTTATCGGCCTTGAGGGGCTCCGAGAGTCGAGAGGGGAAGACTGAGCCGACGCCCGTGTGAAAATCGGCGGGATGCCATCCAGCTGGATGGCGGACACGCACAACTGCGGGTTAAAAAAGCAAACACTTCTAAAGACTTGTTTTTTTGAGGGAGGGAGGGAGGTAGGGTGGGACAGACAGACGGACGGACAGACAGACCGCCAGGTTGGCCAAGACAAAGACAGACCAATGATTGGAGGCCGACGGATAGATTGACCATCTGCAGACCAACCAACCCATGGACAGACAAAACCCTTCCGATTGACAGAGCAACCAACAGACAGGCCGACTGACTGACTGACCACTGGCACCCCCCCTGAAAAAAAATCTCTATAAAATGACAAGGTAGTAGGAAACGAGCCAATAAATTCCAAATCCAGTCAATCCCTTTGATCCCGGCGTAACATCTCAGGATTAATTGGAGATGGCAAAGAATTTTGACACAAGGTAAGTCTGGATTTGACCCGCTTGAGCAATTAATAATCACATGATGCCCTGCCGCGAGGGAAGGGATGTTAGTGACCCTCCTTTTGTCCCGCCCGACACGCATTCCTTGAACCCCAAGCCTCCTGTCGAGCTATAGCCGAGCCTGGCTGCTTATACAAGGAAGCAAGAAAAGCGGCCTGGACAATGGCTAAAGAATTCCCACGAGCTGCTGACACTTGGACGTTATTAAAGCGGATGAAAAATGACTTGTTGAACTCCTGAAAATTGACAAGAGACTCACTAAGTTCACCCCCACGTTCTTAGCCAACGTGTTGGTTACATAACCGTGAATATAAAAGAAAAAAAAAAGGAAAAAAAAAAAAGGCATTCAAGGAGAAATTTGTGGTTGGAGGGAGCCCGTGAAGACAAAACAGACAGGTTTGCAACAGTGATGATGGAATGCCGTTGTTCCTTACTCTCGTCAAGGATTGCGCAGATGTGCGCCATAGACACATCAGTCCGGCATGACCAAAGGACTGACAAACACATGCGCCTCGGGACAGACAAACTGACCAATGCTCTGACTGACTAATGAACAAAGAGAACTTTGGCCACCTTGTGCCCCCCCCCCCCAGCCATTTGTACTGTAATCCCTGCAGGTCGGTCATGTTTTACGGAGGTCAGCGTTTGACGACCGCCGGGATCCCACGCATCGACGTCCGCCTCGCTGCCTCCATTCATAGGGGCGGCGGGGGGCAAAATCCTTTTTACAAACAGCATACCGAACACTTAAATGCAACACAAGCCCGGTCAGCATTTACGGCAGAACGAGAGCGAGGGGCTGGATGCGGACAGAAAGGGGCCGAGTTGGCGCATATTGACCAAATTTGTGATCTACAGCATATAAATCAAGATGAAGAAAGGAACATGTGTCCAAACTTGGCTGACTTTTGTTTGCCAAAATGAATGAATTGGCTTTGGCCGACCTCTAGTGGTGACAACAGGAAGCTCATTCAAACCCCTCTCGTCAAGGAGGCATTCAGCTAGCTAACGATGCAATTGGAGGATTTTGTTATGACCTGAACATAACATTTGTATTTTATCTGCCGGATGACAAATCATATGTTCTTTCACTAGATAACTGATCGCTGATGAAAAAAAGAGAAATATTCATCAACTTCCAAGGGTAAGTTGATGAATGTACATTTTGATACATACAAACATCATTTATATCACCTGAATAAACAAAAATAATTTCTTTCAGACAAGTTATTCAATTATAGAAATACATGGATTCAACATTAGTAATAATCTAGGCCCCATCCCTGCCTTGTTACATTTATTTTTGTTCTTTTTTTAACATGCAAACAACATGTTTTTGTTTAATTTAAAAAAAAAATCTATTTAACACACCAGATGGCCAAACAGGCAAAGCTGCTTGCTGCTTTCCATTGACAAATGTCACGATTCTTATTCTTCTACAAAGTCATGCAAGACTCAGTTGACATCAAAAGTTACAATTGGAAGGAAACCACACAGAAGAGCAAAACAGGTCGCCGGAGCACTTTTACATACAACTGACGACAGGTTAAGGCAACGGAATCAAATTCCCGCGACTGGTTGTTTTTCATGTTCCACTTAAAGCTGATTAAAAAAAAATAATAATAAATAAGTGGGAGCGAGCATTTTTTTTTTTGTTTTAGACCACATCAGCAGCTACAATCGCTCATTTGTTGTTATCAGCATGACGAAGGGTGACAAGAGTGGAACAAACGGAGATAATCAATTTCTTACGTCACCACTTGATGGCGCTTAATGAGCATTTGCGCTCATTTAGATTACAGTCGACTTGAAAGATTCAGCGATTTAAAATGTCTTTTTACAGTGACTTCATTTATTTCGCATTGCAATCCCCTAGTGGCTGTTTCATAAAGGCAATTGTCATTTTCAATTCATATTTTTCTAGTTCGGTTAAAACATTTCAACACTACGCTAACGCATCGAAGTGCTTGATTAAATCTTAATTGTTGATTTTCAATCAAGGTGCCAAATTGTTGGCCCCGTGCTGTTCTTTTTGTTTATTTAAATTCCAATGTTAAATTGCATTGAATTTATATTTTTCCACATTAAAGTATCCTGCTGTGGCTTTAATTTGATCCGAAATTGTTAATTGTTTAAATTGCAACTGTAAATGGATTTGTTCGAACAGCAGGAAAGTCAATCAATAAAAGTGTAAACAAACAAGTGCAAAAGAATGGAACCTCAATGATAAAAGTCCAGTGGGCAGCAAAATTAGTGCAAATAAGACTCAAGTCCAGAGGATCTCCTCCTCGCCACATTACATCACATTACGTCAGTCATCTTTGTCTTATTATATTAGCAAGAATTGGATTAAAACCGTATTGAGAAGGAAGCTGCTCATTATTGCATATTGACAAATTCCACAATCGTTTGCATACAAAGGTTGGAAAAAGAGTCGTCAGGTGACTTTTAGGTTTCCCGTCTGACCTTTTTCTTGTCTTTGTTTGCTGTTGCCGCCGCTGCCTTTTGCTCGGGTCCCTCTACCAAACACAAAACTAATTTGAACAAACTCATTTGCTCATGTTTGATTTTGCAAGAAGAATTCAGACTTACTCCAAGATGATATGATCGGCTTTTTGGAGGTAGCGATGGAAAGATCTTCAGGTTTGGGTGCCATGATTACCGCCTAATATCGGTCAATCACAACACTTTCAATGAAAGACATTTTCTGCAAGACTGCAATTCATTAAAGAGACAGTAAGACATTTCATAACCACGTCAGTACCACATTTGCAATTTTGCCAAAGCACGCATACGTGTTAATATTTTGTCACATGATCTGGCGTGCCGACATTATAAGCAAAACAAGTCTTGCCTGAGCCGCTTCTTCGCTCGTCTTCTTTTTCCTCTTCTTCTTGGGCTTTCCGGCACCCCCTGCCGGATCCTCGCTCTCCTTCTCGCCTGCCGACGCCTACGACAACACCCGTGTACATCTTAAAGCTTATGTATCACGTTTATAAATTCTTCCGTTTTAAGTTTTACTCATTCCGTTGTGGTTTATATAAAGTGGAACGAATTGAATTGTCTGAATTCCTCGTTTTGATAGCATCACAGGTCCTTCTTTTCTCCTTGTTCTGAGGTGCAGCTCAGAGCAAGCGGTTTTGGTGCGGCCTCTTTAAATACAAATGATACTTCACACGCCACTCCCTCCAGGCCGCAAGATGTGCACCTCCTTTTCCAGTCGACATATTTGTAGTTTTTAAGCCGAGGTAGCATTTACTTGCGCCGCAAACTTTTTGATTGATTAAAAGATGTCAACCGCAGAAGACTTGTCCATACATACATTACATGTAACAAAATAAATCCCCTCACAATATCTATGAACACGTCTTAAACAAGCACTGCAATCAAGCTAACCAGTAAGCTAATACTAGCGTTAGCGAGAAGCTAACAAATGCATTTAACACATTATTGTGTTACCCAAGAATAATACAGCACCTTCAATGCAATTCACCTGATAAAACAACTCAAAATACACCCACAAGAAGTGAAAACATAGAGCGCACAGCTCTAAAATCAGCAGAAAGACTGACGCTAATGCTATGAAAACGAGTGCATCAGAGACAGGCAATAATATGAAAGTGAAATATTATTTTTGTGTTATTTTTGTATCTCAAGCTTGCCGCTTAAACCTTCTCTATATCTCTTAATCCTTCTCTATACTAACAAAAGATTTCTGAAACACTCATCCTTGAACAAGCAGGACTTTTCCCACCGATATGGGAACACTGCTTGAAAAATTTAATTTGACCAGGCACTTATTTGAGGTTCTGATGCTGGGGGACGGTGCAAGGAGTTGTGTGGATTGATGCATCTAACAAGGGAATATTATGATCTCTCCACTTCGGCTTCCTTGAGTTGTTTGGACTACAAAAGTCTCTCCGAGTAATAAAGATGGCGGATTTTCAAAGCCGTTTGTCCACACCCATCATCTTCTTTGGTAGTCCCACCTAAACGGATGTGATGTAATAGATAAAAATACGTAATAGAAAAAAGAGAAAACTGAACGAAGTAAAAAATAGCCCCCGAACAGATCATAAAAGTATCTCTGCAGCACCTGGAGGGATAGATTACAAAGTACACAATAAAATGAATATAAAAGCAAAAGAAGTGGATTTTCCATGATACGTCTGTGCATAATAGATGGCTGGATGGACGTCTCAAAGGCAAAATGACATTGTGGCATCGTGAGGAATTTGAAAGTCAGACCTTGTTGGCAGGAGTCCGCTCCCTCGCCACAGGGGGCTCCTCATAATTGCCCCAGTGCTCGACGGGGGCGTTCCAGTCGGTGCCGGCGTCCTCGCCCTCTGCGGCAAAGACGCGTTTACTTGGCATTAGCGTGGGGGCTGCACCGAAAGACTGTATTTGAGAAGCACTTTTATCTACAGATTACACATTAGGTGAAGGCGTGATAGGTCAATTTTGCTCTGGTTTGCAGCGTGTGAAAAGGACAGATTGACCACACTCACTCATTCCCGCCCATTCGTCATCGGCGTGATGCATCAATTGCGGCTCCATGCACTTAGACAGTGGCTCTGGAGACAAGACAGACGCAACAGGAGGGATGGCGCTACGGCCTTGAGACGAGACGTGCGACGAGGTGTCAGTCATCTGTCCTACCTGCGGCCGCGTTCAGTCGTAGCACGGACAAAGACGCTGGGTCCAGATCCGATTTCATGTTGGCGCCTTGTGACTCCTGGGCCCAGGACCGGGGTTCGGTTCGGGTGCAGTAGGGGGCACCCCACTTGCTCGTCTCGGTGAAGCCCGTTTGGGTTGGTGGGACCTTGGCGGAAAAGTCAGTCCGGCTTCCGCCGTTGACACCGTTGCCTCCTTTGGCGGCTGATTTGGAGTTTTGAAACTCTGAAACAAAGAGCTCTAAAAATGGGCTTCCATGCCACCTCAAAGTGTACAAGCATTGATGTCCCTCGGCTTGGGCATACCATTAGCTGCTCTGTTTTTCTTCTTCTTCACATTGCTGGTGGAGTCCACATGGCCTTTGGCAGGGTGCGTCACCTCTGAGCCACTCAAGGGCTCTGCACCCTTTTCCTTTCGCCGCTGCTGCTTCTTCTCGCGGTTACTCACTTTGGTCTCCCACGCGCCTGGCAGCGAACAAATGGTCTCAGACCATATCTTTGCAACATGTGTACGCTTCTATTTCACAATGTCGGTGGCCATTACCTTCGTCAGTTTCTTTCCCGTCGTGCGCAATCACTTGCTGCGCCAGTTTTACACTCGTCTTCCTTTTCTTCTGGTCTTTTTTCACTTGTGCGGGCAGCTGCGCATTGGGCGCCTGCAGGCAAGTACACAAACAAAAGCATCATCATATTTTTTAGCTAAAAGAGGCGATGGTAAAGGTACCGTATTTTTCGGACTATAAATCGTGGTTTTTTTCATAATTTGGAGGGGGGGCGATTTATACTCAGGAGCAATTTATATGTGAATTTTTTCACAAATTTTTACTTGATCATTAACACTTTACTTACTAGTATAGTTGATCACTTCACATGTTATTTTCACTTTAAAGTGCATAAGGGCGCACTATGGCGGTGGAATAATTGAACTGAATAACTGAAAATGAGTTCTATTTACTGACTTCCGAAGTTGGGAGATTTAATGATTTGGAGTGACGCAGATTATTCGATAAACTTGTTATTTATGTTATAGTTATTTGACATATAGTTTATTTAGAGTAGCAACGTGTATGTTGTTAAACTTCAGTAGTTTCCGATTTTCTAGGGAGGCCGTGAAGGCAGCAGAGGGGGGGAGCGGAAGAGCGATCCAGGGCGCTTGGGTGTGTTGGCTCACATGTTGAGCTCTTGATTTGTGAAATAAAGAGCCGGTTACCAAACCCACGT
This sequence comes from Syngnathus acus, assembly GCF_901709675.1. Lineage (NCBI taxonomy): Eukaryota > Metazoa > Chordata > Actinopteri > Syngnathiformes > Syngnathidae > Syngnathus > Syngnathus acus. Next base: position 544,899 of record NC_051096.1, read on the forward strand.
CTTGCCTTTTTTTTTTTTTCAAGTGACACGGAAGATGAAGATTCTGATGGATTTATTGATTTAGAGCAGGTATGGGCAAACTACGGCCCGCGGGCCACATCCGGCCCACGGGACCGTTTAATCCGGCCCGCCAACCCTGAATAAATTGTATTATTAAACGTTTTTTTTTGTCATTTTGCCTGCAATGACTGCGTTTCCCCAGTAGATGGGGAACCGCTCGCCTGCGCATTTACTACCGGAAGCCGTGTCAGAAAGCTCGGTGCACACTCACAAGTGCGTGTACGTACTCAGTTGATGCACCACTTGTTTGCGACTAATCTTAACCTGTAAAGTTCTTAAGGCTTACTTTAAGGAAGTGTTTCCCGTTTCCTCACCTCTGTTACCAGGTGTTTGTGAGTTAAAACTCTGCTCTGATTTTCAGATACCCCTCACCGTGTTGCCGTTTTGATTACGTTATTTGGATGTATGCTTTCACCGATTCTTCAAGATGATATATTTGGTCAGAATGTTTGCCGTTTGATGTGATCTCATAAGATAAACATCTTGCATTAATCTGACCTGCATGCACTGAAGTGATGGATACTGTTATTCATAATAACAGTGTCGTATTTTATGAGAATCACTGATAGCAGTTTTTTTTGTTTTTTTTTTAATGCTGTTAATAAATGCATTTGTTTTCAAAAAACTTTTTTTGAATATCCATGCTTTACTACCTACTAAAGGCCAAAACCTTTTATGCAATGACCTTTACAGGTCGTTTATATTACTTCACACAAACACTACATCCATCTGCTCCTGGTTCGGCCCTCCGGTCCAAATTTAGAACCCAGTTCGGCCCGCAAGTCAAAAGTTTGCCCACCCCTGATTTAGAGTGACACGGAGGGTTCGATAAAATTGTTGTTTATATTATTGTTATTTCATACATACCGTAATTTTCCGAAAAATACGGTACCTTCCGTGTTTTGATGGAAGGCAGGTGCAGCTTGCGAAGCACATCCGGATGAAGCCTCGGGGCTTTGACTTCCTGTTGTACTAGCACAGCAGCAGCAGCAGGCTGTCCGTTGGGTTGAAGTTTCTGTTGAAATGTGACATAAACATGTTACAAACATCTTTACAATGATTAGACTTTTAGTTTAACAATGATGTTCTGGTTATAGTTGGCAAGGGTGTTAAACGGCACAGGAGCGTTAAGAGAGCAATATATTTGCAGTAATACTAAATAGCTTTAATTGTTTATCAAGCAGGCAAATTAATTTTGGACGAATAAACTATTACTGTAATGGCAATACATTGGGATTTTTCGTGGGTTTGGATATCGAAACGGAATAATTTTGAACGCGACATGTCATTAGCTCAACGATAAGCCTTGCCTACTGAATTAAGACAAAATGGCGTTCTCGTTATTATTGCAAATCAACAAATTCAATTCAATTTAGCTAAACAAGTTAACCGACGCTCTCTTCCTCAACGACTCAAAGTGTCAGACCTTCTCCCCCCCTTTCTTGGAGTGTCTTTTCTTCGTCTCTTCCAATTTAACCATCTTGGTCACCGTGGTCTTGGCGACGGGATGCCCATCGCCACGGCCACTGGGAGTGACCACCAGGATGCTTCGCTTCCTCCTCCTGCCACCGCCGCCGCACACGGCGGCCCAGGTGACGGCAAGCAAGAGCAGCGCGCTAACGGTGGCCGTGGTCAGAATGAGCCAGGTCGGGAACAGCTCGGGCTTCATACCCAAGTCCAAGCCCAGGTGGCTTCCGACGTATGCTTGCCCGGAGGACAGCAGGTCCTTCAGGCGGCCGGAAAGGAACTCGGCTTCTTCCAGCGCAAAGCCTCGCCAGTCTCCTCCAGCCATGGTGGGCTACGAATGAAGCGGAAAACCGGAGCGGCTAGCGGTTAGCCAGTTAGCTGGTAGCTGTTAGCAGTCGCATGCTAACGGAAATGTGACGTCAGGTCTCCGCTTCCTTCTTCTTTTCTTCTGCGGTATTTTTGTGCGGTTTGATGTTGCATTACCGCCACTGTCTGCACTGGAGTATGAACTGAGAGGAGGTGAAGGTGCAGAAATTTAGAAAATCATATTTTGTCATCCCCATATTCAAAGCACCTAAACACCTGCCGCTGACCATCGATGGTGCTGTGGTGGAGAGGGTGAGCAGCACCAGGTTCCTGGGGGTGCAAATCAGTGAGGATCTCTCCTGGTCCACCAACACCGCATCACTGGCGAAGAAGGCCCAGCGCCGCCTGTATTTCCTGCGGAAACTCAGGCGAGCAAGTGTGGTGAATGGTCTTTGTTGTTTCGCTGGTCTCCAAAAAAACACTCGGTGGCCGATGGCTGGCCCGGGGAAGGATGCACTCCAATGACACACGGCTGATTGGGAAAATATTTTATTCAACCGATGTCAGAGTGATGTCTCTCCAAAAGTTTGAGTGGCCCCAAGAGCAAAGATGTTTCAACTCTCGACAGCAAAGATGTTCGCCCCAAAAAAGCCCTCGCGCGCCTTGCTATTGCTCTTCTCTCTCTGTTCTCCCCCATCATTTGTACCTCGTAAGACAACAGCTGCGGTCCGAGTCTCACTCTACTGGTTACTTCCGATGCCCTTAAAAGGGCATGGACAAAGGTCTTCCTGGTCACGGACGAATGGCCCTTCCATATTCTAAGTACCTACACATTACTGAAACTAGAGCTTCTCTGTACCGCAAAAATAGCTTATGGTCTCCTCACTGCAGCTAGCTCACCATTTAAGGTGACATACAGAGACGCATAGAATCCAAAATTTACCTCATTCCCCCCTCCGGGACTTTATAAATGTCCCGAAAACGGTCTAAAAAGAGATGACATCGGTAAACATCCAAAAATCTTCACCCAACCAAATTTTCTGGTCACGTCTACAATTTGGCCTATACCTGCACAGCATATATCACGCTCGAGGCATGCTACTTAAGGTTATTTTAACTAGGAAAGCTCAAACTACTTTGGTATCCAATTCCTCCCTGACAGCAATCTGAGGCCTCTCAGGAACCACAAATAAAGAAAATTGAAGTCCACATTATCCAAATGACGATAACCACCCCCCTCAGGTAATACCTCAATACCGTCGATAATTTTTGAAGCAATGAATTTGGCGTGGTCCGTTAGAAACCTCAAAAAGTTGCCGGCCCTCCCTCGAGAAAAAGCCCTGCCAGTCTAATGACATGGAAAAAGAGGGAGGCCCTTTCTAACATCCTCAGTGATTCCCTCCACCTGGCGTCAGCCAGGTACAAGGAGTCCTGGCACATATCACAATCCACAAAACAGTATGAGCTCACAAAACAGTAAGGAAAAGAAATGACATGTTCACCGACCGCTAAACAGTCAAACTGCATTGTCATAATGTTAATATGTGACAAGGTAAATGAATAAGATAAAGTAAGGCAGCATGTAGTCATCAGATAAAGTACTGATTGATATAATATTGACGCAATATCACAGCATACTGAAACGTTGAAGCGCCCTCAGTGTTGCCCCCCTTGCATATGTAAGTGCCTGTCGATGCAAAGTCCAGTCCACTGAATGCTCAGTAGTGAATTTGCGCCGGGATCACTGCCCATGGCCTGCCGTCCATCCAAAATCTTTACGTCCACTTCACCGTCCTCAGAGTCTCTTTCCAGGCCCCGGTCAGCGTCCAGGGGTTCTGCAATAATTGGGAGCCACTGCCAGTATTTAACGATGACAACAGCACAAAACCTTGAGTTGCAATAAAAAAACAGCAATGCCCAGCGTAGGCCGGAAGTCCTCCCGGCCCCCTTCGGTCACCCCTAGTAGACGACATCTCCATAACCAGTCGTCTGCAAACAAAATCTTCTCTTTTGGGGTTGAGTGGGGCAGGGGGACGACTGGTGGTCGTCGTCTCATCGACGTGCTCAGTAGAACCTCCGAGCGTTCTCGGCATCTACTCCTTATGATTCAGAGGCCCACGTGATCCCTGAAACAAACAAACAAACAAACAAACAAACAAACACTCCCCCCCAGGAGTTATGAATAATCCCCCTTATTTCTCGTCGTGCTGTCAGTCTCGCAAGATCCCTCCTGTAGCAGAGTAACTTCTGCCTGTTCAAGTTAGTCTTTCCTGCTGCAGCTGTCACTGTCTGAAGTCCTGTCAATCAGTCTTTGCAATCGCTCTTTCCCAGTCCAAATATTAATTTTTACTCCAAATTTTCTCTTTGATTAAAATTTTTCTCAGTATTCTCAAATGGGTATCAGTCCTGTCAGTTTTGTTCACCCAATTTGTTTATGTACATTATCTTTGTCTCCCCTTCAAGTCACCTCGCTGTTCAAATCAGTCGCCCTTTTGAAGCAGTGGACCTGCAATTTTCCCAAAATGATTTACCTATCTTCCCATGGGCTCACCACCTGTGGGAGGGGCCAAAGGGGTCGGGTGCAGTGCAAGCTGGGCGGCGGCCAAAGGCAGGGACCTTGGCGGTCTGATCCCCGGCTGCAGAAGCTGGCTCTTGGGACATGGAATGTCACCTCTCTGGCTGGAAAGGAGCCCGAGCTGGTGTGCGAGGCAGAAAAGTTCCGACTAGATATAGTCGGACTTGCCTCCACGCACAGTTTGGGTTCCGGTCCAAGCCCTCTCGAGAGGGGCTGGACTCTCTTCCACTCTGGAGTTGCCCACGGTGAGAGGCGTCGAGCAGGTGTAGGTATACTTATTGCCCCCCGGCTGGGCGCCTGCACATTGGGGTTCACCCCGGTGAACGAGAGGGTAGCCTCCCTCCGCCTTCGGGTGGGGGGACGGGTCCTGACTGTTGTTTGTGTCTATGCACCAAACGGCAGCTCAGAGTACCCACCCTTCTTGGAGTCCCTGGAGGAAGTGCTGGAGAGCGCTCCTTCTGGGGACTCCATCGTTCTACTGGGTGACTTCAATGCTCACGTGGGCAATGACAGTGAGACCTGGAAGGGCGTGATTGGGAGGAACGGCCCCCCCGATCTGAACCCGAGCGGTGTTCTATTATTGGACTTCTGTGCTCGACACGGATTTTCTATAATGAACACCATGTTCAAACATAAGGGTGTCCATGTGTGCACTTGGCACCAGGACACCCTAGGCCGCAGTTCGATGATCGACTTTGTAGTCGTGTCATCGGATTTGCGGCCGCATGTTTTGGACACTCGGGCGAAGAGAGGGGCGGAGCTGTCAACTGATCACCACCTGGTGGTGGGTTGGCTCCGATGGTGGGGGAAGATGCCGGTCCGACCTGGCAGACCCGAACGCTCTGTGAGGGTCTGCTGGGAACGTCTGGCGGAATCCCCTGTCAGGAAGAGCTTCAACTCCCCCCTCCGGCAGAGCTTTTCCCACGTCCCGGGGGAGGCGGGGGACATTGAGTCCGAATGGACCTTGTTCCGCGCCTCCATTGTTGAGGCGGCCGACCGGAGCTGTGGCCGTAAGGTCATTGGTGCCTGTCGTGGCGGCAATCCCCGAACCCGCTGGTGGACACCGGCGGTAAGGGATGCCGTCAAGCTGAAGAAGGAGTCCTATCGGGCCGTTTTGGCCTGCGGGACTCCGGAGGCAGCTGACAGGTACCGGATGGCCAAGCGGAACGCGGCTTCGGCGGTTGCTGAGGCAAAAACCCGGGCGTGGGAGGAGTTTGGCGAGGCCATGGAGAATGACTTCCGGACGGCTTCAAGGAAATTCTGGTCCACCATCCGGCGTCTCAGGAGGGGGAAGCAGTGCAACGTCAACACTGTTTACAGTGGAGATGGCGTGCTGCTGACCTCGACTCGGGACGTCGTGTGTCGGTGGGGAGAATACTTCGAAGACCTCCTCAATTCCACCTACACGCCTTCCATTGTGGAAGCAGGGCCTGGGGACTCTGAGGCGGACTCTCCAATCTCTGGGGTCGAAGTCACTGAGGGAGTTAAAAAACTCCTCGGTGGTGGATGAGATCCGCCCGGATTTCTTAAGGGCTCTGGATGTTGTGGGGCTGTCATGGCTGACACGTCTCTACAACATCGCGTGGACATCGGGGACAGTGCCTCTGGATTGGCAGACTGGGGTGGTGGTTCCCCTCTTTAAGAAGGGGGACCGGAGGGTGTGTTCCAATTACAGGGGAATTACACTCCTCAGCCTCCCTGGTAAGGTCTATTCAGGGGTGCTGGAGAGGAGGGTCCGTCGGGAGGTCGAACCTCGGATTCAGGAGGAACAGTGTGGCTTTCGTCCTGGCCGTGGAACAGTGGACCAGCTCTTCACCCTCAGCAGGATCCTCGAGGGTGCATGGGAGTTCGCCCAACCAGTCCACATGTGTTTTGTGGACTTGGAGAAGGCGTTCGACCGTGTCCCTCGGGAAGTTCTGTGGAGGGTGCTTCGGGAGTGCAGGGTGCCGAGCCAACTGATGAGGGCGGTTCGGTCCCTGTATCACCAATGCCAGAGTTTGGTCCGCATTTCCGGCAGAGTCGGTTTCGTTCCCAGTGAGGGGTGGACTCCGCCAAGGCTACCCTTTGACACCGATTCTGTTCATAATTTTTATGGACAGAATTTCTAGGCGCAGCCGAGGCGTTGAGGGTGTCCGGTTTGGGGACCTCAGCATCGCGTCTCTGCTTTTTGCAGACGATGTGGTGCTGTTGGCTTCTTCAGGCCGTGATCTCCAGCACTCACTGGAGCGGTTCACAGCCGAGTGTGAAGCGGTCGGGATGAGGGTCAGCACCTCCAAATCCGAGTCCATGGTCCTCGATCGGAAAAGGGTGGAATGCCCTCTCCGGATCGGGGATGAGATCCTGCCCCAAGTGGAGGAGTTTAAGTATCTTGGGGTCTTGTTCACGAGTGAGGGGAGGATGGAGCGCGAGATCGACAGGCGGATCGGTGCAGCGTCGGCAGTAATGCGGACTCTGTACCGGTCCGTCGTGGTAAAGAGAGAGCTGAGCCAAAAGGCAAAGCTCTCAATTTACCGGTCGATTTACGCTCCTACCCTCACCTATGGTCACGAGCTATGGGTCGTGACCGAAAGAACGAGATCCCAGATACAAGCGGCCGAAATGAGTTTTCTCCGCAGGATGTCCGGGCTCTCCCTTAGAGATAGGGTGAGAAGTTCGGTCATCCGGGAGAGACTCGGAGTAGAGTCGCTACTCCTCCACGTTGAGAGGAGCTAGATGAGGTGGCTCGGGCATCTCATCAGGATGCCTCCTGGACGCCTCCCTGGGGAGGTGTTCCGGGCATGTCCCACCGGTAGGAGACCCCGGGGACGACCCAGGACGCGCTGGAGAGACTATGTCTCTCAGCTGGCCTGGGAACGCCTTGGGATCCCCCGGGATGAGCTAGATGAAGTGGCTGGGGAGAGGGAAGTCTGGGAGTCCCTCCTGAAGCTGCTGCCCCCGCGACCCGACCCCGGATAAGCGGAAGAAGATGGATGGATGGATGGATGGATGGATGATTTACCTATTCAACTCTTTTCAATATTTGTTATGCAAATTAACCCTCTTAAAATGTGTTCTTAAATACTTTCCCTTCAATAGCAGCTTTAATGCATTCATATGTTAAGAAATTTTCCCTATTCCTTGTTTCTGGTCCAGTTTCCTATTTTATTTAATTACCTTCCAAACATTTGTTGTCTATTGTGCTGCAGTCTAATCCCTATTAGCTGTATGATTTGTCATCATTCGTGCTTTTCCGTTGACACTTTAACCGTTACTGTCGCTAGATTATTACCACGCTTTGCATCCATTCCAGATTGTTGTCTCCCATTAACTCCTTTCCTTTCGAGATGCGTCTTCTGCTCCTTCCATCACTGCCTGTTGAATTCTGGCACGTCCTGTTAAAGCCTCAAAAATAATTGAATCCGAAAAAACATTGAATGTCACAAATAGCTTTTATATCTACTTACTCATTTAAATGTAACTCCCCCCCTCTGACACATTCACTCAATGTGTCACCAGGCATTCAAAAAGGAACCGGCAAAACGTCCTACCGCATCATCATATGCCTTGCAGCCAGTTTGTCGAACCTTTCACTCATCCAGAACCGTCATCCCCAAGTTCCTGAAAATTGACCGTTCACCCCACACTCGGCAACAAAAACAAAAATCATCGCACTCCTGCCAGTGAGCATACAGCCCTGCTGACAGCGGACCCTTGTGCTCACAAAAACTACACAGGCATCGAGTACCAAAATAAAAAATAGACACACAACGAATCATGGCGCCCGGGGATTCTGTCCTGAAAATCATCAATCATCAGTTTCAGTTTATTTAAAGGAAAGGTCGACATGTAACATCAAAGTTTCATGGACTGGCCTGACTCAGTTCAAGAACTGTTTTACAGCAGGTTCCTATAACATTACATACATTTCAATACAATATATAATATATATATATATATTATTGTTAATGGGTGCAAGTTTGGTTTGTTATTATAAAATATGTGTATAGCCGTTTAAATTGCATAATAGAGGTGGCTGATCTGATTTGAAGGGGTATCTTATTCCAGGTCAAAATAGATGTGCGGATAAATGAGTTATGACCAAAATTTTTTGGTATGCTGGGGTTCGGATGAGGTCCTGTGTAACTGAGCGGGTGATGCGGGCCTGTCTTTCATTACGGCCTGGGATGAGTGAATTAACTATAGGTGGGAGAGAATTTATGTGTAGTTGATGGAAGAGTTTTATTGCCATGAGAATTGTGTAATTCCAGAAGGTTAGTGCATTGGAGCGTGCAAGTGACGTGCAGTGATGGGTCCAGATTGATAGTCTGCCATGTATTTTGTATGCTCTATTGCAGGGGTGGCCAACCAGTCAGAGACCAAGAGCCACATTTTTTACTGTGTCATCGCAAAGAGCCACATCATACACATGGGCACACATGAACACCCCCCCCCCCCCCCACACACACACACACACACACACACACACCCCTCTGCTCAGCCAAATTTATTGTGTGACATTATTATGTCACGCACCAACATGATAATGACAAATTGACTCCTACAGTACTAAAACCACAGACCAAAGACCACATTTTCAACAATGAACATTGTGTGCATTGTCTCACACAGACAAACTCTCAGTTCAACAAATTCCACAAACAAAAACATAATAAGTTTTTTCACTTACTATGTGTGGCGGGACAGACCATTCGTTTTAGTTTGTCGTTTTCAGGAGACAAGATTTCAATAACGTCACTGAGGCATATTTTAACGAACTCCACTTCATTGTATGGCTTTTTAGCCCGTGCAATGTTCCAAGACAGTTAAAACAATGCAAGTGTGACAGTCTCTGAGTGCTTCGTAATTTTTTTGAAAAACTGTACCTATTTTTTTGCCTGACTTTTCAAAGTCTCCAAACTTGTGCTTGCGAAATTCAGTCCCTTTTGCAAAGTCCTTATCGATATTGGCATTAAGTGAGTTGAAGTGGCGCTGACCATTTGAAGCTTTTAAATGCGCCAATGACGTCCGACATATCAGGCAGAATGGCTTGCCATAGCGTTCAACAAAAAACAACTTTAAGCTTTTCTGGACCTAATGGGCCCCCGTAGTCACAGTCGCCATTCATTAAAAAGCCAGCAAAACCAATCGCTCTGTTTGTCCCTCCTCCTTTGCGGGATTTCACCTCACGCGCATGCACGTTTGACCAAAATACCATATTGAACTCAAGCGAAGCAAATACGCACGAAAAATAAACACAAATGTTGATATGAACGTAAAAGAGCCGCATGAAACCAGCCAAAGAGCCGCATGCGGCTCGCGAGCCGCGGGTTGGCCACCGCTGCTCTATTGTATAGTCTGGCTATAGGATCCAGAGTTTCTTTTGTGGTGAGAGACCAAATGGGAAGACAGTATGATAGGTTAGACAGTATGATAGAATGTAGATAAATATTTGAGACATTATGGGTGAGATATGGCCTGATCTTGTTATAGACATACATTTTCTGTTTGAGCTTATTAGTGAGCGTGTTAACATGTTTTTTGTAGGTGAGGTGGGAGTCTAAGTGCACTCCAAGATATTTATATGTGTTTGTGACTACTACAGTTTGATCGGATAGAGTAATGGGGACAGTTATGGAGATGTTTTTCCTAGGGGAGTGGAAATACATTATTTCAGTTTTTTTTATATTGATCGTCAGATGGTTTACTTTTAGCCAGTCATGTAGGAGCTGGAGATCAGAAGTAAGTTTGGAGTTTATGGTTTCGATGTTCGAATCTGAGGTGAAAATAACTGTGTCGTCAGCATATAATATGATTTGAGTTTGTTTGCATATGTTACGCATGTCATTGATGTACATAATGAATAATAATGGGCCCAGTATGCTGCCCTGGGGGACACCAGTGGGAGATGGTAATGGAGTAGATGTGGCCTGACCAATATTAACAACCTGGATTCTATCCGAGAGGTATGATGAGAGCATAGTTAGCACTGAGGGGGAGAGATGAAAGGAAGCTAGTTTGTTATGGAGTATTTGGTGATTAACTGTGTCAAAGGCTTTACGGAAATCTACAAAGACTGCTCCTGTGATGTGGCCTTTATTAAGAGAAGTGCGTATATCAGAGGCGTAGCCAGGAATTTTTCCAGTAGGGGCGCACGCCCACAGGAAAAAAAATCGAACATCACCCACGCCGTTCGCTGATCGCTAAAACGTCCGGGAGGCAAACGGTGAATGGATAACATCGCGCACATAGAATAGCGCAAGCACACTCGCGCAAGACCGAAAGAAAAAAACGGCATGAAAATGAAGAATCGAAAAAGCTCGATTTTTTTTTTTTTTGTTTGTTTTTTTTGTTTGTTTTTCAACCGGGGCGCAGGGAGTCCTAACCGGGGCGCCGCCCCGGCTCGCCCCGGCTTGGCTACGCCTCTGGCGTATATATTCTGTGAGTACCGTTTTTTTCCAGGTATAATGCGCCCCCATGTATAATACGCACCCTAAAATTGGCATGTCGATGCTGGAAAAAAGCCTGTACCCATGTATAATACGCACCCAAATTTTGACTTTTTTTTTAAAATTTTTTTTTTTTTTTTTTTTTTTTTTAAAGTCCCAATGATCGTCACACACGCGTCTGGGTGTGGTGAAATTTGTCCTCTGCATTTGACCCATCCCCGTGTGATTTTGATCCATCCCCTGGGGGTGAGGGGAGCAGTGAGCAGCAGCGGCGCCGCGCTCGGGAATCATTTGGTGATCTAACCCCCCAATTCCAACCCTTAATGCTGAGTGCCAAGCAGGGAGGCAATGGGTCCCATTTTTATAGTCTTTGGTATGACCCGGCCGGGTTACTTAAGTCCGTAAACATAAAATTATTTCAGAAAAAAGATCATCTTTGGGAACAACCGGATGTTATTCTGCCGGTCAGTATCACTGCGCATGCAGTAGCAAACTCGATAGCGAAGAAATATGTGAGACTCTCAACGGGATCACCAATATTTGAGTGATGTTCCAGTTATTTATCACAATTATTTATTATTATAATAATAATATATATACCGTAATTTTCGGACTATAAGTCGCGGTTTTTTTTCATAGTTTGGGTGGGGGGGCGACTTATACTCAGGAGCGATTTATATACATATATATGGGTTTTTTTCACTTTTTTGGGCATTTTATGGCTGGTGCGACTTATACTCCGGTGCGACTTATAGTCCGAAAATTACGGTAATATATATAATAATTATTTATTTATTATTCACAATTGTCATGGTGATCTTTCTGGTGATTTCTTAACTAGGCTGGATGTATTTTTTTTGTTGGCGTTGATTTCTCCGACTGCCCAGAAAGGCACCACCGCGATCAGTTAGGTTAAAATGAAGAGAGGAAAGTGACGTTGTAAAGAACCATCCGTGACAAGATTTTCTTCAAAAATTGTTGTACCATGATTTTCTTCACAAAAAGGGTTAGGGTTAGGGTTATTAAATATTAAATATTTTTTTTAAATTGTACTCATGTATAATGCGCACCCCAGATTTTAGGACAATAAATTAGTTAAATTTTGCGCATTATACATGGAAAAAAACGGTAGTAGCTGTGCAGATAGTGTAGAACGAGCTGATCGGAAGCCAAATTGTGAGTTGTTGAGAAGGTTGTTTGTTTCAAGATGTTCTATAAGTTGTTTTGACAGGGTTTTTTCTAAAAGTTTTGATATAGGTGGGAGGATTGATATGGGACGGTAGTTGGATAGGGTTGTTCGGTCGTCTGATTTAAATATGGGGGTAATTTTTGCTTTTTTCCACGCAGTCGGAAATATGGAATGTCTTATGCAGAGATTGATTAAATGGAGGATTAGGGGTAGGAAGCTACTGGCATGGGTTTTGTAGAAGTCTGTGTTTAGTTCATATATGTCTTTGGCCTTTGAGTTATTGAGTGAGCTGAGAATACTGGATAACTCTGAGAGCGTAATCTCAGAAAAGGTTAGCTTGTCTGATGAGGGAGTTATAGGTGTGGGTGGAGACGGAGGATCAAAGTGTTCTGTTAGTTCTTTAATAGAGGTGATGAAGTAATTATTAAATGCATTTGCAATCTGTTCCTGATCAGTAGTGAGTGTATTTTGTAAAGATATTTGTATGTTGTTGTTTGTATTTTCATAAGTTTGCCCAGTGATGGATTTTAGTGTCTGCCAGAGGATTTTGGGGTTCGTGGCGGCCTGAGTGATAAGTGGTTTTAGCCTTACTTATCTCTAAGGTGCATTTATTTCTAAGATGTGTGAGAGCTGTTTTATTTTCAATAGTTTTTATTGACCTATACAATTTCAGTGCAGTGGTTTTCTGTGCGATTAAATTGAGAATATCTGAGTTTATCCATGGTCATTTATTCTGTCGTAGACTGAGTTTTCTGGCAGTAGTGTATTTTTTCCGTATGGCTTCCATAAGATTCTGGAAATCTGCTAAGATTTGTTCTGGGTCGGTGAGTGCTAGTTGATTGCTCCAATCAATATTCTTTATTTCGGTTTCATACTGTGGTAGCTTAGATCTTGGTATATTTGAAATAGTGCACTGTTGATGATTTTTCCGAGGTTTCGGGTTTTTCCTAACTGTGTATATGAGAGAATGGTCTGATACAGCTACGTGGATGACTCCTGATATGCTATATTTTGCGGGTTGATTGGTGAAGATGAGATCAAGAATAGAGCTGCGAGTGTGACATATTCTAGTTGGTTCTTTTATCAGTTGGTGGAGTCCTAATTTTTCTGCCATGCTTTTTAGAGGTTTGGATGATTTGTCTTTGTAGTCTAAGTTCAAGTCGCCAATTATGATATATTCCTTTGTTTTTATATTTTTTATAATATTGGATAGATTTTTAATATAATCTGTGGGGTTTCTGTTTGGCGGCCTGTAACTGGCAATAACTGTGATTGCATGTTGGTTGGTAAAGCTGATGACCAGTTGCATTGTTTCAGTTTCTGTTGTGATTGGGGTTACTGTGTGTGCATATAATTTATTTACTAGTAATAGAATACCACCACCAGGTTTATTTGGCCGGTCTCTTCTGTGTAGTTGATAATTGTCTATGGAGATAAACGAGTCTGGTGTGATAGGAGAAAGCCACGATTCTGTAATGATGAGAAGATGTGGTTTGCCTTGTTCAGTGAGTATTTTTATTTCATCAAGCTTTGATGTGATGCTTCTTGCATTGAGATGGCATATTTTAAAACCTTTAATATTGCTTAATTGGGATATGGTTTGAATTAGTTTTATGTGATACTTATTTTTCCGTTTTGTCATTTGTACGTTATTATGGGTGCTAGATTGGGTGCCGGCATCTGTTTGACTGGAATAAGATTGCGTGATGGGCTGGGAGCGAACTCCAGAGGCATGTAGTTTTGGACTAGGGTTTAGTGGGATATTTATGAGGTTATTATGATTGGTTAATTGTGCCTGAGATCGATAGCCGGTGGTGGATACTCTAAAGGAAGTGTGGACATGATTTTTTTGCAGTGGGAAGGTAGTGTGTGACAGTGGTGTGGTTTTTCCTTTGGTGAAGGTGGGGGGGGGTGGAGTAAAGGGGCCAGGTGTGAGGACTAGCGTGTGGGGGAGCGGGGGGATCTTGGTTAGTCCGAGGTCTGAGGGGAGGTGAACTGTTGTTGTGAGGGAGAGAATGGATCGGACTATCCTCGCGTCACGACTCATGGAGCCAGTCCAGGGATTCCAGAGTGAGCTCCATGGAGAGGGAGAGCAGCCGTGCCCCCGCCTGGTTGAGGTGTAAACCGTCCCTTGCAAAAAGATTGTGCTGTTTCCAGAAGGTTGTGAAGTTATTGGTATAGGGCAGGGGTCACCAAACTACGGCCCGCGGGCCGGATACGGCCCACGGGACCGTTTAATCCGGCCCGCCAACCCTGAACAAATTGTATTATTAAACTTTTTTTTTTGGTCATTTTGACATTGAAAACAATGACTGCGTTTCCCCAGTAGATGGGGAAGCGCTCGCCTGCGCATTTACTACCGGAAGCCGTGTCAGAAAGCTCGGTGCACACTCACAAGTGCGTGTACGTACTCAGTAGTACGGACATGGCGCACTCGCGCTCTATTTGTATCAGTCCCGAATTTAGAGCGTGGGCTGTGACGACAGCATTCTTGTAATTTGCGCGCTGAGCTTTCAGATGCAGTTTTGCGCTAAAGCCACCCACAAATCTTCCCCTGGAATCCTTCCATTAAAATGAGTCGCCCAAGGAAAAGCAAGGTGGACACAGTGCCGAGCGTTTAAAAGAGAGTGGCCAATTTGGCTCGACGTACGCGACGTTCAGCCACATGAACGTCAACATCAAACCGTCACAGATCGAGGTAAACGGACCAACACCTCGGATCTCGCCTAAGAATTGCCACAACAAATTTTACTCCAGACTATGACGCACTAGCAAACTTTAACAAAAAAGACAGCGGTGTCTACAAGCCTACTGGAACCTACAAAAGGATTATAAGGAAGGAACACAAGAACTTTAAGAGACTGCTCATATGTGTCAGAGAGATTCTGCTCTGACAACTGAGCTGAACTTTTATCTGTTAAGATTGTGCATGGCACAACAGAAAGTTAATGTTCCATGGCTTTTTTTTCTATGAGGAACCCAGAGAGAGTTATTTAGTTATTATTTATTTCCTGTTTTTTCTGTGAAGAACTCAGAGAGGGTTATTTAGTTATTATTTATTTCATTAATAGTGTTATTATTTGTTTCCTGACTTTTTTTCTGTAAAGAACCTGGAAAGGGTTATTAAATAACCGTTATTTGGTTATATGTGGCTTTCTGGAAAACAATAAATTTTTTAAGCTCCCCTACGATCGTCACACATTTTCTGTTACAAACTGACACCGGCCCCCCATCAGAGAAGGGAAAAGTTATGTGGCCCTCACAGGAAAAAGTTTGGGGACCCCTGGTATAGGGGATCTTGTTGGCGGTGCAATGGGCCTGGAGCCAGATGTGTAGATCACGGATCCGACTGAACTGGGTGTCGGTGAATCGTGGGGATGGAAAGGGGCCGGAGATAATGACGGCCTTACCAGTTGCAGAAACGGTGGAGATGAGTGTGCGAAAATGTTGTGTGAGCGTCTCTGACTGCTGGAGTTTGATGTCATTGGTCTCGATGTGTATGATGACAGTGGAGATCTGTGGACGGTGAGCTGTCAGTTGGGGGATGCGGGTGTTGATGTCGAGGACCTTGGCTCCGGAGAATGAGTGGGTCTCAGCTTTGGGGAGGGAAACGTGGCGTACCATTGAGGATCCAACCACCAGCACAGAGGGGACGCGCGTATGGGTGGGTGGACAGTTTGGTGCCGGCAGGGCTGCGGTCCGTGTCCTGTGAGATTGCTGGTGGCTCTGAGCGTGGTGTGGTGGGAGGGGTCGGGGAGGTGAGGGCTTGAAAAGGGGGTGACGGGGAGGGGTGGGAGGAAAGGTGGTGGGTAGCGGGGGGTTGGGAGGAGAGCTGGTCGACATTGAGCTGGCCAGTGGCGTGTTGAGGCGTGTGGCATCATCATTAAAATCAAAAGGGTTAGGGTTAACATTTTCACGTGAATTCAATATAAACTCTCCAAGACTGCAATCGCCAACCTGCAAAATTAATACAAGTTATAAAACAACCAGCAATCTGCTCCTTGGCTGGTGGTTGATGCTGCAATAAGTCAAGTGACGCACAGAAACAAAGCAAAGCTCGCACTTGCCACAAGCAAGCTTAAGTTTCAAATGTTTGGTTGTCATCCACATAGTCAGTCATCCCATGAGTCCAAGTCTGTCATGTCATATCGTCCATTGTCCTACTGTTTGATATTAGTCCTGTCTTGTCCATCCGTGTTGCTGAAATGGGCCTTCTCCATGAACTATTTTGTTGTTCATGGTGCCTCTGATTAACCATCAGCTGTTGGTTAAGATTACAACTCATCACTCATCAATCTTGGGTGTTCCAGTCTCATGTGAGAGGAATCTTACCCTCAACTGTGACCCTTTCACCCCAACTCCAAAATACTTTGGCCTTTCACCCTGTCCCAGACACACATACACATTCTTAACCACACAAGTGCCAATTCAGTCACCTTCATCGCTCAGCTCTCATTCCACACCAAACAAATTTAGTATGTGCAAGTGAGTAGGTAATCAGTGAATATTGAAGGTAACCCTTCATTTCTGGATGTTCTTCTCAATTAAATATTTCATACAATCGTACCTTACTTTTACCGTAAAACTGTCAATTAAATAACTAAAAAATTCAGTTATTTCTACTGCTGAGCCTGTTCAAGGGTGAGCATGGGGAAAGAAGCAGCCTCAGATGGTCCTTAGAAATTTTATCCTAATTAATCATTCTGATCGAACAGCTGGGTAAAGATACTCAAAAGGCTCCCTCCGACAGTCTACTCCATCATGTTGTTTTCACTTTGCCATGTCAATGCATTTGTTATTCGAGTCCTATCACATTTATCATCTCGTTAATTGTCATTTTGTGTGACTCTTATGCAGCATTATTCTTAACTGTCAAAAGTTTCCATGGCAGTTATTTCTCCTAATAGAAGCTATACTGCAACAAACTGAGGTTGACTAGGGTTGCGGTATGCATCCACTAGCCAATAACCAACGAGCCCTCTGTAAACAATCGCGTTTCTCAAACGATCTCCTATAAAATGATTGGAACTGACTAAAGTTCGATCTAACGCATTGGTACTACTTACCTATGTTTCCCTTCCATATCGATCCGTAGATTTACTCGAAACATTAACGGAGCAGCCTATTTTGACATGAAATAGCCGGGTGCGTATAGCAGCTATCGTTATAGCATTACCCATCCGCAAATTCCCATGAGCCTCAGCTCGCAATCTCCCATGAGCCTCAGCAAAGTGTAAACAATCGCGTTTCTCAAACGATCTCCTATAAAATGATCGGAACTGACTAAAGTTCGATCTAACGCATTGGTACTACTAACCTATGTTTCCCTTCCATATCGATCCGTAGATTTACTCGAAACATTAACAGAGCAGCCTATTTTGACATGAAATAGCCTGGTGCGTATAGCAGCTATCGTTATAGCATTAGCCATCCGCAAATTCCCATGAGCCTCAGCTCGCAATCTCCCATGAGCCTCAGCAAAGTGTAAACAATCGCGTTTCTCAAACGATCTCCCATAAAATGATCGGAACTGACTAAAGTTCGATCTAACACATTGGTACTGCTTACCTATGTTTCCCTTCCATATCAATCCGTAAATTTACTCGAAACATTAACGGAGCAGCCTATTTTGAAATGAAATAGCCTCGCGGGTACAACAGCTATTCGGTGACGCCCCCTGACTACAGTTGCCGTAATGTTGGGAAGCGATGCGACCTTGTAATTTACTAGTCGTACTAAAACGTACTGAAACATTTTGGCAGAGCACTGTGTACAACCAGTATGGATCAACAAATTCATCAATTGATCCATATATAAGGCGCTCTGCATTATAAGGCGCACTGTGTTTTTTTTAGTAAAATGTAAGTTTTTAGGTGCGCCTAATAGTGCGGAAAATACGGTAGTGTTGACCGGTTGAGTTTTCTTTAGACACTCAAATCACCTATATTTGTGTTGTAGTGGTTAGCCCTCGCATGCTCCTACTCCACCTGTTAGACGGCTGTTAAACATTAATTCTAAGTTCATGCTGTGTCTCTATGTCCTCCTGGAGACAACGGATGTATCCGCCGTCTCAGGTTTTCTTTTGTAACAGAAAATCAGAAGTATTGAGGAGAGCCCGAAAGAAACGAAGGAGTATTAATAATTTGTTTTCAATTTTGTCATCCTTTCAGCAATTTAAATTAATAAGTTGAGCTTTTCCTCAGATCCAATTTCCTATTCCTCTCAGAATGCTAAAAGGAGCGTCAGCTGGCCTTAGTAGGGTCCCCCATTATTTACGAGGGGGCCACACTCTTCTGCCACCGCTTGCTGTCGTCCCAGCATATTTTCCTTAGATACATCTATATTCGTGTCGTATTGGTTAACACACACATGCTCCTATTTCTCCTGTTGGTCATGCATTCTTTTGCTCCTTCAGCATTCCGTCTTCCATCATTTTGTCATAGTTCCTTTCGCTGCTGGCCGCGCAGGCCCCTAAAATGGGCACAACTCCAGCCCCGCGCGCGTCACCTGAGCGGGGAAGGTCCAGCCTTGAAACACAGTGGGCAGGTACAGGTTGGCCACCCTGCCGCCCAGGGGGCCGGATCCCTCTCCCCGCGCGTGCAGCGCAGGCGGGCACGCGCCCCAAAGCAACGAGAGCACACCATCCTATCCGTTCCTTTTGCTGCTTCTACAAGCACGCGCTCACACCCATGCGCACTCATGAGCACAACCACACACACGCACGCACTCACGAGCACGTACGCACACACTCACTCACGGACACGCACGCACACACACACACACACACACACTTACTTCCGGGCACACACATACACGCTTCAAGCGTCCATTCATGCGCAAGCTCAAACAGACAACATTAAGCTGACAGAGTTCACAAAGATTACACAGGAGACAGAAGACATACAACGGGATTCGAATCCAGTCCACATTTTGCTTCTTGCCAACTGCTGCTGAGCAGTTTGGTCATTTTAACTGTCATCAGAGCAGATGCACTGACAAATACGCACCTCTTACTTAACTTTTGTTTCGTTTCGTTTCTAATAGCGCTGTATATTTCCCCTTTATTCTGCAGAATTTAACTTAAGTGTGCACACAAATGACTTTTCTCACATGGTATACCAATATTAAACCCCCCAGAGGCCTCTTTTCCACGTTTTCCATTTTCACACAGAAGCCGCACAGCACCTTCGTCCAATAGCGGTTTTGTCGCAGGCTCAAATTTATCGAACTTTGACAGACGTGCATGCTATTACAGTACGCCTCGACAAATCGGGATCGGACCGTTGACGCAAAAACGTACCAGCTGCCTCGGTATTCGGAAAATGACAGCCCTTCGAGTTTACCTGTCATTTCCTTGCACCAGCGTTTAAATCGAGGAGCCTTGTAACCCTCAAACACTTCTAATTCGATCAGTGTCCAAACGACGTGGCTTTCTTTTCTTCGGCAGCCTTAAAAAAAATCTGACCGGGTCTGGCCGGACCACTTCGGCACCCTTAAAAAAAAGGGTCTGACCGGGTCACTTCCACAACAGCTGTATTGCTGTTTGGGGTGGCAGCTGCACTGACTACGACTTGAAGGCCCTGCAGCGCATAGTGAAAACGGCTGGTAAGACTATTGGTGCTTCTCTCCCCTCCTTAAATGACATTTACACCTCCCATCTCACCCGCAAGGCGACCAAGATTGTGAGTGATGTGAGTCACCCCGCTCACTCTTTGTTTGATCTTCTGCCCTCTGGGAGGCGGTACAGGAGCCTGCGCTCCCGCACCACCAGACTCTCCAAAAGCTTCATACTCCAGGCTGTTAGGATCCTGAACTCGCTCCCCCTTTCTGCGTAGCGTCCTGTTCTTTGCGCTATGCTTACTGTCTGCTGTATGCGCACTGGCTCGGTTTTGCTCCTCTTATTTATTGGGTTATTGGTTTATTATTTATTCATCGCTCATTTTATTTATTTGTTATTTTTTATTTATTATTTATTGTTTGTGCCTTCTTGTTTTTATTTTGTGTCGTCTGCTTGTATGTCTCGTCACCGTGGGATACAGGAAACGGAATTTCGGTTTCTTTGTGTGTCTTGACATATGAAGGGATTGACAATAAAGCTGACTTTGACTTTGACTTTTGACTTTGACATTCATGCTCACAGTTACGGATGCCAAGGCTGCGCACTTTTCCTATTTGCCAAACGCGGTCAGCGCAAGCCTCCCTTTTTCGTTCGACCTTGACGGAGACTAACCGCGCCACCGAACATCTCAACAAGTGCGCACTTGGCCCGTACGGCCACTGTGTGCGACTGCAGTGTCTCGGCTCTTCCAGGAACTACATCTGGGGCAGGTCGTTTCCTGTCGCAACAGTGTTCAATCGTATCTGTGTTTTCGCCTCAATCACACAGCTAAAATTTCTATCCTCCATCGGATCTGTCGCCAAACTCAAGTCCACGTTTTATGGGACTTTCTGCTATTCTTTTATTGTGACGGCCAACAGCGATGTCCCAGACAACCTGTCCCGTCACGTGCCACTTCCTTGGGGCATTTCTTTTTCCTTATTCATCATTCTCACCAGACATGTCACTCACTCCGCTGTGCACATTCCCCATTACGTTTTAAGTTACTGTTCACTTTTTATTTGTTATTTTTTATTTATTTTTTCTATTTTTATTTTACTTTTCCTTTGCTGCTTCTATTTGGGGGCCACTCCCCCTTCAAAAGTCGAATTATGACGACTTTTGACTAGGAGAGACAACTTACTCCCGGAACGGCTCATGGCCACATCAGATTCGTTTGTAACTGCCCCCCCTCAAGGGGCCAACACCCCCCCCCCCCTTTCCAAGAATCGAGCATATCGCGGCAACTGTGGGCGAAGCATCTCACCTTAATGACAGCCGCTGGCCAGCCGCTGGATTCTCGCTCAGGAAGCGGGCGGGAATTCCCCGGGGGAACACGAATCCTGTTCGTGACGCCAAAAATGTGGTGAATGGTCTTTGTTGTTTCGCTGGTCTCCAAAAAAACACTCGGTGGCCGATGGCTGGCCCGGGGAAGGATGCTCTCCAATGACACACGGCTGATTGGGAAAATATTTTATTCAACCGATGTCAGAGTGATGTCTCTCCAAAAGTTTGAGTGGCCCCAAGAGCAAAGATGTTTCAACTCTCGACAGCAAAGATGTTCGCCCCAAAAAAGCCCTCGCGCGCCTTGCTCTTGTTCTTCTCTCTCTGTTCTCCCCCATCATTTGTACCTCGTAAGACAACAGCTGCGGTCCGAGTCTCACTCTACTGGTTACTTCCGATGCCCTTATAAGGGCATGGACAAAGGTCTTCCTGGTCACGGACGAATGGCCCTTCCATATTCTAAGTACCTACACATTACTGAAACTAGAGCTTCTCTGTACCGCAAAAATAGCTTATGGTCTCCTCACTGCAGCTAGCTCACCATTTAAGGTGACATACAGAGACGCATAGAATCCAAAATTTACCTCACAAGTGCTCCTCCGGCCGTCATGACTACATTTTACCGTGGCACCATTGAGAGCGTCCTCTCCAGTTGTATCACTGTTTGGGGTGGTAGCTGCACTGAATACAACATGAAGGCCCTGCAGCGCATAGTGAACACGGCTGGTAAGGTTATTGGTGCTTCACTCCCCTCCTTGAAGGACATTTACACCTCCCATCTCACCCGCAAGGCGACCACGATTGTGAGTGATGTGAGTCACCCCGCTCACTCTTTGTTCGATCTTCTGCCCTCTGGGAAGAGGTACGGGAGCCTGCGCTCCCGCACCGCCAGACTCACCAACAGCTTCATTCTCCAGGCTGTTAGGATCCTGAACTCTCTCCCCCCTTCTGCGTAGCGTCCTGTACTTTTGCGCTATATTCTGACTGTCTGCTGTATGCACACTTGCTCCATTTTTGCTCCTCTTATTTATTGTGTTATTTGTTTATTTATTATTTATTCATCACTCTTATTTATTCGTTGTTTGTGCCTTCTTGTTTTTATTTTTTTGTGTTGTTTACTTGTATGTATATTGTGTACTATGTCTTGTCACCGTGGGATAGTGGGAACGTAATTTCGATTTCTTTGTGTCTTGGCATGTGAAGAAATTGACAATAAAGCTGACTTTGACTTTGACTTTATTTGTGCACTATTACAAAGTTGGAATTATGAATGACAATACCATCAAGCACATTTTAAATTGGTCGCATATTTATCAACACATTAACTCATTGCATTATTATGATGTTGAAATGCATATTAATTCCTTGTCCAAGCAGAATTTCTTCACCCTAAAAATAATAGATGACCGACTGTATCCCATTAGAATTATCCAGGGATGGGACCAAGTCACACATGTGCAAGTCTCAAGTGAGTCTCAAGTCTTAACCTTCAAGTCTCAAGTAAGTCCCAAGTCATTTTTTTCTTGGGCAAGTCAAGTCAAGTACTTAAATAGGTCAAGTCAAGTCCAAGTCAAGTCCTTAAATAGGTCAAGTCAAGTCCATGTCAAGTCACCTTATTATTGCAATTTTACCCGCAGAATCTGATCTTAGTAACATGAAAAGACAAGATATAAGTAACTTTAAGTAACCATCATTGTCCAATGTGTCTAACCTTTTTAAAAAATATGACAATAATTTGGATTTGCACTGTAATTACTGATATTCAGTAAAATACACCATGGAATCAAACAAAAAATAAATTACCTCATACAATGATTGACAGCTCAAGCTAAACAAATGAACGTCTGCCGACAGTGTCTGACACATTTGAGTTGCAAATATGAAAAAATACTGTCCATCTGGACACCCCAGGAACGTACGCCAGGATCCTGTTTGTGGACTTTAGCTCGGCGTTCAACACCATCGCTCCTGACATCCTCCAACAAAAGCTCATCCAGCTTGCGGTGCCTGCCTCCACCTGTCAGTGGATCACCAGCTTCCTGACCAACAGGAGACAGCGTGTGAGGCTGGGGGGCATCACATCTGACACCCGGACCACCAATACTGGAGCCCCTCAGGGATGCATCCTCTCCCCACTGCTCTGCTCTTCTCTACACCAACGATTTCTCCTCAGGTGACTCTCCTGTGAAGCTCCTGAAGTATGCAGACGACACCACTCTCATCGGACTGATCCAGGACGGTGATGAGACTGCGTACAGACAGGAGGTGGAGCGGCTGGTCCACTGGTGCAGCCAAAACCACCTGGAGCTGAACCCGCTCAAGACCGTGGAGATGACAGTGGACTTCAGGCAAGACACTTCACCACTTTTACCCCTCACTATCCGCAGTAATACCATTCTCTCCACAGACACCTTCAAGTTCCTGGGAACCACAATCGCGCGGGACCGGACATGGACCGGCCACATAGACTCTGTCCGGAAGAAGGCCCAGCAGAGGCTGTACTTCCTGAGACAGCTCAAGAAGTTCAACCTGCCGCGAGAGCTTCTGAAGACCTTCTACACTGCCATCATCCAGTCTGTCCTCTGCACCTCCATCACTGTCTGGTTTGGATCGGCCTCCAAACAAGACAAGCACAGACTGCAACGGACAATCAGGACTGCAGAAAAGATAATTGGAATCAATCTCCCATCTATCCAAGACTTGTACCTGTCCAGGACCAGGAAACGTGCAAGGAACATCTCTACAGACCCTTCTCACCCAGGTTGCAGTCTGTTTGAACTACTCCCCTCCGGACGGCGTTATAGAGCTCGGTACGCCAAAACCAGCAGACACAGAGACAGCTTCTTCCCCCAGGCTGTTGCTCTGATGAACACACACCACTCTTAGAGTCTCAGAGTCATTACTGTGCAATAACATCCTGCTCTCCACGCCTTTTTTGAATTGTCTACACTGTTTGTACTGTGTCCTCTCTGTATCCATCCATTGCAGCCTGGTCATCCTGGAAGAGGGACCTTCCCATCTGTGGTCTCTTCTCAAGGTTTCTCATTTCCCCTAGCTGGAGTTTTGAGTTTTTCCTTGCCCTTTTGGGAGTTTAAGATCAGGGGATGTTTGAGAATATTTGCCATTTTTCACATGTCCTGAGTGTTGTTAGTCACCTAAATGTTGAACAGAGGGTGTGATTTACCGAAGTCAAATTCCTTGTTTGGCACGCTCAACATGGCGAATAAAAAACTCTTGAATCTTGAATCTGGTCATTACAGCGGCTGTTTCCCGTGCGCATGCGCACTTACAAACATGCCCCGTGCACTTGTCTGTTTCTCTAAAAGCGCTTGGGTTTTCCCCCTTATACTTCAGATTTCTAACTTTAGTGTGCACACAAATTACTTTTCTTACATGGTATACCAATATTAAACCCCCTGAGGCCTTTTTTCCACGTTTTCCAATTTCTACCGGCTGCGCACTTCTCCTATCTGCCAATTGCGGTCTGCTTCAAGCCGTAAATTTCATCAGACTTTGACAGGCGTGTATGCTATTACAGTGCACCTCGACAATCGGGATCGAACCGTGTCGACTTGGGTACGACCGCAGCGCACCAGTTCACCCCGGTAAGTTGCCCAAAGAGTATCTCTAAGAGGCTAACGCGCCAGCGGTCCGCCGGGGGAACTCCGCAACCCACACACACTCCTAATCTGATCAGTGCCCAAAGAACGTGGTCTGCGCACATCATTCTCTTCGGCACTCTTGGTCCCAGACCCGGCCGGTATTTTTCCCACATTCATTCACACAGTTACGGATGCCAAGGCTGCGCACTCCTCCGCTCTGCCAATTGCGGTCTGCAGCAAGCCTCCCTTTTTTGTGCGACCTTGACAGAGACAAATGCCACTACCGAACATCTCAACAATCGCATTTGGCCCATACGGCCATTGAGTGCGATCTCAACATCCCAGCACGTCCCGGGAATTTTGCCTCCGGTGGCTTGGTGGCGCACGTCTCTTGTCGCAAACAGTGTTCAATCGTATCTGTGCTTCCGCCCCACTCATACCGCTAAAATTTATCTGTCGCCAAAATAAAGTCCACGTTTTATGGGACTTTTCTATTATTCTTCTCTCGTGACAGTCGATCAGGGATGTCCCAAACATCCTATCCTGTTTCACGTGCCCCCCTCTCTCGGGGCATTTCTTCTTTCTCATTCATCATTCAGGCTATTGCTCTGATGAACACACACCACTCTTAGAGTCTCAGAGTCATTACTGTGCAATAACATCCTGCTCTCCACACCTTTTTTGAATTTGTCTACACTGTTTGTACTATGTGTCCTCTCTGTATCCATCCATTGCAGCCTGGTCATCCTGGAAGAGGGACCTTCCCATCTGTGGTCTCTTCTCAAGGTTTCTCATTTCCCCTAGCTGGAGTTTTGAGTTTTTCCTTGCCCTCTTGGGAGTTTAAGATCAGGGGATGTTTGAGAATATTTGCCATTTTTCACATGTCCTGAGTGTTGTTAGTCACCTAAATGTTGAACAGAGGCTGTGATTTACCGAAGTCAAATTCCTTGTTTGGCACGCTCAAACATGGCGAATAAAAAACTCTTGAATCTTCACAGGATAGGGTGAGATGAGGGGAAAAGCTGAAAGGAAAAGAAGAGTAAATTGCTATGCAGGAAATTCCAGCTCAGACATGTATTTCGTTTTACAAAAGATGCCTTAAATATGAAGACACAAAGACTGTTGCTGCCATAAAATACTTTCCACTTCTTTATTATGTTTTTAAAATGTGGTCATGTTCTGGTGGACATTACCATTTTTTGGGGGGGGCAGGGGATGGTATTTGCGAACCTGAATGCGTGACTGAAATAAATAAATTTAAAAAAGACGTAACTTCAGAAGTCGGCATCCAGAGTGAACTCGCAGTCTATCATGTTGGACATGACTCCAAATTTCTGGTACTCGCCCACTCGCTTCTCAAAAAAATTGGTTTTCCCCTCTAGCGAAATAGACTCCATGAAGTTAAACGGGTTCTTGGACATGTAAACCTTGAAAGAAAAAAAAAGAACATCAAGAACCAGCTCAGTGGCCTAGTGGTAGAGTGTCCGCCCTGAGACTGAAAGGTTGTGGGTTCAAACCCTGGCCGGGTCATACCAAAGACTACGTATAAAAATGGGACCCATTGCCTCCCTGCTTGGCACTCAGCATTAAGGGTTGGAATTGGGGGGTTAGATCACCAAATGATTTCCAAGCGTGGCACCGCTGCTGCTCACTGCTCCCCTCTCCCCCAGGGGATGGATCAAAATCACACGGGGATGGGTTAAATGCAGAGGACAAATTTCACCACACCCAGATGTGTGTGTGACGATCATTGGGACTTTAACTTTAACTTAACTTTAAGAAGCTCATTCTTATGAATGTTGAGCGAATATTCTATTTGTTGGTCAACTGGGACAATGCTCAATTTGACGGGGTTACCTTGGCCAGTCCCAGGTCAGAGAGCAGCCGGTCTGCCACAAATTGGATGTACTGCTTCATCAGGGAAGAGTTGATTCTGATAAGATCCACCGGTAAGGCCTCGCTCAGAAACTCCTGACTCGGTAAAACCAGGCCATGTTATTATTAGTTATTAGCATATGCTAGTCAACTAGGATAAGCCGTTTAAAGTGGGTGACCTGTTCAATGCTAACGGCTTTGGTGATGATGTCCTTCACCCGATCCTGGGAAGGCTTCTTCAACAGGTAGCTGTAGAGCAGACAGGCAAAGTTGCAGTGCAGTCCCTAAAGAGGATTAAGAAGAGAGAACATGCTGACTTCCGCGTTAGCCACCACACGCTCGCTAGCAAAGGACATGGACCTCGTCCCGGCTGATGAGCTTGTTGGAGTAAGCGAGGCCGGGCATGAGGCCTCTTTTCTTCAACCAGTAAATGGCGGCGAAGGAGCCAGAGAAGAAGATGCCCTCCACTGCCACGAAGGCCACGATTCGCTCGGCTGTCAGCACAAAAGGCGCACCATCTTTCTGACAACTTTTTGACTTGTCGCTACATTTTGAAAACAGATCCAGCGGTTGCATGAGTGCTTGACGTTGTGCTTTCTCACCAAAGGTGGACCGGATGTCATTTATCCACTGCAGCGCCCAGTCGGCCTTGCGCTTGATGCATGGCAACGTTTGAATGGCATTGAAGAGATAGTCCCTGGAAATATAACAAAGGAGGAACAAGACTGGTTGTTTTCCAAAAAAGGGGGGACAGCTGAAAATGTGAGCTGCAGTTGAGCTGTTGATGTTGTTTCATGCCAAAAAAAGAAAACAACATCAGACCTTTCCTTGAGGTCCCGTATGTAGGTGTTGATGAGCATGCTGTACATCTCCGAGTGCACCGTCTCCATCAGGATTTGGAAGCTGTAAAAGGAGCGCACCTCGGGCACCTGAACCTCCCGACAAAACCTCTGCACCTGGTTGCACGAGTAAACATACGTGACATTAGTACGACAGCACTTTAAGGTGCAAGCCACCCGACTTGCCAACTCACTTATTTCAACTCACTCTCAAGAATAAAACACAATTGAGGAAGTTAACGCTCGTCAGGAAGTCTATTGATAGGCCACTCTCATTCTTAGGTTTTCAGGCCCAGATTGCATGACTGGACGAGTAACCGCATGTTGGTGCAATCTGCCCCCCACCCCTTGCAACTTTCCAGCTGTCCTATCGTTTGCCGCAGAATTTGCGCACCCTCATGGCTTCTTGCCTATTCATGCGTCACACTGGTCAAAAACTGACTTCCCAGATACAGTTGTATGCAAACATTTGGGCACCACTAATCATTTTCATGATTTTCCTTGATAACTCATTGGTTGTTCGGATCAGCAATTTCAGTTAAATATATCATATAGCAGACAGTGATATTTGAGAAGTGAAATGAAGTTTATAGGATTTACAGAAAGTGTGCAATCATTACTTGAACAAAAGTATGCAGGTGCATAAATTTGGGCACCCCAACAGAAAAATCCTCCAGCCTCTAAACGCTTCCTATAGCTTCCAATGAGAGTCTGGATTCTGGTTGAAGGTATTTTGACCATTCTTCTTTACAAAACATCTCCAGTTACAGGTATTTAATGTGGCCAGTTGCAAGTTGTTCTTCTCTTTGCATCTTCTCTGAAGAGTGGCAGCATGGGAGCCTCAAAACAACTGACAAATGACCTGAAAACAAAGATTGTTCAACGTCATAGTTTAGGGCAGTGGTCCCCAACCACCGGGCCGCGGACCAGTACCGGTCCGTGGGTCACTTGGTACCGGGCCGCCAAACCGCACAGAAAAAAAAAAATATATATATATATTTTCGTTAAATCGACGATCAATTAATTCAGGTCAAGACGCTCGTCCCGGTCACGTGACATGTTTCCCCAGTCAAGCCCGCAAAGCTAGCAAAAATGAGCAAGAATTTATTTTGAAAAATGTAAAAAATTTGGCGATTCTCTCCCAATTACATCCGTCGGTGCATCTGTGTCTCTTGACACAGGTTAATTCAGGTCAAGACGCTTGTCCCGGTCATGTGACATGTCACCCCAGTCGAGCCCGCGAAGCAAGCAAAAGTGAGCAAGAAACAGAGATGTTTGGAAAGCTTCTTCGGAAAGGGAAAAAAGCCCAATGAGGAGACGGAAGAAGAAGAGGTTACGACTTCTAAGAAAAGGAAAGCTGCATTTAAAAGAAAAGTTCAGGAGTCCCACTTAAAATATGGATTTATCGCCACAGGTGACTTGACACGCCAAGCCCACTCTGCATAATATGTGGCGAGAGGCTAGCTAACGAGGCATTGAAGCCTTCAAAACTGCTTCAGCACATGACAACCAAGCATCCTTTATATATATTAAAAGACAAACCTTTGGAATATTTGGAAAGAAAAAAACGTGAACATCAACATCACACTTCGGGTGTCATTGTCTCCGATTACGCCTAGATGGGACCGACTCGTTTTTGAGAAACAAGCTCAGTGCTCCCACTAATGCAACGTAATGGTGAGTTTTATTTTTATGTCGTTTATACTTGTTTTTATGCCAGTCGTATCATTTTATTTCATCGTATTTATTCATTTATTATAAATGTATTATTTATTAATATAAATGTACTATTTATTTATATAAAGGCCGGTCCGCGGAAATATTTCTAACACGTAACCGGTCCGTGGCGCAAAAAAAGGTTGGGGACCACTGGTTTAGGGGAAGGATACAAAAAGCTAGCTCAGACATTTCAGCTGTCAGTTTGCACTGTGAGGAACATTGTGAGGAAATGGAAGACCACAGGCACAGTTCTAGTTAAGGCCCCGAGTGGCAGGCCATGAAAAATCTCAGATAAGCAGAGGCGAAGGATGGTGAGAACAGTCAAAGTCAACCCACAGAGCAGCTCCACAGACCTACAACATGATCTTCATCCAGATGGTGACACTGTGCGTCGTTGAACTATTCAGTGCACTTTGTACAAGGAGATGCTGTATTGGGGAATAATGCGGCAGAAGCCTTTTCTGCGCACATGCCACAAACAGAGTCGCTTGAGGTATGCTAAAGCACATTTGGACAAGCCAGCTTCATTTTGGAATCAGGTGATGTGTACTGATGAAACTAAAATGTTGTTATTTGGACATAACAAGGGGCGGTATTCATGGAGGAAGAAGAACACAGCATTCCATGACAAACACTTGCTACCCACAGTCAAATTTGGTGGTGGTTTCACCATGCTGTGGGGCTATGTGGCCAGTGCAGGTACTAGTAATCTTGTTAAAGTTGAAGTTGGCATAGATTCAGCAGATTTTTGCAAACAATGTTCAAGAATAAGTGACAAAGTCAAAGTTCCGCAGGGCCTGGATACCTCAACAAGACAATGACCCCAAACACTGCTCAAATTCTACTAAGGCATTCCTCCAGAGGATGATGGTGTTCTGGAATGGCCATCTCAGTCCCCAGACCTAAATATTATTGAAAATCTGTGGTGTGCTTTAAAGCGGCCTGTCCATGCTCGGAAACCATCAAACCTGACTGAACTGGAGATATTTTGTCAAGAAGAATGGTCAAAAATACCTTCAACCAGAATCCAGACTCTCATTGGAAGCTATAGAAAGTGTTCACAGGCTGTTATTTCTGCAAAAGGAGGATTTACTAAACATTGATGTCATTTTTCTGTTGGGGTGCCCACAGAGGCGTAGCCAAGCCGGGGCGAGCCGGGGCGGCGCCCCGGTTAGGACTCCCTGCGCCCCGGTTGGAAAAAAAAAAAAAAAAAAAAATTCGATTCTTCATTTTCATGCCGTTTTTTTCTTTCGGTCTTGCGCGAATGTGCTTGCGCTATTCTATGTGCGCGATGTTATCCATTCACCGTTTGCCTCCCGGACGTTGTTTTAGCGATCAGCGAACGGCGTGGGTGATGTTTGATTTTTTTTCCTGTGGGCGTGCGCCCCTACTGGAAAAATTCCTGGCTACGCCTCTGGGTGCCCAAATTTATGCACCTTCCTACTTTTGTTCAAGTAAGGATTGCACACTTTCTGTAAATCCTATAAACTTCATTTCACTTCTCAAATACCACTGTGTTTGTCTGCTATATGATATATTTAACTGAAATTGCTGATCCGAACAACCAATGACTTATAAAGGAAAATCATGAAAATGATCAGGGGTGCCCAAACTTTTGCATACGACTACCGTAATTTTCGGACTAAAAGTCGCTCCGGAATATAGGTCGCATTAGCCATAAAATGCACAATAACGTGAAAAAAAACATATATAAGTCGCTCCGGAGTATAAGTCGCATTTTGGGGGACATTTATTCGACAAAATCCAACACCAGGAACAGACATGAACGAGCAACAACAGGCTAAATAATAAGTAAACTAACGTGACATAAACACAAACGAAGAGCTGAGAACGGGCCTGACGTAACATTCAGAATTATTCAAATAACTATTACATAAATAACACGTTTATAAAACCATCTGTCACTCCAATTCATTAAATCCATCGATCGTCCTTTATGTCAACAATGGGTGCGCGCCGCTGACGGCGCTTGCACTTCAAAATATTCCACAGGCCCACATAACGATATATAAATTATATATCAAATAACTATTATATAAGCAATAATATTATCAAACCATCTGTGTCACTCCAAATCATTAAATCCATCGATCAAATTCCTCATCCTTTGTCAACAACGCCGCGCGTGCGCCCTGATGTCAGCCTTATTCCACAGATCTAGTATATACGTAACTATATTGTGCGTTAACAAAGTACAAGGAAAGATGTGGGTTTGGTAAACGGCTCTTTATTTAACAAAACAAGAGTTCAACGAGCCAACAACTACTGAACTGTAACAATAAAACCATATACAAGTTGCTAAACGAAATAAAATATATCAAATAACTATAACAAATAGTTCACCGCAACACGGCCCCAAGCACCGGCATTGACTTCTAGGCGTGTGGCGGCGTGGACTTCCATCCCTGGAGGTGGCACTTCCAGCCACGGAGGTGGAAGAGAACTCCATAGAATAGGACCGGGCGTGCGTAAAAGCCATGTCCGAGCCCCATCCACCGTCCTCGGACAGCCACCCGGCCGAGCGCCGGCCCCAGACTTCCATCCACGGAAGTGAAAGAGAGCTCCGTAGAGTAGGACCGGGCGTGCGTAAAAGCCATCATAGTTTTTCAAACCTTCCGTGTCACTCCAAATCATTAAATCCTTCAAACTCTTCGTCCTCCGTGTCACTTAGAAACAAAGCCGCTAATGATGCCGGTAGTATGTGGGGCTCTTCGTCATCTTCGTCATCTTCGTCATCCGTAATCGAATCTTTGTCCTTTATGTAAACAACCGCCGCGCCGCGCTGCTGACGTCACTTGAAATTCAAATTGCAGTAATCCCTTGCTACATCGCGGTTTCACTTTTTTTTTTTTTGGGGGAAATGTTTGAAAAAATTCACATATAAGTCGCTCCTCAGTATAAGTCGCCCCCCCACCCAAACTATGAAAAAAAACGCGACTTATAGTCCGAAAATTACGGTATTTGAATCATGTCCAACACTTTAAGATCTGCAGGCTCTCGGCAAGCACTTAAATCAGGCAGGAATGGAAAGGGTTTAACAAAAATGTAGAGCATCACATCAAAACAGAGGTGAATAATATCCATCCATCCATCCATCCATTTTCTTCCGCTTATCCAGGGTTGGGTCGCGGGAGCAGCAGCTTTAGGAGGGACTCCCAGACTTCCCTTTCCCCAGCCACTTCATCCAGCTCATCCCGGGGGATCCCAAGGCGTTCCCAGGCCAGCCGAGAGACATAGTCTCTCCAGCGCGTCCTGGGTCGTCCACGGGGTCTCCTACCGGTGGGACATGCCCGGAACACCTCCCCAGGGAGGCGTCCAGGAGGCATCCTGATTAGATGCCCGAGCCACCTCATCTGGCTCCTCTCAACGTGGAGGAGCAGCGGCTCTACTCCAAGTCTCTCCCGGATGACCGAGCTTCTCACCTTATCTCTAAGGGAGAGCCCAGACACCCTGCGGAGGAAACTCATTTCGGCCGCTTGTATCCGGGATCTCGTTCTTTCGGTCACGACCCATAGCTCGTGACCAAAGGTGAGGATAGAAGCGTAGATCGACCGGTAAATTGAGAGCTTTGCCTTTTGGCTCAGCTCTCTCTTTACCACGACGGACCGGTACAGAGTCCGATCTCGCGCGCCATCCTGCCCTCACTCGTGAACAATGTTAGGGTTGATAGATTAGTTTGATCCTATGCTTATGTTGGAATGTAACCTGTAATAAATAACCTAGCTAGATTAGTTTGATCCTATGCTTATGTTGGAATGTAACCTGTAATAAATAACCTAGCTTGTCCTGTCTTACACAACGTCGTAAAACACCCCCTGCTATGCTTTGACCAGAGGTCAGGGGCTTCAACTCCATCCTGTCCACTCTCACCCCATCCTGTTTCTCTCAATAAAAATGCTCTTGCAAGAGGCCTGAGTCAGACCTCATTCGATCATCGCTGTACGCACAGCGACGAATGACTCCATTTGCAAGTGCTTAAAAAGGGCATACTGTCTCCCGTGTGGTTCTTGCAAAAATAAGTTAGAGTGAGCACCACTCTAACATTTTGGTGCCGAAACCCGGGATCTCTCATACCCGCCATCTGGCCGACGGAGGACGACGTGCTGCATTGTCGACAAGCCAGCGTCCATTAGGAGGACCTGGAAAAGAAAGACCTGGGA
Source organism: Syngnathus acus (assembly GCF_901709675.1). Taxonomy (NCBI): domain Eukaryota; kingdom Metazoa; phylum Chordata; class Actinopteri; order Syngnathiformes; family Syngnathidae; genus Syngnathus; species Syngnathus acus. The sequence goes on from NC_051096.1 coordinate 578,018, forward strand.
AGAAAATTCTTCGCTGGGCCAGCATCTTAGGTCTGCCTTCGTCTGACAGAGGTGGATTGACGGGATCCGGCAGTGCAACGAACCAGGGGACAAGTAAGTTAAAGCCCTAAAGTTGTGTGATTGTGCTGTGTGAAACGCGTAAAAGGTAGAGGTGCACGGGATATAGCTTGGGTTCAAGTCCCAGGGGAAGAAACAGGCTAAGAAAAGCAGAGCTTCTTTTTCGTTCATCGAAGAAGTGCGTAGATTCTTCTTTGTCTGTTTTTCCAAGCTGAGGGATCTGGCTTGGGTTAGAGTCCCAGTGGAAGGAACGTGCTAAGAAACACGGAGCTTCTTTTTTGTTAATCTAAGAAGAGTGTAGATTTTTCTTTGTACGTTTTTCCGGCCAAAGAACGGCTTGGGTTTAAGTCCCAGTGGAAGGAACGGGCTAAGAAAAAACAGAGTTTCTTTTTCCTAATTGAAGAAGGGCGTAGATTCTTTTTTTTGTCCGTTTTTCCAAGCTGTTTGGGTGGATTTGACACCCATCCTGGATAGGCCTAAAAATAAAAAGCGCTGGAGTTTGTCAGAGTCAGAGAGAGTCAGAGTCAGCTTTATTGTCAATGCCTTCATGCTAAGACACACAAAGAAATCGAAATTTCGTTTCCCCTATCCCACGGTGACGAGACAGTACACGATTAACATACAAGTAAACAACGGGGGAGAGAGTTCAGGACCCCAACAGCCTGGAGATCACAAACCTCGCCAGTGGCGAGCAGTGCTTGCATCACACAACAGAGTCCCGGCACCATTTCGTCACGGATGTAGACGCACATTCCACCTCCTCGCGATGTTCCCCCTCGTACAATGGCCCGGTCCGCCCGATAGCACGCCAGCCGCTCCAGATGCACAGCAGTTACGCACTGTCCGGTCCGTAGATCTCAGCAGGCATGTTGATGTCCAGCGATCGAACGTTCGCCAGAAGAATGGAAGGCACGGCCGGGCGAGCTGGGTTGGCCGCCAGCCTGGCCCGGACGCCCAACCGGGGGAGGAACAGCAGGCGAGTCCGGCGACACTTCAGGACGGAGCAGACCGAGCGCCTTTAATGTCCCCGCTTCAAAGTCCAGATCGCCACAAAACTCGCTTTCGCCGATGTCGAGCAGAACCAGCCCGCCGTACTTGTAGCACAACCCGGTACGACGAGACGAACACACAAAACTGTCGGACAAACCCACATTAAACGACAAAACAAAACACCGTTCGGGACAGAGAGAGGCCGCTGCGTGTGCACGCGCCGCCATCTTACTTCCAGTACACTTAGGTACGTTTTTTTAAGTTTGTGTGGTTGAGAGTGCAACTGGTAGGATAAATTGACTGCAAAGAAAATTTGTTGGAAGGTCAATTTAAACCTGCATTGAGGATCCTCAAAGAAAGAAAAAATTTGAAAAGAAAATTGTATAAACCTAAAATACCAAGTTAATATGGGAAATAAAAACGGTAAATCCCTAGCTCTTGATGGAGATGAGAAGTACATGGCGAGTAAATTTCTTAATTGTATGCAATACATGCCGAAGTGGAAGAAAAAGTATGGAGTACAAGGAAAGTTGAACTGTGGAAGAAGTGGTAGAAGTTTTAGAGGAGAGTGTCGCTGGGAAGAAAAGTAACTGAGAAAGGAAAGAAAAGGGAGAGAATTGAAATGTGCTAGAGTGTGGTTGAAAGCTTCACAAAGAGATGAGAACAAATTCAAGAGACAAAACATAGAAAGATGAAAACTGATGAGGTCACAAGTGTTTGTCAGACCAGAACACAATAAGGCCCCAGTGCGCTGGTGCAAGGCCGCAGCTCAAGCAAAGGGGCAAGAGGCGCTTCCGCTCCTATGCAAATCATGTATCCAAATTTAAAGGACCTGAAGCCTCCCCCATATGACAGCAAAACATGTCATTGTCAGATTATTAGAATTTTTTTATTATTAGAGCTCCTGTCCATACAAGAAGTATGACAATGCTGTTTGTATGCTGTTTGTTGTATTGTAATGTGTCTGACTTCATAAGACCAAGTCGGGTTGTTATGATGCGTCTAGTGCAGACATGGGCAAACTACGGCCCGCGGGCCACATCCGGCCCACGGGGCCGTTTAATCCGGCCCGCCAAACCTGAATAAATTGTATTATTAATTTTTTTGGGGTCATTTTCCCTGCAATTGCTATGTTTCCCCAGTAGATGGGGAAGCGCCCGCCCGCGCATTTACTCCCGGGAGCCGTGTCAGAAAGCTCGGTGCACACTCACAAGTGCGTGTGCGTACTCAGTAGTACGTAGTAATTTCATCTATCAGTGCCGAATTTCGAGTGTAGGCTGTGACGTCAATATTCTCGTAATTCGCGCGCTGAGTTTTCAGATACAGTTTTACGCTAATGCCACCCACAAACCTTCCCCTGGAATCATTCCATTAAAATGAGTGGCCCGAAGAAAAGAAAGGTGGACACTGAGTGCCGAATGTTAAAAAAGAGTGGACAATTTGGCTCGACCTACGTGTGAGAAGACGTTCAGCCACATGAACGTCAACAAAGCCCGTCACAGATCTAGGTTAACGGACCGACACCTCGGCTCTATCCTAAGAATTACCACAACGAATTTTACTCCAGACTATGATGCACTAGCAAAAAAGGGAAACCAACAATATTGATTTCTTTATTACTTTATTTAGATGCATTCTTTCACTGATTCTTCAAGATGATGTATTTGGTCAGAATGTTTGCCGTTGGATGTGATTTCGCCTCATTAGATAAACATATTTCATAAATCTGACCTGCAGGCGCTGAAGTGATGGAAAATGTTATTCATCATAACAGTGTCGTATTTAATAAGAATCACTGATAGTAGTTTTTTGGTGAAATATTTTTTTTAATGCTGTTAATAAATGCATTTGTTTTCAAAAAGCTTTTTTTAATATCCATGCTTTAGTATCTACTAAAAGTAAAAACCTTTTATGCAATGACCTTTACATGTCATTTATATTACTTCACACAAACACTACATCCATCTGCTCCTGGTTCGGCCCCCCGGTCAAAATTTAGAACCCAATTCGGCCCGCAAGTCAAAAAGTTTGCCCACCCCTGGTCTAGTGTGTTGGTGGAGTGCCCAGTGCATGTCACTTCTCACTGTCAACCCTCACCGCTGGCTAGCAGTATGCGAACGGGAGAGCCGAGTGCGTAAGGCTCTCCCTGCCAGTACATAGCCTCTCTAACAGCAAGCCCTATGTAGTGCCTCCACGCGGCGACACATGGTAACTGGGTACAACACGGACCCAGGCTAAACTACAAGGGACTCGGAGGAGGTTTGGCCCCTAGACGTGCGGCACGCAGGCCCACCGATGTGTGGACACGCCCTGGTGCCCACGAACCAGCCCCCAACTATGGGTTAAATAGTACCACTGCCCAGTGGGCTCCTCGGGAGAGGAATGGGCTAAGGGAGTCAACCCCTACAGAAAATCAATTTCCCCTTGGGTTGGTGTCAGGAAGGGCATCCGGCTGTAAAAAGTTTTTGCTCCAAAAGTTTTCTCAGTATAGGACTCTCAACCACGAGATGGCCATGGACCGTCCCCGGTGGAAGAAAGCCATATTGAGAATCCAGTCCAACCCAGCGGCGCCTGGAAAGCGGACTTTAAACCGATGATGATGTTTGTATGCCCAATGACAAATGACCAGAGATCAAATTGTATATGTACACTAAAGTTAAAATTTGCAAATCAAGTGGTAAATAAATGCAACTTGCTTCTAGAAGATAAATGAAAAATCAGAATGTGCTGTCCTCGTGTGCGTGGGAGGGACCAGCTCATAATCGACCGCAGGAAATGGCCAGCCTGTGACGAATCACTGGTGCTGGGACATACCTTACGTGCGCGAGAGCTGTGCATGTGTGTTAAAATGATGAAAATTGGCAAAACTTTTAGTGTAAAGAAATTTGCTAGACTGTGGTCTATCCAATTTGCACCGCAGAACAGAAACGATTTTGAAAGATAAAAATGAGAGGAAAAGAGAGAAATCTGTTTGCTAGCAGAAACTGATCCACACTAGTGTATGTTAGTGTCCAGCCCTCATGAGAAATTCGAAGAAAAAAAACAAGAAAAAAACGACAGAACATGCTTTCAGGAATTGGAAGAAGCAAAATTGTGAATTTAAGACATTGCAATGCTACATTTAATAGAAATAATTGATTGGTTGTGTTATAAGATTATACAAACTTCTATATGCGAGCTGAATCTGAGAGATTGAGTTCTTCAAATTTAAAAACAAAGAAAAAATTCTGATTAATTTGCCAGCAGTTTTTTTGTGTTGAGTTTTTTTTGGATTGGTGGATTGTTCTATCAGGAACCTTGAGTTGAAAATAGTATATGAATGTTGTGTGGAGAGCTTAGATGAATTGGGACCAATGTGATAGAAAGACTCATTTTTGGAGACTGTGTGCGAGATGCAAATGAGCATTGATGACTGAATGCCTGAATGAAAGGAAAATACAGGTTGAATGGTTGAAGTTGTTGGAGACTACTATGGAAAATTAGTAGAGCGACTTTGAAGAAAGAGTGATTTTGAGTAAGTTAAATGCTAAGAAAAAAAAAAGGTTGCTTTTGGATTGATAATTAACTAGAGAAAAAAAAAACACTGGAGAACCAGTAACACATGCAGAAGACGTGTGAACTGGGAAATTGAGAAGCGTTTTGGAAAGAAAGTCAAATTGAATGATGATAGAATCACATGTAGTAAAGAACACATCTTCCAAAAAAGTTTGTCAAGGTGTGAGGCATGGGTGTTGCCAAGCCTCAGAAGGAGGGAGTGAGTAGGACAGATAGTGAAAGACAGTAAAAATACAACACTTTACGACATATGGATTCTCTAATACATTTGGCGTCATACCATTAAGTTAAAATTTTCTCAAGCTTTTCAAACTTTTGCTGTAAACAATTGGAAGATTATTGAAAAATGACTAAAGAAGCTATGAGGAAGTGGTGTATGTGTTTGGAAGGGCACTTGCTTATGCGCTTCCCTGGCTAATCAACGTTTGTTTGACTGATCAAAGGAACCATTTGCTACAGGACTTAACATCCATTCCCCCAGCCCAGATCCGACCAAGACCAGAGAATCTCCTTTAAAACAGGAGGCAATAAATGGGCAGCAATATTGAGCCGTGGTGTGTGTCACATGGCTCAAGAGCAGGGCCGGTTCTAGGAATGCACATAAGAGGGGGCAGTCAGAAATGTGAAGGGGGCATGTTCTTTTTTTTTTTTTTTTACACATTTTTAACACTGTTAGTGTTTTCTTCACGGCAGTTGTTAGCTGCGTGTCCAGATCTCAACCTGGAGAAGTGGATTGCACTCTGTCAGGCCTCTACACTAAGACCTTAAAAATTATGAACAGAATCGGTGACAAAGGGCAGCATTGGCGGAGTCCAGCCCTCACTGGGAACGAATCCGACTTACTGCCGGAAATGCGACCAAACTCTGTCATCGGTGATACAGGGGCTGAACCGCCCTTATCAGTTGGCTCGGCACCCTGTACTCCCGAAGCACCCTCCACAGAACTTCCCGAGGGACACGGTCGAACGCCTTCTCCAAGTCCACAAAACACATGTGGATTGGTTGAGCGAACTCCCATGCCCCCTCAAGGATCCTGCCGAGGGTGTAGAGCTGGTCCACTGTTCCACGGCCAGGACGAAAGCCACACTGCTCCTCCTGAATCCGAGGTTCGATCTCCCGACGGACCATCCTCTCCAGCACCCCTAAATAGACCTTACCAGGGAGGCTGAGGAGTGTGATTCCTCTGTAATTGGAACACACCCTCCGGTCCCCCTTCTTAAAGAGGGGAACCACCACCCCAGTGTGCCAATCCAGAGGCAATCCCGATGTCCACACAATGTTGTAGAGGCGTGTCAGCCATGACAGCCCCACAACATCCAGAGCCTTTAAGAACTCCGGGCGGATCTCATCCACCCCTGGGGCCTTGCCCCCGAGGAGTTTTTTAACTACCTCAGTGACTTCTACCCCAGAGATTGGAGAGTCCGCCTCAGAGTCTCCAGGCCCTGCTTCCACAATGGAAGGTGTGTAGGTGAAATTGAGGAGGTCTTCAAAGTATTCTCCCCACCGACTCACGACGTCCCGAGTCGAGGTCAGCAGCACGCCATCTCCACTGTAAACAGTGTTGACGGTGCACTATTTCCCCCTCCTGAGACGCCGGATGGTGGACCAGAATTTCCTCGAAGCTGTCCGGAAGTCATTCTCCATGGCCTCGCCAAACTCCTCCCACACCCAGGTTTTTGCCTCAGCAACCGCCGAAGCCGTGTTCCGCTTGGCCATCCGGTACCTACCTGTCAGCTGCCTCCGGAGTCCTGCAGGCCAAAACGGCCCGATAGGACTCCTTCTTCAGCTTGACGGCATCCCTTACCGCCGGTGTCCACCAGCGGGTTCGGGGATTGCCGCCACAACAGGCACCAACGACCTTACGGCCACAGCTCTGGTCAGCTGCCTCAACAATGGAGGCGCGGAACATGGTCCACTCGGACTCAATGTCCCCCGCCTCCTCCGGGATGTGGTAAAAGCTCTACCGGAGGTGGGAGTTGAAACTCTTCCTGACAGGGGGTTCTGCCAGACGGTCCCAGCAGACCCTCACAGTACGTTTGGGCCTGCCAGGTCGGACCGGCATCTTCCCCCACCATTGGAGCCAACCCACCACCAGGTGGTGATCAGTTGACAGCTCCGCCCCTCTCTTCACCCGAGTGTCTAAAACATGCGGCCGCAAATCCAATGACACAACTACAAAGTCGATCATCGAACTGCGGCCTAGGGTGTCCTGGTGCCAAGTCAAGTCAAGTCAAGTTTATTTGTATAGCCCTAAATCACAAGCAGTCTCAAAGGGCTTCACATAGACAAAAATTGACAATTATTCTCAAAGCATCCCCTGATCTTAAGCTCCCAAAAGGGCAAGGAAAAACTCAAAAACCCCTGCCAGGGGAAAATGAGAAACCTTGAGAAGGGACCACAGATGGAAGGATCCCCCTTTCAGGATCACCAGGTTGTAATGGATGCAGAGAGGGCACAAATAATACATAATATGAAAATCAAAAAAGTGGATGTCCAAGTCAGAGCAAAGGGCTGCCGGAGGAGCCCTCTACTATCCTGGCAGTGGAGGTAGAGCTGCAGTTCCCCCAACCTGAATTGGCCCACGAGAATCCAGATAGCCACTGTCAGCTTGGGTGCCACCTAACCACCTCGGCCGGGGAGGGGGGGGGGGGGAGAGAAAACAAAACAAACGCCGGCCGAATCGGCCACGACAGGTTAGTTAAAGGCCATGTCATAGAAATGTGTCTTTAAACGTGTCTTAAATGTTTCTACTGAGGTAGCAGTCCTAATATCCATTGGGAGGGCATTCCAAAGCTCTGGAGCCCGGATAGAAAATGCTCTAGACCCTGCAGACACTTTCTTGGCCCTCAGTGTCGCTAAAAGGGTAGCGTTTTGCGAACGAAGGTTACGAGACGGAACATAAGGAACAACTAGGTCGACGAGATACGAAGGCGCTAAGCCATGCAGTGATTTATAGGTTAACAGAAGAACCTTGAAGTCACATCTTAAATGGACCGGGAGCCAATGTAAGTTGGCTAATATTGGGGTAATGTGATCAAATTTTCTTGTCCGTGAGAGCAGCCTTGCAGCAGCATTTTGTACTAACTGTAGACTTTTGATGCGGGACTTAGGAAGACCAGAGAATAGTACATTACAGTAGTCCAGGCGCGACGTGACGAACGCATGTATAATAGTTTCCGCATCACCGGTCGAGCGGATCGGACGAATCTTTGCAATATTACGAAGGTGAAAGAACGCAATTCTGGTTATATTCTTAATGTGCTTTTGAAAGGAGAGAGTTTGGTCAAACATTACCCCGAGATTAGTTACAGTATCGCTCTGAGTGATAGTACGGTTATCTATAGTTATAGCGGTTTCCTTGAACAAGTGTTGAAAACGAGTTGGACCAATTATCAACATCTCAGTTTTATCTGGGTTAAGACGAAGGAAGTTGAGAGACATCCATTGCTTGATCTCCGCAAGGCATGCCTCAAGATTACAACAATCCCGCGGATCTGTCATCGATAACGGCATATATAATTGGGTGTCATCCGCGTAGCATTGAAAACTAATATTATATTTACGTATTATGTCCCCAAGCGGAATCATATAAATATTAAATAGAATTGGTCCGAGAACCGATCCCTGTGGGACACCACGCGTAACATTATAGAGCTCAGAGGACGCATTGCCATGGACCACTCGGTGCGTCCTATTTGATAGATAGGAATGGAACCAGCCTAGTGCTGACCCTGAAATACCAACACAACTTTTAAGACGCCCTAATAAAATATCAAAGTCTACAGTGTCGAAGGCAGCACTAAGACCGAGTAGTAACAGTACTGATGAAGTGTTTGAATCCATAGCTATGAGGAGATCGTTAGTCACTTTAGCAAGTGCTGTCTCAGTGGAATGATTAGCTCTAAAACCAGACTGAAAAGAGTCATATCGATTATTGGCGACCATGTAATCAATAAGCTGCTGTGCTACTACTTTTTCAAGAAGTTTTGCTATGAATGGGAGGTGTGAAACTGGCCTATAATTACTGAGACAGTCTGGGTCAAGATTTGGTCGCTTAAGTAACGGTTTAATGATAGCGGTTTTAAAGGCTGTTGGCACTATCCCAGAGGAGACAGACAGCTTGATTATATTTAAGACAGACGGTCCTAAAATTTGAAATAATTCTTTAAATAGTTTGGCTGGAAGAGGGTCGAGCAAACATGTTGTTTGTTTTGCCGCACTAACCATTTGTGTAAGCCTTTCAAGGGACACACTATTAAAAGTTGAGAGGGTTGTTGCATGATCATCAGCGTTGGTAAACGGCGGGCTCGACCGAGCGATTGAAATGGTGTTCTTGATCTCGTCCCTAATGGACTCAATCTTTTGAGCAAAACATTTCATGAACTTGTCAGCTGAGTGGAAGGAATTATCGGGGGTCGGCTGGCGTAGAGTCAGCTTTGCCACTGTATCAAATAGGTGTTTCGGATTGTTTTTATTGAGATTAATAACTTGCGAAAAATACCGAGTTTTTGCTAAGATAAGCGCATCTTTATATTTCAGGAGGCTCTCCTGCCATGCCTGATGGAAAACCTCAAGTTTGGTTAGACGCCATCTGCGCTCATGCTTTCTACCAGGGCTGTGGACTCGGTGCGGACTCGGGGACTCGGACTCGGTCGGACTCGGTCATTTTTGTCGGACTCGGAATCGGACTCGGTGCTGATTTTGACCGAGTCCACCGAGTCCGACAATAAAAAAAAGAGGCAAGACGCAGCCAGAGAGTGTCAAGTTACAGTCAGCGCGGTAGGAGTTGGAAGAAGCAGTAAAAACTCCACCAAACTCGTCGTAATGACCCGTGATATACGTTATATCCTTACTATTTTCCAGGTTCTTAGATAGCAAGAATAGGTCGGACAACGACGTGAATGATAACTGCTTTATTCCTTACTCTCAGTGCGTTCACAGGGCGTACCAGAACAACACAGAATGCCCATCCCACTTCCGGGGTTTTTCTACTACGGAATTTGAGTTAGCCCAAAATACACAACATCTCTTCCCCTCTTACAGTGAACGTGCTATATGCATGAACAACATAGTCTTATGCACCTATAACTTGACATCTTCAAGATCTATCAATAACTACCATTAAACAATTATCATATATGGTCCAGACAATTATGACAATAATATTCCCATGAAACCTTAACTTTGGGTGAGGGTGGACTACCTCGAATTATTAAAGATTAAAGTCCCAATGATCGTCACACACACACCTGGGTGTGGTGAAATTTGTCCTCTGCATTTAACCCATCCCCGTGTGATTTTAATCCATCCCCTGGGGGAGAGGGGAGCAGTGAGCAGCAGCGGTGCCGCGCTCGGGAATCAGTTGGTGATCTAACCCCCCAATTCCAACCCTTAATGCTGAGTGCCAAGCAGGGAGGCAATGGGTCCGATTTTTATAGTCTTTGGTATGACCCGGCCGGGGTTTGAACCCACAACCTTCCAGTCTCAGGGCGGACACTCTACCACTAGGTCACTGAGCTGGTCGAATTATTAAAGATTAAGATTATACCGAATTATAGCAAAAAACCGATGTCGTACGGCGTCGTACGGCGTCAACACTATGTTGTTTTCAATAAAAACATGAAGAACTCACGTTTGCGTCAGTCAATTTTAATTTTTATAAAGGATTATTCTCATTTGATGTCTTTAAATTCATCCGCGTTCTGCCATTGAAGCGGGGTGCATTCAAAGACCAGTCGTACAGACGGAAACGTTTTGTGATCAAATCTTTCATAACGAGAATGATTTGAGTGAATTGATTTGAATGAAATTGAGAAGAAATTTCAGTTCTGAAGGCTCCTTTTGTCCCAAGCAAAGTGACAGATGGTGGGGAGGGGGGATAGAAATTGTAAAATCAATTCACTCAAATCATTCTCATTATGAAAGATTTGATCACAAAACGTGTGTGGCTTTTTCTTAAATGAACACGTTTGACATTGCTATCGTGTCAGCTTTTAATTATATTATATTTATATAAGTATAAAGTCTCCTTTGTAATATATACTCCTTGTAGCCTGTACCCAAAAAGAGGAGTTTCTTTGCATCGAGGTTTATGCAAAGAGCTCACGTAATTATATTGTTGCGTTTTGGTGAAGTGAATGAGTGTTCCGTCTGTACGACTGGTCTTTGAATGCACCCCGCTTCAATGGCAGAACGCGGATGAATTTAAAGACATCAAATGAGAATAATCCTTTATAAAAATTAAAATTGACTGACGCAAACGTGAGTTCTTCATGTTTTTATTGAAAACAACATAGTGCTGACGCTGTACGACATGGGTTTTTCGCTTTCTAAATAAGGGGTCGTCACTAATTATTTGTGTTTAGATAAATGTCTGAGCTATAATGGTGTAATTAATGATTAAAACTTGAAAGTATCTGTTTATTGTATTCGTTTATATGTTTAATAAAGACAAAGCCATCACAAAACTGTTGTAATTATTTAGATTTTGATCTAAATTAGCCTTGAATAAAGACTAAGCAGTCACATGAATTAACAGAAAAAATGGACAGCCGGACTCGGACTCAGACTCGGACTCATGGTCAAGAGGCCGGACTCAGACTCGGACTCGGTGCAAAAATCCGACCGAGTCCACAGCCCTACTTTCTACATAATTGCTTAAGCGTACGCGTTTCGTCTGTGAACCACGGAGTAGGCAATCTACGGCGAGTTTTCAGACATAACGGCGCCACAGAGTCAATGGCATTTAACAATGTCGCATTGAATTCATTTGTAAGATTATCAACAGAGCCGGTGTCAGCGGGAAATATAGCGGTTGCCGGCGACAGTAACTCAGATAGCGCAGTTGCAGTCATGGAGTTAAAATTACGGCTCCTATAATTCCGATTGCTCTCTTGTCTTTGACAAGAAACTAGAATTTCAAATTTTATTAAGTAATGATCAGACAAAACAGTAGTGTATGGCAGTACTGTTATATTTGAGGTTGCAAGTCCTCGGGATAATACCAGGTCTATGGTATTTCCATTCTTATGCGTTGCTGCCTGTACGGCTTGCGTAAAACCAAACATATCAGTTAAAGTCTGAAACGCCGAAGTAAGTGGCTCTGACGGTAAATTCATGTGGATGTTGAAATCCCCCATGATAATTATATTATCCGCATTGGTTACTAGATCAGCCACGAATTCTGAAAATTCATCCATGAAGCCAGAGTAAGCCCCGGGTGGACAGTAAATAACAGCAAGATAAAATGACGGTAAAGCGGTGGATCGGACAGTGAGAACTTCAAATGTTTTAAATACGTTGATCGAACGAGGCCTAAGTCTAAGCTCAGAATTCGAGATGAGGGCGACACCCCCACCCTTTTTTCGAGGACGCGCCACATGCGAGCTCACAAAATTTAGAGGCGAGGCCTCGTTAAGCGGCAGCAGTTCATTAGGTTTTAACCAGGTCTCGCAGAGACCAAAAACGTTTAGATTATGTTCCGTGATGAGGTCATTAACGAGAACTGCTTTTGTATGAAGCGATCTAATATTCATAAAACCGAGTTTAAGCGTAATCGGTCGATCAGGGTGCGTATCTATCGAAGGATATTTAAACGAGATGCGAGTAAGATTGTGTTCTCTAGGCCTGACATCACCTCTCGAATGTTTGTTAGCGCGGCGGGACGATACGACCGTGGGAATCTGATAATAAATATTTGTTACACATGTAAAATTATCTGAAACAGGCACCGTTTCATCAGCAAAACCGGTCGGGGTGGAGTGATTGGATTTGTCTACTACCCCAGTAGAAAGTGTGTTTATGTGTACTGTAGCACTATTCAAACTGTCACGCTCTAGTCTACACGAGGAGCTATGTACATGCTGGAAGTCTAGCCTAGCGCTAGTTAACTTTAGCTTAACAGACTCCAAACCCATCCTGACAGGTGGTCTAATCACCTGTGCCCCGGCCTGCTCTAAAGTGACCTGTCATGTGTGGCTCAAACAGTAATCTATATTCCTAGAAAGAGTGAAGGCGCCTTCACGGTTAGGGTGAAGGCCGTCCTTCCTCAGCAGGTCGGGGCGGCCCCAGAAGGAGGGCCAGTTATCTATAAAATACAGTCCCTGCTTATTACAGAACCCAGCCATCCATCGATTAAGGGAGACTAATCTACTAAACCTCTCATCAGTGCCTCTCCCAGGCAGGGGGCCAGAGACAAATACTCGATGCCGACTCATCTTTCTGGCGAGATCACAAGTCCTCGCTATGTTTCTCTTTGTGATCGCCGATTGCCTCATCCTAACATCACTGGAGCCGACGTGTATCACTATGTCCGAGTAGCTAGTGTTGTTGGAACTACGCTGTTGACTAGACCTATTGCGAGTCAGCTCCCTACGATTAGCTTCTATGTCGGGTGCTCTGCCCCCAGGAATACACATTACCGTGGCTGGATTTCTAAGCGTAATATTTCGGGTAATGGAGTCACCTATGACCAAAGTGCGAGGGCCAGTAGACCGAGATGACTTTGGACGGCTATGCGTCTTACCTGGCTCATCGCGATTAGCAAGCCGCTTGGGGCTAATGCTAACTGGGCTAGCAGGCTGACTACAGTCCGCGTCTGTATCCGCCACATCTACGGTTATCGCGCAATTCTGCTCTAACTGGCGGACACGTCCCTCTAGCAGGGACAACTTCTCTAAGAGAAGGGTGCAGTTGGTGCACGAAGCCGTACAAACCTCTTGATCCGCAACCATACTTTGTGTCCGATGATCGACGGTAGACAAACGGCCACGAAGCCTCCGCTCTCCCAGGCACTCCGGCTGCGGTTCATTATTGACAATCCGTGTCGAGCACAGAATTCTAATAATAGAACACTGCTCGGGTTCAGATCGGGGGGGCCGTTCCTCCCAATCACGCCCTTCCAGGTCTCACTGTCATTGCCCACGTGAGCATTGAAGTCACCCAGTACAACGATGGAGTCCCCAGAAGGAGCGCTCTCCAGCACTTCCTCCAGGGACTCCAAAAAGGGTGGGTACTCTGAGCTGCTGTTTGGTGCATAGACACAAACAACAGTCAGGACCCGTCCCCCTACCCGAAGGCTGAGGGAGGCTACCCTCTCGTTCACCGGGGTGAACCCCAATGTGCAGGCGCCCAGCTGGGGGGCAATAAGTAGACCCACACCTGCTCGACGCCTCTCACCGTGGGCAACTCCAGAGTGGAAGAGAGTCCAGCCCCTCTCGAGAGGGCTTGTACCGGAACCCAAACTGTGTGTGGAGGCCGACAATGTCTCGCCGGAACTTTTCTGCCTCGTACACCAGCTCGAGCTCCTTTCCAGCCAGAGAGGTGACATTCCATGTCCCAAGAGCCAGCTTCTGTAGCCGGGCATCGGACCGCCAAGGTCCCTGCCTTTGGCCGCCGCCCAACTCACAATGCACCCGACCCCTTTGCCCCCTCCCACAGGTGGTGAGCCCAAGGAACGGGGGACCCACGTTTCCTTTTCAGGCTGTGCCCGGCCGGGCCCCATGGGCGAGGCCCAGCCACCAGACGCTCGCCTTCGAGCACCACCTCCAGGCCAGGCTCCAGAGGGGGGCCCCGGTGACCCGCGTCCGGGCGTGGGAAATCTGTGTCCATATATCTTTTTCATCATAAGGGGCTTTTTGAGCCGTGCTTTGTCTGGCCCCTCACCTAGGACCCTTTTGCCATGGGTGACCCTATCAGGGGCATGAAGCCCCAGACAACATGGCTCCTAGGATCAATGGGACACACAAACCCCTCCACCACGGTAAGGTGACGACTCATGGAGTGAATATTAGTTCTACCCATTTCCTTAAACCAATAGAATATCAATAATAAGCATGCTAATGGTAAACTGGTTCTTTCTCGGTATTTCGGTTCCCAGGAATGGTTGTTTTCCACCAATTAGACTGTGCCTTGTTCTTGTATTACCATATTGGCCCGAATATAAGACGGTGTTATTTGCATTGAAATAAGACTGAAAAAGTGGGGGTCGTCTTACATTCGGGGTCTAGACATTATACCCATTCACAACGCTAGATGGCGCCAGATATCTTTAAAGCGAATGCTGAACTTACCTCCCCAGGCCAAAGCGAACCCCTGTCACGAAGAAGAAAAATAAAAACAGCGGTAGCACGAAGAAGAAGAAAAAATAGCAGTAAGAAAGAAAAGAGAAGAAAATAAGAGAAGAGATAACAGAAAATTGAAAAACCAGAAGCCATTCATTTACAAATGTGATTGCACTTTAGTTTACATATTTAAATGTTCCAATATTAAGATGTGATAGACAGTGTTTGCATGATTTGAATGAGGCAAAATAACATGCCTTTTCTCTCGAATATATTGTTATAATCATTTGTTTCAGATGTACTGTAATTATTTTCTGTATAAAAATGAAATTTGGTGTTCAAAAAGTCTTTTTTCAAACTTGAGTCTTGAAAAAGAGGGGGCCGTCTTATAGAGGATATGCACGTGACGTCACAGACCGGCTGACAGTTTGTTTGGGTGGCAAAAAGCGGCGGACGCTGCTGGGTGGTGCTAATAGGGCCAAGGCTGGATTGAGCTTTAGAGATACGTGTACTGGGGCATTTTTTTAGCATTTTATCGGTGGCAGATAGTGGCAGAGTTGTTACGGTGCAACTTTGACCATGGTGAAGAGTTGTTGTGCCATTGGATGTGCCTATCGCTTCCAAAAAGGCGATACCAAGAAGCTGTATCGGTTCCCTGCGGACCAGACCAGAAAGGATAGCTGGATGGCGGCGCTTCGTAGGGCGGAACATGGCCGCAACAGCTCAAGTCAAGTCAAGTTTATTTGTACAGCCCTAAATCACAAGCAGTCTCAAAGGGCTTCACATAGACAAACAATTGGCAATTATTCTCAAAGCATCCCCTGATATCTTAAGCTCCCAAAAGTTAAAGTTAAAGTTAAAGTCCCAATGATTGTCACACACACATCTGGGTGTGGTGAAATTTGTCCTCTGCATTTAACCCATCCCCATGTGATTTTAATCCATCCCCTGGGGGAGAGGGGAGCAGTGAGCAGCAGCGGTGCCGCGCTCGGGAATCATTTGGTGATCTAACCCCCCAATTCCAACCCTTAATGCTGAGTGCCAAGCAGGGAGGCAATGGGTCCCATTTTTATAGTCTTTGGTATGACCCGGCCGGGGTTTGAACCCACAACCTTCCAGTCTCAGGGCGGACACTCTACCACTAGGCCACTGAGCTGGAGGGCAAGGAAAAACTCAAAAAAACCCTACCAGGGGAAAAATGAGAAACCTTAAGGGACTACAGATGGAAGGATCCCCCTTTCAAGATCACCAGGCTGCAATGGATGCAGAGAGGGTGTATAAAATACGTAATATGAAAATCAATGAAAAAGTGGATGTCCAAGTCAAAGTGAAGAGCTGCCGGAGGTGCCCTCGATTGTCAGAGATGGGACCAAGTCACATATGTGCAAGTCTGAAGTGAGTCTCAAGTCTTAACCTTCAAGTCTCAAGTAAGTCCCAAGTCATTTTTTTCTTGGGCAAGTCAAGTCAAGTCCTTAAATAGGTCAAGTCAAGTCCAAGTCAAGTCCTTAAATAGGTCAAGTCAAGTCCAAGTCAAGTCACCTTATTATTGCAATTTTACCCGCAGAATCTGATTTTAGTAATGTGAAAAGACAAGATATAAGTAACTTTAAGTAACCATCATTGTCCAATGTGTCTAACCTGTTTAAAAAATATGACAATAATTTGGATCTGCATTGTAATTACTGATATTCAGTAAAATACACCATGGAATCAAACAAAAAAGAAATTACCTCATACAATGATTGACAGCTAAATCTAAACAAATGAACGTCTGCCGACAGTGTCTGACACATTTGAGTTGCAAATATGAAAAAATAATCTGAAAAAAATCTGAAAGAAGAAACACATTAAAGAGTGGCAAGCAAAAATTAGCAAGAAACAGAGAAGTTTGGAAAGCTTCTTCGGAAAGGGAAAAACGTCCAATGAGGACACTGAAGAAGAAGAGGCTACGACTTCTAAGAAAAGGAAAGCTGCATTTAAAAGAACATTTCTGGAGTCCTACTTAAAATATGGATTTATCGCCACAGGTGACTCTGACGCGTCAAGTGCACTCCGCATATGTGGCGAAAGGCTAGCTAACGAGGCAATGAAGCCTTCAAACCTGCTTCGGCACATGGAGACCAAGCATCCTGCATTTAAAGACAAACCTTAACCACTTCGGGTGTCATTGCCTCCGATTACGCCTAGATGGGAACGGCTCATTTCTGAGAAAAGAGCTCGGTGCTCCCACTAATTCAACGTTTTATTTTTATGTGGTTTATATTTGTTTTTATGCCAGTCGTATCATTTTATTTCATCCTATTTATATATATAAATATTTAAATAATAAATATATAAATATATTTATTTATATAAAGGCCGGTCCGCGAAAATATTTCTGACACGTAACCGGTCCGTGGTGCAAAAAAGGTTGGGGACCACTGGTCTAGAGCATTTTCTATTCGGGCTCCAGAGCTTTGGAATGCCCTACCAATGGATATTAGGACTGCTACCTCAGTAGAAACATTTAAGACACGTTTAAAGACACATTTCTATGACATGGCCTTTGTGGTAGATTGGATCGAGCACTCGGTGCTCGACTGCGTTGGTCTGTCTGTATTGGAGGTCTGTGACGTTATGACTGAGCACGCAGTAAAGATCGGCTTGTACTGCATCCTTGCCTCCGTGTGTTATTGTTGAAACAACCAATAAGCAACCCACGGTTAGTGACAACACTACAACAGTGTATCAGAGCGTAAAGCCACAACATGGTGTCAGAAGACGGAGTTACGGAGTAAGTCGAGGACGGTATTCAACACGTGTTGACCGAAGATTAGCGGCAAGCTAACGGGAGCTAACACAGCCGACATGGAGCAGTTCAGGCCACCATCTCCGCTGATACTCACGGGGAACCTCGCTGAAAGCTGGCGCAGGTGGGAGCAGCGTTTTCAGCTCTATATGGTTGCTTCTGGTGCGGTGGATAAAGAAGAGGAGGTTAAAATAGCCATCCTGCTTCACACTGTCGGCGAGGAGGCGCTGGAAGTGTATAATACGCTTACCATTACCCCAGACGGGGAGGAAGCAACGATGGAGGGAGTTTTGGAAGCATTCAGAGGCTACTGCAGTCCACAAAAGAACGTTGTTTTTGAACGCCATCAGTTTTGGACGCACACAATGTCATCAGGAATATCAGTGGACCGATTCATCACAGAACTACGTCAAAAGAGCAAAGACTGTGAATTTGGAAGACATGAAGATGACATGATAAGGGATAAATTGGTGTTCAGCATTAGTGATACACATCTGAAAGAGAGACTGTTACGTGATAATGCACTTACTTTACGCAGAGCAATGGAAACATGTAGATCAGCAGAACTCGCCAAGTCACAAATACAAGCGATGCAAGCGTCACCTGTTGTCCATGATGCCTCAGTGGATGCATTAAATAGAGCAAGAGTGCAAACACGCAGCTGGGACAAGAACAAACCAAGCTACAAGAAGCAGGTGATACCGGTGTGCCGTAAATGCGGAAACAAGCATGAGCCTCGTCAATGCCCAGCTTACGGCGCTGTGTGTCATAAATGTGGAAAAAATAACCACTTTTCAAAGGTGTGTAGAGGAGGCTCTGAGAGAAATAGCCATTGTAAGACGAAGACTGTAAACAATATAGAAAAAGAAATGGACTGTTTATACATAGGCATGATTGGAAATGAAACCAAGAAATCTGCGCACCAAACAAAAGACACTGTATGGCACGAAACAGCCACAATCAGGGGTGTTGCAATTGACTTCAAGCTGGACACTGGTGCTGATGCTAATGTGCTGCCCAGGCAGCTATACCGGCAGCTACCAGGTACCATTCAGCTGCGTCCAACAAAGACTGTGTTAATAGCTTTTGGAGGGGCGCGCCTAACAGCAGATGGTGTTGCATCTCTAGAATGCAGAACGTCTAAACACAAGGCTGTGCTGGACTTCCACGTGAGTAGCCAAGCAGACAAGCCAATTCTAGGAGGGGAGGCTTGTGAAGAGCTGCAACTGGTGAAAAGAATGGAGTCACTCACAGCAACGGCTCCACAGCAACGGCTCCACAGCAACGACAACCTCCAGCCACCAAAGAGGAGTTACTACAACGATATGCTGATGTATTCACAGGATTGGGGGAATTTCCTGGCGTTCATCACATACACGTCGACCCCAGCGTCACTCCTGTGATTCACGCATGCAGGAATGTACCCCTCTCCATCATGGATGCGCTGAAGGTGACGATCAAAGACTTACAAAACAGAAAAGTGATAACACCGGTTAATGAACCAACAGAATGGGTGAACAGTCTTGTTGCCACTAAGAAAAAGAACGGGTCGCTGCGGGTGTGTTTGGATCCTTGCGACCTGAATGAGGCAGTCAAGCGCCAGCATTACTCCATTCCTACTCCTGAAGATGTGCGCAGCAGACTGGCTGGAAAATCCATCTTCTCCATCTTGGATGAGAAGGATGGGTACTGGCAGATCAAGCTAGATAAGCCATCATCTAAGCTATGCACCTTCTACACGCCGTGGGGACGCTTCCGCTTCCTCAGGCTACCGTTTGGGATTAAGTCGGCCAGTGAAGTCTTTCAACAGAAGAATTGTGAGACCTTCGGCGACATTCCAGGCGTGTACGTCATAGCAGACGACATGATTATAGCAGCATCATCAGAGCAAGAACATGATGTAATCCTGCAGAAAGTAATGGAGAGAGCAAAGTCTGCCAATGTGAAATTTAACAAAGACAAAATCCAGTTCAAAGTGAACACAGTAAAATATATGGGACACATCATCACGGCAGCAGGACAGAGGGCTGATGACGCCAAGATCAAAGCGATTGTCGACATGCCGACCCCGGATGACAAACAAAGTCTCCAACGCCTGCTGGGAATGACAAAATCCCTGGCGCAGTACATACCAAATGAAGCCTCACTCACGGCACCCCTCAGACAGCTGCTAAAGAAGGACGTAGCATGGCAGTGGTGCCCACACCACAGCGCAGCACTACAGACGCTGAAGTCTACCCTCACACAAGCGCCTGTGCTGAGGTACTACGATCACAAGCAGCCGCTGACTCTGCAAGCAGATTCCTCAAAGGATGGACTGGGAGCCTGTCTGCTGCAGGATGGCCACCCGGTGTGCTATGCATCAAGAGCGCTCACGGACACTGAAAAAAGGTATGCGCAAATCGAGAAAGAATTACTTGCCATAGTGTTTGCTGCTAAAAGATTTCACCAGTATGTCTACGGAAGAACAGTAACAGTGCAGTCTGATCACAAACCTTTGGAGGTCATCGTGCGCAAACCGCTGAGCAAAGCGCCAGCACGGCTGCAAGGGATGCTTCTACAACTGCAGAGGTATGATTTAAATGTGACATATACACCAGGCAAACACATGTACATCGCGGACACGCTCTCACGCGCCACAGCGAGCAATGACAGTGACAATCTCAATGAGAACCCTTGTGACGAGAGAGTTGTGTATGCCTTGGAAGCCACAGATGCGCTGAGTAAGGAAACACTTAGCCAACTGAAATCAGCAACGGCAGCAGATGGCGTGTTACAAGCTGTATGTGAGAAACACTTGAAGGGCTGGCCCATGAAAAAGAAAAGTCTGGACAGTAAACTACACAGTTACTGGCCAATGAGGGACAATATCAGCATCGTGAATGACATTGTGATGGTCGGAGACAAAATCATAATACCCGAGAGCTTCAGGAGAGTAATTTTGGAGAAGCTGCACCTTGCGCACCAAGGCGTGCAGCGTACTAAAGCTAGAGCAAGAAAAGTCCTTTACTGGCCTGGCATGGCACGAGACATAGAAACAATGGTGGAAAAATGTGTGCAGTGCCAGCAGCTACAGCCCAAACACCAGGCTGAGCCACTCATTCCACACCAGGTTCCTGAACTGCCATGGATGAAAGTTGGAGCTGACATCTTCGAGCTGCATGGTCAGTCGTACCTGTTATTGGTGGATTACCTGACAAAATATCCAGAAGTGCTCAACCTGACTGATAAAACAGCTCGCACGGTGATTCAGAAGATGAAGTCTGTCTTTGCCAGACATGGGATTCCTAAGGAGGTAGTGAGTGATCATGTCCCATTCGCCAGCTATGAGATGCAGTCATTTGCAGCTTCATGGGAGTTCAAGCTCACACACTCCAGCCCAGGTTTTCCCTCTTCAAATGGAATGGCAGAGCGGGCCATAAAGACAGTAAAACACGCGCTGAAGAAAGCAGTGCAGACCGGCACTGACCCACATCTAGTGTTGCTGTCGCTGAGAAACACACCGGTGACAGGACTACACCTGACGCCTGCACAGATGTTGATGGGTAGAGTCCTGCGCAGCACACTTCCATGTTCCAATGCTGTGCTGAAACAGTCAGCCCCACAGCATATTCTCGAAAGAATACAGGACTTGCAGTCCCGGCAAAAGAAACACTACGACCAGCGTGCGAAGCTACTGCCAGTGCTGACCCCAGGAGACACGGTACACATGCAGACGCAACGCGGCTGGGAGCCAGCGGTTGTCATCAGGCAGCGAGATGAACCACGCTCCTACACTGTACAGACACCGGCAGGGGGGACACGCAGGAGGAACAGGCGACATCTGAGAAAGATACACCCAAGCCTGTTCGAAGACTCTCACCCTGATAAACATTTGGACTCTGAGTTTCAACATTCTCAGACTACTGCAACAGTGGACTCACCACCACTGGGACCGGTACCACGCAACCCTTGTCCAGTGCCTGTGGACAGCACGCCCACATGCTATACCAGGAGTGGCAGAGCAGTTAGGCGCCCTGCCAGGTACACTGATTGACATACAGTGATGTTGTTACACACTTAGTGTTTAAAAAAAAAAAAAAAAGATGGAGAAAATAAAGTGTGGATGTTTTGCATTTATCGTGAAGTGTTACAAAATGTTATAGGTTCGAAGAGAAAGAACAAAATGATTGTTGAAAGCCATTTGGTTTATTGAAACATGTTTTGTTTGTAATTGATATATGCATGTCGAAATTATTATCAATGTTGATACCAAAGGTAACTGATACTAGATAAGCCACTTCTCAGTTGGAAAAGAGGGATGTGGTAGATTGGATCGAGCACTCGGTGCTCGACTGTGTTGGTCTGTCTGTATTGGAGGTCTGTGACGTTATGACTGAGCACGCAGTAAAGATCGGCTTGTACTGCATCCTTGCCTCCGTGTGTTATTGTTGAAACAACCAATAAGCAACCCACGGTTAGTGACAACACTACAACAGTGTATCAGAGCGTAAAGCCACAACAGCCTTTAACTAACCTATAGTGGCCGATTCGGCCGGAGTTTGTTTTCTCTCCCCCCCCCCCCTCCCCGGCCGGGGAGGTGGTTAGGTGGCACCCAAGCTGACAGCGGCTATCTGGATTCTCGTGGACCAATTCAGGATGGGGGAATGCAGCTCAACCTCCTCGAAGACACTGCCAGGATAATAGAGGGCTCCTCCGGCAGCCCTTCGCTCTGACATCCACTTTTTTTTCATTGATTTTCATATTATGTATTATTTGTGCCCTGTCTGCATCCATTTCAACCTGGTGATCCTGAAAGGGGGATCCTTCCATCTGCGGTCCCTTCTCAAGGTTTCTCATTTTCCCCTGGCAGGGGTTTTTGAGTTTTTCCTTGCCCTTTTGGGAGCTTAAGATCAGGGGATGCTTTGAGAATAATTGTCAATTTTTGTCTATGTGAAGCCCTTTGAGACTGCTTGTGATTTAGGGCTATACAAATAAACTTGACTTGACTTCAGAGCTCCCCGGCGTGGGTGTCATTCTGGCCGTCTAGAGTCGACGCAGTATTTTCCCTGTTTTTTTGTTTTGTTTTTCCCAAGCCATTTAAAGGGACGGCCTTTGAAAGTGGCAGGAGCACTGGCGGCGCAAGGAGGCAAGTCGTCGCATTGCACCTCAGGGCTGGACACACCACAAAACTCGCTTCACAAGCAATAGAACATTTTTGCTCAAGATTGACAATCTCTGTACAGTATTTTCTATGGATTTCAGTAGCGTCAATAACATGGAGACGTTTAGGCCCCAGTGAATCCTGTCAGAGACTGGTCCCCAACTTTTTTTGTACAAAGGATCAATTACAGGCAAAAACTGCAAGTAAATTTACAAAAGTAAAAGCAGTCAAATTGCCCCTTGAGGGATTGTCATAAGTACACTCAATGAAATATATATTAATAAATTTGAGATCAAGTCAGTTGTAGCAGTTCTTCCAAACCTTTTTGTTATTGTTGGTTGAGAGGACCAGTGCTGTAAATGTCCCAATTTTATTGCACAATGGCAACAAATGAACAAAAGACACAGGAGATTTCAGTCTTCAGATGTTTTTTTTTCTTTTTCTTTCCATTCAAAACTGACAGGACATATGAGGGGGAAGGCAGGATGAGCAATTGGGATGACTTTGAGGAATTAGTTTGAAGTCTTGTTGGCTATTAAGGCTCCACGGCTATGTTATGTATACCCAGCCGGAATACGTCATTCGTGCACACCCAGTTGCAGTTCTGCGGCTTCAGCATGAACACCTGGTGGAAGGCCAAAGGTGGATCGTTGTCCGTCTGAAGGCAAACCAAACAAATGCATCAAGACAACTAAACCCCTCCCTCAAATAGATGCCTCCTTTTTGGCCTTTTCGAATTTCTGACATGTAACAGACCAAACCAGCGACTAAATTTTTAATAATTTTGTTTCTGCATGGCCAAGTTGATACAATGTCCTGTTTTTGAATGGAAATGGAAATTAAAACATCAGCTCATTGGCAAAAGAATTGACAGTTGATTCAATGATTATGATAGTTGCCAGTTACAGCGCTACAGTACTGAGCAGATAGAACAACTTTTCTTTTTCCAAGACTAAGCACTATTGTGCACAATGCTGCTTGCTTACCTTTAACTGTCCAAAGACCATGATGAGGATGCTGTTGTCGACTGTGGGCTGGATATCTTGGTCTGTGACAATGTGCTTAATTTGCTGGAACGGCATGCCCTGTGTGGTTACAAATGCAAAAGCAGACATTTCCCAATTTTGGTGTGAAGTCCATGCAAAATGAGAACTCTCAACCATCAGGTCCAATACTTACAGTCAGTTTTCCAGCAATGGCTTCTCTCCCATGGAAGAGGGTTCCTTCCCATGTCAGAGTTGCACCTTCAGCCTAAGAAATGACCACATTAAAGTTCCACAATCAGTTACTGACACGCTGCGAGCAACATGGATGGTGCAAACTCACATAAAGGTTGACCAGTTCCATCCTATTGGTGTGATCAAACTGGTTGTAATACCACTGCACAAAACCTTCACCAACTCTTTGACAGTCGATATCCCCCCCTTGCATGACTGACACCCCGGAACTGCAAAATGAAGGGGATTAAAAAATATAGACAAAAGTATACACAAGTGCAGAGCAAAACAGTGGGTGATGCTGCATTTGGCTTTTGAGTGGATTTCAACATAGAACCTGCATCACATACTTGAAATAATAGAAAAAACTAGAAAATGCAATTTCTGGAGAAATTGCGTGTGAAGGCGAAGACCACGAATGGGAATTTAAAATAAATTTGCGGCAACATTTTTTTAAATTTGTAACAAAACGAAAACTACAGGTTCAAGAGGTTCACTTTGGAGTTCAAAAGTTGAAACGGGTTGAATCAGACAAAAATTATAAAAGTTAGAGTAAATGTTATATCTAGGTCACTTCTGGTTTCATTTAAGGCACTTCTTGTTGAAATAAGGTCAATTCCGGTTTATTTGGGGCACTTCCGGTTTAATTTAGGTCACTTCCGGTTTAGCAGAAGTCACTTCCGGTTTATTTGGAGTCACTTCCGGTTTAAAAAGGTCACTTCCGGTTTATTTGTGTCAATTCCGGTTTACGTGAGGTCACTTCCGGTTCGATTTGGGGTCACTTCCGGTTTACCTGAGGTCACTTCCGGTCTATTTGGGGTCACTTCCGGTTTGATTTGGGGCACTTCCAGTTCATTCGGGGCACTTCAGGGTCAATCCAAGATGGCCGCCACACTGGAAGTGGGGGTCAAGGGTTGAATTGTGTAAGCATAGTGGAAGTGGGGGTGAATGGGGGTGAATATGGTAAGCATAAGGTGAACAAAGTGAATAAAGTTGGAATGGGTTGAATCGGTCGAAATATGTAGAAATTAGAGTAGAAAAACGAAATTTTGGAGAATTTGGTTGAATTTCAAATTTGAAAGTTTGGAATTTTTGGTAAGTGGGAAGTTGTGGAATAGGTCGGCAAAAGATGAACAGTTGAAAGTTGGAATGGGTTGAATCGGTTGAAAAATGTAGAAATTAGAGTAGAAAAACGAAATTTTGGAGAATTTGGTTGAATTTCAAATTTGAAATTTTTGGTAGGTGAGAAGTTGTGGAATAGGTAGGCAAAAGATGAACAGTTGAAAGTTGGAATGGGTTGAATCGGTTGAAAAATTTAGAAATTAGGAGAAAAATGAAATTTTGTGAAATTTTGTCGAAATTTTAAACGTGAAAACGTGAAATTTTTTAATTTGGCAATTTTGGGAATGTCGAGAATCTTTCCGAATGTGATTCAAATGTGCTGAACTGATGTGAATTTCAAATTGGAACGATGTAAATGTGAAATGTCGAATGTGCCATTAAGAATGAATGGGGAAAAATGTGTCGGAAATTTGCGAATTTTGCGAAAACGGAAGATTTTCGGAACGAGAAAAATACAAGCGCTCATCTCGTGAATATTTGGAATACGTCAAAAGTGGAATGGAGTGAATCGGATGAATTATGTGGAAGAAGAAGCGGGACAAAAAAGTGATGGGAATAAAATGTAATAACTAGAATCTGCAATTTCTGGAGAAATTGCGTGTGAAGGCGAAGACTATGAATAACTTCTTGGGGAATGCTGCCGAATGATGTTGAAACGTGTTGAATTACTTGAGAAATGTAGAAAATTTGGAGAATTTGTAGTGAATTTCAAAATTGAAAACTTGTCATTTTTGGTAAGTGGGAAGTTGTGGAATAGGTAGGAAATGATGAAGAGTTGAAAGTTGGAACGGGTTGAATCGGTTGAAAAATGTAGAAGTTAGAGCAAATGTTGAATGCCTCAGAGAATGAATGGAAATTTTAAAAAAAATTGCGCCCAAAATTTTGTAAATTGAGAACAAAACGAAAACTACAGGTTCAAGAGGTTCACTTTGGAGTTCAAAAGTTGAAACGGGTTGAATCGAACAAAAATTATAAAAGTTAGAGTAAATGTTAAATTTAGGTCACTTCTGGTTTGATTTAGGGCACTTCTTGTTGAAATAAGGTCAATTCCGGTTTATTTGGGGCACTTCCGGTTTAATTTAGGTCACTTCCGGTTTAGCAGAAGTCACTTCCGGTCTATTTGGGGTCACTTCCGGTTTGATTTGGGGCACTTCCGGTTCATTCTGGGTTCATTGGGGGCACTTCAGGGTCAATCCAAGATGGCCGCCACACTGGAAGTGGGGGTCAAGGGTTGAATTGTGTAAGCATAGTGGAAGTGGGGGTGAATGGGGGTGAATATGGTAAGCATAAGGTGAACAAAGTGAATAAAGTTGGAATGGGTAGGATCGGTTGAAAAATGTAGACAGAGTAGAAAAACGAAATTTTGGAGAATTTGGTTGAATTTCAAATTTGAAAGTTTGGAATTTTTGGTAAGTGGGAAGCTGTGGAATAGGTCGGCAAAAGATGAACAGTTGAAAGTTGGAATGGGTTGAATCGGTTGAAAAATGTAGAAATTAGAGTAGACAAACGAAATTTTGGAGAATTTGGTTGAATTTCAAATTTGGAATTTTAGGTAAGTGGGAAGTTGTGGAATAGGTAGGCAAAAGATGAACAGTTGAAAGTTGGAATGGGTTGAATCGGTTGAAAAATGTAGAAATTAGAGTAGAAAAACGAAATTTTGGAGAATTTGGTTGAATTTCAAATTTGAAGATTTTGAATTTTTGTTGTGGAATAGGTAGGCAAAAGATGAACAGTTGAAAGTTGGAATGGGTTGAATCGGTTGAAAAATGTAGAAATTGGAGGTGAAAAACGAAATTTTGTGAAATTTTGTCGAAATTTTAAACGTGAAAACGTGAGATTTTTGAATTTGGGAATTTTGGGAATGTCGAGAATCTTTCCGAATGTGATTCGAATGTGCTGAATGATGTGAATTTCAAATTGGAACGACGTAAATGTGAAATGTCGAATGTGCCATTAAGAATGAATGGGGAAACATTTGTCGTAATTTTGCGAATTTTGCGAAAACTGAAAATTTTCGGAACGAGAAAAATGGAAGCGCTCGTGAATATTTGGAATACGTCAAAAGTGGAATGGAGTGAATCGGATGAATTATGTGGAAGAAGCGGGACAAAAAAGTGAGGAGAATAAAATAGAATAATAATAATAGAGAATCGCCTTCACACAATAATAGAGAATGGTGTAGAACAGGGGTGTCAAACTCGTTTTTTTCGCGGGCCGCATTATGATCATAGCTTCTTTCGGAGGGCCATTATGACTGTCAACCCAAATAAATGTATGAGCACCTCATATTATATACAGTAAAAGCTACAAAACAAACTGACAAATAACTCGTTTTCAAATCAGACGAGTAAAAACTGGTCAAATATTTAAAAAAAAAAGATATTATTAAAAGTGAAGACAATTTGCAATTCTCGTAATGACACATGAATTTGATTCACAATTTGTCTTCGCGGGCCACATAAAATGATGTGGCGGGCCGTAACTGGCCCCCGGGCCTTGAGTTTGACACCTGTGGTGTAGAATAACATATGTGTGAAGGCCATCACCTTCACACAATAATAGAGAATGGAGTAGAATAACATATGTGTGAAGGCCATCGCCTTCACACAATAAACGAGACCATGACGGATTTGACGGTCCATATATGGAAGAGCTACCACATGTGCAGTGTGTTACACCCCGCCTCTTGCCCTACAACAGCTGGGAAGGAGGCTCAGGCTCCAGCAAAACCGCAACCCTCATGAGGATAAGCACTAGAACTTCCTGGACAGATGTTATTTCCCCGAAAGACGTTTGTTCCGTTCAAGCGGTTATTTAGCATTGCTAAAAACAAGCCCAAACTCTTAGCACCAGATGCTAACTCATGCCTTGATGACTGGCACGAGCTGACACATGACGTTTCCGCATTTAGCCAAAAACTAATCCCAACAATACACCCAATTTGACTGTATAATGCAAGTTTCGTTAAAGGGTGTCTCTTTTAAGATGCTAATATCGTACTCACAAGTTTTAAGCCACTTTAGACGATAGCCGGGCCAGGCCTGCATTAAAGTGAAGCAGGGAGGGCCGAGGCAAATGGCCGACTCCCGTTCAGCCTTCTTCCAGTGACGTCACACACTGGCCAATGGGAATGCGTAAAGAGCACCATGCGCACTTCATGCGGCTTGCTGATTCGTTCCTCAAAAGAACACGTGACGTTCAAACTGGATGTGTTTGGCTGGATTAGCCGGCCGCTCTACAGGAAACTGTTTCAAACTGTTTAACAACATAACCCATGATGCATTGCGAACGCATAAAACAGACTTCCGTGGTCCGAAATATCGTGCTTTATGTTAAGTCATTCTTGAATTCACAGTAAAATAATTAGTTTTGGAGAACGAGGGAAGCTTTTAATTCTGTTTATTGCGGGGAACCGTAAAATGGAAGCCCGCGTATGCAGATGTTGCCATAGCAACTGTCTTCCACGCCTGCGCAAACCTGATCCCAAGATCTGATCGGGCCATATAGACTTTCTTCCTGGATTTTCTAATACGCGTCAAACGTTTTGAAATACGTAGTCACAAGAAAGCGACACAAACAACGACATCACATCGTACAGAACTTTAATAATTTATGTCATAAATATGAGCAAAAAAAAACCCCGAGACTTCTTATTTTTAGTAATCAGGCATTGTGCTCACTGTGATCAATAATGAGGGTGACGTCACACCCATCAGGTCCATTTCTCTGTCAAAAGGCTCAGGCACTGATTCACTATCAAGCCAAACTTAACATAATAATCAATGCGCTTTTTTAACAGACAAATATGCCGACAAACATAAAGCTAGAAATACAATTAGTATTTTTAAAAGGAGGACATGACGTGATTTCAAAACGTCTGAACGTCAAAGCTGTTTTTTAATGAACTTCGTTCTCACAATGTGCAAAATAAGCTTGCCACTATTGGCGATCTCGTGGCGTTTTGTTTGTTGAGCGACTGGGTGTGATAAAGGAAAGGATTCAGTCCAGAAGGTGTTGGCGTGGCGTTGAGGCACGTCTTGCGACAGCTACATCTCGCTATCGTCTGACTGTACTGCAGGTAGCGCTTTGCTCATGACAAGTTGCAATAAAGTTGACTTTTTGTATAATTAAATAAAAGCGTGTTTGTATCCATCCGTCTCCACTCCATGGTGGCATATGTGTAGATGTAGAGATTAATTCTAAATTATTAAATAAAAAAAAATAAAAAATTTTTTAAATGGCCACGTATAGAAAGGCTTTTTTTTTCGTAGAAGATAATCAAGTCTTTTTTTTTCTACATGAAAAAATTATCATGTACGTCAGGGGTGTCAAACTCATTTTTTTCACGGGCTGCATTGTAGTCATAGCTTCTTTCAGAGGGCCATTATGGCTGTCAACCCAAATAAATGTACGGGCACCTCATATTATATACAGGACTGTCTCAGAAAATTAGAATATTGTGATAAAGGTCTATTTTCTGTAATGCAATTAAAAAACCAAAAATGTCATACATTCTGGATTCATTACAAATCAAGTGAAATATTGCAAGCCTTTAATAATTTTAAAATTGCTGATTATGGCATATGGCTTAAGAAAACTCAAATATCCTATCTCAAAATATTAGAATATCCTGAAAAAGTATACTAGTAGGGTATTCAACTAATCACTTGAATCGTCTAATTAACTCGAAACACCTGCAACGGTTTCCTGAGCCTTGAAAAACACTCAGCTTGGTTCAGCAAACTAAACCACAAGTATGGGGAAGACTGCTGATCTGACTGCTGTCCAGAGGACCATCATTGACACCCTCCATCAGGAAGGTAAGACACAAAAAGACATTTCTCAAAGAGCAAGCTGTTCACTGAGTGCAGTTTCAAAGCACATCCACAAAAAGTCTGTTGGAAGGGGGAAATGTGGCAGGAAACGCTGCACAACCAAGAGAGATGACTGCAGCCTTAGCAGCATTGTGAAGAAGAGTCGCTTCCAGAATTTGAAGGAGCTTCAAAAACAGTGGACTGAAGCTGGAGTCCAGGTATCAAAAGCCACTGTTCACTGACGTGTCTGGGAAATGGCCTACAATAGGCTTATTCCCATGGTCATGCCACTTCTGAACTCAAGACAACAGAAGAAGCGTCTGACTTTGGCTATGGAAAAGAAGCACTGGACAGTTCCAGAGTGGTCCAAAGTCCTCTTTTCAGACGAAAGCAAGTTTTATATTTAATTTGGAAGTCAAGGCGCCAGAGTCTGGAGAAAGGCTGGAGAGGAGCAAAATCCAAGTTGCTTGAAATCCAGTGTGAAGTTCCCACAGTCAGCGATGGTTTGGGGAGCCATGTCAGCTGCTGGTGTTGGTCCACTGTGTTTCATCAAGTCCAGAGTAAATGCAGATTTTAGAGCACTACATGCTTCCGTCTGCTGAAAAGCTCTATGGAGATGATTTTATTTTCCAGCATGATCTGGCACCTGCCCACAGTGCCCAAACCACCAGTAAATGGTGTACTGACCATGGCATTACTGTCTTCGATTGGCCTGCCAATTCCCCTGACCTGAACGCCATAGAGAATTTGTGGGGTATTGTGAAGAAGAAGCTGAAAGACACCAGACCCAACAATGCAAATGAGCTAAAGGCCGCTATTGAAGCATCCTGGGCATCTATAACACCTCAGCAATGCCACAGGCTGATTGCCTCCATGCCACGCCGCATTGGTTGCAGTTATATGTGCAAAAGGATTCCCAACCAAATACTGAGTGCATTAATGCAGTGGTCCCCAACCTTTTTTGCACCACGGACCGGTTACGTGTCAGAAATATTTTCGCGGACCGGCCTTTATATAAATAAATATATTTATATATTTATTATTTAAATATTTATATATATAAATAGGGCGCGGCTCGGTGGGGCACTGGGTAGCACGTCCGCCTCACAGGTAGGAGGGTGCGGGTTCAATTCCACCTCCGGCCCTCCCTGTGCGGAGTTTGCATGTTCTCCCCGGGCCCGCGTGGGTTTTCTCCGGGCACTCCGGTTTCCTCCCACATCCCAAAAACATGCTTGGTAGGCCGATTGAAGACTCCAGATTGTCCCTAGGTGTGAGTGCGAGTGCAAATGGTTGTTTGTCTCTGTGTGCCCTGCGATTGGCTGGCAACCGGTTCAGGGTGTCCCCCGCCTACTGCCCGATGACAGCTGGGATAGGCTCCAGCACGCCCGCGACCCCCGTGGGGACTAAGCGGTTCGGAAAATGGATGGATGGATATATAAATAGGATGAAATAAAATGATACGACTGGCATAAAAACAAATATAAACCACATAAAAATAAAACGTTGAATTAGTGGGAGCACCGAGCTCTTTTCTCAGAAATGAGCCATTCCCATCTAGGCGTAATCGGAGACAATGACACCCGAAGTGGTTAAGGTTTGTCTTTAAATGCAGGATGCTTGGTCTTTATGTGCCGAAGTAGGTTTGAAGGCTTCATTGCCTCGTTAGCTAGCCTTTTGCCACATATGCGGAGTGCACTTGGCGCGTCAGAGTCACCTGTGGCGATAAATCCACATTTTAAGTAGGACTCCAGAAATGTTCTTTTAAATGCAGCTTTCCTTTTCTTAGAAGTCGTAGCCTCTTCTTCTTCAGTGTCCTCATTGGACGTTTTTCCCTTTCCGAAGAAGCTTTCCAAACTTCTCTGTTTCTTGCTCATTTTTGCTTGCCTCGCGGGCTTGACTGTGGTGACATGTCACGTGACCGAGACGAGCGCCCTGTGTCAAGAGTCCTTATTTTTCAGATGCACCGACAGATGTAATTGGGAGAGATTCGCCAAATTTTTTATATTTTTCAAAATAAATTCTTACTCACTTTTGCTAGCTTTGCGGGCTCGACTGGGGAAACATGTCACGTGACCGGGACGAGCGTCTTAACCTGAATGAATTGATCGTCAATGAAAAAGGAAAAAAAAATTATTATTATTTTTTTTTCCTGTGCGGCTCCGCGGCCCGGTACCAAGTGACCCACGGACCGGTACCGGTCCGCGGCCCGGTGGTTGGGGACCACTGCATTAATGGACATTTTCAAATGTTTGATTTTGTTTTGCTGTTATAAATCTTTTTTTTTTTAACTTGGTCTGAGGAAATATTCTAATATTTTGAGCTAGGATATTTTGAGTTTTCTTAAGCTGTATGCCATAATCAGCAATATTAAAATAATAAAAGGCTTGCAATATTTCAGTTGATTTGTAATGACTCCAGAATGTATGACACTTTTGTTTTTTTAGTTGCATTACAGTAAATAAATAACTTTATCACAATATTCTAATTTTCTGAGAGTCCTGTACAGTAAAAGCTACAAAACAAACTGACAAATAACTCGTTTTCAAATCAGATGAGTAAAACCTGGTAATATATTTAAAAAAAAAAGATATTAAAAGTGAAGACAATTTGCAATTCTAGTAATGACACACGAATTTGATGCACAATTTGTCTTCGCGGGCCACATAAAATGATGTGGCGGGCCGTATCTAGTGTACGTAAATCAACTGGGTCAATACAGTTATGAGGGGAGAAACGGGTTGTGGCTGTGAGAAAGCTGCAAAGGCTTGCCAGTGAATTGTTGGCAAGTTTTTATTCAACCTCCGGTAAAAACATACTGCAAAAGACAAAGAAAAAAACAAGAACAAATCAACGAGCGTCTGGACCAATAAATTAAGAGGCTCGCTTTTAGTCAGTGAGCACTTTCAGACGTTTGTATCAAAAACCAAACAAGGTTAAGGCAATAAAAACTTAACCTTTTTTTATTCCATTATTGACGTCAGCATTTTGCCTTAAATAGTCCTAAAAAAGTTTCAGTCTTCTGTGTTGTCGAGATGATGACCAACAACAAAACAGTTTTTTTTCAGTGCAACATGTGGAGAGAGAGAGAGAGAGAGACCTTTCTTTCTCTGAGTGAAAGTTTGACACATGAAAATGTTAATAAAACAACAAAAACTTCTCACCTGGGGTTTTTCCCCATTTTTAAAAATAGTAAAGCTAAAGGAAGAAAAGTAGGCTGAGTTGGCTCGGGAATGGGCAGAGGGGTCGTCTTGTGTTTAGCGATATAAGCAGCACTTAAACGTTGATTTTTTTGTGGGGTTTTTCCTATTTTTTTTCTTTACACACACATGAGCGACCCTGTTGTCAGCATACACACAAATGAAGAAAGGGAATTGTAAGGCTTTTTCTTCATCATTTTCATAACTCTTTCCTGGCATCCTTCCTCACCGGGCTCAAGTATGTATTATGTACAAAAAAAATGCTGGTGAGTAACATTAAAAGAATGGGGAAATTAAAAAACAAAAGAATAGCTAACCTTTCACATTTGACACAAGTGGGTCTACTTGATAAACCATTGAAAATGAAAAAAAAAAATACACAAATTACAAATGATGAGAAATGAAGTCGAATGAAGGACTGGAAGGAAGAAAAATGGAATGATGATTGCACGTCTCCAAACAAGGGAGGGGCGGGGCAAGAGAAAAAAGCTTTCCCGCAATGTTAGCGCTAGTCCATGGCTTACGTTATGTCGGCCATTTTGAATTTGTCATGATACAGTATGTCGGAAAGCAACAGCACGAAAAAATAAGGCGGATCTCCTTACTTCGAGGCACACGTTTTCCTCACCGAAACCCCACAAAACAGAAGGTGAAAAATCAAAGAAAATTTCCAAAAGAATAGTGACAAAAGAGCAAGATTATTGTCCTTCAAGTTTTCGCTACGAGAGCGCCCCCCCTGGTGTTTCCAAAGCGATACTGCAGGAGCTGCACGGGAATCGGAGGGAACAACTTTGGGTTTCTATTTGGCGGAGCGGGGCGTCAAGCAAACAAAAAGCCAAAGCGAGCGCCGGGAAGTGTTCGGGGCCGCCCGGGCAAAAGCCGACATCAGGACACGGCGGCCGCTTTGGGCAGGAGGCCGGATGGCAGGCGGCCCAGTGATACCTCCGCGGCGCCGCGCTTGCGGGGTGCGCCGCGCTTGGCCGGCGAGGCTTTGGCGGGGCTGACGGGGCGGCAGCAGGCCTCGCCCCCACTCACCGCTGGCACGGGGCCGCCGCTCGCCACGCCCCCGCCACTTTTCAAAATGGCACGGCCGCACACCTGGTTCACCAAGTTGTTGATTTGCTCCTGACCCAGAAGAAAAAGACACAATTGAACTTGCACCACTTTTGGGAATGGCGCGCCACAATTTGATGCCAACCTCGTCGTATCTGTACATCATCTTGAGGCCCCGGCACGACTTGTGCTTCTCCACGTAGCGCAGCGCGCACTCGAGGCAGAACACCACATTGTCCGTCTCCTGCACCACCTGCAAAAACAACAAATTTGGATGTTTTCGTTCAAAAGTTTTATTCAACTGCAAATTGCAACTGTAATTTTATACTCATTCATTTCCATTTGCTTTATTCTGATTTAATTTTTAATTATACATTTTTCATTGTTGACTTTGTATTCAGGAAGTTGCAGTATCAATAATAAAAAAATGCTATTTAAAAAACATTTCAATTGGATTTATTTAATCTAATCATTTCAAATAATTAGAAAAAAAAAAATTTTAATATCAATTTCAGATTGTAATTTTTTGGTTTTTACTTTGGGTTTCAAACTTGGATTTAAAAACAGGTTTTAAATGACAGTTTAAAAAAAATGCTAAATTGGGTTTGGGCTTGAAATTTGCAAGATTTTGCATCTTCAAGTTCAAATATTACTAGACAAAATGAAAGTGGTGACCATGGAGAGGTAGCAGAGGTGGTGGCAGATCTGGCAGCGTCTCTCAGAGGACTCCAACGTCGTCCATTTGCCGCGTGGCTTCTTGCGGCCCTCATCACGAGCACCGTAGCGGGCCGCCGAGTGCAGCCCCGCCGAGAACAGCTCCGAGCGCTGGCGCATCTCCAAGTTCCTGCAGAGACAACGATGCCAATCGGCATGATGTGCTTGGGGAACATGTGACAAGCCACATGTTTGTTGAGGGACTTGGCCCACCTGAGGTCTTTGAGGCGGGCGGCGACGGTGGTGAGCAGGAGCCCGTTGTCACGCTTGGACTCGGACGTGGCGATCTGGTAGAGCAGCTTCTCCATGGAGAAGGGCTTGGCGATGCGCCGGCACTTCAGGTCCTGTCGGGGGCCAAAGCGCAAATTACTCAGCTGTGGCGAGTGGCGCCCGTCTGTCCGTCGGCCGTCCTTCCGCCACATCCGACGGCATCCACCTTTGCGGCCTGGTAGCCCAGCTCGATCCAGTGCGGCGTGGCAAAGTGCACCGTCTCGGACACGCTGTAGCCGCAGCACACTTTGGACACGAAGGCACCCGGGAAGCAGACCACAAACTGCCCGCTGCGCTGCACCGTGCGGTGCACGCGGATGCCCTCACGGCACAGCACCTCTGGCGAGATCTAAGACAGTAAAGTAAAACAAAACCGAAAACTTGAGACGGATGTACCATCACGTTGGAAGCTACTCATTATTTCAGTTCATTCATTAAAAAAAAATTCAGCTCATTAAAAATAAAACCAAAAAGTAAAATAAAATAAAAATAATCAGTAATTCCACATAAATTTGACTGCAGATGAATCCATGGAAACATACAAATCCAACTACCGTTTTTTCCCATGTATAATGCGCAAAATGTAACTAATTTATTGTCCTAAAATCTGGGGTGCGCATTATACATGAGTACAATTATTTTATTTATTTATTTATTTATTTTTTTTTTTGAAGAAAATCATGGTACAACAATTTTTTAAGAAAATCTTGTCACGGATGGAGTGTGGAAAGGAGCGGGGCGACCAAGTGCAGCTTGGACCAGGGTTTATTGGAGGAACTCAAAACACAGACTTGGTAAACTAATTGTGATAAATAACTGGAACATCACTCAAATATTGGTGATCCCGTTGAGAGTCTCACATATTTCTTCGCTAACGAGTTTGCTACTGCATGCGCAGTGATACTGACCGGCAGAATAACATCCGGTTGTTCCCAAAGATGATCTTTTTTCTGAAATAATTTTACGTTTACGGACTTAAGTAACCCGGCCGGGTCATACCAAAGACTATAAAAATGGGACCCATTGCCTCCCTGCTTGGCACTCAGCATTAAGGGTTGGAATTGGGTGGTTAGATCACCAAATGATTCCAGAGCGCGGCGCCGCTGCTGCTCACTGCTCCCCTCTCCCCCAGGGGATGGATCAAAATCACACGGGGATGGGTCAAATGCAGAGGACAAATTTCACCACACCCAGATGCGTGTGTGACGATCATTGGGGTTTAGGGTGCGTATTATACATGGGGGCGCATTATACATGGAAAAAAACGGTAATTATGAACTGAGGGCAAGAAATGATGATTGAAAAAGTATCCGCTCAAATGATACAACTTGATGAGGCACATTTCACACAGCTGATTTCAATTTAAGATGATATTTGTTGTTATTATGTTTGCCACATTTAGAATAAATGGCAAACATGCGTGCTGCCCCCACCATGACGTTCTTCTCGAGCATTTCCAGTCCGGGCGTCCCGTTGGCCTGCAGCAGCGTGTGGACCAACTTGTCCAGCTTGGACCTCTCCTCAGCAGGGACGCAATACCTGAGCACACATTGGCCACAGGTCACGCGTGCATGCAGACGTGGTGATGACATGAGTCAAGTTGCTTTGGCACCCGCACCCACCAAATGCAATCGGCGCCTGTGTGAAGGTAATCTATGTATGGAAGGCGGTTCTGGTCTCGAGACCAGCATGAGGTAGAAAAGACCATGCCAATGTTCAGCCAGGGAACGGTCACCCCTGCGGGCAGACAACAACACTGCATATCAGAGCTTGCTCGAGTCACAGCCACATTTAGCATCTTTTCAGGTAACGCCTGATTTTTGCAGGACTTCAAAATAAATGTGATTTCAGTGCCAATGACAGCACAAGAAAACAAGAGCAGATGAAACAATTGATTTTAGTGTGAACTGTGGAAAGCGAGTCGGTCACCTACCAGGCACGGCGCCCAGATGCCTCAGGACGGAGCCCGAGTTGTTGGGGAGGACGGTCAAGTTCCACCCGTGTCTGCACACAAGAGGGCGCCACACAAAAATCAGACTGTCTTTTGTGGGGGGGCGGGGCTGGGTTTATCACTCACTTGGCAAAGGGCTCCGACTTGCCAGTGGGGAAGCCGCTGCCGTGCGTGCTGGTGTCCACCTTGCCGCAGTGCACGGCTACATGGCCGTCGCGCTGCTCCACGATGCGCCAGTACTCTTGCTGCCGCCGCAAGCGCGCTCATCAGTTGGCATCACGTGAGCCCACAAATGCGGAGGTAGTGGTGGCGGCAATGCTCACCTCCACCTCGCTGGCGGCCGGCTCCTTGTTGAAGCACATGGTCATGGTGTTGCGAGCGATCCGGAAGAAGTTAGTCAACGACACCGACTTGCCCTGCAACAGTTTCACACTCGGCGTCAATGCAAGAAAAGTTGCCAAAGCGTCACTTCTGGAAAATGACAATGCAACGCCTAAAAACAACAAAGCGTTCTCCTCGTAAAATAGAAATGTGAAACTTAAGTACTATAATGCGAGTTGCCACACACCACGAAAGCAGTGACTGTGGAAAAGCTGATCATTAACAGCCGACAGAAATATGGAGCCAACTTTTGAAAAGGATCTTACATTTTGATTCTACATGGTCCCTCACCTTGTAAATGCATTTGTGCTGCTCGCCGAGGACGCCGTCGTCGCGGCGCTCGGCCACGCGCCCTCCGTGTTTTTCCTGAGCAAAGAGGCGGCGCCGGCCCGCTTTGACCCGAGCCTCCAGATCCTTCAGATGCTGGTAGACGCCGTTGCCGTTGCCAACGCCGTTGCCGGCGCCGTTGCCGCCCGCCAGCCCGTTCTTGGGCTCATAGCGGGGCAGCGCCGGCGCGGCCGAGTCTGCCAGAGCCTCCAGGGGGCCACGCCGCGCCTCCAGCTGACGCTTCTCCTGCAGCACCTGGATTGAAAGGAATATTGAAATTGTTCTCGCTGCCAGCGAAGAGCGGCATCTGCACGTTGTTTCCGAGGCACCTGATCGTGCAGCCGGAGGCGCTCGTCGGCGCCCAGCGAGTCATAGGCCAGCAGGTACTGCAGGTAGGCCTCCTGCAGCTTGGCCAGCCGGTCCTGCGCCGACTTGGGAATGCGCAGCAGGTCGGCCAGCTTGCTCCACTTCTTCAGGTCCATTACCTGCTGCATGCCACCCATGTCGTTCAGCACCTGGAAGAAGCGCGCCAGGTCCACTTCGCAGCCGCCTGCGTCACACAACCGCACCATTAGCATGCCCATAAGTCAGAACCCCCCCCCGATCTCTGCCCATACTCCTGCTTGGGTATACAGTTCCCCGACTCGTTTGGCCCCCGTGCGAGTGTAAAAAATAAAAGCCTGAGAGTGTTTATAAGGTTTGGGCGATGTTTGCTCTTTGGATTGCCACAGCAGCATCGTGTTTTTACGAGGTCTCTTTTTTTTTTTTATAGCCCACAATAACGATTGCGGGAGGAGTGGTTGGCTCATGGCCCCCGGCCCGACAATATTTCCCGCATATTGTCCTGTCACTTGCCATTCCTCACCGCCGCTTTATGGGACCCTAACGAGCCTCGGCACGCTCCCAAACATGACTCGAGGTACAAACGGATACAGCAAATCGTGTCTTACCGATAACGGGCGGCTCGTCCATGGCGATGCCCTGAGATTTGAGGTGCTTCCGGATGCAGGCCAGTCGCTGCACGTTGGGGCCCCAGCGCCGCCCCAACATGTGGACCCGCTGCACGGTGGTGACGAAGCGCATCTCCTCACTGAGTTTGCACTCGGGCCTCCAGTCGGGCGGCGGCACCACACGGCACACACCGGCAGCCTCCGCCTGCTGCCGCACGGCTTCCAGGAAGACCATGGGGTCGTGGAATTCGCGCGCCTCCGGCAGGAAGACGGGCACCTCGCCCAGGGCGGCCCACCCTTCGGGCCGGCTCCGCCGGCACCCCCACTCCTTCTCCTGCTCACGCTCCTTCTGCCGCGCCAGCTCCTTCTCACGTTCCCACTCCTTGTCGCGGTCGATCGGCCGCCCCGTCAGCGGGGGCCTGAGTGGTCCCGGCCGGTTGGCGAGCGGTGAGGCAGCGCCGGCGGCCTGTCGGGGCTCTGAGGTAGTGCTGCGCCCGGGGCTGTGGGAGTGATTGTGGCCGGACGATGGGGAGGAAGCGGCGGCGGCGCGGCTGTGAGACCTGCTCAGTTGCTGCTGTGCTTGTCGGATCAACATCAGCTTGCCGGCCGACGCCCGCTTAGGTCGCTGGTTGACCGACTCTGCTGGTGTGGAAGAGGATTGTTGTGCGACGGGCGAGGGGGACGGGAGCGCGGGCGGAGCCATCTCAGGAGGCGGCGGCGGCTCCGAAAGGCGTCCGTTAGCGAGCGGCGTGGTGGGGGTGACCGAGCGCATGGGGACGGCCTTCTTGCCACTGCGCGTCTCTGGCGGTGCTTGCGGCTGCAGCTTGGCCTTCTTGGGATCCAGGCCGGCCTTGGGCGCACCGGCCTCCACCACTGAGTGCAGCGACACCTCCAAGCGCCGCTTGGAGTTGCGCAGACCCTCCCGCCCGGGAAAGTCGCCGTCCTCGCTGTTTTCGTGCCGCTGGCCGTTCAGCCTCCCGTTGAGGCGGGCGGCCCGCCTGTGCAGCCCGTTGACTAGTAGCACCTGTTTGCGGGTTTTTGCATTGCTGTGATAGGCCGCTGCTGCAGCTGCTTTTCCTGAGTGGGTCAGCCCGTTGCTGGCTGCTGGCTGGCTGTGCTGATTGTGATTGTTCGCCATGTTGCTGCTGCTGCTGCTGCCGAGTTTGGTTTTTTTGTCCAGTTCCCTCTGCTTGGCTTTGGTGTAGGTGACATGGCCCTTGGACACGGTGGCCGTGTACTTCTTCACAGTTTTGGACGGTAGACGGAAGTCGCGACTCCTCTTGGCGGCCGCCTGCAGGGCGCTCAGACGCGTAAGCCCATTCACTCTAGAGACCTGACCAAGAAGGAGCGTGTGGAGCCACAGTTAGGAACCAGTCAGTTGTGCCCCAAAGACAATGAATATAACAACAAAAAGTGGGATGTCAGAGATGACCTCATTATCATACAATATGGATTTGTCTACACTTTAAAAATACACACACACACACAGAGAGAGAGAGAGAGAGAGAGAGAGAGAGAGAGAGAGAGAGAGAGAGAGAGAGAGAGAGAGAGAGAGAGAGAGAGAGAGAGAGAGAGAGAGAGAGAGAGAGAGAGAGAGAGAGAGAGAGAGAGAGAGAGAGAGAGAGAGAGAGAGAGAGAGAGAGAGAGAGAGAGAGAGAGAGAGAGAGAGAGAGATGAAGAGAGAGAGAGAGAGAGAGAGAGATGAAAGAGAGAGAGAGAGAGAGAGAGAGAGAGAGAGAGAGAGAGAGAGAGAGAGAGAGAGAGAGGTTGGACACCAAAATGTCCCCACACATTCTGATCGCTGTGAAGGGCCCCAAAAACTTTGACAATCCAGAAGCTAGATGACATTTTTTGCAGAGCAAACTTGAAATTCCTGCCGCCACAAGGGGGCTCTGCTGTCCTGGACGAGTAAAGGGAAGAAGGAGGCGGGTCTTGATGACATCATGTGTTGCTATCCCCAGCTGACACCTGGCAGGCAGACTGGGAACATGTGCAAGA
Source organism: Syngnathus acus (assembly GCF_901709675.1). Taxonomy (NCBI): domain Eukaryota; kingdom Metazoa; phylum Chordata; class Actinopteri; order Syngnathiformes; family Syngnathidae; genus Syngnathus; species Syngnathus acus. The sequence continues at coordinate 618,606 of NC_051096.1, forward strand.
GCACACAGAGAAGAAGAACAAGGAAAAGACGGCCACGAAAAAGAAGGCAGACGCTTCACAGAGGAGAACAGCGGGATGCTTTCGAGGCGTGCACACGACTGACTAACACGCACAAAATGGACATCTGCACAAATACTACAACAGAGGCTAGACACAAAGCTACAAGCACAAAGCGACACGCGAGATGCAAAAACACCCAACATATGACATAAACCAACTCGTCTGACCTGCTTGCGGAGATCGGCGGCAGCCCTCCTGGTGGCCAGGCCTTTAGCGGCGGTGGCGCTAGTGTTAGCAGCGTTGGCCTGCAACGTCCGGGCGTGTTCCCGCGCCTCGGCCCGCTCGCTGCGCTCCCTCAGCAGCGGCGGCGGGGGTGCCTTGGGCCGAGGGCTCTCCCGCATCGTGCTGTGGCCGCTCAACACTACCCGCCGGGACGACAGACGCGCTCGTTAGCCAAAAGTCCAGCCTGACACAACTTCAGTTTGTTCCTTTTTTCTAAAACACTCAGAATAGTAGTGGTGAGGACGCATCTTCTTTTTGTAATGGATCATGTACGTATGCGCCTTCCTTACTGTGGCCGTTAAGCAGATGGCGTGTGAGGGGCTTGCCCTTGCGTGGCGTGGAGTGGCAGGAGGAGGAGGCGGAAGCCTGGCCGCCGCGGACCACGCCGTGCCAATACGTGCCGCCGATGCCGCCATTCCTCAGCTCCTCGTCGGCATCGTCCTCCACCTCCCCGAGGTCTTCCTCCTCTTCCTGGGAGCTGCCGAAGTATGCCATGTTGTTGGGCAGCGCCGGCGAACCTGCCAAAACGGACAATAAGTCATCGAGCGATCTGGCAAACCATCTGATTGGCTGGATTGCATCTCCTGCTTTTGCGGTCACTGGTTGCCGGGCAGAATCCCCAATAGCAAAACTCGCTGAGTCGAGACTTTGAAAGCAGACAGGGGAGGATTGTGAGTCCATTTTAAATATTAACCGCACAAGATGTGTTTAAGCCTCGTTTTTGTTTCTCGTACGCACGCATGCACGCTGACCCAATCAGCCTGCAATCATTGGCTTCATTAGCTGAATGTTTGTAATTTAGTGCACTGACCCGGAGTCAGCAGGTCAATGGCAAACAGACCACAGAGGTAGTCGGGGCCTTCGGTGTGGCCACAAAGGGACCAATTTCAGTTAATTTGTCTGACAACAATTTTTGATCAACGATATCTGCCTCTGCCAGTGACCAGCATATCCTACAATTATCAATTTTACAAACATATTTGTCTTATCTAACATCGTTTAGACACGCCTGTGGCTTGAGCACCGTACAGTTGCCGAAACAACCGCAAGATGTCGAGTAGCAACAGAGAGAGACACACACAAACAGCACAAGATTTTCATCATTCTTGGGCGGACTTTCGGCGCAATCCCCGCAATTACGGCGGCTTTTCATCCTTTCTCCTTGCAGTGGTGGACAAATCATTAGCCTGAGTCTATTAGGTTGTCATTTTTAATGAGACTGGGGGTGGCATGATTAAAAACCTTCCATTATTTCCGGCTACCTTCGCTTAATTGGATGATAAAGTGATAAAAAAAAAATCTGGGCAGAAATGTGAAAAGAAAAATGGGAAAATCATTTAAAGACATCATGTGAATAATTTTTGAGTAGTTGCCGTGACGGTGGAAAGTGGAAGAAGATGCAGGAAAAAAAAAAATCTTATTTGAAATTCAAATTTGCGGGGGGAAAAAAAAAAAGAAAATCAAGATATTGGCAAGCACCAAGGTGTATTGCTAAAACATGCTCCAGAATTGTCAGAATGCTGAAGCCCAACTTCAACTTTGGAATCAGCATGCAAAAGGTGACGTTGGTGGCACCTCACCAGAACCCGTTCTGTGGCTTTAATCAAATAGCGCCTGCGGCCTCGAGCTGACAGTAGAAATACTGTCAAGCTGACAGTAGAAATGCGTGCTTGGTTGGCGGCCGCATTTGGCAAAAACGTTCCGGTTGAACCTGACGCTGATGTGCAAAATGGCAGCCTCTCTTATGTAAGGTGTACGCTGTTACTCGTCGACTCACTTGCCCATCCTTGTCATATGGCCTCGATAAAACATTGTGTCACACAGACACAGCCGCTTTGGGAAGGTGCGCTCCCGTTACTCCGCCGCTGCATCAGGACAAAACAGCTCCAATTACCGGCAAGCCCCGCAGGAAAACCCCAGCGACAGCGGCCACACGGGGGAAATCTTCCCAAAGGACATCACACACATACAGCCACAATACTTAGAGTGATGCAAAGCTCGCTCATTACGATTCTGTGGGAAAGGCGGTGACAGGAAATTGGTGGGGAAGTTTGATACCCGACAAACCAGGTTCGCCGTCTCTCGGAGCAATCGTCGCCATTCACGGAAAGTGGGACATAATATGCTAAATAGCTTAGCAGTGTCAAATTTGCATGATGCTCATGAGAATAAAGACCGATGTGGGAGTCACTGCGTTCTTTATCTTGGCATCACAGGAATGTAATCAGTGATAAGATCATACCAGACATGTAATCCGCCCAGCGACAACACAAAACACCAGTCCCGGTAGAAAAACAGCTGTTAGCTTAGCGTGTAAGCATTGTTTCTGTACCTCTGAGGCAGAGGAAGGTGAGGAAGTCCTCGGTTTTGGGTTTTCGTCGAGACAGGTCCTGGATGGACGACGACGGGGACGAAGCGGCGAGCGACAGCAATAAGGACGAGTTGGCGGTGTTGGCGGTGGGGGCGACGCCTGGCGTGAGGGCAGCCTGGCCCGCGCTGACGGCGGCAGGCTCGGCCACTTTGACGGGCGTGGTGCTGGGCGAGTTGGGCTGCGACTGCGCAAACTTCCTCTGCGCCTGCAGCCGAGGCCTGGAAAAAATACAAATAGCACACCAGTGTGCGTTAATTCACATCCATGTTCCTGATTTCCGCCAAGTCCTTTTCCCATCTGCTCTGATTTCATCTGTGATATTCCGCTTTCTGTGTTTAAAAAAAATATCCAAACTAGATAAATGTTCCGTTGCGGCGCATTTACGGGGTCTCCATTTGATTTTGTCAAGCTGCAGAGCGGCTGCAACGTTTAACCGTAACCGCGGCAGAAATGAGATCCATCTCCATCAATTCTCTGCCCGCCAGGCTGAAAAGCACACGAGTGGGAACGACGCGATCGTGAGCGGAGGGCCGACGCATCGCATTTGCCGCGGCCTCCGCCTGCCAAAAGGTGCCAAACTACCCATTAGGCTTCAATCACAATTTTCCAGCCTGCTGGAAAGGACAGTTGCACCGGGTGGGAGCTGTGCACGCATGTACAAGTTAGGCTAACATTAGCACTTAGCAACTCTTGACAAAAAGAGAATTACTTGCGAGTGCCTGTTGTCGGGTCGCCGAGTCGGGTGTGCCTTACATATGCCAGCGTCCGAATGCGACCAATTGCCGCGGCCTTATGAGTCTGAGAGGCGCCGCGACCGACGAGGGGAAAGCAGAGATGCAGGGGGCGGGAAAAAAAAAGATTGCAGCCAGATCGACACACATCGCTCATCAAGGTCGGTGCCACTTATTTGCTGACATTGGCCGACCTTTGTGAACTTTGAACCGCCCAAGCCCACTCCGGCTCACGCACGGCTTTCATTTAATCTGCGGGTTTCAACGAGTCCCACTTTGCTGATTTTTGCGCTCCTCAATCATTCACACAACCCCAGCATCTCTGAGGTGACCACTGCTGCTAATAGAGCAACATGAAATGTGGCAACTCACACACTCCATTTCCATGAAGTCACACCTCAAGTAAATGGAGAGATGCATTAAGGCCCTCGTCGCGTTTGATGGAAATGATGCATTAGCGACGAGAGATATTGCTCGCACTAGACAAGCGAGTGTGTGTGCACTTGGCAATCATTAAGTGGAAACAAAACAAGAGGCGGCAGCTGAGCGAAATCGTGCGCGCGGGTGCGTGCGTGTCTTGGCTGTGCAGGGAGCCAAAAGTGATTTTCAGTGGCGGTGGGAACACAGAAGGACGAAAGTCCTACTAGGAGGGGGCAACTTGCCACTCGTGCTGCTTCAAACAAGTGAGCAGAGAAGCCTGCGCTGCCGAAAGATCACCTCGAAGCCAAGGACAAAGTCGGCTGCCGTCGTAATTTGTGAGTTGGCAAAACGACGATGATGCAATGCAATCGTTGGCTCGGCGGACGGTGCAAAAAAAGAAAAGAAAGCGAGGCGGGTTAAAAAAAACAAAAGTCAGTAAATCACATCAGAAGGGCTGAGACGGTGTTTTGGCAGCCGGCAGGCAAACCCCCCCTCGTGTTGAAAGGATCCGTTCGCGGTGCTCGTCTGGAGCATGGGAAGGCAAACACACGATGACTCTCAAAGACTTCTGAAGCTGGCCGTCGACTGCCAAAGGCCGGCCGGCCAGCGTTGACGCTCTTTCGCACCTGTCCTTCTGCTTTGGCAGGTGCAAAAGCTGCTGGTGCAGTCACAATTGCTCGCCGCTTCACATTTTGTGGCTGCCAAGCGCTGCTTCAGCCACCGTTTTATTAGCATCGGCCGGAAAAAGCCTCCACATGCGCAAACGAAACGTGAAGCGGGTTGCACTCCGGCTAAACCTGAACGCACCGGTGTGCAAAATGCACCTTCCATGGATTTTTTATGCTTTGCTGCCAGGTCACTTGCTCTTTAGTCAGACGTGGCCAGGAGACAAGGCTCGGACCTTGTGGAGCTCAGTTATTAGTGCTTTGGGTTTGACAGCGAGCCGCAAAATCAAATCCCATGCAATTTACAGCAGTCCGTCTGTCCAGTCTCCCTAAAATGGCCACTTGGAACCAAAGTGAAAGACTTAAAGGATGCTTGGTTTGGCTTCTTTTGGGAGGTAAACGCATGATAGAAAAGTCGAGCAAAATTTCACGTTGCTAGGTTAGGCTGGCGACAGGAGCTGCATTCAAAAAAAATAAAAAAACTTGGGGGAGTTTTTGATGGTGTGTGTTTTCTATCATGCTCTGCTCTACACACAAATTGCCATGTCCATGTCCCTCAAGTGGCTTCGTCTCATGGGCGGGAGGGAGCCACTCCATTTTCACTATCATGTGGCGGAGGGGGCAGGTGCTGCTGAATGGGCTCCTCATTACCCAAGGACATCTGCTAGTGTGCCCCCAGACCCCCCGCCCCCTCGCCTTGATGGCCTGTCAACGTGCGTAACAAAAACAACAAGACGCACACCTGCCACGGCCAGCGCCAGTGTCTCACCTCTTCTTTGCCGGGCCGTGCTCGCAGAGGTCACCGCCCTCGCCCAGGCCCGACGCGTGCAGCGAGCCACCGTCTTTGTGGCCGGCAATCAAGCCGGAGCCGTTGGCTAAGGAGCCTGAAATGAGGGCCAAAAAGTTAGCAAACTTGTTCCTGATCACCCACGCGCTGCTTGGCACACTGGAATGAAAATCCATTTAATTTAATTTCATTCTTAAATATTTCACTCTTTTATTCTTTTCATATTTTAGCTAAAATGTAATTTAATTTCATTCTTAAACATTTCACTCTTTTATTCTTTTCATATTTGAGCTAAAATGGATGGAAACTGATTTTCTATTGTCTTGATTGGAATTGCATCGATGGTAGAACACGCACATTGCAGATGCCATCTCAAACAAGTCTGCGCTCGTGAGGAATGGCCAAGTCATCGGGCGAGCGCCTTTGCGGGCGGGAAGAGAGATGAGTAAGACCAAGGCGCCGGCGCGAGCTCATTAATTGTAGTGGGTGGGAGCAAATGAGTGACGCCTGCCGTCCCTGAAGAAGGCAAACAAAAAAGCGAGTAGGCGCAGGCACGAGCCCCTTCATTACTTCCTCTCTTGCTTCACTGAAGGCGTGTATGACATGTTGCACATGAGCGCCCGTGTGAAGGGCAGCGTCGGAGACGTTACGACAAGGTGGGAGACATAGGCTGCTCGTGGTGCACGGGCGATGGGGGCTGAATGCAGGCTGGATGGGGCGTACAGGAAGTGATGCGCTAAGTGGCATCCTGATAACTTTTGAGTTTAATCAGATTTATGCGTGCTTAACTGAGTTTGTCGCCTCGTGACGTGTACCTAAAATTCTCCAGAAAGGCCAAGCGTCATTTTAGAAACACAATGAGCAGTGTGCCTGCTGAGGCTGTCAATCGAATTCGAGGACAGGAAATCGTTGGCGTAGATTTGGGGGGGATAGAAATTGATAGAGAGATAAAAGTAAAATCACACAGTTGCTGGTGATCATGTGCAGAGAGGCCAAAGATCACATGATCCGACGTAGCATTTCTGATTGGTCGTTGCTAGCTAGCGTCAGACAGGAAGTGACAGTCGCAGGATAAGCAAGAGGAGGAGTGGGGGGCTAGCAGGCAGGCAAGCAGGCTCGTCTTCGCTTCCTGGCCACCGTCCAGCTCCTCCATATCTGGGAAATGGAGGGAGTTGATGGAGGGAGGGGGGGGGGGGGGGGCTTGGGTTGGTTCACGTAGCGAAGGGTAAGAGGCTGACAGATGCGGTGGACGGGCGGGAAGAAAAGAAGGCAGGAGTGGTATGTGGCACAAGGAAGAAGACACTAACGGTCACTGGTGCCAATCAAAGGCCACACCCTCACTAAAAACATGACGCGAGCAGCGCCACATAACATTCTGCTCAAAAAAACAAATGTAACGTGGCCTGGGTTAACACCTACACTAAGATCTTGAGAACAAATCTTGAACTTTCTCGAGCGCTGTCGGGACGGTTGTGTGGCCGCGGCACGCATCCAAGAGTCGCTTACCGTTTCGGTTGTCGTCGGCATGGCTGTCCAACTGCCGTTTCTGCGCACTGCGAAATTCCTTGAGGGACAGGTAGAGCACCTTGCGCATCAGCCGCTCCTCCGACCACGGAATACCATCGCTGTCGTCCTGCGCAAAACAAAACAAGATCACTTGCATGTTGACACTTTGTGTTCATTTTTATCGGAGCGCGTTGGCCCCCGATGGCATTACATTCACATCTTGCAGCGACTCGGCGTGCTGACATCACTGCCGCTGCCACCGAGACGCGCTCACTCGCAGCTAATTTGGCTTTGCATTATTCATTCGTTGCCGCAAGCTCGTTTCCTCAAGTCATTAGTTTGACATCAAACAAGCAGAAACGACATATTTCCCCCCATCAGGTTGTTTACCCTTACGTGCGGCTCCTTTTACACACACGCACTGTGCATAGTACTCCCCCACACACACGTACACCGAAATCAACCAATCATGCTCGGCGGCTGATCGGAGCACAACTACACATGACAGCATGTCACTTACTGTTCTCTACAATTACACTCAGCCCAATTTGAGGATTGACCCATTTATTTTTGCGCCATATGAAAACTGCTGACTTCACCTTCGCAACTGAACAAATACTTTATTTTTTTGCTTACTAATTTGTGTTGTCCTCTTCGTGACTAGCTAAAATTTCCTCATGAAGACCGACCGTGCTTGTATGTGTGTGTGTGTGCGCACGTGTAAGAATACGCAAGCAGTCTGGGCTAAAAATAACCCAGCGCTGCACCGCTTCCTCCGACTCTTGCGGATGTCACGGGGCGGGAATGTGGGCTGCATGCCAACTGCGGTGCGCTTTTCCACATGAAGAAAAAACAATTCTCCAAATGCGTTACTCTAACAGACTTTTCCACTCAGGGATAAGACAAAAAAAGACGGACGGGTAAACGGAAGCGGGGGAAATGTTGTTTAAACAAACGTCTGGCCGACAATGAAGCGCTTCCTTCCTGCCAACACATGCGGCCCAGGCGCATTGATCGTTAGCCGTTATTTCAATCCCATTCGGGGTCACCGCCGAAGCAGGATCGAGCGTAACCTCGTTAGCCCGGTGTCTTGACAGGAAGGGCCTGCGGGGCTGGGCGATGCAAAAGCAGCCACGGCGGCGTCCCTGCTAACATGGAAGCCGGCTCGCCACTGTGAGGGAAGACCCTCGGGGGCAACTTTGCCTCGGATGCTCCCGCTTGAGATTTGCCATCTGGATTCGGATTGAGGTCTAGTGGGTGGCTGGCCGGAGTCAAAGTTGACCTTCTTATGGCGGGCCTAAAAGCCACTCAAGCTCCAAAAGGAGCTGTCAATCACACGCTTGCATTTCACATCCCCCGGTTCCCTCCCGGGACCCGTCCAGCAGCCAGCTAACAGCTCGGGGGCCTCTTTTAATGGGAGGAGGACAGAGGCAGAAAAAGGACAACGAAGAGCGGAAGGGATCCCTTGCACCGGAGAAGTCACGTGGTCCTTGTTCAACGACTCTGCAAATTTCAGATGGGGGTGCAATCAAAGAGTCAATGGCGCTGGCGCCTTCTGACGTCGACCCGAAGCGTCTTTCCAAAGTTGAACAGGAAAGGAATCCGAGTTGAGCGGAATCAGTGCGTTCAACTGCGCCTGAAGAGAAATGTGCCTTTGCGAGTGCGAACACGGCGAGAAGAGATCAGCAAAATTTTATAATATTGCGTTACAATATTGCTCTTTTGATATTGTAAGAAATGTTTCTCAGTGGCAGGAAGAAAGAACAAGAATTTGGAGCGAGCGAGATTGGATTAAGGAGAGCAGCCGGTGCGTCGCAGTGAGCGGAATTGAAAAAGCGGGTTGCGGATTTGGGGGGGGGAGCCCACGGCGTGGAACCACCAACGGGGGTAGGGGTAGGAGAAACACAAAGAGAGAAAGCAGCAGGCGCAGACACCTAATTACATTAAAACGGAGTTGAGAACTGACGGACGGCTGGAGACTAACTCCGATTAGAAATCAAGTCTCGTTCAGAGAAGTTGCAAAGGTCAGCGTGGACACAGCAGGTGCATGTGCGTGCTTGTGTGCATTTAGCAGGAGAGCACAAAAGGTTGATATATGCTGCAACCGAGTGTGTGCAATGTAGCATCTATTTGTGTAAACCGGGAGTGGACGGCGGATTGTTGGTCAGGCGCGTACTAAAAAAAAAAAGAAGAACAAACTGCCTTTCTCATAACGTCCTGCCCCTGGTGTGGCGCTGGTCGACGAGGTGTCAACAAAACACACTGCTGGAATGTTTCCAAGCTTGCTATGGCTTCAATAATGACGACGTGCCGAGTAACGTCCTAACCGATGGGTATTACAGGTTTGGCAAAAGAATAAAATGTCGGCCGGATGAAGGGATCCGTACAAAAATCAGAATCTGTGCTGTGTGAATTTGTGCTTGGGGTGGATCATTCCGCTTTGAGTAAAGCAGAGGATGATGAAGGTATCAAAGAGAAGCTCAGAAAACTATTCTTGGAAGAAGCACTGCTTAAGCTGCTTTGGCCGTTTGTTTTTCTCTCTTCAGAGAATATTCAATCATGTTGAAGCTTATCCCGCTCCCGGAGATCTGAAGTTGTTTTAGCTAACAAGCAGAGACCACGAGGACGTCTGACTCACGCCGGGGCGTAACAACTTCTCACGTCAAGACAATGGAGCTCTCGTGGCGCGTCTCGTAGACAGACTGACAGTTGAGTCAATCCGCGACGAGAATCTTAAGCCGTCTGAATCGCAAGTAGCGTTTTTATATGCAGCTAATGTGCAAAAATCACTGGAAAACCTTTCTTTCTCATCCCTCCCTCCCACCGGCCGGCCGCAGCTCTGATCCATTCAGTCCGCTGAGTCATGACAAGAGCGGGAGGCTAATAATAACAGCTTGAACACTTGAACTCAAGCCTGCTTTGTTCCCCTAACAGAAACCGCCAGTCTGAGAAATACCTCCAGGGGTTTCCTCGCCTCACGTATGGACTTGGCACTTAGCTGACTCAGAACAGAGTTGGTGGCCACGCAACAGTCATCAAAATTTCCTACGGAGCAGGGGGGGAGGAGGGCGGTGAAAAACGCCTTAGTCGTCATCTGAGTCACTGATGGCAGGAATCTTAAAAGTGTGCGGCTTGCTGAAAAGCCATAGCAAGTGGTGGCACGTCAGTTTCACCGCCTCCGACAATGTAACCTTTTGGTGTTGACGCCGTGATTTGGAGGACGGCTAAATCAATCGAGGTGTAAAATGTCTTGACAATGGTGCTGGCATAGGTATTGTTTATGCACATACGGCCATCTCCACGACATTCTTCCAATTAACACAGCGCAAAGCAAACCGGGAAGGAAATTACCAGACAAAGGAACGTCACCACCACCAGCTGCTTTGTTGCCACATTAGCATTCTCACTATGTTAGCATTCAAGGCTAATTATTAGCTAAAGTGTGTTGGATTCTGACCATATGAGAAGCCAAGGGGGTTTCACGCCACCGTAAACGGCGAGTACAGTGAGCACAGTCGCTACCAGAGGCAACATCAGTTATTTGGGAACCTTCCCGCGAGCTTGACATGGCATCTGTTGGCCTGCCTTCCATCTCTCCTTCCACCTGCTCCTTTCTTCCTGTCGTTAGCTCACCGGCTTCAATGCCTCGCCAGTGAGCAGCTGGACCAGCACCAGGCTGGAATAGTTTGCCTCTTTGCGCACCCCCCGTTTTTCCGAAGTGGTGGCTTTGTGTGGTGAAGGAGGCAGCAGGGATTCATTGGACTTGCAAAGAGCCTCCACACAAACCACATGAGGAGAACGCCAGGATGTTTCTGTGTTGTCGTGCCTTCCCACATACAACATTGTTTAGCCACACTGTCAATCCTGGCGTGTTCCCACTTGATGCTAATCGCTTAAGAGGGGGATTCTGTAGGAGAGGAAAAGAAACCCACTGGGGTTTGTGTGGCTGCCGGAACGCCAGGCGACATGTAGGAAAACAACGCTACCTCTTAACACTACCCGCTAAAAGTAATATCTTGGCAGGCAAAGAACGGGAATATTTCCTCCTCAGTTTTTCGGCTGTGAGTTTTTGGGCTGTGAGTTTTTGGGCGCTCACAAATGCGCATTGGGGTAAAACAGAGGTGGGGGGGTGCACCATATGCAGGGCACATTTAACTGCGTGTTCTCAACACGTACACACCTCGCTCTTTAAACCCTTCTGACTGTGTATACGTGTTCGTTTCACGAACACATGGCTCGGCGCGGCAACCACTCAGGCTCCGCTTTCACTGGCCGTGAACCATTGAAGGGCATGCCAATAGCGAGGAGAGGGGACCTCGGCTTCCAGCCTGTGCCAAGGCGAGGTCTCGAATTAGTCACTCGCAAAGAGCTGTAGGCCTGTGGAGTCGGCACTCTGGGATGTTTTTCCAAATGAAGCTTTTTGATTGATTAAATGCTAAATTTTCAAATCTGGGATCAGCACGCAAATACTTGTCAAGCCAAGAAAATATAATCGCAGATGCCACAGCGGATCGGAGGGAAAATTGACAGCTTCTACTGAGTGCTGTGCCCCCCACTCCCCGCCTACATTTTGATTTTATTTATTCTCCACCCTCATCGAGCCGCGGATTAGCCGTCAATCCAATCGCATTCTGAGTTGAGCTGCCAATCGACAGCAGGGGGGGGGGGGGGGGGGGGGGGACCACCTCGGATTGGTTGAGGATGTTGGCCGTGCTCTAACAATAGCGGCCACGTGAGCGCAATTCTTTCTCCTGCTTACGTGTGTCCCCCGGGCCGTCCAACGTTGCCGTTCCATTTCGGGATCCTCACCCGGAGGGCGATGGGTCCCCCTTTCTTCTTGCCCTTCTTCCCCCTGCCGTCAGTCGAGTGCTGACGTTGAAACTCGCCGTGACGCCGACTGGGATTCCGCAGAGATTTGGCAGAGTTCAGCCAAGTTCTCACTGAAAGCGCTATTTACACACGAGCGCACACAAACACGAGGGCACACACACGATTCGCTCAGCTCAGGTTGAACGAGGTCCCTCCGCTGACCTACTTCTTTGCCAAGCGCTGAGCTCACGCGACAAATGCCGCCGCAGCAACTGCTCAAGGTTTGTTGGCTACCAACCTCCCGACGCAATGCCGCAGCCCCCAAAAAAGACCTCCCGTATTACAGAGCTGCGATTTTGACAGTGGGGTGGGGGGGTCTAAATGCTGGATAAGCAGACTTTTGGATCAGCACTTCCACGCAGCACTGCAGTTTTTAATGTTTTGACGGTCAGAGCGTCATCAGGTTTCAGGTGGGGCTTTCAGGTGATTTCCGGGTATGGTTGGATCAATACGGTGTGAGATTGCAGTGCAGGTTGAGGTCAAGTAAGCTCTGAGCTTGGTCGCGTGTGAAACCAAAACAACCAGGTATTTCCGAGAAAAAATGTGAGGCAAACGGAGGCAGCAGAAGAGCCAGATGAATCAGCCGCCATTAATCAAGACGGCGAGTGACACGCTGCGCCATGATTCAATCCGCTTGAAAAATCACATTTCCATTCCAGTGACATCTCAAAACAAAAAGGCAGGATAAATCTCAAATTGGCTTTTTTTAACGGCAGCGAGAGATTAATTTAAAGTCTTTTACGAGGTGCCAGGCGCAGGTGCTGCGAGGAATTCCCGGGCTGCTGCTTTAACGGTACACTCCAGGCGCCAAAGCATAACAAACGTCAAAGACGGGCCATCAGAACCCAGAGCTCACTCTTGACAGGATGCGGGTTTGTTTGGAGTTTCTCTGGGACACAATACACCGGAGACGCCAGGAGGTCCGTGGCTTAGCCGCCTTCAAGCGGACTCTCCCGTAACGCGAGGCCAATCGGTCGAGCCGAGATTTGACAGTTGACACGTCTGTGGCAGCTTCCCGCATTCAGAAATGGTTAAACTTCAGGTAGGCAGCCAGATGAGAATGGACGCCAACGCAGACAGCCAACAGGAAAGACAGGAAAAGGCACCGAAGGAAGGGCCTAAATCTACGGCCGAGCATCACGCGCTTAGATTCTTATGTAGCACGTTGAAAGGAGCGATCTGCCCGAGGTCACCTTTTTTTGGGAGGGGAATGCCAAATCGCAGAATTCAGCATGAAGCGAGGCAGCATTTGTCATCACTTCCTGCGGAATCGCTCACGGCAGGCAGCTAGCCAGGTGCAACTCCTTCATTTACTCGACTAGCGCTCAGCTAGTCCCCGTAGCGTTATCCCCGTTTCTCCGCATTGGGCCGTGTGCGACAATCTTAAGCCTTTGAAAGCCGTGCTGTGTGCGCCGGTGTGACTGCAGATTACAGCGTAGCCAAAGAAGGCCGTGAAACAAAGCTGGGGGCTTAGGCGGCGCCTTCCAATGCTTAGGGACTTGTAGCGAGGGCTCCCAAGTCCAATGTGGAGAAGCAATTCAAGGAATGACTGTCACCTCTCAGCGCCGAGGTAAAAACCTCAATAACTTCGCCCCCTCCTCTACGTATTGCGCCAAGGGGGTAGAAAGACGGACGCTTTCATGTTTGGACCAGTCTTTGTGGTTTAAGTTATGAGAGAAAATAATTTTGAAATGACTTGGAAAATCAGCATCTGACTCCACCTTGCTCGTATCCGTCACGCTAATTCAATATGCCGATTCGGCTTCATTAAATTGCGTAACCTGTCACCACGCAGGCTTGGCTTGATTTAGGCTGAGCGCAACCTAATGTATGACGACTTTACAACCGTGTTGTAAAAACGACTGTGGAATAAGTGAATGAAAGTCGGATGTGACGGAAGGGTACAAACGATGTGTGTATGTGATTGTTGGTGGAAAGGTAGAAAGAATGGGCGTCCGTGACTAGGTGCTGTCTCGGTGTTGGCAGCTTTAGCTCAAAAGGAAACAATTATCGGAAACAGCGGTCAAATTGACGACAGGAAAGCCCCCTTTGAGGGTAATATTTTCCCACTTGGCCTCGCTTGTGTGACTCACGCGACGACGCTTGCAACTTCCGCAGACGCAGTGAGTTGTAAACATTCAACAAGCACACCCGTATTTCTTGGAATTTGTTGGACGTTCTAAGGAAATACCATCATCCCAAGCCAAGAATAAAATAATTACCATCATGGACTTTTTTTTCTTGATAAAAATGTCTATAAATCTGATGGACAAGGAAGAGACAAAAAGTCATCTGGCGGAGGCAAAGGAAAGTGTGACTCTGTTATAAACCGTGATGTCATCAAGGACCATGCCATTGCTAAACTTGAAGTCTGAACAGTCAGTGTTTTAGCATCACGCTCGCTGTTTTTATGAGAGACGGCGGTAAATCGATCCGTCCTCTCGTCGCCTCGTCCCCCGAGACTTAATTGGCCCAACGCCTGCCTGTGCCACAATAACTGGAGCAGACGTTGAGGTGAAAAGGTAGGGGCTGTTTAGTAAACACATGCGGCACGACGGCGAGCGCTTTGTCGCCAAGAGGGACGTAAAGGTCAAAAGAGGCTAAAGTCGGATTAAAAACTCAAGCGTCCTTTTAGTCGCCTTTAATATCAGGCAATGACTTCCATGTAGCCGACAATTCAACAAGTGATGCAGCGTTGGCCTTGTAGCAACGTGCTGCAACTGACCAATGTGCCTAACACATTTTGGATGGTACAATTTACTTGCTGTAAATGAGTGAAAATCATTGTTTTGACCAAAGTCAAATGTCTTCGCGGCATTGTGAATACTAAGCTGAAGTAAACACACAGACACACACACGCACACACAGAATTGTAGCGAAACACACACACAGCCTCTCAGGGCCCGACCAGCTGTCCCACTCCCCCCAATCTCCATCCACAACCACGGGAGCAGCAGCGTATAAATCACACGGTGGACTCAAGTCGTGTGTGACATGCACACAAAAAGTGTCCTTCCACACCTCAGCCACCATTTTACCACGCTCACCTTTGAACAAAGACACCCACCCACACCACCATTTGCCCGCCTGTAAATATCCGCCGGAGTTGCTTTCGGAACCACTTTATCTCCCAAACACAGGTGCAACTGAAGACCTTTGCCCACGACAGTAAAATCGAGTTTGGAAAAGACTTGAACAGTCGCACGCATACGGCCGATAAGGAGAGAAGGCTCCGTTGCATAACAAGCTTTTGTTGGGTGGCTTGTAAGGCCACCCCCAAAATGGCCGCCTAAACGAAAACGTCGCAGGATCTCTGTGTAAAAGAGGTGAATGACTAAGATCATCCGGTTGCCGCATTTGCTGGGTTCCATTTACAAAGGCAGTTCTGGCAAGCTTCTCTTCCAGCCACAAGAGCGGGAAGTCCGCTTGAAAGCCACAAGAGCGGGAAGTCCGCTTGAAAATGTTTGGAAGTCAGCGAATGAACGGCAACGCGCCGTCATCACGTTTGCAGGAAAACAAAACAAGCCTTCGTTCTCAGTGACGTAAAAAAACTTTCTACTCATTTGAGGTCATTTGGAGGCACAAAAATACAGGAGATGCATGCTAGCAAAGAGCAAGGCACAAATATGGAAGCGGCAGAAGCACTAGCTGAGTTCAGCAAAAACGAGCTGAGTCAACGCCTTTAACCGGCTCCACGTGGAACGTAAACAGTGCGACCCAGTCAAGTGAACAGGCGATAACGCAGCGCTCCGCTTTTGGTTTGGGACTGTCACCGTGGTTACCAAAGGGGGCTGGGGGCTTTTCAGCACCAGCGCCCCTCTCGCCATGTTGCGCACACGTTTGCATTGAAACATAAGCTTCAATGAAGCGAGGCAAGGCTCGGGGGAGAGGAAAACAACCCACTGACCCTCCAGCCTGCGCTGAGAGGCCCCGCATTTCATTTTGGACCGGGAGGTAAAAAGGGGGAGGGTGGCACAGGGGGCCGGGCCTTTTGCAACTCGTCAACCCATCCGGCCCTGCTCGCTCGATTTTGGTTTCACACTCGCAGTTGGCCCATCGTCCTCCTCAGCGGCATCGCGCCTGATGAAACAGAGCCTGACAGCCTCTTTACATTTGCAAAGGCGTCTGCGGCAGCTGTGCTCATCCCACACTGGCGCATGCACGCACGCTCACACGCAAAGTTGGGAGTGCAAGGCTCCAGCTGGGGCCTAAAGGAAGGAGTGGCCTCAGCGGTGGCAATGACAACAACAAGGCGCAGAAAAAAGGACAAGGGCAGCAAGGCAAAGGCCTTCTCTCGCCATTCTTTTTCCAGCGCCACATCAACACTGCTCGCTACTTGTCAGCAGAGACATTGTCGTGCGCGACGCCCGCAAATCTCATGCAATGTTTGCCACTGGTGTGGAGGCAGGAGTTCACAAGAACAAAATCCTGCAAACAGACAAAAATACTTTGGAATAAACAACTACCTCCACCGTCAATCAATGTTAAGGAAACCCTAAGCAAAAACAATGACGCCAACGGTGTGATGAAAACGTACGAGTCATCAGATGAGTTTTCAAATGACCGATCGCACACGTCGTTTGCATGGCACCTCATCAGAACATTTGCTAAAGACTTTTGCCACCTCATTCAAAGGACTCACTCAGCTGTGATCAAGGAGCCACAAAAACCAAGCTGGGCCGCAACCTCGTAATTTTTTTTCCCCCCTCTGGGGGACAAAATGGAGGTGGGGCGCCTTCCAGTGGATCAGCTTTGCCTGGTTTGCTTTTATTACGCTTAATCAATGATTTCATTACCAATAAAGACGCGATGGTGTTTATTGGAGTCTGGAGGGAGGACAAAGGGAGGGCGGCGGGCTCGTGTTTGAGGGGAAATGGTTAAGCCGAGCGTGCATAATTGTCTTACGCTAATTGAGGGAGGGCACCGGGGGATCAGTAGGGCCCGACTTGAAGCTTGGATGAAGGGGGTTGTGGAAAATGGGGCACCAAGAGTCAACCTTCAGGTTTGTCGCAAATTTTCAAGCTCTCAGTGCAAGCGTCAAATGCAAGACAGATGTGGCATCCGCGCATGCCAGTGGCGGAAATACGCCACCTCGACCCAATCACAGCCCTCTGGACCTTTTAAGGTATGATGTCATGCACGCTTCCAAGTGGTAACAGCTCCAACAGCACTGTTGGTAAAAGTCAAGTCAATTTGTTGACAAGCTGCGAGTAGACGTCACTCTGGCGCAGCAATTTCACAAGATTTGTGCCAAAACAGAACGCCCTGCCCTGACTCGACTTTGCTGAGTTCCGGGTGAAAAAGGCACACACTGCTGCAATTTTGACAGTCACACTTTCATCGATTAGATAGGACGCTGCCTTAGCTGGGTTCTGATGCTGGCTGATCTAGGATGACCAGACGTCTTCTTTTTCCCGGACATGTCCTACTTTTGAGTCCTAAAAAAATGTCCGGGGAGAATCTCAAAATCGTCCGGGATTTTGTTGGACTGCCCCAAACATAATACATGTACAGTACATTGTCAATAGAATTGCCACTCCGTTCCATTTCACTCAATTCCAGGTTTTTCTGTATCGTTCGCACATAAGTCACGCCCTTCTCGTCAAATCTAGTCACTTTGCTACGAAGTAAGGTGGGCTGACCAGTGTACACCAAGTGTTTACAAGCAACGGCGAAACGAAAATGCATGTTCACGGAGGAGTTGAATAAAAAAATTCCTGTACTTTCGCCAGGGTCGTGATCCTTATGAAGCTCAGTGCTTGATATGCAAGGCAGGCACTTACGTGTCTGTGGCAAATAAAGGTGCCAACGCACCCTGCAAGAGGGCTGAAGAGGAGCCCTTTTTTCTTCTTCAAATGCTGCACCGATGGCCGTATTTCTTTTGTCTTTTTTTTACTTAGCGTATCACTATAAAACTCAAAAAATGTCAGTGTAC
This sequence comes from Syngnathus acus, assembly GCF_901709675.1. Lineage (NCBI taxonomy): Eukaryota > Metazoa > Chordata > Actinopteri > Syngnathiformes > Syngnathidae > Syngnathus > Syngnathus acus. The sequence continues at coordinate 636,172 of NC_051096.1, forward strand.
GCATGTTTTTGTTAGTGTAAATATATTTTTGTTGTTGTATACATGTCGTTTTGTGTTATTCAGGCCAATAAATGCAATTGCTATACAGACACCATGTAATTAGTGCCATAACATATGACACAAATGACCCCCCCCCCCCCCAAAAAAAAGGTGTCCTCTTTTTCAGAAACCCAAATCTGGTCATCCTAGGCTGATATGTTAGAGAAATTTCACCATATTTCTGTTTGAAAGCAGTAATATTTGATCAGTCCATCCATTTGAACTATGATAGTCTACGGAAGGCCGAAAACAAAACGTCCCTCTGATAGCGTTTGTTTTGTTGCAGAGAAGCTGAACAACTTTGACTGTTGAAAACGAGCGTGCACCTGAACGTAGCAACAACAACGACAATGTTTGTGTGTGCAGCAAACTTTAAATGGCCAGCCGAGTCGCGGCGACACGTCGGGACATTGCATTCTCGGCGGCGTTGTACGTCAACAGAAAATGGTCGCTTCTCATCACGTATGTTAAGTGCCCACTCGCCCGATCCCTTGCAATGCGAATCGTTTAAACAAGCACCTCCCTCGAAAAAAAGAACACTTGTCGCTCAAAAGACGCAATTTTGTCGCCGTTTTAAAAGATGGAAAAGGACGCTAGCAGGCTAACCGCGCGAGGCTTTGCTTCGATGTTAGCTAGCTAAGCAGAAGGTCACCGATACCTGGAGAATTAACTAGCACCTCCACCCCCGCCCAAAGGGGTTACCAAAGTGGGAAGTTCACGGGCATGAGCCCCCTGTACCCCCCGACGCAACACACGTTTAAGTGGGGTGTAAAAGCTAGCAAAAATGCTGCGTGACCCTCTTTCCCTTGCTCGCTCACTCTGACGAGGAAGGCGTTTATTAAAGGGACCACAGAAGACAACACTGGTGTGTATGCACGCTCCCGTGGAATTAAAGCTCCCCTCAGCCAGCCACTATTATTATTCATCAGCATTTTCACCCTCCACAAAGTGAGACAACACTAAGGGAGCGCGGGGGGTGAGCCATGGCCGCCGATGCCGACGACTCGGCTCATCGGCTCCCCCTTCGCTGAAGGGCAAGCCCACAAAAAGCCATTTCGGTCCTAAATTTAAGCCACGTTGTGTCAGTTTAACATAATTGAAGCCAATTCGCACAAAGACTGGACACGTCGTACCCAGGCACGCTTGCGAAACGACCTCGGCGACAAAAGTGTCCTTAGAAGCGCCAAAAGACGATTTAACAATGAGGAAATGCTTGAATTTTGCACCAACTGGAGTCAAACGTGTTTTTAAAAAGGCTCAAGCTGCCTGCTGGGAGCTTCCCCCCAGTTCCTCCTCCTCGTCGCCTCCAGATGAAAGTTGAAGCATTTCAGGCGACAAACTTGAAGGTGCACTTACGTATTTCTTCTGGATAATATTCCTTTTGGGTCGTTCTTTGCTCATCATGCACTTTCTCCCCCCACCCCCCCACCCCCAAAAAGGAAAACTAGAAACGAGAGAATGGCCACATGAATGTCTCTCCCCCGAGGAGCACCAGCAAATTTAAATCCCCGAAGAAGAAGAAGAGAGAAAAAAACTCCCCAAAAAAGCACAATCCTTCCTGTTTTCCTTGGCGTTTATCCTTCAAAATGGGTTAAAAACCGGCAGAATGTTCCCGTTGGGGAACCGACGATGCAGCGAAGCCGAACTCACTCGGGGGTAACATAGCCCAAACAATCGCAACATAACAATAAGTTCCGTTCGGCTGCACAGGCTCGGCTCCCGGTTCTTCTTTCAACATCGTCCGCCACCGCCGCCTTAGTGTTCCAATCCCTCCTCCGGGAGACAATAAATAAGGTGACTTAAAAAAAGACCAACAACATGAAAATAAAAAAGAATGCGTCTTGTGTCCTCTCGCCTGAGCTTCGCAGCTGCTGCGGTCGTCGCGAGAGCTGCTCCAGCAGCACTGGCTAGTCGAGTCCGAGCAGCTCCTTTCTTCGCCGGCGTCAGCCTATCACGACGCGAGGGGTGCAGCGGCAACTTTAAAATGTCTCCAAGGCGGCCCCACGCAGAGAAACCGCACCGAAATCGACCCCATGCAGCTCTTGAGCTGTTCGAGCGTGGCGTCAAGTTGCACTACGCCTTCACCACACGATACACTCTCCAAGAAATTTGAATGCCATTCAGCAGAAAAGCTGACAAATCCGAGAATTCAGGGAACAAGGGGATGCTCCTAAAAGAGAAGGGGTGAAGAGGGGAGCTGAGCCAAAAGGCAAAACTCGATTTACCGTCTGATCTACATTCCTACCCTCAACGGTCACAAGCTGTGGGCAGCGACCGAAACGTGATACTAGCAGCCAAAATGAGTTTGATGAGGTGTTACGGGCATGTCCCACCGGAAGGAGGCCCCGGGGATGACCCAGGACACGCCGGAGAGGCTATGTCTCGGCTAGCTTGGGAACGAGCTAGGCGAAGTGGCTGGGGTCTGGGCTCCCTTGAATGTATAGATATGAATGGTATTACCTGAAAACTAATACTATATTCCACAAAACTAGGAAATCTGAACATTCTGATTGCCGACTCTGGAGGAATGCTAATGCCGCATTTCAGAAAACAAAAGAATCAGAAACTTTCAAACCTCAGTAGGCCTTTGGACAGTGTCTTTCAGAAAACCTTGTCCCCACTTGCAAAGCCAACTTGACCAAAATGATGAAACCCCTGAGAGCTCTTGAGTTGTGTCTTTTGTTTCAGTTTAAATTGGATGGCTTTTTGAATGTTGGGCCTTGTGAGTGCCATGTACCGTAATTTTCGGACTATAAGTCGCTCCGGAGTATAAGTCGCACCAGCCATAAAATGCCCAAAAATGTGAAAAAAAACATATATAAGTCGCTCCGGAGTATAAGTCGCATTTTGGGGGGCAATTTATTCGACAAAATCCAACACCAAGAACAGACATGAACGAGCAACAACAGGCTAAACGATACGGTGCTAACGTGACAAACACAAACGAGGAGCTGAGAACGGGCCTGACGTAACATTCAGTTATTTTAAAAAAACTATTACATAAATAACACGTTTATAAAACCATCTGTGTCACTCCAATTCATTAAATCCATCGATCGTCCTTTGTCAACAATGCCGTGTGCCGCGCCGCAGTTCAAATTATTCCACAGGCCCATACAGCGATATATAAACTATATTTTAAATAACTATCACATAAACAACAATATTATCAAACCATTTGTGTCACTCCTAATCATTAAATCCATCGATCAAATTTCTCGTCCTTTATGTCATCCTGGTGACAGAGGACATGTCCAGAGGATATGGCGCTTTAAAGTGTTAATTACTTTATTTGATTTTTTCTCTCTATTTTTCATGTTTTGAATATGTTCAAGATAAAGATATCAAAGCATGTGAAGTGATCAACTATACTAAAAATAACGTGAAGTGGTCAACTATACTTGTAAGTAAGTGATGTGTTAATGATCAAGTAAAAATTTGTGAAAAAAAACATATATAGGGTGTTTCATAAAGTACGCAGTTTTTAAAAATGCAATAAATCAGCCATAATCGATGCAAAATTCAAAATTTTTATTTAATTTCATTCAACATATACTTCAATTTAATAATGAAAAATGATATCGAGCATATGTCCACCTCCACTTTCTCTGCAGGCAGATCGTTGAAATTAACGATAACTCTTTTGCAGACGTCCCTGTCGATTTCGCCGATTACCCGTTGAATTTCCATCTTCAGTTCGGTAATCGTTTGAGGTTTGTTCACGTAAACTTGTGACTTCACATATCCCCATAAAAAGAAGTCACAAGGTGTGAGGTCACATGACCTCGGAGGCCATTCTTGGTCGCCGCCGCGAAGTGAGATCAGACGCTCAGGGAATTACGGTTTCGACCGGGCGATTTTCTGGTTGCAACTGACCCAGATTCTTCGAATTTCTGTACCAACCTCGAAACTGTTGTTGCGGTCGGGGCATTGTCACGTCCAAAGATCGCGAGAAGTTTACGGACAGTCTCTGCGTAGCACTCCCCGTTTTTGTAATGAGTTTTCACAATAAGACTTAGACTTAGACTTAGACAAACTTTATTGTCATTTTGTAAACACTGGGTGCACACAAAACAAAATTACGTTGCATACGGCTTCCAACAATGTGGTGATATTGCGGCTGAATAAAAAGTGACATTCTATATAAAAATATGAAATAAGTATAAAGTGCAGCAGTGATAAAGTATGTAAACAGTGCAGGAAACAAAACAGTATTTACAAAGTGTGCAGAGGAATGCTAAGTTGAATGTTCAACAGTCTGACGACAGCAGGGAAAAAACTATTGCAGAACCTGGTGGACCTGCAGCGGATGCTGCGAAACCTCTTCCCAGAGGGCAGCAGGGAGAACAGTCCATGGTGGGGGTGTGATGGGTCACTGATAATATTTCGGGCTCGGGACACGCAGCGCTGGGATGACAAGTCCTGAATGGAGGGAAGAGGAGCCCCGATGATCCTCTCTGCTGTCCTCACCACTCTCCTCACGTTCTTCCAATCGGAGGCGCTGCAACCTCCACACCACACCGAGAGACAGCTTGTCAGAATGCTCTCTATGGTGCTTCGGTAGAACGTCCTCATGATGGGTGGGGGCAGGTGGGCTCTCCTCATCCTCCGCAGGAAGTACAAGCGCTTCTGTGCCCTCTTGACCAGTGTCGTGGTGTTCACAGTCCAGGTGAGGTCGTCTGTGATATGGACCCCCAAGAATTTAGTGCTGCTGACCACCTCCACAGCTGAGTTGTTGATGATCAATGGAGCGTGGTGTGGCTGGTTCTTCCTGAAGTCGACGATGATCTCCTTCGTCTTCTCCACATTCAGGATCAGGCTATTGTCTCTGCACCAGCCCACCAACTTGCTCCACCTCCTCTCTGTAGTCCAGGTCGTTGTTGTCACTGATGAGGCCCACCACCGTTGTGTCGTCTGCAAACTTCACGATGTGATTGGTGGTGAACCTGGGGACGTAAGAATGCGTTGCTCGATACTGAACCGCTCCATGGCTACAAAATGGAAAAACGACAAATGGTCTTCTAATCGGAGTGATAATAGATAACGAAAATGATAGGAACAGTGCTGACAATCTTCAAACAAAAAAATCCCGCGCAATTAAAAAACTGCGTACTTTATGAAACACCCTATATAAGTCGCTCCTGAGTATAAGTCGCCCCCCCCCACCCAAACTATGAAAAAAAACGCAACTTATAGTCCGAAAATTACGGTAAGCTTTCTTACGTCCCAGCAATCTCGAATGTAGCGTGATCTGAGGAATCTGGTTGGATGTTTAGTGCGCTTATTTGGCATCGCCGTGACATTGCTGCAATTCTAAGTAAAACGGCGATGCTTTCACTCAGGCTAAATACTTGTAGCACTTGCGTGAATGCTTGTCTCTCAGCATTAAACACAATCACATCGGCCGTTTAAGAAGTTGAACAAGAAACAAAGGGACAAAAGAAGGAAAGTCAGGGACTTCTTAGTGTTCATGGAAATTGAGCCCAACCCCCGCCCCGACTTCGACTCACAACCAACCCCCAGCATCGTGTGTCCCCCCCCGCATCAAAGTACGAGGTTTAAAAGCCAGACCTCCACTGACCCCCGAGTTGCTCCCTCATGCTAATTTTGCTAACCGAAGAGCACAAGAGGTGGAAGAAAACATCAAAGAAAGACTGATTTATTTTTTGGACTCCTCCCTCACGCCATTTGCAGACTGAAACTGAAGGCAGGAGTTATTTACAGTGTCCTAATGTGTCCAATTATTATTCATTTTACCCCTCGATCAATGTCCGTCTGTCCCGACAGCCTCTGGAGTCCCGCGGGCGATTCTAAGGCTGCCTTTGCTCCCCTCAAACGCCGACCCACCCCCTAGCATCGCGTCCCTCGGTGAAGGTTTGCTCAAGGGTCTCAGGCCCCGCCGGCCGCCACTGACATTTGGGCCGGCATCGATCGATGAAATGAGCTGCCGAGGTGTTCTTGACAGGGAAGCGTTGTTAGCGCAAATGCTAGGCCAAGACAGCGCCGAGGGCCACCCTTGTTGTTTTGCTCGCGACAAGCTCGAAAACGCCTTGAAATCTTCAGTCATAATTGCATAAACTTGACGATTTGTCGCACATCAACAACCGGATGGACTCGTGTTTTTTTGTTGCTCTTTCAAGGGACTTGTAAATTTAAAAGTGCTATTTGGACACTGGTATAAAAGGCAACACCAACAAATTTAAAAGTGTGTGTGGCTTCAGGAAGTGTGTATGTGTGTGTGTAGTGGAAAGAGCCAGGAATTGATTAAAGCTTTCACTCTCAATGTGCTTAATTGCCCAGTGAGGCTTAGCAGACGGTGCTGGCGAGATTGATGTCCGCTATCCAAGAGGAGGGCCAGTCAGTGTGTGTGTGAGTGTGTGTGTGTGTGTGTAGGTGTGTGGGTGTGTGTATGTGCGTGTGTGTGTCTGTGTGCGTGTGTGTGTGTGTTCCATTGATAAGCGGCCAAGAATTCTCCATTTAATGTTGAAAGATGGAATGCTTAAATATCTCACACCACTGTGGACTGATAAAGCCCGAAGGAGTTTTCTAGAGTAGGTGGAAGAATAAAATTGAATGGAGAAAAAATAAGAATCTACAATTCCCAAAACGATGTGGGCTTTGTTTTGCTTTGACCCTCAAGTTTCCATGTTTCCTTTTCAAATTTAATTCCTTCAATTTTATCCTCATTTGTTTGCTTATGAAATTTTAAGTAGCACGTTTGCAGCCTGAGGCCGTCGATGATCGACACGGCGAGCGGAGCGTCTGCAAGCAGGACCCCCCCCTTTTGCAGAGCCTCCTTAACGAACCTCAAAAGTGTCCTCGGGGGCATAGAAGGTGAACGAGGTGACCCATCTGGAAGGTAAACGTGCAAGCGTGTGAAGATCACAGACCAGGCCTGATTTGCGTCCGGCGCCGAGCCTTGTGTTTGGCTAACCAGCCACACATCGTGGTGATCACCTGACATCTCTGCGCAGGTTTGCCTTGCCCCCAATAGTGCTCCTGTTTCGACGCCCAGTTGAATTCGCTTGACTACCATCAAAGCAGATCTGAAAATCAAGCAAAAAAAAAAACATCCAGCCGATTAGCCACAAGGCGTTGTGGATGTTGCTAAATTACGGTGTGCTTGTGGGCGGGTTATGCAAATGAGCAGGACCTCCTGCATGACTTACCTTGGTTTTTATCATGCTAAACATGTTGGTGTGATATGCTAACGGGGGGAGGGGGGGGGGGGTCTTTTGTGAGCAGGTTGTCACATTTGTGTTTTTATTAACTTTGGTCAAAAGGTGTCCAAAAAAATCCTGCCAAGGATAATTCAAGTGCAAACGTGGTCTGGTTTGGAATGAAGTGTGCGCGTCCAGTGGGCACGGGAACTGATTGGGCAAAACGTGGGGAAAAATCGTCTTTGTGTGTCAGACCACCCAGGTTCCGCTGCAGACTCCAGCTGTTCCCCTGCTGTGGCTCCAGTTTGTGTTGAAGAATTTGGGGAGCTTTTGTGTCCCGTGCAGGTGTCCCTGCTCTATTCAGCCAGAGAGAGTAGTTCTTCCCCCACCTGTGGCAGGTCTTGCCCCACGAGTCATCTAGTCACTCCGGCCTAGACCGGTTTGGGCAGGCCGACAATGGACCGGGAAAGGAAACCGACTCGGACTGGTTTGTTACAAAATCTTGAATGACGCCCACACATTGCGAGATCACATCTAGCGATGACCTGCGATGTGACACGGCGAGCACGTTCAGGCTTTTGGGCTGTCCGCAGCACATTGTACTTCATCACTTTTAGGAAGATGGTGTAAAATGCTTGTATCCCGTTTTAAACTCCCAAATTGCTTCTCACTCAAGCGTTACGTATTATAATAAAAAAAATCAATTTCTACTCACGCAACACATCACGTGTGTTAATCCCACTTTGTTATCTAGCACATCAAAGCCAATCTATCTCAATTTAACATTGGTTCCCAGCTCGGCCAAGAGGAAAAGCATCGTATGAATTAATGACCCCCCCTCCTCCCTCCGCCATCTTTAAACACCTTAAAAAATGAGTTTCATACCTCCCTGAAATGAGGCAAGAAGGTGTCATCTGATTGCTTCCATATTCAAAAATAAAAACATTCGGAGGGAACCACTAGAACACCCCCCAAAAAAAGGACTGTACAAGTCACATAAACAGGAAGCAGCACTTAGCGTCAAGATAAAGGCATTCACGTCCTAATGCACAGTGCAGCGGGCCCTGGTGGAGGCCCCGGCAGAGGCCCTGGCGGAGACCCCGGTGGAGGCCGAGGATACGCTCGGAAAGTCGCCAGTCTGTCTTTGGGGTTTTTATCTTTGTGATTGATAACGAGAAACACGAGCGCATTGTGGAGCGGCTCGCTGACCAAAAGTGCTAGGCTTCAGCTCCTGCGCTTGAAAAATGATGCATGATGATATATTATTCATCTCTTCCCCTCGTGCCCACTGCGCTATTAGCAAGCGTCTGGCGGCCAACAACAAGTGAGCGAGAACAGCAATGTTCCCCCGCCGTGTGGCTCCAGTTAAGCAGCTAAACAGCTAACCAACGTGTCAAGCTAATCTACAAGTAGACCATTTCAGAGATTTTTTTTTGTTCCTTAAAATTTCAAACTCTTATTTACAAACAAAGTTAGTGTCAATTTGGGATACCAATTGATTGTTTGGAACGATGAATCGTTTCTTAAGACAGTAAGCGACTGGAGCACCATCAAGTCACCTAAAATGGCGGCGGGGGGCGGCACCATATCAAACAGGAAGTTGTCAGCACACGTGTGTGACGGGGGCATCAGGAGGGATTCCGTTTTCTTGTCTGCCAGCTTGCGATAGCGACGTTTCCATCACAAGCATTACGACTTCTCCCTTTCACACACGCACACATGCCTCCGAGGGGCGTGGTCATCTGGCTGACCGTGGTCCAACCAGGCGTGACTTTTCCGGAACAAGGGGCCAGAGAGGCGCTCACGTTCCAGATCCCACCGAGCTGCCGAACGGGGCGGGGGTGGGTGCCACGTGACGGGACCAACTGTCCCCACACACGCTGCCCGTTTAAGTGCCCCTGGTCCAGGCGCTTGAAACCAGAATGACAGACTTCCCGTGTCTTTCTGGGCAAGGGTCCTCAAGACGTTTTGTGGCTCCTCTCAATAGAGACACACCGAGCAGAATTTTCAAAAACCTTCACAGGGTGCTACGGACTCCGACTTTCTTGCTAGTCATCAAACGTTGCTGTCATAAGCGCATTTTGCTTTTTGTCTTGCTAACGCGCAGCACATGCCAAAGGCTCGTTGTCGTTATTGTCGTGCCTTGATGTGATTTCTCGCTATTGTTCTTCTCATGCGCATGGGATCGGTCGCCAAAGGCCCCAATCTGCTGACGACGCGGCTTTTGGAACGCACAGGCCAACCCTGCGATGATGTTGAAACTCGCTGCATGTTGTGGGCTGGCTCTTGTTAGCAAAAAGTATGACGCTTCGTGGATGGATTTTCTACATTTACTAATAAATATTTCTTTTGAAGCAGACAATGTCATTTTGCTAGAAATTGAATGGCAAAGAGCCAAAGTTGCCCAGAAAGTCACAATGCATTTCTCGGGTCAAGAACAGCTGAGGAGAATGCAAGATCTTCGGTGTCGGGCAGACAATTTGCGTCTTGCAAATCTTTGGTCTGCGCTCGACAAAGGCAAAGTGCTTTTGACGGAAGTGGTCGCTAATGCTGTAGGCTACTCTGTAAATTTAAATGGCACCATTGGAGCCTTTTTGTGAGAGGGGGGAAGTGTTGCAGCGGCAGCGAGGCCCCTTTTGTGCCGTTTATTAGCGCAGACTTTCAAAATTACAGACAAAAGCTGGCGAGAGGCTTCTTGACACTTGTGCCGACGCTTCCTTGAGCGCGGCGCTAATTATATGTGGCGTGCTACACAAGACTTTAATTGTGGCGGGGCTATAAATAGAGTAACTTATTGTGAAAGCATCACGTCGCCGGCGTTATCGTGACAATCCAGCCATTAGAGCCGCTTTGTTCCTCCCCAAAAGAAAACATTACCTATAAATATGAGCAAAATCCCGAGTGTCCAAAAAGCCAAAATGTTATCCAAATATTTTATTTTAAATATTCAAAGACACGCTAGTGTAGTCGCAATTTTGAAAGAGAAATGTTTTTTTCTCAGGATAAAGCCATTCCTAAAAAAGTTAGCATTCAACACACATACCAAGCGCCACCGTCTCGTCTCGTGCCGCCACACTTCCACGCGATCCTTGCCCAGTGGCGGTGGCGAGGCCGGTGAGCTCCTAATGATAGCTTTGCCCCGGGCTGCAGACTAAATCAAGGCTTGCTGGATAAAGCCGCTCGGTCCCGCCACTTAACCTGCACTCTTTCTGTCAAACTACCCCTACTGCCGCCAAACATGGCGGCACATTCATATGCAAATTGAACGGAATGGCCCGACCACCGGCCTTTGATTCGTCGCTCTCTGGAAATAACTGGCGGGAAAAAAATGGTTGTTCCAGAAAATCGAATTACTGGGTTAGCCCAACTCAAATGCGACTTGAAATGCGCACGCCGTAGTCTGACGAAGGTGGTAACCAATTCAAAGTGTGCCATTCATTTCAAACCGAGACATGCCTCCTTCTTTTCTCATCTGGAAAAAAACAACAAAAACAACAAAACAGGTTGTAAGCATCTCTGTTTTACACAAAGGTCACAAACATACAGGGACACACCAGGGTTCACAGCTGAGGCCATTCAAACTCCAATCCCAGCTGCAAGTATGGGTATATTCCAAAGACAATAATCCCCCAAAAAGTAAGTATCAGGGAAGTATCAAACAATCCTCGCAAGAAATTGCATCGTTTTCGGACATGATTTCCATCAGCGACGCCACGCCCCCCCGCAACACACCCACACGTACGTGTATTGGAGCATATTCCGCGGGGCTCCCCTTTGGAGGACACGTGAGTGCAGTGCTGACATGGCGCTCGAATGGCCCGACCAAACAGAAAATTGCGGCACATGTCATGTTTGCGCTGTGGTCGCAATTACATTGGAAGCTCACCGGGCGGGCGCCTGTTCTCTTGTCCTCAAATGACATCGTCACCCCTGATTTTGCTTCCTAGGCCCGTTTGATGATGTTGTATAGAAGTCATGCTGCTGTGTCATCAACTCAGCTCTCAGATGATTTGCTCAAATAGCGGACCAAAAAGTCTCGAAAGAATCGCTAAAGTCCCTTGCTGGCTAAAAGGCCGATCACAATATTTCTGAAAGTAAATCAAGTTGTTAGCACCACTGATGGCAAAATCTCCTCCCATCTACCGTTGAGGAAACAAAGGACGAGTGGAGAAGAAGTTAAGGAAATGACGACAAGCGCTTGGCGTCCCATCTTTGTCAGCCGGCGTGTGTTTGTGAGTGCATGCGCGCAATGGAAACCCCCAAGGTTTGCCCCGTGACAAGTGAGCCACCCCCTGCCCCCCACTATCCCATCCACAGAGGAGAAAAGGCGACCTAGGCAAAGAAAGGGAAGAATGGAGCGAGCGGGGAAGGAGGGAGAGTCCAGCTGTACAATGCAAGCGGGAGCTTGGCACCGGCTCAAAGGCGCCCCGAGCCAGTGCCTCCCACTGACACCGTAACCCCCCCCCCCTCTCCGTCATCCGTCCATGACAAATGAAAAGCATTTGGTGCTGAGGAAGGAAGGGATGGTGTGGGGGGTGGGGATTAGCAATCGGCAGCTTAATCCTCATGATTACACTCAAAATAAATTCAAGTGATGCACATTCTCTTTTAACTTGAGCAGTTTAAGGACAAAAGATGAAATTTTTGTAGCCACTATGAGAAAACATCCATGTCAACGATGGCAGTTTGATTTCAGGTCCGAATTGAACACAGCACAACGGCCGAGTCACTGGATTTTGCCGCAGTAAAAATAGACCAGTGGAACATGCGCCGTACAGCCCTCGTTTTTTTTTTTTTTTTACCAGCGTGTGAAAGGGAATACCCTGACCCATGGGGGAGAGTTAGCAACCCCTACATTCCACAGCACACTCCATCACCCCAGCAAACATGCCTGTAAAAAAAATCCGTTAGCATGTTTATGCTCAATGGAGCGTCCGTGACGGGCGGCCGGGCGGTTGCTTGCGTGCACGCTTGCGCCGCCCTTCATGCATTGATTACACCAATTTACATGTGCGCCTGTTTGAGCGAAATAAACGCACGAGCGGCCATCGTGCGTTCACCAAGAGCCAGACAATTAATAATCAGGATTTTGGAGAGGCGGGGTGGGGCACTGGTTAGCACTACCGCCTCACAGTTAGGAGGGTGCCGGTTCGATTCCACCTCCGGCCCTCCCGCTGTGGAATTTGCAAGTTCTCCCTAGACCCGCGTGGATTTTCTCTAGGCACTCCGGTTTCCTCCCACATCCAAAGAAACATGCTTGGTAGGCCGATTGAGCACTCCAAATTACCCTTAGGTCTGAGTGCGAGTGTGAATGGTTGTTCGTCTCTGTGTGCCCTGCGATTGGCTGGCAACCGGTCCAGGGTCCCTGCCTACTGCCCGATGACTGCTGGGATAGGCTCCAGCACATCCGCGACCCCCGTGGGGACAGGCGGTATAGAAAATGGATGGAAGGATTTTGGAGAGATTTGGGAAGAAAAAAAATATAACTAAAAAAGAATCAGCAAAATGCAATATGCTGAAAAAAGTAATATCAAAAAGAAATTTGTAAAAAAAGATGCTTTTGTTTTTGGCGACCCTCACCTCACTTGTCCATCCCTCGCCAATAGCCACAAAAGTCGTTTTTGTGCCTTCCTGCGCTCGCCCGGATACGGATGACCCACTTTTGGGGGAACTCGCGTGAGGGATGAAGAATCGAATCAGGACCGACGATACGTTGTCATCGCCGCACTAATTAGCAAGGCTAATTAGCGGCACTTAAACGGATGAACGCTGCGTTTTCTCCCTCGACGGTTGACGTGGAAATCTCCCAACAGTTAAGCGCTTGTCATCAAATGACGCCGATTTGCTCAAGGTGACACGGAAAGACGGCCGAAGTCCCGCCTGCAGCCTTTTATAGGGGCCCATCTACTCAGGAAGAAACATATTTTTTTAATGCAAAAATATGACAAAATAGCCCAAAAAATCAAGTATTAGACAAAACAGGCTGTATTCAGATGAGCAAAATTTAAATAGTCAATTTTAAAACCAATCACTCTTAGAAAGTGATGTTGAACATAGATTTGCGTTGTTTTTTGCATTTTTTTTGTCAAGCTGCTGTCACCTGCATAAAATATTCATGGCCGGGCTGCATGTTGATGCGATGCCACTGCGGCGCAGGTAACACGCACACACGCACACACGCACACGATCAGCAGAAAGATGCAGACCACGCTCGACTGTTTTGTTCCCTTGAGCCGTCTTTCAATATTTTTGGTCACAGGTTACACTTTGCCATAGCTTGGTATTCTTCTAGAATTTTCTCCAAATAGTTTTGCATTTTTATGTTTGTAATGTTAGATTTTTTAAATATTTGTCAAGATTTTTAGTTTTTATCTGTTTTGTATATGTATTTTGATAATTTTAGCACTCAAATTCTCATATTTTCTCAAAATCTTCCACAATATTTCTGTTTCCTCCTTCAATATTATATACTTTCGACTCTTTTGTTTCTTCTCCCAAGGTGTGGTGTGCCTCCATTGCGTGGGTGCGCTTGTGTGGCTCCGCCCCCACCACCCTTCCTCTGTCTCTGGCAATTAGGAAAGTGGGTCCAGCGTATCATTGGCTGACTTTTACACTCATTAATTGCAGCTAATTATTTCATTTTGGATTGATCTGGCAGCGCACCCCCTCCACTCCCCCCACGCCCGGCCCCACCCCCTGCATGGCCATCCTCCCGGGCTGATCAAAGGGCGCCATTTTAATTAGAGCCTTTTGCAGGCTAATTGCTCCCTGTTGTACATCCGCCGCTGTTAGTGCCGTTGCGTCCTCGCTAGCAAATTGCGTCATCTGGGATGCACCCCGGTGGGCGCACCCCCACACAAAGCTAAAGAAATTGCATATCTAAAGATGTCGAAGACACATTCCTCCTCCCTTGATCATACCTTTGAAGCTGCTCACCCCTTCGACATCCTGACAAACCTGGCGTGCACCCCCTCCTCTTTTTCTCAAGTAACCAAAGACGCCGTCGACGAGGTTGAAACGTTAGTCGCCCCTGCTAAGCTTGACATCAGCACACCGCCTCTCTCATTTCACGGATTAGAGCACCGACCTGAACAAAGTCGAGCGGCGAGCGACAAGTTCCCAGACACGTTTGAATGCGTGGTTGGCACATGTACCGATTGCACAAGTGCAGCTGCCCCAATTGCAGCCGGCCTCCGTCGTCTCCATCGGAATTGTCGCGTCGCTTGTAGTCACGCACAATGGCGGCAGAGGCAGGATCAAAACCAGCGGCCGATGCGGATCACCTTACGCTTCCACCCAGACTCTAAAAGTTAATCCCCAAAACGCACCCATGCGCACCCTGTCGGAGCACTTTAGGTTTCTTTAATTTCAAAGTCATCCTAGTCTTTCTTTTGCATATGAAGTTGGAATCCAGCAACACGTCTTAGTTGAATGACGTGTTTGTCTGCGCTTTTTCACGTCACGCTTTAGCTAATCGTTACTCAATGACTCAATCGTCTCCACTCCCAAAGGTGGGATGCTTCCACCATGGAGCCAAAACCGCACTCAGTAATTGACGGTCAGCTCGGGGTACTAGAATGCTGCACCTCACCTGGTCCTATCTTTTGCATCTGTTGAATTTTGGACGGGATGTCACGTCTCGTCTCCAGTTTTGCTGTGTCTAGGTTGCCATAGTTTCTGTTCGCGTCGCCCCTCCCCTCCTGTGTCACCTCAATCAATGTAACCGCGGTCACCTGCCTCGTGTTTCGTGTTTTGTATTTAAGTCCTGTCTGCCCCTCACTCCCCGTCGGATCATTGTGTTGTTGTTGTCGTACTGTCTTGCTGTCGTCATGTCCTGCTGTCTTCTTGTTTCACGTCCCGGTCAGTCAGTCAAGTTATTGTTTGTTAAGTCATGTCAGTTTGCCTTTTGAGTTTGCTTCAATAAACCCTGATCCAAGCTGCACTTGGTCGCCCTGCTCCATCTGATCCATGACAGAATGATCCGACCACTTCAGTGACCAGCGCCTGGACCAACCTCCTCCATCAGCTCCCACTGCGACGCCCGATCCACGTCCGTCGTCCGAGCATGTTCCAGCGCCATGGGCTCCGCGGCCGCCATCGGACTTCGCTCCCGCGACGCCGGACCCTCGGCCGCCATCGGAGTGCTTCTGGCGCCAGCAGCTCCGCGGCCGCCGTCGGACTTCGCTCCAGCGATGCTGGACCCGCGGCCGCCATCGGAGTGCCTCCCGGCGCCATCAGACTCGCGGCCGCCATCGGGCTCCACCTCAGCATCGCAGGACCTGCGGGCGTCGCCAGACTTCAAGCCAGCTGCGATCGTCCCTGGCCCCGCACCCACTGCTGCGGCGCGCGGTGGCTTTTGCCGCTGCGCACTGCTCCGCCTTCCGAATGCCGCTGATCGCGGTCCGGACTTCCAAATGCCACCGATTGCGGCTCTGACTTTTCATATGCCGCCGATTGCGATTCGTGTCCCTAGAGTTGCCGCCGATTGCAGTTCGTGTTCCAGAGTTGCCGCCGATTGCGGTTCGTGTTCCAGAGTTGCCGCCGATTGCGGTTCGTGTTCCAGAGTTGCCGCCGATTGCGGTTCGTGTTCCAGAGTTGCCGCCGATTGCGGTTCGTGTTCCAGAGTTGCCGTCGATTGCGGTTCGTGTTCCAGAGTTGCCGCCGATTGCGGTTTGTGTTCCAGAGTTGCCGCCAATTGCGGTTCGTGTTCCAGAGTTGCCTCCGATTGCTGTTATGTTCCAGAGTTGCCGCCGAGCGCGGTTAGGACTTTGCCATAGCCAGTGAGGTCATTTGAATTGGTGCGCTGACCCCCCGCCCCCCCGGGGTTTTGAGTTTTTTGGGACGTTGGGAGCCGTCCCTTGTGGGGGGGGTACTGTCACGTCTCGTCCCCAGTTTTGCTATGTGTCTAGGTTGCCATAGTTTCTGTTCGCATCGCCCCTCCCCTCCTGTGTCACCTCAATCAATGTAACCGCGGTCACCTGCCTCGTGTTTCGTGTTTTGTATTTAAGTCCTGTCTGCCCCTCACTCCCCGTCAGATCATTGTGTTGTTGTTGTCGTACTGTCTTGCTGTCGTCACGGGAGGCTAAAGAGTTGTGTGTCTCGGACGGAAAGTATGTCGCGGAATCACATTTCGGGTGCTCGCGTATTTTGTCGGGGGTTCCTCCATTTTGCATCCCACCACTCGCCCCCTCCCTTGGGGTCCCGTGACAAAAGCGGTGAAATTGAATGCAGGCGGTGTCGGCGAGACAATGCGGGCGGTACGCCATTTATCTCCATACGTCAAGCGGACTCTCGCTTGAGTTGACGACGCACTGATGGACGCTCAAGGGCAGCTGCTGCTACTCTCCAAAAAAAATCTGCTGCTGAAAATGTGCGAAAGAAGGCATTTGTGGACATTTCTATTGTCATCTTGCGTAAGCTCATAAGGTTACACACGTTGTCAACGCTGAACTCAGTTTTGACCTCAGCTCAAAGTCAAAGTCAAAGTCTGCTTTATTGTCAATTTCTTCACACGCCAAGACACACAAAGAAATCGAAATTACGTTCCCACTATCCCACGGTGACAAGACATAGTACACAATATACTCTCTCTCTATCTCTATGGCATCCGTCTGTCTCGAGAGACAATGGTAGCGCCATGGAGCATGGAATCACTGGAGTAAAGTACAGCGTCTTGAGTGGCTCAGCAGTCCGATTCTAGCATGACAGTCTCTCCCAGAAGCCGGACATACGAATTGAGTTGGTCGCTCTTGGGCCTGAGCTTCCTGTCTCTGTTTCCTGCGTTCACGCTTGCTTTCCAAATGCTGGATTCTTTTTTCCTCGCCTTTCCTGACTCCTTCATGAATGACTTGGCGCCAGGACTTACGATCCATCGCTTGAAGTTCCCAATTTTTCGTGTCGATACCTGTAAGGACCATGTCTCTTTTACACGCATCCTTAAAGCGCAGCATTGGACGACCCCTCAGGCGATGTCCTGAAGCGAGCTCAGCGTAGAGTAAATCTTTTGGGATCCTTCCATCATTCATGCGGCGCACATGTCCAAGCCATCTCATTCGACGTTGACAAAGCAGGAGATGCATACTGAGGGAACCAGCCTTTTCCAGCACCGAAGTGTTCGTGACGCGCTCTTGCCAAGTGATGTCCAGAATCCGACGTCGACACCGGATGTGAAACCTTTCCAGTCGGTCCTCTTGGCGAGCATAGGTGGTCCATGACTCACTACCGTACAGCAATGTTCCGAGGACGCAAGCCTGGTAGACTTTGAGCTTGGTGTTCACTGTGAGTTTTTGGTTACCCCATACTCGCTTGTGAAGCTTAGCCATAACAGCTGAGGCTTTGCCTATGCGCTTTGAGATTTCAGCATCCAGTGACAAATTGCTGGCGACTGTTGAGCCCAGGTAGACATATTCATCCACAACCTCAAGCTGATTGTTTTCGACACTGATTGACGGTGGTACCTGTATGTTCTGACCCATGACTTTGGTCTTGGTGATGACAAGATGACAAGATAGTACACAATATACTACATACAAGTAAACAACACAAAAAATAATAAAACCAAGAAGCCACAAACAATGAATAAATAAGAGTGATGAATAAATAATAAATAAACAAATAACATAATAAATAAGAGGAGCAAAAATGGAGCAAGTGTGCAAACAGCAGACAGTCAGAATATAGCGCAAAAGTACAGGACGCTACGCAGAAGGGGGGAGAGAGTTCAGGATCCTAACAGCCTGGAGTATGAAGCTGTTGGTGAGTCTGGTGGTGCGGGAGCGCAGGCTCCTGTACCTCTTCCCAGAGGGCAGAAGATCAAACAAAGAGTGAGCGGGGTGACTCACATCACTCACAATCGCGGTCACCTTGCGGGTGAGACGGGAGGTGTAAATGTCCTTCAGGGAGGGGAGTGAAGCACCAATAATCTTAGCAGCCGTGTTCACTATGCGCTGCAGGGCCTTCATGTTGTATTCAGTGCAGCTACCACCCCAAACAGCCATACAACTGGAGAGGACGCTCTCAATGGTGCCACGGTAGAATGTAGTCATGACGGCCGGAGGAGCACTTGCTCGCCTGAGTTTCCGCAGGAAGTACAGACGGCGCTGAGCTTTCTTCGCCAGTGATGCGGTGTTGGTGGACCAGGAGAGATCCTCACTGATGTGCACCCCCAGGAATCTGGTGCTGCTCACTCTCTCCACCACAGCACCGTCGATGGTCAGTGGCAGGTGTTGGGTGTCCTTCGATGACTTGTCGTCATGAGGAAAAGCCAAGGTAAGGCTCTTCCTCCACAAATTTGAGGAAGATCAGGTTCAAGATCAGTTTCGCAGCTGCAATGTAAATTAGCGCCGCGTGACATCACGTTGAGGCGGGTGGGTGGTCGCCATAGCGACACATCGTTGATCATAAGCATGTGGCTAAAACAGCGACAAGTGCTTTGAGCCCACGCCGACGATATTCTCATTGCATTAGCAGATAATCCCTCCTCCCTTTGCTCCGTTGGCCGTCACGCGCACCGAAAAGTGTTTGTAATTGCCTCATTGACGATGCATTAAAAAATGTAGCATTTAAATTATCACGGCAGGCAGATCTGATCGGGATAACATTTCAATTAGCTCATGGTCTTATCCTTTGCCGCCTGCGTACGTAACAATTAAATCAGCACGGCAGCTTAAGGACAACAGCTGTTCATGTGTGCAGCATGAAGGCCTGGAATCAAGAAGAAATCTAGCGGTGCACGTTAGCCTTGTTTGTAGCATTCGCACAGCATTAGCCGCCAGTGTGAAAAGCGTTGACAAACCACACGGCGAGTTGTCAGCATTCAAAAAGTCTTCTTGTTGATTCGTTTGGACACTTTGAAGGAACACAACTGACACGTTGCGTACATTAACACACTAGAAATCAAAGACGTCAAGGCTACAAGTGCGCTTTTGCTTGAGCTTTTGCAGGGCGGCCGTTTTGATACCTTAGCCGATAATCGGGCCCAAGATGGCAGCAGCTTGGCCGCGCTCCAACACAACAGCCGGCACTTGATGGCGCCCCCGTGGCCCCCCACTATTTTCTCCACAACACAGCCCTCATTTCTTTTAGGACTCTCCCGTCTACCCGGCCGTGCGTTTACGCTCGACTTGCCGCAGCTTTTGTCCACTGACCGAGAGGGGCTTGATTGTGTTTTGTTTTGGGGGAAAAGCAGCTCACCGTTATTCTTTTGCTAAAGAAATCGTTTGGGGAAATTCAGAGCCGACTGATTTGTGTGGCAATACGGAATTTGGTGGCTATGTCTATAAATAGTAGACCCACAAAAAGTCTCAAGAAGCCATGCCTAAGAAGAACACTGCATTATGGATGAGAATCGGCCATTTTAAGTCAACAATATATGTTGTGCTAAGAAATCATCAAAAGTTTTTGGGGGTGTCTACTCGTGGCTGACACGACTGCCTGCCAATTTTGATGTTTCCAAATGAAACTAGCTTCATAGAGTGTTTTGTGCTGCGTGACGAGTCACAAAAAGGTTTCGGCCTCATTTTTCTGTCGGATAAAGGCTTCAAAATTGTTCTTTGAAGGATACAATGCAGAGAAAATGTTGTCTCGCAAATGTCGAAAACAGGAAGCGACGAGAGGCCGCCGCCAGTGACAAAGTAATTGGCGGGGTGCAGACGTTAACTGCAAAGGGAAGTGAGAGGAGGAGGTGGGAGGAGGCAGGTTTGATGGGTCTCCACCTTGGACTGCAAGCAGACTGTAAAGATGCCACTCAAGCAGGCAGCGGTGGGACGGAAAAACTTGAGTGAGCGGTTTGTCTTCTTTTTCACAAGACGCAAAGTCAGTGTGGTCACCTGGTGGCCTGGCATGCGCTTTACACTTCCAGAGCGTCTGTGCGTTTCGCGGCTGTCCTTCCTTTGATTGCGGCGAGGCGGGCGAGAGCGTAAAAAGCAACAAGGCAAATCAGCCCCCCGAAGTGCCGCATGTTGGCCATTGCTGAGGGCTTACACCCCCCCCCCCCCATAATCAAAGGGAATGACGTTCTGGCTTAGACTTCCACCACCATCACGGGCTAATGGCTAATCAAACAGGAAGGCTGCTCCCACCCTACCAGCACCCCCGAGTGGTTCTCTCTTTCCACACAAGCACTGTGCACTCCATCATTTTCTCCATGTGATGTTCTTTTTTTCAGACCAATTTTGTAAGTTTTGGTTCTGCAGCTCTGGAGGTGAGATTTGTGATCTGGGCCCAACCCCCTTCGCTTTGTGGAGCACAAGAGGCCAGAGGTGAAGGTTTAAGGCTTTCAGGCCCGCCCCCAGAGAGCTTTTGAAATGTCACATCCCATCCAGTCCTGTGGGGGAACAATCCTGTCTTCAAACCCTCCTTCGTGCTCCACCAAGCTTAATACACGCTAAGCCTTCACCAAAAATCACCGTACCCCACTGATCGATCCAAAACCTTACCCTGTCGTTTTGAGTGGGCGATCAGAGTTGCGTTAAAAAATGGCCACCAGCCAACCTTGGGCTGCCACCTGCATCCTATTAAGGCCCGCGAGAGGACAACTTCAGCGGGCAGAATTGAAGTCATCGTCCATGATTTCATAACACACTCCACAAACACAGCAGGAGCACATAAACATCAAGTTGGACTCAGGAGTGGCACAATATGGCGTTAATGGAGTGCCCAGAGGGTGACCCGGCAATGTCAACCGTGCCCTGCATGGTGGTGCTTTACACGTGAGGGAACACCTGACACAAAGCCCAAAAGGAATCCCACATGCACGCAATCTGGAGACACGGAATATGGAGGTCATGTGCTTCCAGAGAGGTAGCGAAGCAGCCAGAGGGGACAAATTGATGCAAATCTTCCCAAAAACAAGGCTCCACTTGGAAGCATGTTTGACACACGCACGCGTGTTTTCCAAACAGACCTCCTCAATGTGCACGGGGGCTTGGCAAAACCCCCGCCACTCGTCAACCTCTCCTATTTTTATGACATAGCGCAGGCCGGAGAGTGACGACGGGTGCTTTTGAGGGGGACGGGAGGGCGGAGTCTCAGTGGGCGGGTGTGTATTTTCCAAGGCCTGGTGCGAAACCGCAGGAATGCTCTGGGAGCAGTGTGAAGGAATAGTTTAATACGCTGGTTGTGTAGAAACTGGCCTAATCCTCCGGTCAGAGAAGACGCAGCAACTTCTTCTTGCTTTGAATGATCCATTTACAATTCAAGTAACAATGCGCTGTTGGTTGTACGTGTGTGAGTGCTGGAGCTTGAGCTGGAGCGGGTGGATACTCGACTCATGGCTGGTGGTCGGGTGTCGCCGCAGCGTGGAGGAACGCATTCTACAGCGCACTGGGAAGCCGGGGATCAGGAAGTGACCTGACGGGAAGAGCGGCAACGCGAACGTGCAGGGGCGTTTGCGGCGATCGTAGTCGGGGACGGGCAGCGAGTCAAGACGGGCGGCGATCAGAGCGTGGTCGAGAACGGGCAGATGATCAGGACTGGCAGCAAGCAGAACATGCTCGAAGACGGGCAGCAAGTGGGCAACGGGAGTCAGAGCGCAGCGAGCAAACAGGTAGCATCACGGGACAGACTAACCTCGAAGTGGCAGGGTTTAAATAAGGCTGACCTAACGAGCAGTGGCAGGTGCTGGTGATTGGCTTGATTGGGGGCATGTGCTCCTTGCAGCAGGGGATTCACAACAAGCAAAAAGATGCCTCGGAATCCCCGCACTGCGTCGGCAGGTGCGAAAGAAGCCGCTGGATTTCCTCTGATGATGGCGAGGTGGCAGGCCAGATAATTGATTAGTGGCGAGCGAGCCCGCCAATGAAAAACTACATGTGCGGCTAATGTACGCCGACAAGCATTTTATGAGTTCACCTGACCGAGCGCCTGGCGCCTTTCAAGGTTGCACGCCGCATTTAATGGGAATTAATTAGGCCAACGTCTTACGGGGTTAATCATTTTCACCCCTCCTGCTCTGCCGCTTGTTTGCACACACGCGCACAAACGCACACACCGTTCCCTGCCGTTTATCTCGAGTGAATCCTTGAAGCCAGTTTGGTCTACAGTCGCCTCATCATAAGGTGACGAATTAGCGCACATGCGGCTTCATTGGCTGGGGAGCCGCTTTTGTCTCTTCAAGACCAGATGATACTCAAACTCTGGCAAAATGTTACGGGTGCCTGGAAGTGACTCAAACCAGAACGTCTGTGGACAAAATGTGAGTTTTTTTAAACTGTAAGCCATAATGAGCAATATTAAAATAATAAAAGGCTTGCAATATTTCAGTTGATTTGTAATGAATCCAGAATGTATGACATTTTTGTTTTTTTAATTGCATTACAGAAAATAAAGAACTTTATCACAATATTCTAATTTTCTGAGACAGTCCCGTATACTACCGTATAGAGGCTTTGCAGTCACGTGGTTTTATCACGTGATTTTGTGTTATGCCGCCATCTTGGCGGTCAACTCGTCAGCTCGTTCCTACGTGTTTGTATGGATTGTCTGATTTCTGCGCTACGTTTTCACCGATTTCTTCCGAATTATGGCTGATTTGCTATCCAACGAAGTTAGGCATTTGGATGAAGACTCCAAGAAACGTTACAGAGAGAAGTTGAACCTTGTTGGCACAACGGATCCGTACCTTTTACCGAGAAGCATGCTAAAATCGCCCGAGCATTTTGCAACAGCCGACCTGCCTGAACGCTCATATCCAGATATTTATAATTACCTTGTCGATTTGTTTTGTAATGGCATTTCATAACTTGACATATTAAAAAACTGAATAGAGTGAAATCATTCAGATACTGTACCTGTCTGTTCAAGTTGCTACCATTTTTATTTTTTGTTTATTTTTGCATGATGCCACATCTGATTGGCTTGAAAACTTAACCAATAAAATTTTTAACCTTGTGCCAATGGCTTGAAAACTTTACCAATGTAGATTTTACCTTGTGCCAAATGAAGTAACAAAAACCCTCTTGTTAAAAAATGCTACATTAAAAAAAAATTGTTTCACAAGGTTCATAATAATTTTTGGGGAAATTTCCTAATGCATTCACTCGAGAATTAATTGTTCAATTCCAATATGAAGTTCAATATTTACATTGATAACGTTTTCAAGCCAATCAGATGAAGCATCATGAAAAAATAAACACAAAATAAAAACGGGGGGGTGAACTGAAGAAATCCTCCCATTCCCTGCCTTGCTGCTCTTGCTGCCTTTCTAAAAATGCACCCAGCATTTTCAACAATCATATTTGTATCATCCCATATTGTATTATTTCACATTTTGTGAAACAAATCAGGGGTGAATAGTTTGTTTACATACCTGATATGAAGTCCTCATTGCATATCCTTGTGTAAATCGTAGGTTTCCATCGTTCACGACGAATATCCGCGATCCATTTATCACGTTTTTTCATGTTCGCCGGAAATCTATAGAAGCTAAGATTTGGTTTATCGCCTCGTCTATTGCTACATCCAACAGCACAGCAGGTATCCGGCATTTTTAAGCTCAAATAGCAGCAGATATAACAAGAAAGCGTGTGTGAGTCGTTGACCGGCACTGAAAAGTTGACCGCCAAGATGGCCGCCAAGCTAATGTGGGTAGCTTGATGACGTCAGCTGCAAAGCCTCTATTGGCTCAAATATAAGACGACCCTGATTATCAGGTGACCCCCTCTTTTGCAAGACTCAAGTTTAAAAAAATACTTTTTGAACACCATATTTGAATTTTTATACAGAAAATAATTACAGTAAATCTGAAACAAATGATTCGAGAGAAAAAGCATGTTATTTTGCCTCATTCAAATCATGCAAAAACTGTCTATCACATCTTAATATCTGAACATTTAAATACGTAAACTAAAGTGCAATCACATTTGTAAATAAATGGCTTCTGGTTTTTGAAATGTGAAGAAACTAATCTACTGTGATAAAACAACAAATTTGCAATAACTGCATTAACCATCAAAGTGAAGTCTAACTGTAACTGTAGTCTTGAAACAAATCTGAATAAGGAAAACATTGCAATAAAATAATGCAAACTGCTACCGATATTGTTGGGGAGTCTGAGGACTGTATAGGGGGTTGGCTTGGATGGTTATGCTCTTTTCGCCCCTGGGTGTCGGTCAGAAAACAGGAGGGACGATGTGGTTCAGTTTTGATTGCTTTACTGAATTATTGGCAAAAAGGTGACAGGCACTGTGGCTCATAGGGGCATACAGGCAAACTGGCAAAAAGGGTATAGGCACACGTTTGGTCGTAAGGACGTGAGAGCAGGTGTGTGTAGGTGAGTCTTTGGGTGTGTGAATGTGATTCTTGTGTGTGTGATTATTGTATGAAGCATGTGAAGGGTGTGTGGGGTGTGTGTGTGTGGGGTGTGTGTGGTGTGTGGTTCTGCAACAGACAGAAATACAGCACGTAAGTCAACGCTCAACTTCTGACGTCACACAACACTAGTAGACGGCACACATTACATAACTAACTGCGCGTTACGGTTCCGCTATACTAAATAACCATAAATGAAATACTCTCGGCAACACACCAAACATACCGTTTTTTTCCGTGTATAATGCGCAAAATTTAACTAATTTATTGTCCTAAAATCTGGGGTGCGCATTATACATGGGTACAAATTTTTTTTAATTTTTTTTTTTAAAATTTTCTTTTTTTTTTTTTTTTTTTTTTTTTTTTTAAGAAAATCATGGTACAACAAAACCAACAACAGGACTGACCGACAATAGTGTGTTTGTACTGTGCTCTGGTCATTTCGTCAAAGAAGGGATAATAGTCCTCTTCTCTTCTTGACTGACAATGAATGTGATAGTTTAATACAATCAGCAAATAACAAAATGCGTATTACAGGTAATATTTTATTTCACAACACTTTGCCATGTTCCTTTCGTCTCTGCTGTTCACTTCAAACACGCTCCATACGAACGCAATGCTCTCGTATCAGACGCTTGCTCGATCACCTGCTCGTTTGCTGTCACAATGTACCCTACACAAATCCGAAACATTTGTTGCGGCTCCGAGTCACGACGAGGGGCAAGTTTTGGTTTCCAAGGGTGTTTTTATTCCTCTTCAACGTCTCTCCCATACAGAGCCGCCTTTTTCACATGTCCGCACGTCACTTTCCTCTCTTTTCATCTGATCGCGGTGGTGCCTTTATGGGCAGTCGGAGAAATCAACGCCAACAAAAAAAAAATACATCCAGCCTAGTTAAGACCATACCAAAGACTATAAAAATGGGACCCATTGCCTCCCTGCGTGTGTGACGATCATTGGGACTTAAAAAAAAAAAAAAAAAAAAAAAAAGCAAAAAAAAAAAAAAAAAAATTGGGTGCGTATTATACATGGGTACAGGCTTTTTTCCAGCATCAACATGCCATTTTTAGGGTGCGTATTATACATGGGGGCGCATTATACACGGAAAAAAACGGTAAGTCATCGAGACACCAAAATACATTTGCTGGCAACCGTTGGTCGCCGTGCCGCTGCGTAATGGCTACTCGTACGAGGCGAGGCAAACTTAAAGAGCGCGCCGAAGCTATCAATCAAACGGCGCACACACGAAACAAACCGTGATCAGACAAACGGCACAACAGTAGACAGTAGTAACAATGAAATGTACGTATATACTCACTTTGTGTCAAAGACGCATACGATCACTGCAACATACTCAGTCGATACCAGCAACCTTTAACTTACCGCTGCGCACAAGCTCCAACAATCGCGATAAGCTGAGGTAACTCACGCGAGACTCAACATCAACAAAGGAACCTTTCTAACAGCTATTTTTATTTTTATTCTTTGTGACAGGGGTTCGCTTTGGCCTGCAGAGGTAAGTTCAGCATTCGCTTTAAAGATATCTGGCGCGTCTAGCGTTGTGAATGGGTATAATGTCTAGACCCCGAATGTAAGACGACCCCCACTTTTTCAGTCTTATTTCAATGCAAAAAACATCGTCTTATATTCGGGCCAATACGGTATTTTGAATCTTTTTTTTTTTTTTTTACAGAAATAGAAATGGTCAATTTTGCTTTTTTACACGACAGCTATAAGTTTGGTGTAATTTCTTAGTTTTAAAACAAATCAAAATGTTTGGATTCACATTTTATAGATCGGCGTACAACTGTGGAGAATAGTTGCATTGATCAATACCAAAAACAATCGAATGAAAAGGCAGGTAATGTATTTTATGTGAGGTGAGGGGAACCCCACTAAGACAAATCCCGCTGACTTTCCATGTTTCCTTCTTGGCCGACTGCGAGGGTCCATAATTAAAAATCAATATGTTAGCTTAGTTTTCCATTTGTGTGTGTGAGGGTGTGTGGAAAGTGTGTGCGTGTGTGTGTGTGTGTGTGTGTGTGTGTGTGTGTGTGTGTGTGTGTGTGTGTGTGTGTGTGTGTGTGTGTGTGTGTGTGTGTGTGTGTGTGTGTGTGTGAGCGTGTGGAGAAGCGGCGCTAAACCCTGCGAGTCACATGCGCTTTATCAGTGAACAAAAACAAAGACCAGAGGTACGGGGGCTGCAAAGTGTGCGTGCCAGTGTGGGGGCATAGTTGCTGTGGTCTCCATGGCGATGATGTTAGTTAGCTAGCTAGCCCTCACAGGTCCCAGAGGAGGATGACAATAGCAGACGGCTGAGAGCTCAGCAGCCGCACTGCATTAATGACATTTTTCACACGTATTACACACACACACATTTGAATTTGGTGTGTACGCGTGTGCACGTGTGTTTTAGGTGTGTGAAAGCTCCAGCTTTGTGAAAATTAGCTGAATTTATAGTACTAAAAATATTTGACAGTACTTTCAAGGAAATTAACTACAATGCACACTGCCACAAATAATAATATTCTTTGAGCTTAAACAAATAACCAAGTCGGAGTGCTTCCTAATTATATAAAAAAAAATACATTTTGGTATTTCTTTTATTAATTATATTTAATAATTAGCATGAGTTATTTTATGTTTTAATGATATAGAGAAATAAAACAAGAATAAAAACCATTTCAAACCAAATTTATCCCAATTGCAAAATGTTGTGTTTGACCACGTGATACTTCAACTATACTCAAATTTACCAATAATCCTTTTATTTTAGAGCCAATCCATGGCTCTTTCCGTTCATGTCCTACTCCCACCGTCCGCCAGACTCGTTAATGTTAAATGTTCACTCAGGAAGCGGACGGATCCTGCCGCCATTTGCCTCAAACATGCACACGCACGCGCATCACCCCGCCTCCATCCCCCTGGCAACGCCAGCCTCATTACCAAGCTGAGAGTTGACCTCTGACCCCTCGCGAGACCAGATGGCCGGTGTTTTCCTTGAGAGGGACAAGCGAGACCTCGAGTACTGCTGAATCATGACCAACCTGGAGGGCTTCGTGCATCAAAAGCGGTCCGGCCAGGACGTGCACACTTCAAGCAAGGCAGACAAGAGGTCGTCAATGTGGGGCTGTGGGATGCATTACAGTGTGAAGGAAAGAGATATTGCAGGCTGACTTTTTATGTGGCCAGCTATCAAACTGTCACCAACAGCAAAGCGAAATGTACATGAAACACATTTTGTTGATTGGATTTGCTCAATTTTGGGAAACAGTATGGAGGGGGGGAGGGTTCTTGTAGCAGGGATCAATTAAACATTTTACTCATAATCGGGATAAGTTGTCTTCAGCAAGCTTACTAATGGCAGTTTGGTTCTGTCGAAAAGAAATTGCAAATCAAGCTGGACTCTTTTGGGAACCCTAAAACGCAACAAATTACAGTGAAGCCTCGGTTTTCGACCACAATCCGTTCCAGAAGGCTTTTCGAGAAGTGAATCGTTCGAATTATGAATCATGTTTTCCCATTAAAAATAATGGAATTTTTTTAATCCGTTCCAAGCAAAAGAAACACTTTTTTTTAAAGCATTTTTTCATTTGCGCATTTTTGTCCGATCGCGCAACTGCAGCGCACCGCCGAACGCTCAACCGTAGCGCGTCGCCGACCACGCAACTGCACCGCGCTGGTCGCATTATTGTGACAGAGCCGTCGCTGAAATTTAGAAAATATTTTTACAGTCCTGATGTACTTTCCGCAATTTAAGTGGACCTCAGTGCGCAGGGAGCTTAATTTTGTCCGATCGCGCAACTGCAGCGCACCGCCGAACGCGCAACCGTTGCGCGCCGCCGACCGCGCAACTGCACCGCGCTGGTCGCATTATTGTGACAGAGCGGTGGCTAAAATTTAGAAAATATATTTAAAGTCCTGATGTACTTTCCAAAATTTAAGTGGACCTCAGTGCGCAGGGAGCTTCATTTGGTCGGATCGCGCAACCGCAGCGCGCCGGGCGCTCACTGTCGCATTGATTTAGGAGCGACTTTGTGTTTTAGGATGGCTGTACTGCTCCCGCTTGCTTCCTTTGGAGGCATGATTAGAGTTGATGCAATCCTCAGAGTAACGAGAATGTAATAACGAACGGAGTCAGTTGGCATGCGGGTCCTCTCGGCTCATCTTGCGAGGTTCAACAGCCGAAATTTCGTCCGACATCCGAAGCAAAAAAATCTCGAATTTTTTGTTCGAATACCGATTTGTTCGAGAACCGGGACGTTCAAAAGCCGAGGCTCCACTGTATTGTCATAGTTTTGAGCTCAAGTAAGAGAGAAACAATTCAGTCACTTTGTCTGTTGAAAGACAGAAGTATCCAAACGCTTACCATTTGCAAGTGATAAAAAATATAAAGTGACGAACATCGTGCAAACGTACAACCGTGCACACGAAGCTGCGAGAAAGGAACATTTCTTAAGCACTTGCATCAACACTTGAGAAAGTTCTTTGTGTGATGTCTGTCATGTAATCTTAACCTTAATTCGAATTAAATCACATTTCCCTGTATTTTTACCGATTTCGTCTCCTTGTCGGGGGTCCTCACCCAAATTGTCATTGCTTTGTTTCATCGCTGCTGGTCGTCTTGTGAACTGCCTCCACTTGAGCTCGAGGACAAAATCTTATTGTACCTCTTTCAGTTAACCACGCGGTGGCGCCAAATCATACTTTTAATCCACAGAGATGTACCTAATACGTAAACCAATGAGGAAATGCTGCGTTCATTAACAAGTGGAATTCGGATACTTCAGCATTTTCATTATCGCTGAACGTTTAATTGTTCGTTTGATTATCGGTCGTTATGTTTTGAAGCATACACGAGTTAGTCAGTAACGAATGTATATCTAGTTCAGGTGCCACTGTGGGCACGGCACTTGGGTTATCTCTGAGACACCGTGATAAACGAATTGCTAGGAACGCGTCCCAGGAGCCACCGTCCTTTTTTTTATTTTTTTTTTAAAGTGCTGATGTCGTTTCAGAACTTAAACCAAGCCTCCAAAAGTCCACACGGCGAGTTGCTTTCTGGCTTTTCGGCAGGAAAGTCTTCTTTTTAAAGGCGGAGCCCAGTTTTACTCAGATTTTAAAAGAAGCCTTATGAAAGAGGGAATAATATAAAGAAAATTACCCGAAGAGCTTTGTTGCAATTGAGCGCCCCCTTCTCAGCGGGCACAGTCTTTTTCTCCGCCGCCTGCGTTTGTGTCTTTAAAACTACCAGAATGAACCGAAGTTTTAATCGGTCTCAACCCCTGCGGAACGCGGATCTTAACGCCGTGGAGGTGAAAAGCAAGGTGAGTCAGATGGTGCGTTTAAATGTTTTCTAGAGCTGAAACACGGCACGGGGACGCGAAAAAATAACATGCACACGTATGTGTTTTTGAACGCCTCTCTTTGGGATTTTTATTCGTCGCTTGCTAGATTGTACTCTTTTTAAACAATGCTGCTCAGTTTTTGTGGTTTTGAAGTGATTAATTTGTAGAGCAATGTGAAGATATGATTCCAAACAACGTTAAAGTATTTCAGCTTGAACGTAATGTGTCTAATTTGCTGCACATTGCTGAGTTCAAGTATCTTTGTTGGTTTGCACGCTGGCCGAAAGACTGATCGAACAGATCAATCGTGCAAAGCAAGCAAATGGGTAGAGTTTGGTGGGATCATCGATTTATGCCGGCTAAATCCAACTTTGACAGTTTGTCATTAGAGCGCGGCGGTAGCACAACGGCTTTTTCGCCATACTACCGATATAGCTGTCAAAAAGCATTGTGAGTTTAAATCATAAATTGATATCATAGATGTATCATAGATGTATTTCTTTTCCAATATAACGACCATCACACAACGACCGTATTGTGCTACTACTTTCCAGTGACACTGTCATGTATCGTGATATCACAGTTAACGATGGCAAAATATCTAAGTATTGAGTTTTCTTCAATTAAAACTATTTTAAGATAAGCTTGGGGCGAGTTTCCTTCGATTCACAGATTTTTGATGAGAGCACAATCAATACCACTGGTATTGTGATACCACTGCTATCGTTGGCCAGTTATTGCGATATTATCATATTGCAAGTCAGTTCTGTGGATATTTGAATGCATCACCCTTCCGTTTGGACAGCAGGTTTGACGTCTTGTCACCTGGAGCTGACGCACCACACACGATCATGTCTTAGCATTCTTGCTGTTTCTTTGATAAGCCAGCCTATGGGGCAGGAGCTGGTTTCACTCACTCTTATCACAGGCCAGGTGGATGGGTTTTGGGGGTGGTGTGTTGGTGAGGTGTTGAGGCAACAACTTTGATTGAAGCACATTTCCAAACACGGTTCTTTGTTACCAGTGGAACCATGCGCATTAGGTTTTTTTAGTGGAGAGGTGGCCATCCCCAAAGTAACTCGCCATATTATGAGTGGCTGTGTGGTTTTTTGTTTTTCCAGTAATCGATACAGGGACAATCAATATATTGGTAAGGAAGCAATCTATAATACAGCATGACGTTTACATCACAGAAGAAAATTCACTATCCCATTTTCTGGAGGTGTTGCTGGCCCTCAGCTCAAACAAGCGTGACGTTTCTTTAAACCAGGGGTGGGCAATCCCGGTCCTGGAGGGCCTGAATCAAATGGTCAGATAATTAGCAAGGTCCGCAGAAGCTGGTGAACAACTCTGATCATTTGAATCAGATGTGTTGCAGCAGGAAGACCTGGAAAACATGCAGGACACTGGCCCTCCAGGACCAGAATTGCCCAACCCTGCTTTAAACAGTATTTCTAACATAGATAAATGACAGT